>NC_041025.1:12212573-12825073 GCF_900634625.1 Parambassis ranga
AAGACTCTCCGGTGCAGTCCATTTGATGGGGAACTTGGCTCCAGCATGGGCAGTATATGTGTCACCAGTCATCAACCGACTCAAGCCGAAGTCGGCAACCTTCACGACATGATTTTCCCCAACTAGGCAGTTCCTTGCTGCAAGATCCCTTAAAAGGTGAAAATGAACGAATAAGAAATGGAAATAAAAGTGTATCCCAAACAAACACCAAACATTCCCTTTACCGGTGGATGAAGTTCTTCTTCTCCAGGTATTCCATGGCAGAGGAGATCTGTGTGGCCATGTAGAGCAGCACCACAGCATTAACCTCCTCCTTGTCACAATCTCTCAAGTAGTCCAGTAGGTTGCCATGCGGCATGTACTCAGTCACGATGTAGAAAGGTGGCTCTAATGTGCAGACACCTGTGTGAAACGATAGCTGTTAGCATATGGAATTTCTAGGAACGCTGTAGGAATGAGTAAATCATTTTCAAAGAGTAAATAAATGGACACAAATGGTCAGCAATGAAGCACAATCAGTTCACAATACTGACCCAGTAGCTGAACGAGATTAGGGTGTTTAACTTCTTTCATCACTGATGCCTCTTTCAGGAACTCTTCCACTTCCATAGTGTCCTCCTATTATTACAGAAAGAGACACAAACAAAGAAAGATAATTTACTCAATGGGATAGATGGAAAAAAGCAGCTTACAGTATCATTAGGAAACATCATGTGTAATACCAAAGTCCACCTGTAGGAGGGGATCTATAACCATTTTACCAATTTACAGCTGCAAAACTGCACAGATACAACTGAACTTTTTACAGTAAATAAATTCCAGAAAAGTGTGATTGTCAATATAAAACAAGTTGGTCTAACCTTGAGTGTTTTGACAGCCACTGTGAGGTTGTACTTTTTCCACACTCCAACATACACCTCCCCATACTGGCCTCCTCCCAGCTTGTGCTTCATGGTGATGTCTGTGCGCTCCATCTCCCACTTATCATGGATAGGTGACACACCGTACACTGTGGGCTTGTTACATTTGGGTGCGGGGTAGTGCAGTGTGGTGACCAGGCCATCGGCTACAGTGGAGTGGTGGTGGACCAGCTCAGCTAGGGTGGCAAAGCGGCTTTCAGATGTCACATATACCTAAAATGGGGGCAAAAGAACACAATGGTGAAGACAACAGCAGAGTTTATAAAAGAGTAATAGTCTTTTGCAAAACTACTCATGCATACCTTTCCATCAGTGGCTGTGTTGATTCGGTAGTGGTACACTCTGCCCTCATAGCGCAAAGATATTGACAACTGTCCAGGGCTGCTTTCGCTTTCCCGGACTAGAAAACTGCCATTGATAAGGGACGAGAGCAAGTACTCTGCAGCACTGCGGGAAACAGGCCCATGGTACCAGCTATGCTTCTCCAGACTGTTGACTGGTGTGATGTAGTTGGAGGGCACCCAACCCTGGCCATTCTTAGACCGCACTTCACTCCACTCTCCATTCTGGTTGTAGCCGAGCACACGCAACTTCTCACCTAGACACAGGAAGGGTGGGTTGTAAGACTACAGTACACTGAATGATGGCACAATGGAGCTTACCCTGGTTTGATTCCAGTATTGTGTACATAGAAAAATACCCTCAACAGCAAAAGTACACACTTTGAGAAATGTTTTAATGTACACTTTATGCTCACTTGATTTCCTTTAATTCTGATGAAGAACATTTCCATAGAAGAAAACTCATTTATGGGGTCACCACATTGCAACAGCTCACAAACAAATGGTGTTATGGAGACGACTATCCTCTAATAAAAACATCAAAATCTATGGAACAATAACAGGGCTGGGTGAACAGCATATCTGTCATACAGGGCTAGGCAATACCAAGCATGTAGTGACTTGGTCTGTTGTCTCTATCTCCCTGTCTCTGACGTCAGCGGAGGAGGCATGAGGGAGCAGAGACTAGAACAGGGAGGGAGGGGAACAAAACAGTGAATGAAGCACAGCCTGCCAACTGGTCGGAGGAAGAGAAATGGTTAAAAAGAAAGAAACAGAGTAGTGAGTAGCCATCTCTACACTGGCGTTTCTTCTTATCTGCACTTATCTTTATCTCATCTTCCACTCATACTCAAAAGTTTCACTTACTAAATATCCATTAACCCAAATATATCAGCAGCCATAATGACAACACATGTCACCCTGTAGACAACTTTCACATAAAATGATGCAAACAGCAAGGCTCTAGTCAATGAAATTTGATTCTCAGATAGAGAAAAAGAAAGAGCATATCAGATCCCAAATCATGGAATAGTCACAAACAGGGTTTTAAACCGTTCTGAGTCTGGTGTAACTTTTTTCTACAGGATGACCCTTTTGTTTTTGGGAAAGCTGATTGTTAATGCAGCCTTAGGCTATCATCAGTAGCATATTGTTGCAGTTGCAACAGTAATGATTGTGTAATAGACTTAACATCTAAGAAAACCATGCAGTTACTAACCAGAGTTGCACATCTAGCTCCTAAATCTAAAAGCACTGCATTAGCAATGCAGTGAACTACATTAAACTGAGATTGTTATCCACATCCAGCCCACCAATCCACCGGTCTCCTCTATGTCTGCCTTCTGTGCCCCTAAATTTTGTGGGAGTGGAAACACTGACTGCCTGGCTGCCTCACAGTAGGAGCCACATGTGCTTGAAGCAGGGCTCTGGTCTGGACTAGCCTAGTTTGGGCCGGCATGGAAAAGAGACAATGATGATTAGCCTCAGACACGGACTGGCTAAATCGCTACCCTTTGTGGCAATTAGCCTCTGCATGCTGTACTTATCCACCTGTTACTATTACAGTTGAACCCATTTCGTATTAACACAGCATCAGAGGCATGCCTGGGTGTTTCCATGTGACAGAGCAAAGTGCTGGACAGATAGGAAAAGTGCTGCGGAGCCTGGGAGTGCACATGTGCTTGCATGTGGGCAGGAATCTCAGATTCACTCCATGAGTCAGGGTCTAAACATCATTTCCATCCCAGGCAGCTGCCATGGAAGTCTTAAAAGAATGGATAATTAACAGACTGCCACATAAAACACACCACAGATCAGTTGGTGACACATGCCTGGCTGCCCGATTAATATCATTAGGATATTTTAAACTCATTACTCAGGGAAGAGCAGTTGAATGGATAACGGATACAGGTTGAGAAAACGAGAGGTCTGGACTGAGGAGAGACTGTGTACTGAAAAGGAGTCATTAACACAAGGTAGGATATGCATTGCTGGTATCAAAAGAGCATTTCCTTGTTATTTAATCACAGTAAAGCATGCAAGAAGGACGTATGATGTGTGGGTCGTTGATGTCATAAGGTAAGCTCTAATGACACACAACATTCCTCTGGGATAGGCAGGTAGCCTGTAAAACAACACTTTCAAGGTGCTGCTGACCTGCCAATCCCTGACACCGCCCTGAGGGAAGTTAATCTGTTGCAACAAATGTTCTTATGTTGTATGAAGGTGTGGTTAAATATTAAGTTGCCAAAGCAACATCCTTTACAGATGATGCATGGAAATAATAAAAAACAGGTTTTTCAAATCTAGCCACATAACAGTTTTGGCTGCTTGACAGCTAATGGGTAAAAAGCACTAATCAAATGTGTTTATGGTACAGGCTTTAAATCATAGTCCTCCGACACCGTTTACCTTTAGTGATGCTGAGCGTGTTGTCTCCACTGGCGACAAAGTCATAAAGTGCAACAAAGAGGTTAGGGTCGCTTTCAGCCGCCCCTAGTAAGTTCTCCTTGGAACTCCAGCGCACTGCCTCTGTCAGAGCTTCTGGGGAAAGAGCAGAAGTAAGTGTCAGATAGATACACTGTGACACAAGTCAGTAGCATCATGTGCTTAGGTCAATGACAAACAAAAGAATAGGTCACACTGTAAGTGCAGTTAACTGGAAATTTTACCAAAATAAATGTAAGCAGCCTAGCTGAAAGCCTTATACATTCAAAATACTACCACAGATTGTCTACCTGTCTGTCCATGCTGCACCCCATGCCTGAAACCCGTGTGGCGTTGATGGCCACTCAGAGCCACCCATTCCTCTTCAAAACTGCTGTTTGCCTGTAGGCACCTCAAAAGCATCACTTCAGCTAAGCTCCTCTCTGAAGAGCACTGCTATCACTAGCTGCACACACACAGCCTGTCGTGTTTAACCTGAGCCAGGTAAGATCTGAGGTGGGAATGTTTTTGTATGTGTATATATGTGAAGACAACGGAGGAGGAGCTAGAAAACCGCGTGGATGGGAACGGTCTATGCAGGATAGTACATGACACACACCCACGAAGGAACAGTGATGAATAACTGCGTGAGCAGCTAACACGTACTAAACTCAACAGCTGCTATCGAAGTTGCTGCATGTCTGAACAGCTGCTAAATGAATGGGAGAGGGCTGCATTGAAGAAAAAAAACAGAACAAACACTGTAGTGTAGTAACTGTAGGTAAACAGAAAAGCTGCTACATTGCATAAAAACTGTCTCATGGTCCTTCATTTTTAACAGAATAACATAGGAACAAGACCGCATCTTTCTGTGCTGCCTAAGAAGAACAGACTCTATTATGATGAAAAACTGCATTATGATTGAGAAGCTGTAGAAATATATACAGTTTTCTTCTGTTTGTCTACAACTGCCATAACTAAATAGCACACTCAGGCAAATGTTGAACAAAGAAACTGGTTGATTCATTCAGCAGTAACTTCCTCCAGGATCAGTTGCACTGTATTCAGTTTAACTGTCTGACTTTACAATCCCATTCCGGCATTCCAACTTGAACCATTATGGAATGATTCTGTGGTCACAATTACAGCTGGTAGTGAAACATTTACTGCAGTGCTCTTGACATTTTATCATTGCCAACAAGATGAGGTTTTGGTAAAGTGGCAAAGGATACTCTGTGCATGCTTAGCAGTGGTTCTGTGTAAATAGTGCTGCCCTCACTGTATAGAAGCCTTTGCTAAAATCTACATGAAGATATTACAAAAATGCAATGAAAATGTAATTGTCACAGACAAGAATGATTCCTTTCTCTATTTCACAGCTATAATGCTTCACACAGAAGGAGCCATTATTACAAGATATTAATGAAGTCTATTGCAATGTAGATTTTAGAACTGGGCGAAATCTTACCGCACGAGATATACAGCCAGAATACATCCACACAGTGAGAATTTGATGAAAGACACTTGTATTTTCATGTAACACATGTGTCGAGCTCACATCAACAACAGCAATGGTGGAAGGAGGTGAAACAGAGGACCTCATCCTAAAAAGTTTTGGTGCACTTTTTTTTTTTAAATAAATGCTGGATCTTCTTTCACTTTGAATTTAATGTTATTGCTCTAATCCCACAAAGCTGGCAGGCACTCAACAAGGAAGCTTTTCAATTGTTAGTCCACACCATGTGGCAGGCACATGCCATACATTAGCATGACAGCAGAGATTTTCTTCTGTGACCTACATGAAGTATTAACCTTAACGAGAACTGAATCTATATGTAACTGAACATGTTCCATTTGCCCAATTCATTACAACACCTACACATACAAGATTTGCCCACCTTTGTTCTGGACCAGCATGCACTGCAGCGCCGCCGTGGCTGTAACCTGGCTCAGCCACAATTCCCAATACATCTTCCGCTCTGGTCCCTTGGTTACTAGTCTCAGTATCCACAGAAACGCTTGTATGAGGTGTTATTTAGGTCAAAGTTTGTCTAATGTAGACTACAAAATACAATCAAACCATCTTCTTCACAGCGGAGAGACAAAGACGCAAAAAGATGCATGGTTGAGGAGGAGAGACGGCTATGTACCAAGGTTAGGGGGTAGAGTAGTGTGTATGTGGAGTGTGCAAGGAGAAGTGGGAGTGTGTGAGGGTTTAAGTGCAGTGGCCAACAGCAGATGTCTGGTCTTGTTCCTCCTAAAGGGGGGAGAGGTCCTATGGACACACACTTTTCTTCTGTGTGTGTGTGTGTGTGTGTGTGTGTGTGTGTGTGTGTGTGTGTGTGTGTAAATGTGCATGACTGCAACTGCTGAGCCAACTGTCAAAGCTGCTCCTCTTACATAGCTACATATCACATCCCTCTTCTCAGGAATGTTATGAATGAAGTAGTTATATTATGCCAATCGTGAAAGATCTTGATTAGAGGAATTTTAATTCCAGTCATCACAGACAAAATGACACACAAAAAGAAACTACGGTAATTAGTCAGGTATTCCAAGGCTCAAATAAAATAACCTAATAACATTGAATTGCTTTCATAACATGATCCAGTTTCATTCAATTGATCACATTTCTTAAATCACTTGTAAATCATTCTTAAACCATGTCAGAAGCAAGATGCTGTCCTCAATGGCCAGGCTTAAACCTTATGCGCTGAAATGTTTGAGTGAGGGAGCAGTTGGTCTACATGGGGTATGTCGTGTGTCTGTCTGGGTGCCTCAGGCCCATGTGTGTGCTGTGAAGTGTAGCATGTGTGTTCTGAAGAAACTATGGCTTTGTGTGGAGCAGAACAGAGAGGGCGTTAGCAAGGCTGAGGGGCACGCCAAACTTGAACCCCCTAAGACAGCTGCGACAGAGGTGACCCTGGTCACAGAGCACACATAACATGCAGACGCACATCACACACACGCAGACGCACATCACACACACACACACACACTGGTAACACTATTTCTCTGGCTGTCCCAGCAGCTGTCTGAGTGTTTCTGCCTCCATTGTCACCTCACCAAACAATCAACTTGTGCCAAAGTATTAAACAACAACACCCTAATCAAATACAATACTTATATAATTTGACCACAGTGAGGTGAGGTTGTATTTTTAGCTGCGGGAGAAGAAAACATAGCAGCATGACATCTAAAAATAACTGTGCAAAGCAGCACATATGGTGTAGCTGTAGTGATGTGGTGTAGCAATAAATGGCTGGCTGCCTACAGGAAGCCCTGATGAAAACCTAAGACAATGCTGTGGAAAAGATGCACATACAAGACATTACATAAGCCTACTCTATACAGCAGGCCTGATCAGATCCTGTGGCTTACTCAGAGACAGAATCACTGGAGTCAGACCGGAGTCTGAAATACTAGTGACGACTATGTGCTGTAATCTTCAATCTGCGTTTATATTCACAGAAAATCAAGCTGTACTTAAGCAACAAATTACTTACTAGAGATGTTTTTTAACCACACCATTACCTGAACAGTGTGTAACTTAAAAATCTTGAATTTTAGCTACAAACAGGTTATCCCTCTTAGGAAAGACATCCTGGACAGAACATACTGCAGTATCAGAGATGCAATAAAAAATAAAGGAGTTCTGACTAATTTGCAACTGGTCTGAAAACTAATTAAAACTTTTAACTTTAAAAAAAGATCTGAGTGTTTCTGGTTCTTAAATGTCTCAGATATTTAGTTTTTAAATGCATCATATGCAATGAACTTGACTTCTTTCCCATTGGAGCATAAATAATATAAAAAAAATAACTAAAGCACCCCTGGTTTTGGCAAATTACCACCATCTACATTTTGAGATGCTGTAAACAGAGAATCCCGAGACAGAGAGGAGAGTCAGTTGTTGTTCATGGGGACAAAGGACAATAGCCTTATTACTGCTACATCACAAGTGTGTGTGTGTTGGTTCAGGGAGATGTTCCCTTGTTTCAGGGACTTCAAATTTATAAAGTGAAAACAAAGAGCTTTTACTTGTTGTCTACTCATTCAGTAATTGAACTATGCAAAGTATACATTTAATGACCACAAACTACTGAACACAGTACACATCTCTGACCATGAACATGTATGCACTTGTCTTGTTTACTCATGTCCAGGCCTACACATTGACATCTGCCTCAGTGATTTTGCAAACCCCTGTGAGTAAATACTTCCACATGCACATAAAGACCACTCCCGGGAAAGCCTTTGAATGATCTCTACTCAAGCCATCATGTCTCCTGTCCACATTTACCAATCAGGGAGTGGGCATACATCAACCTGGGCTTAAAGGTCAGTGGATCACCCAGGAAGGGAAAAGAATGGAGATCTAACCCACAGCTCACCCAGCCCCTCTCAGGGCTTCTCATGGGTTAATAATGGGCTCTGAAGTGGGTCCCTTTAGGTGTGCTGGCAACACAAGATAAGTGCTACTTTAGAGAGGAAGAGCAGCTCATGATGACTGGAAATAAACCTCCTACGCTGTCCACACGGACTGCTGCACACAAAAATGATATAAGCTGACAAGCCATCACAAATGATGGTGCATATTTTACCAAAACGCAGTTAATCTGAAGCCTGAAAACTGTAACTGGGTTGTTAGCAATATTTTTATTTCTCTAAGTATATGTAATGAAAGCTTTACATGGAGCCCTGTCCTCTTTGCAGATCTGCAAAGACATCCTGCAATTTATGTGGATGATGTAAAATATCTGGCTGGCCAAGTTGTTGCCAACTCTCCCACAGGTAAAGAGGTGGAGCAGATCTCTCCACAGCTCCACTTTGTTACTACCTTTTTGGATTGTCTCATTCTTTGCCATGAGGGTTTACAGAAGGACCTGCAGACTAATCTTGGTGTCTGAACAGCTAATCTCTGTGTGGTGTGGCTAAACTCAGTTAGGGTGTGGGTTTAAGCCTCTTTACACTGATACAGATTAAAGAACCGACTGGAGCCAAAACGAAACATATTCCATTGTGTTCTTACTGAGATAGAAGATGGGCCTCTGAAGGAAAAACAGCCCAGTATACCGAAAACCACCATCACATCAGACTAATAAAACCCTCCAAGGCCCATCTAGGTGAACACACTAGATTTTACATCACACCCTTGACAGTATATTCTTTCAGCAATGTCTTGCCTTCAGCTTTCACTTGTTTATTTAGTGTTGACTGTATTGAAAGAGATAAAGCATAATTGCCACAATACAGTCACTGGCCAACATGCTGCTTTCTACTATTTATTTAATTTCTGCTGACAATGGGTAGGCAGGTTTTTTGAAGGGATCACACATTTCAGAAACATGAGCACATGCCTACTTTTCAATGAATAAACAGTATTGCTTTACATTCTCTATCAAATTATAACTGGGGCTCCAGTCCGAGTTTCACTGTGAAAATCTGATTTTGTAACATAATAGAGAAAAAAGAGAAAATAATCTCACATTAATAATATGTAATAAACAATAAACTGAGTGAACCTACAATTGTTTGACTTGTACAACAATATTAACTTTGGGCTTTCTCTTCGCTGACTAATCACATGCATCACATAGGATATTTGAGGACAGCAGTACCCCAGGGTGCCCAGATTAAAGGTTTCTGACTGACTGGTCAGCTGGATGGCGATTACACTGAAGGAGTAGGACATGCTGGATAATCCTCCATAAGAGCTGCTCCACATAACAACTTCACTGACAAGGGCAAAGGGAAAGCAAGAGTATATGTGAATGTATATGCAAGTATGGTAAATACAGTTAAGTGTGTGCATGCTAGCCAAGTCTCCAGCCTGCAACCTAGAAGATAAGCTGCAGTGATAATTCCAGCAACTGAGGACTCATCCTAGAAGCGAATCAGTGCTTAACAGGCTTGGCACAGAGTCTGCCCTCCTTTCATACACCCATATCTAATTCTCCCCCCGCGCGACACCATTGCAGCTTAAGTGAATACTGTGATTTCACTGGGAGCCACAACACTATTTGACTAAACCTTCCTGCAAAGTTTAAAACATTTGGTGTTTTTAGGCTGACAGATGCAAGGGGCGGCATCACCATCTGTGCAGCCAATCACTCACTGTTCTGATTAATCCTCACCAGTTAATGATAAGAGCTACAGAGAGCGTCAGCCAAGGAATATAAACTAGGACTGTGGTTTCGGGAACTACAGAATGTTGACTGGTAGCAGATGCAAAGGCTTAAGGGTGCAACTGGGATTCAAGATAGATGCATAACATAAACTTTTTTAAGGGTTCTACCAGACACACAAAGCACGATTATTTACAAATCATACATTTTCTTCTGCATACAATTTATGGCATATTTTCTATGAAGCATTAGGGATTAAAGGGCATTTAACTCTTCCTAGACAGATTTGGGATTGAGGCCCATCTCAACAGCCAGGGTTCAGCAGAGTTTAGATCCAGACAGAAGGAGCTGTTCATCTGTAAGAGTTAATAGCAGAGGCTCAGTCTGAGAGGATAGACTCGGTTCTAGTACATGGCAGGCGTGGGATGAGGGAAGGCATAAATTATTAAGGACACACAACCATTACAGCGTTCACAATGGTGCATGCAATTTTTGGACTACAACCATGTTTAATTGTGTTCAGATGATTTGCACAGAAACACAAATACATCCATCAGATCACACTTACAAAGATGATCACCCAGGCTCATCAGTTTAGCTCTAATTTCTAGCAAGTCTCACCCCAAGGAGGTGTGGTCATGGCTCCTCCTAGTGGTTGAAGACAGGACAGAGTTTTCTTCATTCACGCTATGATATTATTTAAAGCCAATTAAAATCTTACCAATAGCTTCTGAAGTGAAAGTCCCCACCACCTCCCTCCTGGTTGTTGGCGTTTTAGCACATGGAGTCCACAGAAAAGTGGATTTGTCTCTAATCTAATTTCACCCGTGATGCAAATCAGCTTAGGTCCTTGGATCCTAGATCCAGGAATCTCTTTACTCCCCTGGGCAGCTTTAACAGTTCTGCACTTTAGGTACAGCTGGCTACACATACACCATCAGTGTGCTGCCAAAAAATATTCCAAACAACTCATCTGCAGCAACTCATTCAATCCATTTAAAGTAAAAATAGATTGTTGTTTTTTGATTTTATAACAACAGCCTTCAGACAGTGTCAGCTTTTGAACCCACTGCAGAGATGGAGATCACTGAACTCCTGACAAGGCTAAAGGGATGGAACCATCAATATGTTGCAGCCACTGATTCAACAATACGGCTATTGAACAAATACTGAGAGAGGTGACACTCTGGCCAGCTTCTTTTGAATCAGCACAGAGGCAGGCTGATTCCTGTCTGTTCTTGTTTAGCTCAGTGTTTTAAAGCCAGTCCGTCTGTTTGGCGGCATAGTGCACAGTGATGCTACATCAAAGGTGAACTGAGGGGGAGTGATGCCAACCTTAGCAGAGGACAAGGGCTGTATAGAGTTTTCCAAAAGAATCACTTGTAGTAAGAACATAAACCTGAACTCAGAGGGGCTCCGCTGGGCCAGGCAAAAACCCCCACTCATTTGTTGCCCTAAATCGACTGTGTGTATATAGGCATACTGATAACTCTAGCAAAAAAGAACATGGATATGATACCCAATGATACAGCAAAGACAGGCTCCAACACAGACTAGCATGCATTCCTCCTGGACTGGCACCTTTCAATTATATCCCAAAAAGGCATCATTAAACAGGAATGCTAGTCTGTGATAAAATGGGATATAAAACAGATTAAAAGAACAACTTTAACATGTTAATCTCCAAAGCTATGAGAAGAAACATTTCCTAAATGATACAAACATTAAATTACAACCTATGTCAAACAGTGACAGAGCTATTTCTCTGCAAGCGAAAAAAAACAGCAACTAATACCATTGCCAAATCAACGATAATCAACTTCTTGGCATGACAAAGTTGAGCTGATATAGAAAAAATCCAACACTGTACCATCCCTATTATCAAATACAGGAACATAACCTGAAGGAGCAGCTCATGTTTTACATTATGCAAAGTAAACAACTGTCTTGATGGTTTTCGTCATAACACAAATCAAGTTTAGCGTGTAATTTGTGAGCCACTGTGATTTCTTGATATACTTCACAGAGGATGTCAAAAAAATCTGGCTTATAACAAAAATATTTCTAGTATTAGCACAAATGAACACTGACTGCCTGGTAATCAAAACAGCTTCCTCAAAAGAACAAGCACAACTCACACACAGACATGTAAGACAATGCTGCATCATTATCACATAAATAGACCAAGAGTTTGATAGTCAGTGGAAGACTGAGCGCACAGTCCCAGTGTCCCCACTTAGGAGTCTTTGTTCTATTATTGTGTGCTTTGAAGAGAAGCAGTCTCTCTGCAGAGTGGCTGTGTGACTGCATCCTGGATGCTATAAAAAGGCTACTACTCCTGCCCCAACATCGGAGAACAGTGCCGACTGTGAGCGGTGTTGCACTTAGTGTGTCTGTCTGTCTGTGTATGTACTTCAAGCTGAGGACTGTTACTTCAGAGATGTGAGAGCCAGGAATTGAAAATGCTTTCCATTCCCAAAAGGTTACACCTTCCATGTGTCCTTGCTGACTGTAATGGCGGGAGGGAGGGAGTTGGGTCTGGGACATCAGTGGAAACTAAGAAAGTTATGCCAGTAGTTTTACATCTATGCAGCACATGTGAAGTAACAATTCACTGAAGGACACATAAGTGAAAGACAGAACCAACAGTAAGCCCACAGATGTCAAACATCCCTCCAGGTTTACACTCAGGGGGCACGGCCAAGATATTAGCGTAAACTAAGACATAACTTGCTTGCTCACACAAGAACATGCATCTAGTAGGTATTCTGTCATCTCCTTTACTTACAAACTCAGGTCAACCACAAGGCTTTGTGCATGATATCTTTTTTTGAGTGCATAGGAATTGTTGCACAGTGGAAAAATGGGTGATGGGAGCTAATGGTGCTGAGTCAGGTGACTGAAAGCAGCACTTGATGTCATTTTCCCCACACAATGGTTAACCTACAGTTTTCAATACTAATGAATTCCCAGACCTTCTGTGTGAGAAGTCAGACATAACGATATTAAACTATAATCACACAAGAGCAGCTTTAAACAGTCATATCTGCATGAGTGTAATCACATGATGACAGAAGGCGACTTAAATAATTCACAGAGATTTCCCTCTGGATCATCAAACTGCGCAGTCAGCTTGCTGAGTGTGTTGTAACAGTAAACCTTATCAGACAGAGGATGTAAGCGAGCATGTGAAAACCACTAGGTATGGTAATGTGACCCTGTAGTGACTGCACAAGTGAGTTAATGGAGTAGAATTGCTGGAAAACCTCCGGAAGCAAGAACCAGCGTTACCATCCTAGGTATCACACAGAGGAAAAGCTGACTAGCTAACCTCCAGTTATGACCCCGAGGCTGAACGCAGAGGACTCTTCCTCAGAAACATTCAGTGCCTCTTTTTGGGATGATTAGATCACATGCAGCGCACACAGCCGGCTCTAATATACTACTGTTTTGGTGTCAAATCTGTGCGATTTATTCATCGCCTCTCTGACTAATCTGCCTCTAGCCTGCACACAAAGACAATAGACAAATTACCACACAGTAAAATGTATGAGGCATGGAAAGCTAATGTTGGTTGGCATGGCTATTTCCGCTAACGCGTCGTTGACAAATAGCATGGACTCGGCTAACAAGCGCTAATCAGCAGCAAACAACTCTCCATGTATAAATCTGATTCCACCACCACATACACATCATACTTATCACTTTACCTGAATGCTTCGTGAATATATTGATCCCTGGATCGGGCACGTTGACTGGACCTTCCCTTCCTGGCGGTGTCCCGGTGCTACTGCCGGGTTCTCGGGGTCTTCTCCCGGCGCCGCTCCCCCGGTTGCCCTTCCCTTGGTGTGGTTGGGACGCGTGGGGCTGTGGTGGCTGGAGTCCGGTCGATGTACCCTCACCGACGCGGCCTACCTGCTGTCCCATCACGGTAGTTTGGCGTGAGGACGTTTGGGACGAAGCGAGCAAACCCCCTGCGCACCTCTGGTTCACATTCCCCCAAGCTGGAGCGGCCTGGACCGAATACTCTTCCTCAATCCCCTCCCCGCTGTTCTTCACTGAGCTAACGTTAACCAGCCCGTGTTAGCTCGCTTCTTTAGCCTGTTAGCTAACGTTACCAGCTATCAGTGAAACCCACCCACCCTGCCTTAAACAATAAAACCGCAACCCCGACGTGTGACAGCGAGTGTTTCTATTTCTCTGATCCAGATGATATGCCAGTAGGAATCAGTGGTGCCGGACGAGCTAGATTCGGTCAAATCGGAGCTAATCAGAATCGTTTTGCCGTTGTCCGGCCGCTGCGCGCCCCCTCTGACGCCGCCATCTTTACCGCAGAATAGAAGATGTGTTGCACAAGGCGGGGGGTTCGCCTCGATCCCCTGTCAGCGTTATCCTCCAGCACCAACCGGGTCCCAGCAGTCACCGAGCCCCCGGGCAGCAAACTGCATGTGCATACAGCTACCTACCTGTACTGAAGTCAATAAATCAATAAGTTTCATTACACACGAGATGAAGCAAATATACTTTAGGTTTTATTTTTGATTGCTCTTATACTTTGATGTGTCTTTATAAGAAATGTGTCAGACATTTGACAGCAATCAGAAAATAAAAGAAAACAAACACAATAAGCGATTCACAATAAACACAAGTATGACAGTAAGGAGGAACAACTCTGTTCCCCAAAAATAAATTAATCTGAATAAACAGGACTTCTGCAGCTTGGCTCTTCACTATTAGTAATATTATGATCTTTAGTCACACAATCTCAAATGTAAACTTCTGTCAAATGTGTAGTCCTAAATGATTATGTACATTGTAAATTATTTGCTGGTACTTGTTAAAATCGTGAAAAGGATTGACATCAAAATAAGTAGAAAACATTAAAAGCTGTAATACAGCGCCACCCTGTGGTCATCCAGTTTACCATAAGTGCTGGTTTTTACTTTGTGCTGCTGTGCATCTCATTATTCACAAGCATAAATACAGTCTCCCTGCATTGGAATATATCAGAATTGGCAACAAACAGTATGCAATAACTTTCCACAATATAATACAATTATTCTGTCATGATAACAATAACAAAAATATAGTTAAATACCTTTATCCATTAAGTCTTATATGGAAATTACTGCACAAGTGTACTAACACATACACTTTCTTTCAATATACAGAGTATCTGACAGTGCAACCTGTAGCCCTTAGTGCTAATCAAGTATCTGAACATTCTAGCAGCCAGCTGCAAGTTTTACAGTAGATGTAATTCTGTAGTGAAATCACTATACATAACTCAAAATTGGTAATGAAAGAAATACAACATCATATAGTAATAATATTAATTTCATGCTGTCTTCTCAACATTTTATCTTATAGTCTTCTGTGAGCATTTACACAGTGTACAGTGGGTAGATCAACACACGTTTTCTAAGTACTTAAATTGGGAAAAAAATATTAATATAGACATAGGTGAATCACAGTGGTCTGCTCCGTGACTTCTGTATTGAAATTATAATACAGTGCCCACTGTTTCTTGGATTTAAACAAAAACCCTGAACAGTGGTCAATTATTTTGATGAAGATTCTCAGTCATCCAGGTCATCATACGTAGAGAAGATTGAAGCAAGGCGTCTGGACTTGTAGAGTTTTCTAGAAGACAACCGGGATGTCAACAACCATGACATCCCAGTCCACTTCAAACCTATGACAACACTGAGACAGAGACTGGTTCACCCGAAGGACAAGATTCCCAGGGAGAAACACAGCAATGTGATATATGCAGTCCAGTGCAGTGAGGAATGCTCTGATCTGTACATTGGAGAAACTAAACAACCACTCCACAGAAGAATGGCTCAGCACAGGAGAGCCACCTCCTCAGGACAAGACTCAGCTGTTCACCTCCACCTCAAAGACAAAGGACACTCCTTTGAGGACAACAATGTTCACATTTTAGACAGGGAGGACAGGTGGTTTGAAAGAGGAGTCAAGGAAGCCATCTATGTTAAGCTGGAAAAACCTTCCCTTAACAGAGGTGGTGGCCTCAGACATCATCTTTCTACCACATACAATGCAGTGATTCCATCCATTCCCAGGAAGTTTGCACATACTCACAGTAAGAACAAAGGGCTGTCAACCAGTCCCCCTCCGACAGTTTCATAGTCGTTAGCCAGTCGTTAGACACACCTGGCCCAGTCAGCCAGAACATCACAGGTAAGTATGGAAACATTTAGTGCTATTGTTTTTAAGTTTTTTAAGTTTTACCCAGACCCACCCACACAGGTCTGTAACCACATATAAACCATGTTTCCCCACCAAACAGTTAGAAGTGATGAAGCTGCTTGGATGAGCAGCGAAACGTCTTCTAGAAAACTCTACAAGTCCAGACGCCTTGTTTCAATCTTCTCTAAGTGGTCAATTATTGGCAGTGAAAATAAATAAATAATTTTAAGTCTTTCCAAACATCATGCTGAATGTCTATCATTAAAGAGCAGCAACTGCACACCCAGTTAAATATTAACCATTAATGCATTTGGTGAATAATGTTTGTATTGTGTAATGTTTGCTCTCTGCTGCCACGTCATATGGGCACAAGGAGTGGTTTCACAGTTGATCAAGGCAAAGGGAATGGGGGCATGTCAAAAAAAAAAAATAGTGCATAAAAATAGGAGTTCACAAGTACTTTTATGTGAACTTGTAATTATTTTTGTCATGGGTTTGCCTTTAAAAACTTTAAACAGATAAGGCATCATTGTGACACTGCTGGTTTCTGGCAGATATTTTTCAAAACATTCATACATGAACTCTTAGTTCAATAAAATAAAAGAAACAACAAAGGCGAGCCTGACAGACACAAAAAAGGCTGATCTAATTTATACTGATTGTCTTCTTCTACTACGTCTTCTCAGATCCCCCATCGTAGGTCACAGCCTGTCAGCGTCTGACATCATTCCTCTCTGACAGTTCCAGGAGCGAGGCTTCAGTAACTCTAGGAAAGAAGGCTGGAACAGAAACGGCAACATAAGAAGTGGAAATGCATAGTGTCACTGGAAAAAAAAAATCACTTTCATCTCAGAGCCATGCAGCATTACCTCCTTTAAGGGACAGTAGCGCTGAGCGTACCACTCCTGGGAGTACAGACAAATAATGACTCCCTGACCCAGGAACAGAGACGTCCACATAATGATATTCCAGATGGGTCCTTTCCTTTGGTCATGCAGAATGAAGTTGAACATCACTGTGAGAAGAAAAAAGGTTAGAATAAGTTCAGAGACAGAGTTTCAAGACCCAGGCAGGATAATACCATTTTTTGGTTTTGCTAAACTTTCAAGCAATATGCCTGTAAATATTTACAGCATTGGTAAAAGTCAGCCTTACTTCCAAAGCACATGAAGAGGCAAAACAGCACAGGGTAGAAGAAGCCAAAACAGACTGCAAGGATGTACTCATGGACCACCGCCGACACTGTAAACACAAAGAACATGGCAGCTGCTCGGAAACGCTTCTGAGACATCTGAAATGACAACAGCAGAGACAGCAACACATCAGTCACAGGAAATTTAAGCTGGTACATGCACTCTTGCATCACGTAATAAAATGGTGTAAAACAGCTGAAAAATTAGCACTGCAACATAGAGGCCGCTCACCCACAGGAAGTCCCGGTACACGTAATAGTACAGCCAGTCGTGGACCACTACATTCCAAGTGCGATAGTAGTTTGCAAAAGACGTTGAGTTCCACCAGTCCTGTGACATATAATCAAAAGCAATTAACTTGAAGAACAACAGAGAAACTTGGCATGAATGTTGCAGGGAGAGTGAAAACAACACCTTGTAAAACATCCTGTCAGCAAAGCGAAGCATCTCAGCAAAAGCATTGAGCCAACAGTGGAGGAAGGCGAAGAATCCCAGGAAGAGAACCAACGCTCCTAAAATACATGAAAACAAAAGACACAAAACAACAATAGTGTATCATCTCCTGACATAAAAAAAGAACTTAAACTTTATGAAGTGGTCCTTACCTGGCAGGATGGAGTTAAAGACACAGAGCACCATGGCCCGCAGATCAAAGATCTGCAGACTGATGCTGCGGAACTGAGGAATGCAGAGCCGCATGAACACATAGTAGGCGTAAAATAGAGATCCAAGTACCTGTATGTTTGAAAAGATCAGAAGCCAGGTTGTTACCATTTGAATTAAATTTTAGGTAAAGATCAACATGAAAATGTGGACGAGATTGTTACCTGAAGGAACTTTGTGGCCACATAGTGCCATCTAATCACTGGGTTCCTGCATTAAGAAAGAAACATGATACTATCAAACACTACAGTGTGTGAAAACACTCTTTAGGTCTCCAGAAGGAATCATAAATTCCTGACAAATAAGACTGCCTGTTGACCTAGGGTACTTGTCTCTGTAGATAAGTGTGGGAGCAAACAGGAAGTAGAGATACTGTGAAGCCTGAGGGACAACTGGGCCAGGGCCTGTAGGTTAAAGGAGAGACTGCTTAGCAACATGAAAGTATGTAAGGAAAAGGAACAGACAAGACATGGAAAAAATATTACATACTGGTCTTGTCTTTAGCCCAGGTCAATACTCTTGGTACATTCTCTCTGACAAAGGAATGGGCCTTCATCATTAGACGTACCTGCAATTAGACAAATCAGGCAAACTGTTGTTAAAGCTCTTACAACTTTTACACAGTCAGATTTGTAGAGCACATTTCAGAAGACTGTTTTACAGCTTAACACAAGACTGTGGTTCTCTACCTGCTCCAAGATGATGATGAAGCAGGATGCAGGCGGCAAACTGTTGCTCACGGTCACATATGTGGGCAGAAATCCCAGACCCAGAGCTTGGTAAAGCAGGAATACAGATCCAAACAGGAAAGTGTACAAGCTAGGGTGACTGTAAGAACCTGACTGGCTGTGTGACCACAGGTAGAAGAGGGTGTAAGGGAAGAACAACACAGACAGGAACATGCAGATCCACGTGCACACCACTAGAGGGAACCCTCCAAATGCATAGACTAGCAGGTCAAAGTCCAACACCAGTCTGAGGGAAAGGAGACACAAAAAGATGATCCCACTTATGATCTATAAATAAAAACAAAATATAACAGACGAGGCATCTTATCGTTTATCTTACCTGCCTTGATCAATGAAATCTACCACAAGTGTGCTGAGGATAAAGAGAATGAGCAGGGCAATGAACATGTGGTAGATGGTCCTGATGTGGTTCACCTCAAACAGCTCACTGTAGAAACAAACAAGCCGATTAAATGAATGTGCACGGCTGCACAGAATTCTATAGAATTCAAAGGGACAATAAAACTTTATACAGTTTGAGTTTTACCATCTATACAAATTACTAAGTGTCAGCTTACTCTAGGAGGGACCTTCGATTCACAAACTGTTTCCCCTGGCCATGAGGAGGCTGAAAGTGCCTAAGGGAAAAAAACACAATGAAGTAGGTCTAACACAATATACTAGACATTACACTTGTAGGACAGAGAAACTGGACCACAGTACCTGAGTTTGGCCCTCTCCTTGTCTGACAGTGGCGGTGAGAAGACAGCAGGTACAGGCGCAGGCTCCAAGCTGGCTGACTCCTCAATAAGACTGTCCATGAAGTCATTGACCTGGTTGTCAAACTGACGCATAAGGTCATTCTTCAGGTACTTGGTAAAAGAAAAGGACACAAAAGGCCAGCATTATATATACAGTAAGTCAGTCAGGAACATGAGTTCCCAGGTGGAACCAGCAGGCTGTGCTTGACTTAAGGAGCAATTTTCTACAGGATGGCAACATTATCAGTAAAAATTGTTCCAAGCTTTCTTTGATTTTGTTGTTTTTTTATACAAGCAAATATCTGTAATAAATTAGCCTATAAATGAGATTTTTATCTAAAAGACTGATGGAAATAAATGATTCTGTAATCCTAAATTACTGAGGAAGCTGAACCCAAGATCATTGGATATTTCCTGAGTATGCTTTGTAACCGACCCATTCTACCATACAGGAAGAGCCATTTCTTTTAAGCAACTTTACTGGCTTACTAACCTCGGCTTTTCTTTTCAGCTGCAGCTTTTTGCTGATCACATGTTGCACTTCAACTCTCCCTGAAATTGGAATGAGCACACACAGTGTGAGCATATGATGGACTAGAAATGATGCTTTGTAAAAGCAATCTACATACACACACCCAACTCAACAACAGAGCTCATTGAGCCACCAGTCATTTGTCTAAACAGAACTTCAACCTAAAAACATCTCCAACAACAACTCTAAATAATTCAGTTTTCATCAAATGTTATTGTTTTCAATCATTTAAATTATATCTATGTTTTTAAAAAGAGTGTAGAGTGCTGTAGATTTTGGTCATTGTGTAAAAGCGTGACAGTTTGGGAAACCGTTGAACCCAATGACATCATTCTTAAGAGCTAAAGTTGCAAAATGCAAGAGGAGACACGTCAACATATGACAGGGTGCGGCAAGTACCATCTGGTGTCCACTAAGCAAATTCAACTAATGTGTGGTAAAGGTTACAATAGGTTATTGAGCAGCGATGACAAACAAGTTAGTTCTGTGATTAAAGTATATCACGCAACAGCAGCACTCCACCTGTCTAGTCAACAAACCTGAAGAGAACTTGACAATGTAACAGAATGGGCGTCAATCACCTACTAGCATCATCTACTGTTATTTTTGTAGTATTATAAACGTACAGAAAACTCATGTTGCTTCAAGACTGTGTCATCATTTTTAAGACAAGTTCATTCTTGGCTACTGTTACATGCTAGTGATCAGCATGAGAGTCATTTTAGCAGGAAGCAGCCCTGTGCTGTCATCGTCTACTGTAGTTAACCACACCAACTATTGCTTATGAGGAACATATCAGTATTTGGCATGATTTCAGCACAACAAGGACATTTACTGAAGGCTGATTAGTGGTTTAATCAACATGTATTTTAAAAGTCACGGTATCAAAAAGGTCAGTGTCCTATTTTCTGATGATTAGAGTTTAAACTTTCCTACCGTTGCTGGTGGTGTGGTTATCTCTGTTGCCTTGCTGATGGTGTGCAGGACTATGGTCCTCTTCCAAAGAGCTATCCAAATCAGGAAAGGTGGGCATCTTAGGAATGGCTTGGCTGCGGGACCGGAGGACATGGCCATCCTCAGACTCCATCCTTAACAAACAAATCAATGGAAAACATTAAGTGAGCAAATTAACATACACATTAGTGCCCGGAGTGTGTGTTGTGTCAGGGTTTTGATCTTATGGTGCAACAGGCAACACGAGAAAGCTGGTAGTTGTATGCATTGTTATAAAAGTACAACTAGATGTTTTGAAATCAGGTGGCATAATTCAGATTAAGTTATTTAACACATAACCAGGATATTCCACAAAATCTAAGCCCAGGATTGAAAGCACTCAGTAGCAAATGTGCCCTGAGAGACGTGAGCTCACGTTAACGTGTTCATCACATCACACCACCTCACATGGACAGGAGGTATGCAAAAGATTCTGACTGACAGACAAAGCAAACCCAGTTGACGATAAAATCACTCTCACAAGACGCAGACGCGCAGCAGGCAGACAGCTAAGTAGTTTAGTTAGCTACTGTCAGCTGATATCAAGAGTCAGTATGACAGGCAGCGGTTATCTACAAGCTAACTACTGAGCTAAATCGCCACATTAATGTTGGTGTAATGCTAGATGACATTAATGCGTATGACTGGCGATACTGCCCAGTTGCTAGCACTGAGCTAGTAAAATTAGCCAACAATCGTTAGCTACAGAACAGGTTTAAAAAAAAACGATAATGACACCGAAGAAAAAATGAAAACAAAATACCAATCTGCCGACTTCCTGAATACTCGCACCAACTGCCGGGTTCTCCCTCACGAAACCTGTCTCCGACGTTCCCGAGTACACAACCAGATGTGTAACTCGTTGTTTAATCACAACAGTCTGAGCGGCTGCTTACCTTCCTCATTGTATAAACACTGAGGAGATGATGAGCAGGGCTGCCACTGCTGATTGGCCAACAGTCTCTCCTCCTTTTGACGTCATTGGCGCCTGATACCGCCGCTGTCAGAGCCTCATATCACCACACATTAAACAAGGCTCCAGGTCATGTCATTGTTATCGTGGCTAAAGTTAAAAAAAAAAAAAAAAAAAGAGGAAGAAGAGGTAGAAAAAACTCAGCACATTATCAATACTGTAGGGTTAAAAAGGAAAATGTTCTTTTTAATGCTATTTCTTATAAAAATTTATATTTTCCCCCAAAATATCTTAAAATGTCACAAAGCTACCTTTTTAAAAGAAATAATGCATTAAAGACATGTTTGTATTCCCATTAATCTTCTGAATTCAGTCACATGTATTGGACAGAACTCCTAAATCAGTTTTTAACTCGATGTGCTGGTTCTGAATGGGCAGAAATCACAAATATGAACAGGTCTTATGAGCTGAGTGTGGCCAAACAATTAATGGCAAAGACAAAAGAATACATTTATGAAAAACACTGACTGCAGTTATCCCTGTGTCAAACCCTCTGCATGGTTTTGCTTGTGGTCTGTGACGTGCTTGTGGATGCATTTGTCAGTTCAAACACTAAAGTGGTCTAAATATGAGAACTACATTGTCATCTGAGCACAAGGAGCGATGCCGCATGTGCATACATCATTCCTGTGAGTGGAGGATGAGACACTACATATATGGAAGTAAACACCAAGTCAAATTAATTTGGAAATTTTGCATCATAACACTTTATGCAGTGAGTCATGGGGTGAAACAATTATACAGTTTAATAAATATAAAACATAAAATACAGAACAGCACTATTTTAAACCATGCACTACATTTACCCTGCTTTCTGAAGAGTTATTTACAGAATTGAATCTCTCTCTCAGACACACACACAGACACACACGTCAAGTAATTAGTCACAAGAAGCAGAGGGGTCCCACAACCCCAGTGATCTCAGGGATAAGTGGGGCTACAGGGCTCATATCTACAGCCACATCTCTGACAGGAAGTAGCTGCATGTCACCTCGATGCAACTCAGTGCTGCCTCGCACTCTCACAGCCAGCTCCACCTGGGACAGGATCACACAGAAACATAATATAAAGTATGTTACTGATTATTTTGATAGATTCCACAGTCCATTTTTTCTGTAAGTAAAAAAAAAGTTAAATAAAAATAAAAGTTTTCAAGGCAACTAAAATTACAAAATAAAATCACCTTGCAGTCTTTCCTGGACACCATTATGTGGTGTACATCTATTTCTTTTCCAAAGTCTCCTAGCAGGTGAATAATCCAACTGGCCATATCAGCAGTGGCAGCCGTTCTGGTCTGGTCCAGCGTACAGCTGAAAGTGATGTGCTGAGAAGATGTGCCGCTGTGTAACCGCAGAAACCTCAGCTGGACAGCATCCATACCAGGGTACTCAAACTGACAAGTACCGTAAAAAGGTCAGACATATGCAACGTTTCTCAGTCAATCCACACATTATTTGATGTGTTAAAAAGACTGACCTTGTCTTCACCTTGCTGCTGATTGAACCACTGAAAAGTCTTCTTCTCTGGATCCCACCTTACTTTAATCTGAAGAGGGGGATAGGATTCATATATATTTTATATATTTCAAAGATATATCACAAACATAGTACTGTTTGTTATTATATCAAAAGCAATGCCCTTCTTTGACTGCAAAATCTGAAGCCTGACGCTTCAGGCGTTTTTCTTTCTCTGTTTACAATCTTCTGAAACATCGATTTAAATGGTAAACACTGGCATCTTTGAGAGACTGCTGTGGGAAACAGAAAAAAAACCTCTTCTGGCAACTTGTGAGACAGTCATCACAAATGTATTTTTAACTGTCAGATTATGGGATCATATCGCCTGCGTTATCTTTGCAGCTGAAAACAAGCAACAGACCCATTTAATGTTCTGTTACTGGTATAGTGCCATAGTAGTGAGTAAACCTGACTCAAACCACACTTTTTAAACAATGTTATAAATAATTGTACCTGTGAGAGCAGAGGCTCTATACAGGTAGTTCCTCCTGCTGTGAAGTTACAGAACACCCTCACAGCATCATAGGGACAGCCCTGGTTAGGATCCATGTAAAAGTAACCTGAAACACAATGTGGACTCACTTAGACAAACTTGCCACATTCTGTATCATCAGTAAAAGTCATGGTGAAAGATATCGTGGCTGTGAACTTAAGCAGATGCTCACCATCACTCAGATGTGGATGAATGAGTCCCAGCTCATAGCAGGTGGTGCCTGGATCATCTTTGGTTCCCAGTGGCCAGCTAAAGGATTCCTCAGCTTCATCTTCTTGAATCCATCTCCTAGAAATCGGCCTGTGCTGCTGAGGAGGAGCCCATCAACCAGTCAGACAAGTAAACAATCAATTATTCAGCCAGCTTATCAATCACAAGACTCAAAGGAAATAAGAGGGGTGACTGACCACCCTCTGGCCTATTAGGAGTCCTAGCTGATTTATTTTAAACATAGTCCCCTTCATAGACACCATGTATAATGTATAATGTATAATGTGAGATGTATAATGACTGCACAAACAGATGTCCACTACTCAGATTGTGTTGACCTGCAGTTTTCAATCCGATCAGCTACTGACTCCAGTCTCTGTATACCTTAGGTCAGGCTTCAGTCACCCCTACTGAGGACATCATATCTATGAGAAGAAAGTTTACACCAACTTTTTGTGGTCCCTCCCTTTGTTTTAGGAGGTGTGCAGTTTGCTTTGAACTCGGCTCAGTTTTCAGCCTGAATCTTGATTTGGACCTTTGCTTGATTCTTTGACTTGGTCTTGTCTCAGGTTTTATTCCATGTCTTCGTGTAGGTCTGCTTTTTCCAGGTGCACCTGGATTTCCCTGTTTTCAAGAAAAAAGAAATGATAACATACCTGAGGCTGTTCAGCAACATTTAGTGTCATCAAGCAAGTAAGGTTTTCTAAACAGGTCTTACTGGAGGCCCAAGTCTTCCCTTTATTCCCTTTGGTCCTCTGCTGCCTGGGACACCTTTCATTCCCTGCAAAGACCCAAACTCAGTCATGCAATTTCTGACAATCCACACACCTATACTACACCCCAGAGAATCCTCCATCATCCGTTACTGTATGATCACTATATACTACACACAATAAACCACATATGAGTAGACAGGATATAAACATACAGTATGCAGTGAGTCTCACCTTCTTTCCAATATGTCCCTGAAACAAAGACAGTACAGGTGATAGTTTGTCATTTTAGACTCCAAACATTCAGATGCATTATAAACAGGAGGATGTTATACATACAGGGTTTCCACTGAGGCCCGTCTTCCCACTTGGACCACGAGGACCCGTGTCCCCCTGTGGAAATCAGACAGCTGACTAATGTCTTTTAAATAATCATTATATAATATAATATAATATTAATTATTAAAACAATGCAAAAACAGACGCACCTGCTTTCCTTTACGACCTATTTGTCCTTTTAGCCCATGCAAACCAGGATTCCCCTGCAATAAAAAAATGATAAAATCAAGTTTTACAATTGAAAAATACATAATATACATACAAAATATATATTTAACTAACCTTTAACCCTGGGGGCCCGGTTGGTCCCAGTATCCCAATGTCACCTGGAAGACCCTGTATATAGAAAAAGAAGAATTACTTACAAATAATTTTGTTTATGTTTAATCAAACCAAACCATGATTCCTCTTGGATGAAAGTCTGGATCCTACTATCCACCCCATCTCCTGACTCCATCTCTTCAGTGTTCACACACACTCCTGTCACTTTTCTTGTTTGTGTAAGACATGTTGTCTTTTTGCACTACACCGTACTGTAAGTCTTTTTTTTACCTTCGTGCCAGTACGTCCAGATACACCCTTCTCCCCGCTCAGTCCTGGAAGACCCTGTAACAATACCATTGACAAGATCAGTGTAAATATGACCACTATAATGTTTTTGGGGAACATTTTTTTTGCTGTTAAAAAAACCAGCAGACCTTCGGCCCAGCTGGTCCAGGAGGTCCACCGGTTCCTTTAGGACCAGGTTTACCCTGAGAGATATAATTTTATAGATTTTGTTTTATAGTGTGCAAAGATCAGCATGAGTGTGGTTATATCATTCACCTGACATTTAAATTAATTATCATACTTTAAAGCCTGCTGCTCCAGTGTTTCCTCTGATCCCAGGAGATCCAGGGTTACCCTACAATATTAAATCTATTTAATAACATATAATGCATCTTTTCTCTGTTAATGGTGCAGGGCTACATGTCTGTATTGTACTTACTACCTCGCCACTCCTGCCTGGTGTGCCAGGAGATCCTCTGAAGCCAATATCACCCTATAAGGTTAGCAAACGATGACTTTAATGCATGAAAAAAATGTTTTAAATCAGTGTACGGTGAAGTTTCCTTACTGGATCTCCTTCATTACCCTCAACCCCCAATAACCCGTCCAAACCGCCAAGGCCCTGAGAGTAATGGCACAGAACAAAGACATTTATTTAACTCACAATGTTTTTGTGAAATTTTGATACGTACTTCAAATAAACAGCAGTAATGGATGTGTGTGTTTTCTTTGGGGGTACTTGCAGGTTTTCCAGGTGGTCCAGCAGGTCCTGGCTGCCCAGGCAGACCTTCAGCTCCCTAAAAAAACAGACTCCATTAGTTGAGCTCCACAGCTGTGCGAGCTTTACCTCCAAGATTATGGGCAGTATTTCATAATTTGTAAGATTAGTTAATAATATTAAAAACATACAGTGGAAGAATTGGATGCAAAGTTGGTTAGTTGGTTAGCATGACACTATTATATACAAAGACTAGATAAGGGATTTTATAACTGTCCAGTTTAAGTTAAACTGAGGGGTTACAAAACAAAAACATTGTGTAACATTCAGCTTGTAATTTGTGTATCAGATGAGATTAAAATAAAATGCACCGTTTCCCCAGCAGCTCCTTTGGACCCTTTCCATCCAGATGGGCCTCCTTTTCCCTTCATCAAAAATACATCAACACTGAAATAAATCTCCAGATGCGTAAAGCTAATAACACCATTATATCTTTATTCCCAGAATGAACGGGTTTGTACTGATGTCGGCTTCATTTTACCTTGGGCCCCTGAACCCCTTTAGGTCCTGGAGGACCAGGAGGGCCAGCAGGTCCAGGTCGACCTTTAGCACCTGCAGAGCCAATGAACCCTTTCTTCCCCCCTGTGCCCTAAAAATGCAGGGACATCTTTACTGTACATAAAATTATGTAGAAATGTATTTCTGGAAGTGACTGATGTAACACAGTGCATATATACCAAAGTTAAAAAATGCCATCTTACCACCTCACCTCGTGTGCCAGGCTCCCCCTTGTTACCTCTTTGACCTCTTATGCCCTGAAAACAAATCAGTGTTATATGGACATATTGCATCACTGTCTTTACAAGCACTATTGAACATACTGTACCAACACAAAAATGCCCAAGGGTGAAACAGATAATCTCACCATGTTGCCTTTAACACCAGGAAGACCGAGGATCCCCCCCTCACCATGACTGCCCTGAATGACAGATGCACACATCAGTTAAACACCAGATGAACAGCATGTATGGTAATTGACTTAAAAAGGAATGAATGGCACATTAAACCTTTGCTCCAGGGATTCCAGGTTTGCCCTCATCACCTCTATGTCCTGGTAAACCCTGAAGAAATGTCGCATTGCATTAACATTGTCTCGATGAGGCAATGTTATGTGGTATGGTATGTGTATGAGAAATATGGGATGAGGTGTATGCACAGTGTCTCCCTCAACTATATGACAGTGAGCTAATGTTAAACAAGAGATGAACAGCTGCCCTTTCACACAGGAAAAAACATATATGTAACCTGTTGACACATTTTATGTAAATGTTCTTTTGGATAGAATGTAGTATGTTTAAATAAAACATACAGTCGGTGATGGCCCAATTTGTCCAGCAGGACCAATACTCCCTGGGGGGCCCTGAAAGGAGAATAAAGCAACATAAATCAGAAGTGACAGCCACCTTCTCTCCCACGCTGATAACATGTTACTTAGTGTTTTGTAAAGTACTCTAACATGCCAGATATTGACAACATATTGACAATAATTAAAGATCTAATCAAACTCTGTTACTGACTGTGTGTCCCTGGAGCCCCTTCTGGCCTTTGGCTCCGGCTGCGCCTGTGTTGCCTCCAGGTCCAAAACGTCCAGGCATGCCTGATAAACCTCTAATACCTGATTCTCCCTATAAATGAATTAACGTGATTCTAAAGGGTCAGTGCAATGCAATGTGTCTGACCGAGCCATTCATCATACCATTTCTGAGTTGATGTGACTGACCTTCAGGCCTGGAAGTCCTTGTTTTCCTCTCTCTCCTGAAGCTCCCTTGTATCCCTGTGAGCAGAAGGAACAGAACCGCTACTAGTGTATTTTTTATGAAACAGTTCTGTGCAGGCTCATGCTGACTTTAAAACCCCATGTGGGAATGTTTAACATTATTCCAGTAATCTATACTTGACAGATAATTTATCCCTACCTGTTTCCCTGATGGCCCTTTTGGACCCTGTGGCCCTGGATTCCCTCTTTCACCCTCAACCCCTTTCAGTCCTTTCTGCCCAGACTGTGCAGTGTTCCCCTTGTCACCCTGAAATTTGAGAAATAGAAATGTTTTATTCTAAGAGTGATGCATTTTCAAATTCTTAAAGACTCTGTAATAACCTGATTCACATTTACGTACAGATCTGCCTTTTTGTCCAGGGGGCCCCTCAGATCCAGTCAGTCCGACTGGACCCTAATAAACACAGAGCATAGGTTTTGTATTTCATGACCATCAAGCATTTTAGTGTCTTTGCAATAAAAAATAATAATCTGTGACCAGCACAGTGTAATCAATCTACCTCCTCACCATCGAGACCAGCTGCTCCCTCCTCCCCCGATGCTCCTATGGATCCCTGCAGATCCAACACATAGAGGCAATAAATGGTTAATCATTAACCTGATTGTTAATTTACATCATTTCCATTGCTCACCTTTTCTCCTTTCCCACTAGCTGACCCAACTGGTCCTTGAGAACCATCTTTACCCTGAGAGTGGACAAATTAAAGAAACAACAGATATTCACTGGAAACACTGTGGACTAATAGAAGACACCATAATTGTGCACAAAAATTCATCTTGCTGCCTTGGAAGTGCCTTGTGTAAGTGTATGAGGATGTATGAATCCATGTATGCCTATTTCCTGTTTTATATGCAGAACTGTTCTATCATTTCATGTACACAAATCTGAGTCATTAAGGCAAACAGCAGACACAACTTGCAACAAAGCAGAGAAATCTATCAAAATCTGATGATCAGTAAGAGGCTTCATTTGAAAAAAACCCAGTGATTCTGACGACCTACTGAGAATGCTCTCGTCTTTCAGCGAGCATTCAGGCTACAGACCATCCAAATTAATCTTGCATGGTGTAGCTTATCTAAGTTTTCAAATTTAATCCACAGTACACTCTTGAGCATCACAGTGACACCCGACCTGGTTACATCAGACGGGACTGTCTGGTGATGAAAATGGAAAACCTGTGCCAAACTGGAAAGAAAGACACCTTCTGTTCACTTTTTATAATTAGAGGCTGTCAGCAGTCAGCAATCACAACCTCTTGAACAAATTTTTAACTTGACCAAATGTGTGACTATGAACAGCCATCCTCGTGCTACAACATGTCAGGGTTTACTGACAGGGTTTACTGGGACAGTGATGAAGCCATTATGCATTTTGGACAACAGATTTCTTTATTGTTTTGCCGACATCCTGTCAGTCTGGTGTGCTGAAAGCTGTTCAGAAAATTAAGATTAAACTTGGTAACAAAACATAAAACTAAACTCACAGGGTAACCTGTAACTCCACGAGGGCCAGTTGGGCCTTGTGGCCCTTGGTCACCCGGAGGGCCACGGGTCCCTTCCTCACCCCATGTTCCAATGTTACCCTGGATACCCTGATGGAAAGAATAAACAAAAGACCTCTCAGTTGTGAGTTGAGTATAATCCTAACATAACTGTGTGGATAAAGTTGACTGCTGTTACATCATGACAGGCATGCTCATGAGGGACCCTAACATATAATATCAGCCATCCGTCATTAAGATGGAGATATCATCAGCAAAACCTTCATATGATGCATGCCTCGGAGAAAAGAGAGTTTAAAAGGACTGAATAACCATAATAATCATCTTACAGGAGGTCCTCTGAAACCTTGTGGTCCAGGAGCTCCTCTGTTACCCTGAGGGACAACAAACAGGGAAAAAACATTGACACCATATTCTTTGTAAAGAACAATGTAAAGTGTATGAGTGAATCTGCTGAGATTCAATAATTGACTTACTGCGGGGCCTTGTTTTCCCTGTGGTCCTTCCTCACCTCTCTTACCCTTTACAAGATCAGTACCACATTAGATCCAAATGTAAAGCATGGAACCAGCTGAACTGACTGATTGATACATAAATGGAAAAACTTATACCTTTAACCCTTCACTTCCTGTGGGTCCACCAGGGCCTTCTTTACCTTTAACCCCCTATAAGATGGCCACAGAAACGTTGCATTTATATTACTCCCTTATTGCATTATCAAAGCATTGAACTTGAGCATCATCAGCCGCCACATAGAGGTGGTGTGTCACTTACTCTCTCTCCTGGCTTCCCCGGTGTCCCCTTTATTCCTCTACTGCCAGGTTCCCCCTGGACAGTGACACAGATATACAGCAATGATGAATTTGCTTCGAATTGTAAGTAATTTAGCATCCTGAGTGATCAATTTAAATGTAGTCTCTTTTATGTAAATAAACACATGTACTGAACACTCACACTCTTCCCTACAGGTCCTTGGATGCCAGGAAATCCTGCTTTTCCAGGCAGTCCCTGTGGAAAATAGAAATCAAAGAGCACCAGGTATCTGTGATACTGCAACACAAGCACATTTGCAGATAAGCTTACCTTTGGTCCTGAAGGGCCTCTGTTCCCATTCATTCCATTTGTACCAACTGGACCCTGGAAAAAAGATATTTGAGTCTGAGAGATATGCTTGTGAGCAGTGCATTTCTTATATTTTGATATAAGCAGACATATGAATGTTTGTATATACTGTTAAATGTTCTTACCGGGGCTCCTCGTGTACCATCCTGGCCCCTGTTACCTAAAAGACCTTGAAGTCCCTGAGGTGGGACACAGATAATCAGCATGACCTGCTGAACCTACTGCTATACTTTTCAATGGGACACTATGACACAGGTGACAGCATAGCAGAAGGCATCTACATTTCACATTCACATTATTTGTTGGTCAATATTTTAATTTACAGTTATCCTCTATCCCCTTTTAACTGGTGTCATTTCAGAAGTGGACCATTCTGTTTTAGTGGATGTAAAAAAATATGTTGTTCCACAGGTGTGTAGTGTGACTGGTTTAGTGTGGTCACCTTTAGGCCTTTAGGTCCTGACAACCCTGGTGCTCCAGTCATTCCCTGCTCAAACAGTTGACACACAAAGAACTGTCATTTTCATAACCGATATTAATACAGCTTAGGCCAAGTACTTTCTATTGTTTAACATAATAGATTACAGACACTGTAAAAATAGTATAGTATAGTATAGTATAATACTATTTCACACAGAACAGAATAAGAAATGTAGCCACGTAGGAACCTTAATACCAGGTTCTCCTTCAGGTCCTCTCTCTCCAGATTTTCCCATCTCTCCCTGCAAGCAAAAACACAAACAAACATCACTGTTATAGATTCAACACACAGAGCAGCATCAGCCATTAACATGGTCTCTGTTCACTGAAACTCACCAGAGGACCCGGCAGTCCCGAGAATCCCACTCGACCTTCTCGACCCTCACAGGAACAACAGTGATTAAGAATCATTAGACACCAGAACAGATGATTTACTAGTTTTATATCAAATATGACATCATCATAGCACCCATATAAAAAGATATACAGCATTGCTTTGTCTTCTACCTTGTCGCCTCGAGGTCCTGGACTTCCTTGAATTCCAGTTGGTCCCTGATCTCCCTGCATCAACACACAGAACACATACAGACACACTCACATTGCACAACTGAATGTAAACAAACTTTAAACAACTGTCTCAAACTCACCTTGGGTCCATCTTTTCCCTGCTTCCCCTGCTCCCCCATGCCGCCATCAATCCCCTATATCAACAATGGAAGAAATAAACCTTTATAATTACAGTTATTTGTTTGTAATCAGATTTTAATGTAGAAAACGTTATTTTACTCACAATCAGTCCAGGAAGTCCTGGTGGCCCTGTTGGTCCCCAGAGTCCTTCAGGTCCTGTTGGGCCTCGATGACCCTTTAATCCCCATTTACCTGGCTGACCTGGAGGTCCCTGTATCCACAAACAAGTCAATGAAATGACAATTAGCTGTCAATAAGCTGAGCATCATATAAATGAGAGGGACTAATCTCACCGTGTCTCCCTTGAATCCCAGATCACCTTTCTCTCCTTTCCTGGCTTTAGCTCCCTGGTGGTCACACACACATAGGTCAGTAAGTTGTTAAAGGCCCATTGATTTGTTTAGGCTCATTAAACTTTGCCATATGATCATTTTGGCGATGTTCAATAGTGAAATTGCTTTAAGTAACCTTACGGGATCACCTGAGGGTCCAGGTTTTCCTGGATTCCCATTGGCTCCCTGCAGCGAGAGAACAAAACAGAATACTTGGCATCACACACACACATATATTTACTAGTTAACATCTGGCAGTACATGATCTTACATTAAGTCCAGGTGGTCCAGGTTCCCCTATTTCACCTTCATCTCCTGCTTCACCCTGAGACAAAGACAAACTGATAAATACTCTCCATCCCTGCTTTAGGAATGCAGTTCCCACATCTGTCTTTGTGTACTCACAGGGCCACCTTTAGGACCTGGAGGTCCAGTTGGTCCTGGTTTTCCCTATCAGAAGATATTGATATATGAATTATTGTAACACTGTTACAGAACAATAAATACTTGTCAGCGTACAGGATTGTGAGTAGATTATTGTTATACCTGAGGGCCACAGACACCAGGAAATCCAAAGACTCCATCTGGACCAGCTTCTCCCTAGAAACATGGACAGTTATTGTTGTGAGTCAGGAGGCTGTCACTACCGAGTCTCTGTCAGAAAGAGCACATCTGTAAGTGTCACCTGTGGTCCGGCTGCTCCTCTCACACCCATTTGACCTTGATGACCCTGACAGTAAAAACAGTTCCTCCATAAATGTGGTGTTTTTACTTATACTGACTTACTGACTGTGTGTTCACTTACTGGAGGTCCTTTAACTCCAAGGACACCTTTTACTCCACTGGGGCCCATTTTACCCTGAGAGGATGACAACATACTAAATGCTCCTCTCACATAAATAATTAGTCTTCCTGTAGTGTGTGGGTTTTTTTATCTTACGGGGGGGCCTGGTGGACCACTGAATCCAGGAGCTCCAAGCTCTCCCTGAAAACAATTAAAAACAACAAAAAACTGTCGTCAGTATTTATAATATATATTCATTGTTAATAGCTATTTACATTGTGAGTTTGGCAGTAAGCTGCGTGACACTGACAGGTGGTCCGGCTGGTCCTAGGAAACCAGGTGGACCTCTAGCTCCAGGCACTCCCTGTAAACATGTTTACAAAGTTTATGATCATTTACTTAGTTCAGTCACGGCTTCAAATAAACAGGGCAGTCACAAAAGAGGAACAGTACTTACTATGTAGCCTGGGATCCCATTGAGGCCTCTGACTCCTTTATTTCCCTGATTAAACAAGAAACACAAATGAGTGTGTGCATGTGTGTGTGTGTGTGTGTGTGTGTGTGTGTGTGTGTATCACCTGACCTTGTCTCCTTTTCGTCCTCTGTCTCCCTGTGGTCCAGCTTCTCCCTGATACCCCTAAAAGCAAAAGACAGAAGAACACTTATATACACCCAGTGTGTGTGAGACAGCCACACAAAATGAAAATGAGCTGAACACTGTAAAAGTACATTTTAGGCTTTCATTGTTTTAATACCCACATTAGAAGTCCAGGCCACTCTTACCCACTCACCCAGCTCCCCTTTACTGCCCTTCTCTCCTCTGTAGCCTTTGGGCCCCTGCAGAAACAAGCAGGAACAGAACGAATGCATATTACACAAAACATTTTAGTGCAAATATGTTTGACAGCATTTTAGCTATGTGTCTATTTATGTGTCAGGTTTACCTGTTCGCCAGGTAAACCTGGAGGGCCTGGGTCAACATCCAACCCCGGGGTCCCATCATTTCCTGGTCGACCCAGAGGACCTGGCATACCCTGCGGTCCTGGACTGCCCTGGAGCACAACATAGCATGCAATGCACTTTAGCTGTTAGCCCAGACTCTTTACACTATCCACACTTCTGAGTGTCCAGGTACAAACTCCAGCAGGACTAAATTCTACAATAACAACCACCATTGTACATCCTATTACTAACTTATTAGCCAACATCTTGGCAACTGCCTAGCGACACCATAGCAACCACCTGCTGACGTTTGTTCAGTCTGCATAAACTTCCATTCCATTTTTTCTCAATTCACATTGCCATTCTGTGTCTTACACTTCTTATTAAGGCGCTAGCATTTAGAGAAGCTGATAAGATGTCAATAAAGTTTAGATACCTACAATTTTCCCTTGAACTCCTTTTGGTCCTTGTTTTCCAGTAACTCCAGGTGGACCCTGAATTCACAAAGAACCATTTACAGGCCCGTTATGCTTATCATTTTATTTTATTTTAGATTTATTTATTCCTACAGTTTCTGAATACTTACAATTGGTCCATCATATCCAGAAGGTCCTATCGGCCCCAGAGGCCCTTTAACTCTCTATGAGTGAAAAAGTGCAAACAGCTCAGACATGTTTTTATAGTACAGTATATAAAATTATATTCATATATGCAAAATGCATACATTTTATGCATGCATGTCCTAAATAGAGTAATAAATCTGACATACTGGCCAGGAAGAGACCAGCTTTTTGTAGATTTTGTTTGTCTGTTAGAAAATAAGACAACATTTCAGCAACAAGAATTTAAACAGTCACATAGAAATACACAACACATACACAATTAAAATAATAATATAACAGAAGGGCTAGTTTACAAGAAATGATTTCACTACATCCCGTCACTCTGTGCTTTGTTTTGTTTTATTTCATTATAATCTGAGCACACAGAGGTCATATTACCTTGAAAGCCTCCCACTCTTCTTCAGAGGTTTTGAATACAACAATAGCAGGCATCCCTGGAGGACCAACAGGGCCTCTGTATCCTGTCTGCCCTGTTCTCCCCATAACGCCTTGATATCCCTTAGACAACAGAAAAACAATACATTGCTTTAATGTGAAAAACAAGTTTGAGTTAAGATAATATTGCTGTCCTTTAAAAGGTCTCACAGAAATGGTATTTGGCCTTCTGTTCATAATGTCAAAGAGGTATTAAGTAGCTTTGACCACTAGGAGATGGAAAATCCACATAAATCTATTGATTGACCACCAAACTCCAAAAGATGTTTGGTCTCAGTAAGGTGGACAGCTGAGACATAATACCATTAGACCATTCCTGTCCAGGAACACAACTAACATTATCTGTGAGGGAACCTTTAAAACTGACACATCACCACAGGAAGCTGCTAACAACATCTACCCAGGAAGCAAACAATGACTATTTCTTTAACGTTTGTTGGACACTAACCTTTTATGAATCACCTACTTGCTGCCAGGTAAGAAGAGCTACATCACAGCTATTATGCTATTTACACCAAGGGCTGTAGAGCAAAGCAAAGGTACCTGCGATGTAGGGTTTTATATTTAACTAATTCTTAATTATTTTATTTACAGAATTATTTTTAGCATCAGCAGAACAGCTTCTACACTACAGAGTTTCATTTAAAGCATACTTTGTCTCCTTTAGGTCCTGGTGGTCCTGGAAGTCCTGGCAAACCAGGCAATCCCTGAGGAAAGAGTGAACAATAGAAGAGAGAATAATTTCAACATCTAGAAGTGAATATATCTCTTTTTGAGGATAAGAAGAAATACGGATAAATTATAAATTAATAAATTAATTAATTTATTAATAAATAAATTATTCAGATTATTCTATTCATGTATGGTACATGCTCGCAGTACCAGAGGATGGCCAGAAGAGGGAGACAGTGTCCTTCATCTCTCACCTCTCTCTCTCTCTCTCTCTCTCTCTCACACACACACACACACACACACAAACACACACACCTTTTTATGTGCTAGGATTGACACAGATGCATGCTGCCTTCTCAGTCATCAAATCAGCTTCATGCAAACTCAATTTCCTTCAAGGTCATGACAGAAAGCGAGATGAGAATCTCACACAGATGTGATTAACATTTCCTATGTGGTTTGTTTATGTATTTATAACACCATTAACACCCTGCCCTCTATATCACTGTGAATACGTCTCATGTTTAAAAACCTATGAAGATAAAAATTACATCATACAAAGTTACTGCAGAATGTAAACAGGCTTACCCTCTGACCTGGGCTCCCAGGTGTCAGTCCGGCCTCATGACGTCTGGCTGCATGTGCAGGACGCTGACTGGCTGCTTTGACAGTTGGATGTGGAGGTTCAGGCTGTGAGTGGAGAATGGTTTGACTGTGAAATGTGTCTTCATCATAGCTTTCCTCTTCGGCCTCAGCATGTGTCCGTGCTGCCTCCTCTGACTCTGGGTCCATCTCATCTTCTGTCTTCAAGCCAGCAGCCTGCTCTTGACCTGGAAACGGGGTTGTTGTTGCTCTAGGTGGAGCCGCTTCCATCCTATCTTCCATTTTCTCTTCATCTTTTTTTGCTGAAACATCACTTCTCTCAGCCACGTCCCCTGCTACTTCTGCTGTTGTAAAGATGTTGGAGGAGGGACTAGTAGTAAATAATGAAGCTGAAGATGTAATCACTGATGATAATGATGATGATGATGATGATGATAATGATGATGATAATGATGATGATGATGTTTCCAGGTTCCCTTTGTCAGATGGAGTGTACACACTGGGAGAAGTGGTAGAACCTATGAGATCTGTAGAAACAGTTTGTTCTGCACTTGTTGCTTCTACATGATTTTCTGATGAGACACCAGGAGCTGTGGGCTTCTTGGGTTGATTATAAGGGCTTGGAATGGCCGCCTCAGTGCTGTCCAAGGCAGATCTGTCATCTGTTGCGGCGTCCTCATTGACCACACTGAAAGGTTGATGAGTTTGTCCTCTCTGAAGCACCCTGACAGATAGAGTCTTGGTTATGACACCTTCGTCTGTGTCCTGTGTAGTGTCAGTATGTGGGGGAGAAAGCTGCTCATTTCCAGTCAGATTTACTGATTCAGCATCTTGAGTTACTTCCTCACTCGTAATCTTTGAATTCATTCCAGTCAGCTCAGCTTTGGTGTCTTCAGCGTGTATATGTGGAGCAGGTTGAGACTTCAAAGCAGACGTGCTGCTTGTTGGATCCAGTGTCGGTGTCAGCTTGGTGTGACCGGCCTGCAGAGTGGATGAAGCTCTGAACTCAGGCTGAACGGTCTTCACTGTATCTACAGCTCCGACCTGCAAAGAAAAATCCCTCTGGTGGAATCACACCCCTGGGGATCAATAATCTATCTATCTATCCTGTCCTGCAGTTAGGACAAGATTATAAAAGCCCTATTCTAAAAGAGAGCCTTTGGTAAACAACATTCACATTCATAAAGACTTATTGCTATGTCTACTATGTTTGCAGTGAAACGTGGGTGAAATCAGCACAATGGTTTTTCAAAATCGTTAATATATGGAGCAAAATGAGCAGAAATACAGATATTATCAGGAACAAATGATGCATTAAACTCCCATATGAGTGCTGGACAGTTGTGTGTTTGTACCTGTGAGCATGTGTTGCTGTAATTCCCACACTGCTGCTCGGCTGCTGAGGGATCCCTCAAGACAGCAAACATCACCTGCTACACACACACACACACAGGATCAGGGACGTGCCCTTGGAAAAAGGAAGGTTAGCCTACACATTGTGAAACATACATATTTATGTCCTCACAACATTAGTAATACATGCACACATACACACACAGATGAGAGGCTCCTATTAAATCTTTACTGTAAATTTTGTCACAGCAGTTATCATGTATTGCTGACTGTTGCATTGTCTCTTTTGACCACCAGGGGTCTCTAGAGTCACAAATATTAACATATTAGATCAATATTATTGTGTCGTTTTGAGCTTCTAAAGATACAGTGTGACACATCAGTGACACACAGACACCATATATGTAACTGCATAACAAATAACAACGTAACTGTGCCCTGTTTCCCTTCTTTCTACTCCTGTTGGTCTGACTGCACTGGATCACCGTGGACAACAACAAGCCTTAAGGGGACTGTAAGAAAACGTATGCTGTCGAACTTAAAAACCCCTTATCCTTACAGTTGCTGTGAGTAAGTGAAAGTCTTTTTTTCACTTTTGCATACACATGCAAGGACAGCCAGGTACTGATGTTAAAATATTTTATTGATTAGTCCAACCCCATGCAGAAGACCTGCATGAGGACTTTTATTCAGCATGCAGGATAAATAAAACTTGAAAAGTCCACAGTAAACTGCAGCAGTCCTCTACACTCATTCCATACATTCAAAACCTAAACAACGTCAGCCTCTCTGCTTCATCAACCTGAATCCCTCAGCTTCATTCTTACAGAAAGAGAACACTTATACTTACACAGCTCAGGAGCAGCCGCACCACAACAGAGCCCTGCATGTCTACTGGTGAAGTTGAACCTCTGGGCTCCTCTGTCTGAACTGTTAAGTCTGATCTCCAGATTGTTTGCCTCACACACTCCTCAGGCTGCACTTACAGAAACACACACCCCTTCCTGAAGGCCTGAGCTCAGCTTTGGCCTGGCTGACCACACATTTACAGGCCAGAGCAACGAAAAAAAAAAAAAGCAACTGAGCCAGACACCCAAAGTCTCAGTGAGACAGAGATGTGTCATTTAAACACAGACACACACATAACCATGTGCCTTGGTCAGTGTCCACCATTCAACAAGTTATCAAGTGCCTCACACGTCAGAGTGTGAACAACACCACACACTGTGTTATCTGCTGAGCCTGTTATATACACCAGTCCGTCCCATGTGGCACAGCCTGTCAGATCAGAGCAGAGAACGTGACAGAAAATCACTGATGTGGGCTCATGTGCATTGAATCAGGAATTACAAGTTTAAAGTAATGAGAAGTTTAGACACCATAAAGTCTAGAAAGTTTTTGTAAATGCACAGATACACTTTGATGAAGATCCTCAGACAAACCGCCGTCTGCCTGCTTTGCCATTGAACTTCACATTGAGCCCGGCCTCCTCGATCTTTTTCTGGATCAGGGTCAGGAGGGGAGGACTTGAGGCCCAGGTGAGGAATGTGACATGAGGACCAGAAAGCAAGGGTCTGCTGCCTGAGGAGGGCCGCGTCAGGTGAGGTGGGGACTTACAGTAAAGGGTGTGAGGTGAGGACGTGAAGCTCCTCCCTGTAGCGTCACGCTGACAGTGAGGTCCTCAGGTCCAAGACATGATGGTAGGGGGTGTTCTCTTACAGACACCAGTCTATGTGCTACTCAGTCTCGACAAAGGGAAGGACACCTCGAAGATGTGCCACAGTCCACAACCAGACAAGCCACTGTCAGTAATGTTACAGCGATAATATGAACAAACTGCATTCTTCTGAGAATGTGTGTCATCAGAATAACTTGATGCTTTTAGTGTGTGGATTATTGTTACTGTTCCCACACACTGATGACACTCAGAAGTCTTGAGCCCACCTTCAGATGGAAAAGCTCCTCCCCCTCTTGCAGTAAAACAACAAACAGAGCAGAGCTGACCCTGACTCATCAGCACACTCTGCCCACCTGGAAATCTTTCAGGTAGATGTTAGCACATACGCAAATAAATCCACTGAGAACTTTTCCACATAAACACACACACACATACATGTGTATATATGTATGAGTGAACAGCAGGGAGAGGAGTCTACAGGACAGGTCTGATGTCACACTGTGAAACCGAAGAGACTGTCCTCGCGCTGCTGCTTCACATGTGAATGTTACAGTATCACAAAGCTGACAGATTCAGACGGCTTTAGTGCTGTGTGTGAAAACACTCAAGGTCAAGTTTAACACCAAACACTGTGAGCAAAATCCTTTCAACATACATATTCTGAGCACACTACGATCAACTGAACTCCTTGAACATTAAACATATATTATAAGTTTATCTGTTTATCTGCAGGGGGACATCGGAAAAATAGGTTTGACTGACTGATAAGACCTGACTTCTTAACGCTGAAACCAGTTTAATCTTCAAAAAGGTTCCTCTACAAGTAATCCACAATCCTGATATTTTCAGTACCTCTCAGATTAACTGCAATACTACAGACTGTACCTCCACTGCGTATTTCCTGTTAAAACAATCCAGCTTCAGGCTCTGACAGTGATTTGACCCAGGACAGAATAGACAAGTGAACTCTTTTTAATGAATGGATATGTAAACACTTCCTTTGTTATTGACAGGCATCATGATCAAAATAAATTATAAACAGTGCAATAAATTAAACATGGATTTATTTTGTACAGTTTATACTACATATTTACCAGAAAGCTTCTCTATCTAAGAAATCCAGGCTTGTCAGGGAGCTCTTTGGGTGAGTATCCCCAGGCACAGAATAGGCTGTTCTGTACAGATGGACATCAAGGTTCAGTCCTATAGGCTGCACTGTACATGATAAGCACGCTCCTATATACTACATGCTGAAGCTTTAACCCTAACCTGTGTACTGTATAAATCAAGTCTTGTAGTCGACATGCCTCAAAGTAGGTTTCTCTGCTAAAACACATCTTTTATATCACTTCCTGTTTGGGTCCAGAATGGGTTCTGTGTTCACATTTCAAACATATTATAACAATACAACAGCACATGATATAAATATACATCTTACTCAGAGCGAACAGTAAGAGACGTTTCTCTGTCTTACTTTGATGGCAAAATCAAACATCATGGATACGATCAAATAAGAGTTATCAGGCAGCTCTTAAATACAGCTCTCTGGAACTGTCACCATGATCATGCATGTGGAAATTACTGTCAGCATGAAAACATAACGTGACATAATGTGCAGTTGATAAAGAGACAAACCAGACACTGTGATTCCTCTTTTTTTTGTTAAAGCATCCACGTTGCATCACACGTACGCATAAAGGACGTTCAATTCTCATCACCTTCATCACACGAAGGAAGGCAGAACATCCTGGAGGAGACACATCCCGGCTCTATGTACAGGAAGAAAATGGCTTTCGTCACCTCTCGGACAGCGATCAGCATAGACAGCGGTTATCCAGCACAGGAACCTGGAGAATGAATGTCCATTTAGCTTCAGTCCGACAAGATGGTGGTTAGTCCTCAAGCCAAAGCTGTGACTGTTCAAGATGAGAGAGCAGGACTTCAGTGGTCCAGTCCATTTGAGGGTCCCTCTCACTTAAATAAATTCATGGGTCCAGTATCCTGAGACAAAACATCTCTTATTGTTTAACCTACAATCACACAGAGCCAACACAACCCTGCACTGCTGAATCATTTTCACATTATGGCATAAAAACACACTGACCACCACTAGTAGTTTGGCTCACTTGAAGGACTGCGATTTCTGCTTATTGATTAGTGACTGTTTAATGCCCATGAGTCTTGTGGATGCTCTTAGAACGGTTGGGATGGCTGTTTCTGGCTGAATCCACCTCTGTTCCACTTCTACTCTTACCACAACACAAAAAGACTAACAGCTACCTGCTCAAAATGACCTGAACATGAAACTAAAATACATTCATCTTATTACATGTTTACATGCTACTGCGATGTTCACTTACACAAAATGCACTTCAAGAAGTTTGGGACATCTCACCGTATTTTGTTCAAATAACAATCAAAACACCAACCTGTGTGGGGGAAGGCTTGGCAACATGTGGGTTTACCCACATTTCGCTACTCATAACAAAGTCGGTCTCTTTCATTTGGCAAATTTTCTGTATTAAAAGACACACACAGGTCCACACACACACAGTTCCCCTCCAGCTACAGCAAACACACACACTCACAGACACACACAGACATGTGCAGACAGACACCAGTATCCAGATAAACAGTGATGGTTTAGAACTTCCTGTAATGCTACTGGTGCTAAGAACAGCTGGTTCTCAGAGCCACAGAGGAGCTGAAGCCTTGTGGTGCCATCTGAGCTGCATCCTCTTCACCTTTTTTTTTCTTTTTTGTTTTTAGCAGCGGTCATCCTCATCTGTGTCACTGAGCAGCTCACTGGCCCCAGCCGGACCTGCCTGGCCTAGGTGCTTCCGGAAATGCCCATTAGGAACCTGCCAGGAGTGTCTGAGCTGAGGGGCGGAGCTTATGGCATTGGCCCGTCCCAGGCTGGTGGCCATGGCAGTCTCAAAGGTAAGGGTCTCCTGTCCCTCACCTGCTTCGCCGGTGCTTAGGTCCTCATGGAACGGAAGGTAGGGCTCTGATATGTAGCGGTGAGGAGATGGGTGGCTCGGTCCTGGAACCTGAACTGCAGACAAGGGCCCACTCTCCTTGTCGGCCTTCCACGAGGTGTCAGCGGAGCCCCCAGGTCCGTCCTGAGGTTGGGCCTGCTGTCCCTCAGAGGAGGTTGCTGGTGTGGGAGACGTGGTGGCTCGGCAGATGAGAGGGGAGTAGGAGATGTAAGGCCGCGGACGAGAGGGGGTCTGTGGCAGCTGGCGCCGATTACGAGGTGTACCGGACTCTGAGGATGAATGAGCAGGGCTGCCTGATGTGTTCACCTTTAAACACATCAAACACAGCAGTGAATAAAGAAAGGCAGGACCGGCTGTTTTCTAGAAAGTTGTATTACATTCCAAACAGATCTCGATCTCATTGTATGGCACAAGCCTGAACACCACTGTGTCTCAAAGACCGTACCTGTGTCTGTAACGCATGTGTGCGCCCTTCGCTCGGTGAGCGGGACCGTCTCCTCTCACATGAAGGGTCTCGGCTTCGCTCCTCAGAGTTGCAGCGTGACACATCAGGAGATAGGAGGTGCCGTCGTTCCTTTGATCTCCCTCTCTCATGACTGCTTGTTTCTCTGGGGCTAATTCTCGGGCCTAAGAGTCACATATTGAATAATTATCATTTTTATATGCATATTTTTTCTCTCTGACTCTGGGTATTTTGGTTGATAATTGAAATAAATACACTTTAATATATGCATTGATAATTTTTCAGCCAGTTTGTAACAAAAGCATGTTTTGTTTAAATAATAATAATAATAATAAAGTGAGCAGCTGAATGTATTTTGCTTGTTCCCCTATTTTGTTGTTTACTTAAATCTCCAGAGAAAAACAGAGGGGAGCTGTAAACAGACTGTAGGTGTTGTTGTGAATTGGAGTTCAGAGACCTCTGTAGCTCCTCTGCCGGGGTCTAAATGCAGCGTCAGGACTAATTCTCTCCAGAGAGTGCTGCTCCTGCCAGAGGCCGTTCACACACTGATCTCCGATGGTGGAGAAAGAGCGCTTCATCAGCTTGCTGTCTGCTGACATCCCCGGCTACATACATGCGAAACAACAAGGGGTTAAATCTCACTAAGGTAACCATGAGTGGCACTGAGTAAATAAACTCTCTGTCTGCAGGTAAATAAGTTTCGATTTAGGCAGCAAATGACTAAACTACCTTACATGAATTTTAATTGTTTATTGATTTTTAAAACACCTACTAATACAGGATGCTTTAAGTACTGAATATATGTTTGAATAAAGGTTTCTCTTCATTACCTGTGGATCAACAGCCAGTCTGGGCATGGAGGATGCTCTGATAGATGATGTCCGCTGGGGTGATTTAATAAGAGTTGGGTCCTGCCTGGTCTGCTGCATTATTTGGTTATACTCCACTACCTCTGGTACCTAAACAGATACCACAGAGGGGGCAGCAGAATGATTACTGCTTTCTTCCAAGGCACAGATGCTGAACTCAGGACAGAGAACATTTCGTAAAGGTTACCAGTGTGTGTAAATGGTGATGGTGATGATGTGGATGGTGGTAGGGGTGATAGGGTGAGCGGAAGTCATCATAGTCCTCCTCCTCCTTTTCCTCCTCCTCCCTGGAGCGAGACAGCGGCTGCAGGAACATGTCTTGAGGAGAGATGGGGCTGAGTGCCAGAAAGCCTCCTCTGGTGCTGAAGGAACACAAAAAGAATCACACAGGGAAACACAACAACACAACAATTTCTCCTTCTGCTGTCATAAATAACATTATTTACAGAGCAGATCCAGCACTGTGCCTGAGGAAGGACATGGACTTGGCATTGCATAGGATTTCTTGAGGAAGAGAGGACGCATCCATACGTTGGAACATCGGAGCATGTTTCTGTGGTGAGAAAGAGAGAGATTTTATCAAATTTATTATAAAAAAATCTATTACACAAAGGTTCTGGATCTGGTGTCTATGGTGACAAAATCACACATTGTGTGCCGTTAAGCTGCTTGTTGCTGCTTGCACCCTCCTACAAGGAAGAGCTATTTATTGTGGTGGTCAAAACTTCCTGTGTACTTTCTGGTGACGTACATCTCTGCTGCACTGCGTCTGCTCTGAATCTCATCGCAGTCAGCTAAGACTGAATGTTTGTGGTTGTAATTTTTATGGAGTTGTGGCCTAAGTGCCAGCTGGTGACACACCTGCAAGTACTGCTCACTGCCACAGACACCATCTTTGAGATTACTACGTTCAGTGCCTACACAGACACAAAAACAAGGATAAGAATATAAAAAGAATATAACAAGTACCTGCTCTTCCAGCTGCTGTCGAAGCTTCTTGGCTTTGCTCTGCTTGTAGTAGTCCATGATCATCATGGCAGCATAGATCTTCCCTATGGTCATGTCACTGGCTGTAAAGAAGAAATCATAAAAAGTTAATCATCAGCTAAAAGCTGCTTTTTTTTCTCTTTTCTTTTTCCCCAGAGTGATGAGATGCGTGTCACCTTTGTGAATGGGAACCAGCAGGTCGATGGTCTTCTGCGAGAGGTGAGGCCAGATAACACCGATCTCCTTCTGCAGATCCAAATCCATCTGATTTCTGTCCTCCCCTCCTGAACAGTAGACACATAGACACAGTTAGATTTCTTTGGTTTGACATCACAGTTGTACCTGTAGGGTTTCGATATCGTGTCCAACCTCTGGCTATCTTGACCTCCAGGGCGGTGCGAATGAGAGCCATGAGGGTGGAGGTGAAATGGACGGTCATGTCATCGTCCACAGGCATGTTCATCAGGACAAGTCTCTGATAGCAGCAGAGAATGCATCACAGTCAGCACATCAACCAATAATGACACAGCATAAAGTAACACACCCCAAAACTCCAAATGTACATAATTAATTTTTAAAAGTCCGTTACGTTAAGGTAACAATAACAATTCTGATACTCAATTCTGAATGAATTAAAAAAATGAAAGTTTCCGCCCAGATGCTGGGACTTAATGGCAGTGTTTGCTAGTGCCTGCTCATCCATTAATCTCTTAGAGATAATTACATAATTAAATCCTGATTTCAAGCATGAAAAAATCCAACCAAAAATGTAACTTAAACATTCATTTAAATGACCATTTCCTGCAGCTCAGTTTGCAAATAATATGCTCTATGAGTTGTTTAAATTACATTAACTTCGAAATTACACTATGCTGATGGATACAGGAGGGCAGAGAGGGCAAGCATGTCATTATTTCCTGAGATAACCGTTTGAAACTTTAAGTTGAGATAAGACAAGTTCTTCTGAACTGATGTCATTCGGGAAGCATTTCTAAAAAAATGTAAAAATAAAGATTACTCTCGCCCTCTCCTATCCTTCTGTAAATGTAAAGCTCCACAGTACAGACTTTATTTAAAGAAAAGTAAATGAGGCATGCTTGCAGGCTCACACACACAGTAGAATACAAACACTGGGCTGTGGCAGGAGGAACATGCAGACAGATAGAAACAGAGAAGTAAGTATGAAAGACATGAGAACATTTGACAGCTGGTTTCTTTAAATGTCAATATTTATCCTGTAGACGTTTAGGAACTTTCTGTTGAATGTGTTTTGCTGGCTCAGAATAATAAACAGCAGTGGTTTTCTTTCACCATACAACAGCAAACGGATAAAGACGTCTTAGTTCTCTGCCAAGATGCAAAGCAAACAGGCACGTCAGAACTACAGCGCTAATCATCTGCTGATGGACAAACTGAAAACTGCTTCAACAAGCAATACAGCTTCATTTTATCAACACAAAAATATGCTTTGCTTTTCCAATGTAAGACACACAAAATGAAGCTTTTACAGTGCGCATCTCTGTCGACTGAAATATGAAGGCAGAGCCTGTTGGTCTCTTGGTGTTCAGTCTACCTTATATGCCACCTTGGAGGGGCATTTCTTGCCCAGGCCTAGGGGTGGCGACATGTTGGTCAACATCTCATACATGTCAGTGTAATGGATACGACCACTGGGGGCGCCAGGTAGCCATGAAGATGGGGGGATGAGAAAGAAATAGGAAAGGGAACAGAGGAGGAGGAAGGGAGAGGGGGATGATGTTGGAAGTGGAGGCGTTCCCAAGGGATGGAAAAGTGCACAGGAGAAGGGGGGTAAAGAGAGGAACAAAAACGAAGGAGATATAAGAGAAAGGATTATTCCAAGGCATCACAGACAAGGTGAGAGTAAAGTTGGGGAAATAAAAAAACAGGTTGTTATTCTTTCTATGCTGCCAATGGGGCATAGAAATCTGGGGAGAAAACCTTGGACAAGATGAGAAAAGGAATGACAGCCTCACTGGATCTGGTACAAATACTTACGTTGTGTAGCAGTGTGTGTTAAGAATGGATTACATCTTTAAACCAGATCCAACAGGTAGAAAAAGACAGGACTCCCTCATATTTCTCCACATCAAAATCAAACTTTACAAGAAAACCGATTCAAAGTGCAGCCTGGAGAGAATGAGGGACGTCCTGTGCTTTAGTACCCCGAGACTGAAGTATCGTCATTCTTTAACCTCAGTGACCCTGAAGGTCAAGCAGGGTGGTGAAGGGAAGAAAAAGGAGGGACAGCAGGAAGTTAGGAAGGATCCCACAGAAAAGGAGGCAGAGGGGGGGTTTTGTTGACATGGGGGAACCAAACCTTGCATGCCACCCTGTGAGGGCAGTTCTTTCCAAAGCCCAGGGGAGGTGAGATAGTGCGTACAACTTTGTACATCTCCTTATAGTGGATCCTACCACTGGAAAGAACATAGTAAACAGTGTAGTAAAGAGTAAGGGTGAGTGAGGCTCTGTCCTCTTGATTAAACCTGTGCTGAAAAATGTAGAAATTATACAGGAATGTTGATGGATCATAAAGACTACTGCACACATTGTTCCATCACTTAAATATTTTAACAATAAACCTACAGTAGCATCAACAATAAACAATCATTAAAGTGACGTTAATAGTTTGTAGTAGATACACCAGAATTATTATTATACCGTATGTGTGAAACAAAAAGGGAGCGAGAGACTTTGCATAATTACTGCCTTGTGTCTGTTTGGCTTGATAAAATAGCAGTTTATTTATTTTTTTTGTCTGATGGGTTTGTAAGTGTCTTTTGTGAAAAGGCTTATTGGTTTGAATTTCTGAATACTTTTAACAAACACAGATTTTTGCATTTAATTTTACAACATTGACTTTTTGTGTCTTAAAAAAGGTGGTTGTAAAAAGTGGCTGAATCAAACTGCTTGTTTATATCTCAACATTAGCTTTTTAATTCTGGCTTTTAAAATGCTAAAATTATTGATTATTCATGAAAATCTTGTAGCTAGAGTTTATTTTCTACTAGAATCCAGTTGGATTCTAGTAGAAAATATTACAAATATAAAATTATAACTTTAATATGTTTAAACTGGCAACTTTCATCAAAATAATTCCTAAAGAAGTGACAAAATATTTAAGGTGTAAATATGTTAAACTTGGAGACACTGACCGGGCAGCACGATCATACTCCCCCCAGATTCTGACAAACTCATCCAGGTGGTGGGGACCCAGAATGGACGAGTCTCTCGTAAGATATTCGAAGTTATCCATGATCACAGCTACAAACAGGTTCAGCATCTGTGTGGAACAATACACAGAGAAAGAAGCTGCATTTATAGGTGGGAGGGGAACATGCAGTTTTATAATGTACTGTTGTTGCAACTACTCCAGAGGTTCCAAGTTTCCTCGTCTTACCAGGAAGGAACTAAAAAAGATGAAGGAGACAAAGTAGAAATAGGCAAAGTCGGAGCCACAGCCCCCTTCCGGGTCAGCCGATGTGCCTGCATGGAGAAGAACGGGGTCCATCTCACACTGCTGTCCAGCCAGACATGACAGCATGATCTCCTGCCATGACTCCCCCGTGGCACTCCTGCACACACACATTATACAATAACAGCAGGGAGAGGTGGTTAGGACTTGCAAGGTCCAGCTCACAGTTTATTCACAGTTACGTCTGCCATCTGGAAGGTGCCATTCAAACATCAAGCAGGCCTTCAGAAACAGCTTTTAGATGTGCCAAATACGAGATCCAGCAGTGCAGTCGCTTCATTCATGTAGTGTCTAATGCCAGATTTTTGTTTGATTAATTATTTACACACATCCAAAAGGTTATTCTATCATGTATAAGTATAAGTACAGTTTATTGATAGGTATGTTAATTACTGCGTAACTATGTAAACACCAGCTGTTTTATTTGATCTGACAGCTTCTGTCATTTGTTTCTGATGAGCTGTTATCAACATCTACAAAACTCTCAAAGTGTCTATTTTCTTATGATGTACAGTGCCTGCCACCCCTTTCACAAAGCCTGTTCTAGGAGACATAGCATACAGACAGCTGCTGCATTACATGCTTGATTACTGAGCACAAGCACAAGCACGCACTCTAAAAGCACACTGAAGTAGCATCAGAGTAGCTGTGTTTACTGTGCATGAGCAGCTCAGGAGGGAAGTCTTTAGACGCTTTATAATGTGATCTCTGTGAGAAAGAGTATCACACCTCTGGTACTTAGACAGCAAAGCCTTATTACAAAAAGCCCCATTAAGACTGCATAAAAAGAAATGTATTATTTAATAACCACAGATCCCGACTCACTGTACCTGAACAGCAGCATCAGAGCACCAGAGAAGGATCTGAAGTTGTTGTGCTGGTTGATGTGTGTCTCCTCATTCAGCTTAATGTTTCCAAATACCTGATTAGCACAAAGAAAACATCTATATGTGCATGGTTAAACAAGAACAGGCTTATATTTCATAAGAACACACAGCGAGTGTAACATGGGTGATCAGCATCTTTGCTACTTCTGACCTGCATGCCAATGATGGCATAGATGAAGAAGAGCATGGCGATGAGCAGGCAGACATAAGGCAAGGCCTTGAAGGACTGAACAAAAGTCCACAGGAGGATACGGATGGTGTAACCTTGTCTCAGCAGCTTAATCAGACGTGCTGCTCGGAACAGCTTCAAGAAGCTCATGTTGAATGTTTCGACCGACTGGCAGAGACACGCAGGAGAAGGGAGGGGAATGAGTGCTGGAGGTAGCAAGGGATGTCAGCTTGTCTAATATCTAATCATGTTTTAATTACCTGCAAATCGACCACAATCTCAGTAATGCTGCCTAAGACAGTGATGAAGTCAAAAATGTTCCATGTGTCTCGGAAATAGTTCTGTTGGAAAGACGAGAGATGAATCATTTCTAGGTAGAGGGGTATTGAATACGCATTCAGGCTGTGTGTGGCTCTTTTTTTCTTACCAGAAAACCAAAGGCCAGGATCTTGAGGACACACTCAACAGAGAAGAGAACCGTGAACGCCGTGTTCAGGTGCTTCAGCACGGCCTCGTATGCAGGTGGGGCAGAGTAGTACTAAAGAAAAAACAAAGGTGGCAACATGTTCTCTGCTGTAAGCCAGGGAGACAAGTGTATTCCTCCCTAACCAGCAAATCAGCCTCGTGTTTGATATGTGTGTGAACTTCAGGCCTGCACATCTACAGGTTGATGGAAGATTCCTCCAGACCCATAAATAGTGCCTCTGTCTCTGCACCTCTCATCTGTCGCACTATTAAAGGAGTCATTCCTCTAGGGGCGGCAGCCACAGTTAATGAGGTCATGCTAAATAGCAGCAACTGGACATTGTAGATCAATATTTAACACAGGCTGAGTCACTGAGTGTCTGTCTGAAAAACCCGTGCCTCAGGGAAAGGGGCAGGGAATAAATATCGCAAGCATCACTGTTTGTCGAGGTGGTGCTGTGGCACCTACACATTCAGGTTTTTAGTTAGCAGTCACACACCTTGACTTTTCAAAATCCAAAGTGTTAAAAATGGCACATTCATCATAGAAGAAGTAGCCGAGGAATGTGTATTTTTCTCAGTAACAACCACAGATAACACATCATACTGAGTCAGAGCAGAGACAGAAATGAGATATTCAGTAGCACTCCTCTCATTTGTCATTTATTCTCACCTTCATCATCAGTACAATGGTGTTGAGTGCAATCATGGTCAGAACAGTGTACTCAAAAGACGGTGACACCACAAAATGCCACAAGCGGTACTGGAATGTGTGCCTGTTCTGTGGCATGTATCGGGTCAGGGGCTTGGCACTGATGGCAAAGTCTATGCACGCCCTCTGAAACACAGGGACAACACGACAAGCAGTGAACAAGCATAAATAAACTCCAGAGGAAGAAACACTCTGTACGTACCAAGTGAAATGTGTGCAGTAATTATAAGCATTATAAGCATAGCAACATGACTGAACAAGGGTGTGCAGAGACACCCATAAAACAAAAAGACAGAGAAGAAAAGAAAGCGTTTGGTGTTTGTGTGTTTACATATCTTCCCACACCTCATTCTTCTCCAGGCTGCACTCCTCCATCATCTTATCCCCCTGCTCCTGGAAGGTGATGATGATGAGAGCCACGAAGATATTAACAAAGAAGAAGGGAAAAACGACAAAGTAGATGACGTAGAAGATCGACATCTCCATTCTGTTGCCGTGGCTCGGACCTCTGTCCTCTTCTGTCACATCAACAGAGTGCTGAAGGACCCTGACAGCAGAGTAATGGTAACATTAATAGTATAATACAACTGTCTAAAACAATACACTCAAAGTATATCTTGGACTCTGGCTGCAGTTTTTAGTTCTTTAGTTAGGGAGAAAATGTCAGAAGTATTTGTCCACTCAGGGTGGAGCTCAAATGGCAATTTGCTATTCTGTGGAGGAAATAATTTTCATTTATGTCCACAGCAGCAGTCAATTAACAAGGCTTGGACCAGCACAAACCCACGACTGCTGTCAGTGAAGCATTGAATCTAACAAGATTCTGAAATAATGAATGGCAAAATCTTTGCTAAATTGATCACATCTCTTATATTTCCTTCATCAAAGGTCAGATTTGACCATTACCCAAGAACAAGCCATGTTAAAAGGTTATAATGCTCATAAAAAAAATAACTAATGAGCCCTCTAAAGCTCCGGATGAATTTCCTCATCCAGCATAAGAGTAATTCCTCACTGAGGCCAGCCCTCTCCAGTGGACACCGTGAAGAGAGTGAGCAGAGCCCAGATGACGTTGTCGTAGTGGAACTCGTGTCTCTTCCAGTCTCGCCTCTTCACTTCTTTCTTGTCCTTCCCATAGTCAATGTAAAAACCCCTGGAGTGGAAAAGAGAAGACAGCAGAGGCCTGGATAAGTGTGAAGTTCCCTATGAGGAGTCCCAGCCTTCCAGGTCAGCTGTAAGTGTTCAAAGGCAGAAGGACTTGGTTGAGTTCCTTTAAGACATTTCATGTCTCATCTGAAAGGGCCCCCCCTCCCCCCGGTTTTAGTTCTAACTGACCGATGAGGGTCCCAACCATCTCCCAAGTCCCAAGTTGCCTTTACCATTAGCATAAATATTTCAATTACATATAAACTGAAAGGAAGGAGGAAATAAATTAATAAAGGAAAGAAGGAAACAACAATAGAAGCTTAAAAACAGACAGAAACAAAAATCATTCTGATATGACATTAGGTAAATAAAGGGTTAGAAAATATGAAAGAAGTAAAACTGAATTACTGGCAGTCCTTCTCTGTGTCCTTTGAGCTGTCAGTACAGTAGAAAAACTTCCCCTTGAAGAGCTGAACAGCGATGACGGCAAAGATGAACATAAAAAGCTTGTACACAATTAAGATGTTGAAGACGTTCTTTAAAGATGTCACTACACAGTCAAACACCGCCTGTAAGAGAGGGACACAGGAAATGCTTAAATTGAAGTGACATCTTAGTCCTGGATCAGCCATTAAATGACACTATTCTATCAACAATAGTATGATTTTTTTTTCCAATTAACCAACATTAAGTTGCTCCTGATGTTGCTCCGGATATTGGAGAAGTTTTAAAAAAAGTTTTAATTTGTCATTTAACTTGTCCTACTCAACAGTCCTCTAACTAATCTACATTCACCTCTACCTCTCCCCTCATTCTCTTTTATTGGCTGTTTTTTATTCTCTTTTACTCTCCTGCCTGCAAATCACCTTCCCTTCCTCTTTGTACTTTTTCTCTGTCCCACTTTCCGATTGCTTGTTATTCACTATGGACTAAATGCTGCATTCTCTGAATTTTCAGGCCTTATTCATCTGTTTATGCATATGTATGACTGTTCCATTTTTGTGATTGAGTCTCTTCTCTTCTCTTCTCTTCTCTTCTCTTCTCTTCTCTTCTCTTCTCTTCTCTTCTCTTCTCTTCTCTTCTCTTCTCTTCTCTTCGTTTGGGGATCCCTTATACTCCAAGTCTGTAACCTTGTCTGTCCTTTTATTTGTTCTCAACTGCTCTCAACTTTGCAGCACAATTTTGAGAGATGAAAGAAGGCTATAGAGTACATTTTTATCACTGCATGTCAATGTCAACAAAAAAACACTTATGTAACATTTGTAGCCTTCAGACCTAAATAGTAACAAAAACCACTGTGGTTTAGATAACACTGACAGGAAAATACACATTGATATGTATAGAAAGACATTAAATGGAGCGTCTGACCTTAAGTTTAGGAAGTCTCTTGATCGTCTTCAGTGGTCTGAGGACACGTAGCACCCTCAGAGATTTGATGGTCTTAATGTCCCGTCCTTTGTTATTTCTGCACAGACAGACAGACAGCGTGCTCATCAAACCTCAGCAGCTTTGCAAAGTGTTGTCACCTTTCATCCATTCTCACAGTGTCTGATAAACGTGTGTGACATTCTATGAAAATTTGAAATTTGCACATGAAGAGACTTTTTTTTATTAATCTTTTACCCCATCACATTGCTGCCGGTCAATCCCACAGAGGCACCATCCACAGACAGATAAAAGGAGGAGAGAGGGACATTTATACCAACAGTTACAAAGCCATAAATAAAATGGAGGAGATGAACACATTGTGATGCAAAAGCTAACTCACAGCTGATTTAAAGACACTTAAATGTTCAGACTGTGAGCAATAGAAATGAATCATGAGACTGACGTGAGGGCGAAGGCCACCAGTGCTCCCACCACGACGATGAAGTCTAGGATGTTCCACAGGTCTCTAAAGTAGGAGCCATCGTGGAGGATCAGACCCTGATCAATCATCTGAAGACAACACAAAGACTGGGATATAAATCTGAGATATGAATCAATATTAGCTCTGACAAAGCTGTTCATTACTTCAAGGCTAACAAAGAGCCGTGGGATCTGTAGCCACACACAGTGATGTAAAATAAATCGGGGGGGAGATGATGCAGAGGAAAGCAGAAAAACAGATGCCTGTTGCAGGATGTAATCTATTATTCCCTGTAATATTAAATCATGTTCTATTAATTGTACTTCTCTGGAGCTCAGATCATTATTTAAATAAAACAATTTATTGAGAAACTTCCTGGGTTCCTGGGTAACTTCAGTTATACCAGGTACATTGACATGTGTTAGCATCATTAGCATGCACCATGTTACACAGTGACTCACCTTTATAATCATTTCAAATGTGAAGACTCCAGTGAACACATAATCAAAGTAACGCAGCACCTGTAAAATGCATCAGTCAGAGGAGAAAACAGAGGGACACTCAGAGACAGTGTGACATCATTCTACCTGTTGCACTGTTCTCATGACATCTACAGCTGTTTCACTTTGCAGGCTCTCAGCTTGCCATTTAGCATAAAACAGTTGCCTCAGATGATGGTGATACCACACAGGATAATTAGCCACCTTTCTCCCACAAACAGCCAGGCTCAGTGTCCTCATTCACTTCATGACTTCATTCACCACTCATCACAGATTTAATTGCCCTCCCCCCACAAGTCACATTAGCAAAACAGTTAAAGGAAATCATTTTAAATGTTTCCTTTTTTCAGGATGGTTCCTCAGCTGCTTATTGTCGATGAAAGCAGCTAAGTGACCTGAGGCACAGATTAAAAAGTGATTGAAATTTATCTCAGGAGTTAAAGAGATTCAGGAAATATTTTACTATAATCACTTCTATCAAGTGACTTAATGTTACAGCTGCCTGTCAGCAACACAAACCTTATTCCAGTCAGAGGTGGTGGCTACAGGGTCCTCAGCAGCCAGTGCTATACTACTGGCAGCTATGACCAGCAGGATGGACATTTCAAAGTACCTGAGGTTCACCACATAGTGACACGCTCGGCGCACCCTGCAGGAGAGCAGAGAGATCATGTGTGATATCTGAAAGATGGACTATCAAATAAAAATAAGCTTTAATATGTAAAGATACCATCATGAAAAAAAATGAAAAAAGATGTAAGCAATAAAACACATCAGAAATAAACATGTTATATCTCATGTATGTAAATGGTGTTTATTTTTAGAAGGTCTTCCTGTAGATAGATGGAATATATATATATATATATATATATATATATATATATATATATATATATATATATATATATATATAAATAAATTTTTTTCAATTGGGCGTTTTAGTGTGTGTTGACGTATTCCCAAAACAATAAATTACTATTATATTATATTATAATATTATTATTAAATTTACTATTACTATACTATTACTTGGGTAGATTTATTCTATGTAATGTATGAAGCCCCATAGAAGTGTGAGTGCTCAAAACTTACGGGTTGTCGGGTTTGAAGATAAACATACTGTCTGGGATCACCGTGTTGGCAGGCTTTGTCTCTTCTGCTTCCTCCTTCTCTGACTTGCAGGTTTCAGGGTCCTTGTTGTTGACTGCAGAAGGTCAGGAGAAGAAGATGGAGGCACATGAAGCCTTTCCTACCAGGCATGATAAAGCCAACCTAAAATCTGCAAGCTCAGGTTTCTGTGGAGGATTTGTGATCAGCAAAGTATCTAGTGGGAAGTGATGAGTGGTAAGCTGAATCACTAAAACTGTGGGGACGGGTTGAGATGACAACACGACTCACAACTTTTCATGCCTTAAATATAGATGCTGCAAGTTAAAGGGGCTGTAACAGATATGAAATAATGCATGACTGCATTTGCACTGTGTTTTCAAAAAGATTTGTTCCCATGTTCCATGTAAGTGAAGGAATTTCAGACCATGGTAAAGTCAAAACTCTAAGCAGGCTTTGTGTTATTAACTGTTTTACTATATAAATTACTACATACTATATAAATTAGTAAATTTGTGAATTAACAAGCCAGCTATGATTCATACCATTACCTGTGATTGTGGACAGCTCGAGAGATGACTGCACGTTGGGCACCTCAATGATCACACTGGGGCTGAGCTGTGATTTATCCCCATCCTGCTCTGCCTCCTTCTCCTCTTTGTTCTCCTCTTTGTTAGCAGGAGCAGACTGTTCTGACTGCTGAGGAGCTTCCTCCTGATCACCAGTGTGGCTCTGGTTGTCTGATGGGTTATTTTCACCCCCTTCACCTCGATCACCCTGTCTGTAGAAGGATGACACACTTTATAGGGAAGATACATTGTTTTACACAATTAAGTCACACGCTGAGAGATGAGGTTTTTTTTTTCATAAATAGATATCATCTTAATAAAAGTATGTGCCCAGAATACACTGAAATATGTGCAGTTAAACTGGTACAGAAGATAGGATTATTGCAACAGAATACATTCTATTTTCGAGATCACACACATATTTTCGTGCAGAATGCCAAATGTGACCTTGTTTGAGTGTTACTTCTAATGCACATATAAAAAGAGTGAATTTATGCCTCTAGGGGACAACCTATCTTAAGACACCTTGCCTTTCAGAGTAGCAGATAGTTATTTCAATTAACTATCTTCTGTACCAGTTTAACTGCACATATTTCAGTGTATTCTGGGCACATATTTTTATTAAAATGTCATCTTTGTCCACGAATGACACAAAAGGGTAGTAAATTTGTTTCACCATGTTCTGGTGATGTATTTAAAATTTTTTAATTTGAATTCTAAAATGTGTCTAGAGAGAGTCTTTGTTACAAAAAATTGTGCCATATGCACAAACACAGATAAAATGGTGGCCAGGTAAAGAGGCAAACATTCTTTGTCCAACATAATGGACAAAAAAGTCCACAAGGACACTCAGGGTTAAATAATCTGGTCTAAGGTGTAAATGTAGTCTGCAGTGGTTGTGGTGTTAATAAAGCTACTGAACCTTGGGACAGCCTGGGTAACAGATAAGAAAGCTGCATTTCTTGGTTGCATTTGACAGAGCCTTCGAAATATTACATTCTTGTCACTCTGCTAAGATGTCTTTCAATGCAGCCTTCCAAGGATGCAGCCTTGAGACAGAGTTGTAGGCTCTGTATGTGGTTATATAACAAAATCAAGTCATAGGCAGGTTACTGAAGTTCACTTGCATTAAAATGTAATGCTCAAGTATGAGTCGAACCTTGTACACATCACCCTCTCAGATTGAAAAGGACCTCACCACGCAGCCCATCTCACCTGCTCTCTTCATGATTGGACACGTCTTCCTCTTGCTTTTCAGGCTCTGCTGCCTTCTCCTCCACCTTTCCCGGGTTTCTCTTCCTCTCTCCTTGGAACAAGCTACCTGGCAAGTGGCTTCCATTCGCAGGAGAAGACCCCTGACTTCTGGTCCCGTTGTGATGGTCACTGTGATGCAGCACCCTCCTGCCCCTGACCCCACCATGGCCTCCGATCTCAGGAGTCAGTGTGTCGACGTTATCCGGAGGCCTGAACTTCTTTACTGCCCTGTGCTGCCGCTCGCCGTTCAATCTGGGGCTTCGGCGCTCACTGGTGGGTTTGTGGCTCTGATTAATGGACAGTTTTCCACTCTCAGAGATAACTTCTGACTCAGGAGGCTCTGGTATGGTCATTGACACAGAATCGGTAAGAGGTATATTAGAAGGATCCAGAGACTCTGGCACAAGCACTGACATTGGGGGTTCAGGTATGTCACCAGACGCCGCACCCATGGAAACAGAGGAGCCTGAAGCCTGGTTCTTGGCTGGGGAGGCAAGGGGGTCCGTCAGATGCTTCAGACTCCCTGAAAGTGTGTGCTGCATGGCCTTGCGGTGCAGTGACAGTGGACGTCCATGCGGGCCTGAAGAAGGAGTGCCATCATTGTCTTCGTTGGGGCTGCTGTACAGGACCTCTCGACTGGACATTTGCCGGTGTCTCCGGAGCTGGCTGGTCCTCTGCTCCCACACTGACATGGTCATCCTCTTCCTTCTCTCTCTCCTGGACATGAAAGAGTTACAGGGGTTGAGTGGTGGGGGTGGACGGCCCTCCCTGATGCTGCCCTGTGCCTCCTCTAGGGAGCAGGAGTAAGTAGGCCGGCTACGGTGAATGGCTCTTTTCCTGTACAGGTAGGGCCGCCTCCTCCGGCTTCCCCTGAAAAGAGCAAGAAAGATAAAAGGTGAGTATGTAATGACAAGAAAGTTATAATTCACATTGCTGCATTTAAAAGGTTTAAGTAACGTTTAGCTGTAGTATTTATGTATTGATCCAGGTCAGTTTAATTGTGCTGGCATGCTGTAGTGAGCTAATTTAAACACCTTAAATTTGCTTGTATTTTCAGGGTTTGTTTTGCAAAATATACATTAGCAATCAAAACACGTGTACCACAAAATGAATATCACAGTGCACAGCAAGTGCTTTGATTTAATGTTCGAGCAGCTTACTGGATCAATGGCAATGTTTGGTGGAAAATTAATGTTGTGTGACTTTAATAACAAAAAGAGTAAGATGCAGAATGAAATCAGTGGAACAGAGCTAATAAAGGTGAAGAGCTGGGAAGTACAGGACAGAGCATGAAAAGAATACCGAACAGGATGAGTGTGGGAACATTTACCCACTTAACGAAATCAGGCAGATGTAAAAGTGAGAGATTCAGAGAGGCTGAACAGACAGTGTTACTTACTGGAGCGTGGACTCTTGTGTGGTCCGTGTTATCAATGAGCGATTGGTTTGAAAACAAGACATTAGTGCTTTTGTGAGCAGAGACAAAACAGGCCAGGAGACACACAGCAAAACGGCATTCGAACGTTTAAACCACCACAGTCGCCAAAAACAACTGCAGCTACTGTTAACGCCATCTACCAGCTGTTCTCAATTTGTTATTCATCACCTCAGGGTGAAACTGCTCCTTCTAGATAACAGCACACATAAATGTTTTAGCCACACAATTTATCTAGTTTGCAACAGAATTATTTATTTATTATTATTAATGTGCACATCTGGTTCCGAAGCATAAATTTAGAAGTTTAAACTATAGTCGTGACGCTTTGGTGTGTGTGTCACCATGGGAGCCAAGCGGCACATTGACAAACATGATGGTTGCAGTATTAGAAACAGTTAAACAACATTCATAAACATCAACATCAAGCACGACATTGATAAGGAGACATCATAAGTACACTGAGATGTTAGAGACAGTCTGAGGTACAGCATGGGTACAGGTAGAGAACACAGAGATGGGCTTCATCAGCAAACACGGACATTTTTTAAATTCCCTTTGAACAAAACCACCACACTGGGATGCAGCTGAGAACACCACTGCCACCTCTGAGCACTCACATATTAACATTCTTTCAGGACATGCTAGCAGAGTTAAATCAGGAGATTCATGTGCCGAGCTTCAAAGTACAAACTTCAAATATTTAGAATACTCTAAGTAACTTCACAATGAAAGAAAAACTGCACACACACTGAAAACACTCCTATTCCAGCTCCATTTTCAGTGAAAAGCGTTCTCAGTGAGTGTGTACGTGATTTCTGTTTTTCTTCCTTTAATCATGCGGACCAGACGCATGCGTTCCCAAGGTAAAAATAATAATCAGCCTCCAACATGCTGCATTTTTTTATTTTTTTAGCAAATGCTGCCATGCAAGTCTCCTCCAAGTCAGCGGGGGCAGGTACTGCCGGGGTTTCATAACTGACATCAGAAATGAGACCAGGAACCCTTAAAGTTCAGAGTGTCCTCTGAATGTGGATGACAGTGACCTTGTGGTATTCCACTGTTCTCTGTGGGCTCTGACAAGAGCCTGACCCTCAGCTGGCTAATTTTGTTTTGATTTAATTTATTTTCCACTGAGGAGAAAGGACACAGCCTCAGGAGAGAGAAGGAAAAAAATCTAATGATTTTGAAACACTAAAACACTAAAATCTTTATATATAGTTGTATTTTGCAGTGCTGATAGTAAGCAATTAACAACCTTTATGACAGTTATATGAGGTAAATTACACAGACCCTGTTTCTAAAGATGCAGCAGATTTACTACAATTCGAATAACAATACAGATAAATTACAGTATACATGTAATAGTAGGTATAATTTTTCAATTATCCTGTTTACAATAATGTACTGCATAAAGGTTTGAAGTACCTTAACGTAGCTACTACAGTGTGATACTGTCCAAATGGCAAACATCTGTTACAATGGATGGTAATAAATATGTTCTTGTGAAACCTTCTTCATGCCCATGCAAAATTACACAACTCATCTGTCATTACACAACGTGCATACAGAGCAAGGAGTTCCCACTCCTGTTCATGCACATGCACTTCCACCACCTCTGACGAGGCAAACAATTCCTGAGGAAAAAAACATCTATTCTGTGAGCTGGAAACCTGGGCATTGAGAAGACAAGAACGCATTACTTTAAGAAACTAGTTTTCCAAGTACACAGGATTTGACTTCCTTTGACTCTTCCTGCAACAACATCCACTTTGCTGAGTACATAAGTATATTACAGTAATGGAAACACTATCTTAATTTGGACACTAAGTAACCCTGTCTCCATGACAACAATATATGCACCTCCTATCCTTGAGTGGAACCAGTAACCATGGAGACATAGACTTTAATTAGGAGCAAATTACAATGCTAGTAGCAGTGCTAGACCTTCCACTGTAGTCTGTAGTGGGACAACAACACATACTGGCTCTCAACATCCCCTAAGTAACATTTATTGGCTACAAGTCAGCACTGATGACCCTGAGCCTCCAGTTGAAACTGTTCTGCATGCTGCATTTTCATCAGTAATCCAAATCTATTGCACCAATTGATGGACTAGCCGGAGGCTACAGCACCGCATGAGTTGCACTGCGAGTTAGTCACTCCCTGGTGGAAGGAGGGAGGAGTACGAGGAGAGAGACAGGCAGGAGGAGATGAAGAGAAGGTCAAGCAGGAAGAGGCTGCATACAGCACTTACTCTGAAGACATGAAGGAAGACAATGGTCCGACCTCCTTTGCCTTCTGGAGCGCGTGCTTCTGGTTGAATGCTGCCTCTGCTTCCTCTTCATCCTGATCAAAAGAGGAAAAGAGCAAAAGGCAGCTGAACAACTGTAATACCCATGATTATAAATAATTAAACAGAATCAAAGTGATAAAAGGAGGATAGCGCAGAGATTATTAAGTAACAGACTCTTAGAGCAGTAAAAGCCTATTAAACCAGGCCTGTTCTTTCAGTAATATCTTTTTTCGCACTCATGTTTTATTACCTTGGTAAGTTCTTGTGCATTGGCAAGATTATCCACAGCAATGGCCAAGAAGACATTCAGCAGAGTGTCTGGTCACACCGATGTTAAAGACGTGTTAACTGTATGATCTTTTTACAGCCGAAAGTCAATGGCATCTCAGGAGCTGAGTTCAAAGATTCAACAAGTGCCCTGCAAAAAGTTATGCTTGTGGCTTTTTCATGCATCATAATAACATGTTTATTACTCCTATGACACAATACTGCAGTTCCTCAAATGGCCACTTGAGGCTGACTCCTAAAAGAATCGCCTAACCTCCCATATTAAAGGCTCAACTCTACAACCTGGAAACTAAAATATTTTGAGGTTCCTTTACTAATTTCCCAATTCAGGATAACTGTCAGTGGAGTGACATTCACTTCTTTAAATTAGATTAAAGCTTCAAATTATGCTTAATTAGGAGCATGAGTGCTTGATTGACATTCAGCTAAATGTTGGCTGTGGTGATTTGCAGTCATGGAGGTCATAGTAATCAACTGGAAGAACTGTCTTGGGAGACTTACGGTACATCTCCACCTTTGTCCCTAGGCAATTTCAGTAACCACCCTATAGTTTTAAATAAAAAGAACTCTGCACCAGAACTGAGAAAGTCTGTTGGATAAGAGGTTACCTTTAAGATGACTAAAAATTAAGTTACTAATAGTAAACTATATGAAAAAGGATACAGTTTCCAAACAGGGTGAGCACTATAAAGTAGATGGAGGACCACATTCCAGACTTCACTCCCCCTTGAGAGCGAATACCATTGTACATCACTTCATTCCAGTCCTCTCCAGTCAGGATCTGACACAAACAACCAAACACAATCACACACAACATTCTACAAAACAGTGTCCTGACAGCTTTAGCTGTAATCACACACACAATTACATCACAATACATCCTGCGTGTTGTGATTCACTGTAATACAGTTGTGTGAAGACTGAGAGAGAGCAGTGATTTGACAGGTTTATTTCCAGACCTGAAAGACGGTCATGATCGCTGCAGGAAAGGTGTCAAAATTTGTCGGGGTATAGTCTTCAAAGATGAACCTGTGAAAAAGATGTAGGACAACTGAACACAATCTTTGAATTGAATTCATAGAAAAATCTGTCTGCCTATGACTGTCCACTCCAAGCCTGTCTGAAGGACTGGGAGATTTTTTCTGTCTTTGTACTCTGTATTCTAGGGACCAGTTCATCACAAGGCCACGCTTGTCTACCTCAGCCAGCTTTTATTAAAGCGACAGCTTGTGGAAAACAGCCTTGGACTCAGGGGGAAACCAAGCGGCAATAGTGGCGTGTGAGACAAAAGCCGACTCCTCTATTTCCACTGAGCTTACACAGCTTCTTGTTATAAAAAAAACAACTGTGTAAGAGGACCACAGGACCATCTATTCTCTTCTAAACTGTGTGCATTCGATAGAGGTGTCCACTGAACCTTGAATGCAACTTTAGGCTTGTTTGTGTGCAGTTACTGCATCCACAGCCAAATTGAGTGAGAGAGCAAAACTGTCTACAGTCTATTTTCTATTAGAGTTGTCTCTGCATCCATAGTTACTGCACTTTGTTACATGCTTATAGGACATGTACACAGAACTATAAGTATTTTATTCAAATTGATGGTGTATGTTTTATGTTACCTGCCACCAAACAGCTGCATGCCAAGGAGGGCGAAAACAACAATGAAAAGGAAGAGAAGGAAGATCAGGGAGATGATAGACTTCATGGAGTTCATCAGAGAGACAACCAGGTTCCTCAGAGATGCCCAATACCTAGACAGCAACCAAAGGTCGCATTAGTGCGTAAACGATTAACAAACAAGCCAAAAACATAAGACTTCTAGGTCTAGTTTAGAGCAGTTTGTATATGTATAAATGTTTATTTATTGTAAAATAATTCTGTTTAATTTAATTCTGTCTAATAGTTCTGTCTAATAGTTAGATTCTAGGTAGAATTCTGTCTAATAGTTAGATTCTAGGTAGAATTCTGTCTAATAGTTAGATTCTAGGTAGAATCTACTTCTGTTGGCACTGGTCAGCTTTAAAATGTGCTTTTGAAAGGTTGAAAATGAAAAAGAGTGAGAGCTAAGCCAGTATCTGTGCAGACCCTCATTAACTCTTAGTAACATAAATGCTTAAATCTGACAACATTGTCTCAAACAGTGTCATCAGTCATTTGGCAACCGGGATGCTCCACCATTACAGTGGTGTACTTGTCATCTGTCATTTCTTTATTTGTTCAGCCACAGCAGCATGAAGAGAAAAAACAGTATGGCTTTCTCTGACACACACACATGAATGCACACAGGAGTGAAACATGTGCATGCTTCCTACAGTGAGTGGGAATATCACAACAGACTGAGTCTGTGATGACAAACTATAAAACTATAAATGCAACAACTTTCTATTATTTCATTTTTATATGCAATAGAGAGTTCCCATATGAAGATAAAAAGGGAATCACCCCACACCACACAGCACTGCACAAAACATAAACACGGCATGTCATTTGATACTGTTGCTGGCTTTCAGTCAACAGTGAAATACTCCTTGTAAATAAAGTGACATCTCAACAGATGGCAAAGAGTGAGGAAGGCTGCGGCACTAACTTAGTGATCTTAAAGATCCTCAGCAGACGGAGGGCACGCAGGACACTTATGCCAAAAGAAGTGCAAGGCCTGAAGAAACCCCACAGCACTTCAAAGATGCTGCCAACGATCACCTAAAGAGATATGCACAGTGTTTACCAAGAAGACAGGAGCAGAGGACTGATGCTACACAACTTAAGAACAACAGACAGATGGAGTACTAACACTGCAGTCAAAGCAGTTGAAGGAGGAGTGGAAGTAGAGCCGCGGCCCCAAGCTGTACATCTTCAGAAACATCTCAGTCAGGAACAGAGCGAGAAACAGAAACTCTGCATAGTCTGAAACAACAACAACACAGCAGGTAGTACAACTTCTAAGCAATTACTAATTATAACTACTTCTGATATTTCAAACTCACAGAGGAAGGTGGACAACCAGAGGGGCTGGTTGTGGTGAACGATAGCTACACATAGTGTGTTGAGAGCCACCAGGCTGAGAACTGTCCAGTAGAACGTCTGTGTCTTCACCACACGTCGGATGGAGATGCGAAGGAGACGTTCCTTGCGGCGAAAGTAGGCTGCTGGACCTCGCTTAGCACTCCTGATACTTGCTCTGGCCATAGGGATGCCTTCAGGGGAAAGCAGAGAGAAGCTGTGGTCTGGCAGGACTTGCACAGCATGTTCCCACTCTGGATCTTGAGCTGTGCTCACAGCATGATGTTTACAGCAGTAACGACTGTGCATTTCTATCAGTGCAGCAGAGCGCCCTGCCTGTGCATGCCTTCCACTCACCTACAGAGGAAATATCACCATATTGTTCCTCTCCAGGCTGCCCCTGCCGTACCACATCCATGCCTCTCCTCTTGATGGTGGTGGCTCGCTTCAACACTGCAGACAGAGCAATTTGAATATGAAAAGTCCCAGAACTAGCTGATCTAGCTGATCTTGCTAATACATTAGAGGGAACACACCGAGAGTGCAGTGACACAAGTTTTGGGCAATGTGACCAAAAAACAACTTTTTGCAACATCAAAATAGGGGATATTTTTAAAACATTTGGTTGGTCAACAAGGCCCCAAAACTGTCTCGTACACAGCCACCCTATTTTTAAACATATTTTAAAAGCATCCAGAGGCAATATGCAGGTGTGGAATCTAATAATGCTCTAAAAAGAAAACAATGAAGCAAACGATGACAAGAAATCAAAGTGAGAGTCGAGCTAATGTGCATAATGTGCAATGCATTTTGCATTTTGGCTGAGAGGGGAAGCTCAATAAAAATGTAGCCAAATGAGACAAAAATGATCATTTAATGTTAGTGTAATGATCCAAAAACTGAAACCTTCTGATGCTATTTTATGATCTCCATCACTGCAAACCATGCTCAGAGGCGACTTGACGTTCCATGCATTTCTCTTATCTTCTCGAGTGCTGCGTAGGGACACGGCGTGCAGTGCACACATGCGGGAGTGAGCGTGACCGATGTGTTTTTGATTACTTTTCATCCTATCCACTCACACCTTCCCACTACCTTGTGATTTCTGAATCTACTTGCGTTCAATATTTGCTTGGAGACTTTTTAATAAGCCTCTATTCAAACACACAGGTACACAAAGTATTGCTGCCATTTCCCACACAGCAGTGTTTACTATGATACAGGAAGACTGAGACCTGTCAACACACACAGCACATCCATGCTGCTGCCTTTTCAGACCAGTGGTTGCTAAGGCAACTGCAGTGCACCACCTTCCTTTTTAATCAAAGCTATTTCAGCTTCTGCATCATTTCCATCACAACAGCTGTTGTCCTTTTCATCAACAGATTAGATTCACACGATTTAATGTCTTTGTAACAAACTAGTAAAAAAGCGTTCTTCTTGAATACATGCATATGGTTTGTGCTTTTTAGCAGCAGAGTGTGTGTGCATGTAGCAAAATGAGTGAAGTTGGTGAGGAAAAGTGCAGAAGAGAGGACGGTTCTCACCATAGGCACCACCTGTACTCCACTCTGGGAGCCTCCTGAGAGCTGCCAATCAATCAACATTTAATAAAAGCCCTGCTGGTTCAGTGAGGAGGAAAGGTCACAGTAGAGTTGAGAGTGTCAAAATAGATTAGCTATCGCTTGGGCATCATGTCTAATGGCTGGTTTAGTACTATTAAACATTTCAGAGGTGTTATGGTGTGACTGATCAGTGCAAGAAAACCACAGCATAATTAGCGGCGTTGGGGAGTTTATATAAGATATACATCTTATATATCTACAGTGATGAAAAGAGTGGCCACTTCTTAAATTACATATAGGGATTACTTTTTTGAGGCGACCTTCAAACTAGAGCTAGCAGATCTAGCTCACAGGCAAGGCCCTGATTAAATATTGTACTCCAATGTCCTTTTTAAGAATGACAAACTGCTCTTAATGTTAAAGTATTTGAACATTACACAATTTCCCTATTGTGGGACAAATAAAGGTTTTCTTAATCTTAATCTTTTCTAAATTACTGTCTGAGTAATCTATATTTAAAAGCAGGTGTTCTGTAAGTGAATCATCTTAAACTCTCCCAAAACTGATAATTAGCAATTGCTTGCTAGTTAATTTGTAACAGTTTATAGCCATGCTAGCAGCTAGCATTGAGCTTAATGATAATGTCAGCTTGCTAACATGCTCACAATGCTATATTGATACCAAATGTGGTGCCTAATAACTCATTAAAGCATATTATAGTCGTATTTGGCTCAATCTACATTTCTATTCTAATTAGTATATATCTACGACACAGTCTATGTGTATAAGCTTCTTTGTATTTTGCCTGTTGACTAAGTCATTATCCTTTTGCCAAGATTGATGTATGCGACCAATTTTTTTTGTATACAAAATAACATCACATTGTATTTTGCTAACCAGCAAAGGCTGCTTTATATTATATAACATGAACCAATAATATAGAAACAAAGATGTTAGGTGACTTACCGTCGAGGGCAGATGGTCCTGGATTTTTATTCTCCTCTGCTAGCATCACTTCCTCTGTGAATTCAGAAGCATGATAACTGAGCAGCAGGTGATGGCTCAGATGGAAAGAGATATACTGGCATCTTTTGTAACTATATTTACAGCACAGTTGTTACAAAACAAACAGCTGACAAGCTGCATCAGACAGTCCCACACTCTACAATTGACAGCATTACTCATAATGTTTGAACTAAAATAACATTTCTTTTCTTTTCTCATTCAGGGAAAAGCTGATTTGAGACTGAAGCCACCTGCTCTGTCGATCCAGGCCCGGTAGCCATTGAGCTCTCTCTCAATCTGCTGTTGGCGCCTTAGTTTCATGAAGGCCCTTCGGTTTTCTACTCTCTCTCTCTCCTTGGCAAATTCCCTGTAGAAACAAACCAAACCACAGAGTAATTCATTTATTCCTTGATGGAAGTGCAAGTATTTAGAGTCACCGAGATAAACAATTCCAGTAGGAGGCAATCCCTGCAGAGAGAAAGCTACTGTTGTCTTGAACTAAAATGTTTTCATTGCTCATCCGACTGCAAGGAAAAGGAGAGGAGAGGTGCATGTCTCTGCTCTCATTGCAGAGATAATGACAATTGACCTTTCTGTAAAACTAATTAATTTGTAGAGCCACCAGTAGTGAAACTGCACAGTTTGACTGGACAGCTAGTTTGCCATCCATTCTTCAGTGAAAAAGCAAGTTACAGCATGTCTTGTTTTCTGCGTAGCTGAAATATTTTGGAAAACACAATTTTGTAGCATATTTATCTTGAAGTTTTAAATCTGTGATTTGATAAACAGCTCAGGTTTTGTATAATACTTGCTAGTGAGGGAATAAGTATGAAGTCAGGAATTGGAATCAGCAGTCTGGGAGAAACAAATTAATAATAATGCCTTAAAATTAAATAACTCAAATTTTCCTGTAGCATCAGCTCTGTATGATAAATGCGGTGAATAGATAGATAAATAGTGAGTAATAATACCCCTGTTACAAAATACAGGAGACATGAACATGGACGTACCCAGAGAGGACTCCCAGCACCAGGTTCAGGACAAAGAATGAGCCAATGATGATGAGAGGGATGAAGTACAGCCAGTTCCAGCTGGGGCCCAAGGCATCATCGGCCTGAAACATCCAAAAAAAAAGTTTTAAACTTGACTCATACTGCAACTGGGATACCAGACAGAAAGACCCAGGTGTAGGTGTTTGGGCGGCTGCTGTAGGTCCAAGTCTGAACTGAACACATCATGCGTATTGATCTGCTCTCAAAGAGAAAGTGTGGAGGAGAGGGGAGCAGTCACTGATGCCAATATAGAAACAGAGAGCTCCAAGACAAGGAGGATTTACTTATGTGGATCTTCGCTGTATGTGTCAACACAATGATGTCCACAAAAAGCTCAACTCTAATGTTTGCATCTTGGTCCTTTTGTTTTTTGTTTTTTTTTTTTTAAACTGACTACACTAAATATGAATCCACAGAGTCAGAAGGTCATTTCCTCTTCTTTCCTCCGACCATCCTCTCCAATCAGTAAAGCTTGTTTAGCTCATCACTTTAGACAGGATAATGCAATCACTGGCAAATCATCTGCTTTCATTCTTCTCAATAAAAACTGCAAGAGCAACCAGCTGACCTCAAGTTACAAGGAGACAAAGCAGGTTGTGCATATGAGCGTGGCTTAAGAGACAATTTGAAGTAAAACAAATAATCTAAAATATTATTAATGCATTAATATTTGCGTGAAACGCTATCACCCCAACCCTCTGACTTAAAAAACAGATTTTTTTTTTATAGTAAATAATGTTTGAATATAAATTCTGCATGTTGGATGCATGTCCGTCTACATGCTGTGTGTGTCTCTTCCCTGCTCCTTTCACTTTGCCACAGATGCTGATAATGCATCTCATCTCCCCCCCCAGCAGAAAATGAAATTATCGCTGGCTTCACCACACATTACTTGAACACATATCTCTGTGAGACGGACTATGATTTCACAACAAACATAAAAGGCAAATAGGTGGATTGCAAATCATTCCCAAACAGCACATACAATTCTTTGAGTGAAGCAGTTCAAAGACCAACAAAATGCAGACAAGTCTGCTTACCAAATGGAGGAAGGTGGTATAAGGTTATGTGGACACCAAAGCTTCTTGACTAGGTTCAAATCATGATTTTCACAACAGGCATGTTTTGCCTTAACCTTAATAATTTACATGCACTTATTCACCACAGGAGGGCGCAGAGCTACATGAAGACCTGGTTGAGGTTAAGTTTGGACTTCAAATCCTCAAACATACTGGGTCACAGATTAAAAAAGGGGACAGACCTTTCAAAACTTTGCCACACCATCTTCCAAGTCAGTTGTGAAACATCGCTTGATCAATCAATGGATCAGTAGCACTTGAGCAGGACGATAAAACTATCCATTCTGGCTTATAATGCACAGCATGGGAATCTCTGTGAATAGGTACGACTACAAAGCATGTATAAATTCTTAAAGGAGAAGGCATTCCTGCTGAGGAAACTATAACACTTCATTTCTATACTATGGTAAACAAGCATTTTTAACTCATCCATCAGTGTTAAAATAATACATATCCATAGATATATCCACAACTAATCTAGTTGTTAAACCTAGATTAAATTTATATGAACACATTTTGTGAGAGACGGCATAAAAATGGCACGCTGGAAGCAAAACATGCATCCATATGGGACTCTGCAGTTACCACACCAAAAACACAACAAAACAACATCATTCCTGATGTTCTCCATCCCCAGGCAGACTGCATGGTAGGAACCAGGGTGCATGGGGTTTCAGACAACCCCTCAGCAACCATTAACATGCTGGAGCCAAAGCTGCTTCTGTTCATTAGGGTTAATGGAGTCTAAATTGTAACAAAATGCTGTTACGCCTCAATAATTTGCAGCAATTCAGGGAAATATCATGAGTGGCACATATGTGTGTGTGTGTATGTGGGTCTTACATTGTAGAGTACAGTGGTCCATCCCTCCATGGTGATGCACTGGAAGACAGTGAGAACAGCAAACAGGATGTTGTCAAACTGGGTGATGCCATCATTAGGGCCGATCCAGGTCCCGATGCAGGTGTATTTGGCTGGACACTGACGCACACCACATGGGAACTCATACTCAGATGAGTCTACTGTCTCGTTTTCTAAAGTGGAAGACAAAGAATTATCATTCAGATGACCAACGTCCAACAAAAAGAGCTTTGTTGTTGTTATTTGGGTCACTGATGTCAGTCATTTCAAATTTGAAAGTTATGAAGCACTAAACCTGCACAAAGAAGAGTATAAAGTGTTGTTTTTCATACCTACTGGTCTTTAAGCTCTATGTACCCGGTGAGTGATGATGTCTGAATGTGACAGAAAAGACTCACTTCAGTCTGTCTGTGTTATCTAGTGATTGTGAGTGTGATGTTGGAGGTGTGGAGGTTAATGACAGCTATGAATGTACAATGAGCCATTGTAACACACCACATTGTTGGTTTTAATTATACAGGACAACACGGACGGTTTGGTTTGATCAAGTCTCCAGGTGCAGCCTGGCATGCCGTGTGTGCATGCATTTGTGATTATAACAATAGAGCTACTACCTAAAGAGCTGCGTAAACATTCACATAACACAGTATACACACATAACACAATAAACAGAAGCAGCATGAGCTTAGGCCTGACCCGTTCTATGACTCAGTTTGCTGTCAAAAATAGTTCTTTATGTGTTTGTATTTATACATTATTCTCAGCCATTAAAGGCCCTCTCTACAAATTGCTTTCCTTTGTTTCATCCATGCCATCAGTGTGTGGCAGAGCTGTTGAGACAATTTGAGTTTTGCAATGCAATCCTGCTTAAGATACATAAACATCTGGGTAACAGTCATCACCTGTCAACAAAAAATGTCTGAATCATCCATGTATTTATGTGTGTGTATATATATATATATATATATATATACCCAGTATTCCAGGCTGTGGTGAGCAGGTGTGGTGCAGTTTGCCGCTGTAAAACTCCAAGCCGATGATGGCAAACATGAGAATTGCAAAAAACAGCAGCAGGCCAATCTGCAGCAGAGGAACCATGGCCTTCATTATAGACTTAAGTACTATCTGCAGACCTGTAAGTAGAGAACCCAGAGACAATGTGAAGACACATTTGTAAAGTGGAAATTTGCAACAACCTCTCTACACGAATTCACTAGTTACAGCTTCTCATATAATACTAAAGAACAACAGAGGAACAAATCAAATCAAATATTCTTTATAAGTACTTTCCTTATAGAGTATGAAAGGGATGACTGCAAACTCTTCATGTAGCATTTGTGATACTCACTGGGGATGCCTGAGACCAGCTTAAGGGGGCGAAGCACGCGCACGGCCCTCAGAGTTCTCAGGTCCACTGAGATGTTCATGTGTGCTCCGGCTGCAGCCAGGATCCTAAAAACAAGCAACAAACACATGTAAACAGAAGACATAGAGAGACAGAGCGGGATTGTCTTAGCCTTGCAGATGCACACTAAAGCCTCAATTTCACACTTTATAGGCAGTGTGGAGCTGAGAGTCCACATATACACAATAAGTGCACCACACACAGTGTTAGAGGATGGCTGTGTTGCTTAGATATCGAATGTGACGACATGAGGGTCTCCAGTTGGCAATGAACACATAGAAAACAAGGATGTTTTTTTTGTGGAAGGGGGCTGATGGCTGATTCCCTGTGTGGGAGGATGGCTGTGACAACTGCTATTTAGGATGAGAACAAAGAAAGCAGCTCCATCAAGGGAAGCAGAACACCCTTAGGCTCACAAACACACACGTTGCAAACGTATCTACCCTTTATTTGCTACACAAAGCCAGATTTTTTTTTAAAGTTCCACATTTACTTCCTTTGTCTCGTCTTCTCCACTCTGCTCTACGAACACACCTCTGTGGCCTTCAGCCCTCAGAATGATGAGAAAGGAAAACAGTGTCTGGTGATCTTGCCTCCTGCTCCCTCATTAGTCTGGCCTCCTGCTTCCCTTTTCACTTTATCTATTATAAATATATAAATATTTCACTCGTCATCCATAAACCTCCCTTCTCTCCTATTCTGTTTTTTTAAACCCCTTCCCAATTACACGTCGCCTGTGATTTATTTTCTCTTTTTTGTAATTTTCTGCTGACCTGAGCTCACATTTATCCCCCTTTCGCCTGGATGCATACAGACTGAGAGACAGATTGGGTGCAGGATGGAGGTAAAAACAAATGTGTGATGGGATTTGAAGATTTTCCAAGGAGAGAACAGAGCAGCATTGTATTTCAAGACTTTGAAGTGAGAGATTCACGAGATATTCAAGATTCAAGATGGAAGCTCTCCCAACTATCTTAAAGTCTACTTAAAGTTAGAACACACTAAGGACCAAAATTGTCCTCTATTTACAAAAATAAATAATAAACAAGCAATACCAATCAATACACTACCATCATACCTTTGTACGATTGACAAATCTGTGTCATGGGGTCATGGGTGCAAGAGACTTATTTGTGTATCTGGAGGTGATGCACTTGCGTACCGATCCTACACGAAACTGGCCAGACTCAGCTCAATGATCCCTCTTCTAACATTTGGAACACCTTCTTAATGTTGTTGCTCAGTGTCCTTAAATGAACTTTCAGTGGACTGCAGCTTGGCTGTGTATCTGTCTGAATCTCTGTGAGCTTTTGACAGGCCTTGTGTTGGATGATATTTGTTGAATTGCCTGTCTGCAAACTCACAACTTACTTTCCAATTTTGTGAGGCGGTGTGCTCTGTGAACAGGTGTTGGTGTGCATCCTTGAGTTGGGCCTGTAAAGCTTGGATTTTTCTTTCTGCAGTCACAAGTCTGCGCTCAGAAATGTGCTGCTTGTGTTGAGCGTCGGCCAACTGTTGTCATTGCCGCACCTGAGCTGTGCCAGCATGTCATCATGGACATGAGACTCAGCCTGGTGATGGTAGTAGTTACATTTTTTGCGGGTTTTCTGTCCCTCTGAGACATTTCAGATTCTCTGTTGGAGCATCTTTGGTCCCTGTGTGGAGCGTGGTAATCAATCGTTTGAGCAGTAAAACTGCTGACTAAGCCAGTTTGGAGTCAGGTATATGCATTGCTTTGTAACATAATGATGACATCACATGGTATATGATCTGGTGTCACTGCCGTTATGAATTTAGTGTCAAAGTATACAATCCATATGCACAGTAATTTGCTCTACAGTGTTTGTTTACTTAATTATCACACAGCAAGAATCACTGCAACACAGATCCAATTACATATCTGTGATGGAGTGGTGAGAATTAGTCCTGTCTGTAGTGTTATAGGAGACAAAAAGCGTCATCTGATTTAATTATGAGAGGGGGGTGAGGAGATGAGAGAAAGATTAAAATAGCTCACCATCATCCACACAAATCTAGAAATAGAATGATCCTCTCGAGCTTCACACCTCTACAAACTCCCTTTTGGATTTTTCCCTCTTGTTCACCACCTCACTAACTCTGCTTCTTCCTTTTTTGTCTCTCCTTCCTTTTGCTCTGCTCACTGTCTCTGCTGCCTCCTGACACTTTTATGCTATTTCATCCCCCCCTTCCTCCATCTCTCCATCTTTCTTCAGACCATTAGTCAGTCCTGGCTGCTCTTTAGTTGTTATGGAGACTAAGGGACGAGGGGTCTAAAAATGGCTTCCCCATTCACTCTACCATTATTCAGTGGATGTCTTGGGTTTTCCAATAACAACTTTTTAAAAATGATAAAACGTTTACATTTTTTTTGTTAATTTGCTTTGATTCTTTATACATATAAAGATGACAAATAACCTGATGCCTAGATGCAAGAGATCATTATACACATTAGACATACACAGCATCAAATGGAATATGTAGATATCATAAGATCTTTGAAATTAAACTGAAAGTTGAATTAAAGGTAGGGTAGGATATTTCAAAAACTCAGTGAGTCAGCCAGATTTCGAAAGTAAACACACGCCCCTTTCTCTCGGAGCTCACCCCGAAGCCACACCTCCCAATCACATGGACGCGCATTACCTGAAGATGAGCTGCGGTCTGTGACTTCGGCCATCATGCACGTACCTCTCTGGTGTGCGCAGAGCAGGAAGAGAGTGACAACCAGCCAATACTCTGTGCAGGGTCGTCCCGGAGGATTGGCTGATGTTTTTAGAGTTTTATAGCTTCCACAGATGATTAATATTCCTTGTTTTAATGCGAAACTGCCGAACTAATTGGTTGCTATCGGATTAAGAGAAGCTACACTAATTTAACAATAAAGTGCATCAGAATGAAATCTCCTACCCTACCTTTAAATTAGAAGATTCAGGTTTGGCTACCATGGAAAGGATTTTCACCTGAAACAACACAAATACCTAGCAGCCATAACAATATGACCACCTGCCAACAATGACTAGTCTGCAGCTGTGAAGCACTGTGTGTTACGACACTTTCTATCAGATCCACCATTAGAACAACACTGTTGAGCTACACTGTTGACAAGCCTTTGCTCCCCATGTATTGTAATGAGCCTTGCACATGCTTCTATTGCCTGTTCACCGCTTTTGATTGGTACTGATCAGTGCACACTGGGAACACACCACCAGAGTTTTGGAGATGCTCTAACTTAACCAGCCATCACAATTTGGCTTGGCCTGCTTCTAACACAACTGTGAGGACAAAATGTTCACTAGTGCCTAATATATCCCATCTACTGAGAGGTACTGATAATTGGACAACCAGTGTTACTCACTTACATCTTTCTGTGTTCATACTATCTTACTTAGTGTATGACATGCAGATATTTCTATATTAAGATATTGCCAAAACATCCACTAAACTACAATTCTACATTTTTCTCTGGCTTGTCCAATCATTACAGTACCACATCATGGACACGTCTGGACACTGGCCACAGATATTGGCAGATTCAAACGAGTGAAGGGAGCCAAGGGAATGCACAACACATGCCTCACTTGGCAGCCAGTTTATTCCATCCCTGCTTCCTGATTGTGGAATTTTCATTTATCTGTAAACTGATTCTATTAAATCATTTTTGTATGTCAAACTTGTTTAAAAATTCATTTTGATTACAAAGTGATAGTTATTATCTGTCAAAGGCTCCCATACATTTTTTTCTGTCTTAACTAAAGTATATTCAGTAAACGTGTTGGAGTTGGTTTTCCACAGAGACGACAGGGTCTTAGAGGTTACACTCATTAAAACACAAGTGGTCCTTTTATGGACACTTTAACTGACCTGAAGGACAGCACAATAATCTGACAGGTGTCCAGCGCTTCTACAAGTTAATAAAGTCACTTTTAGTCACTAGGAGCTGTCACACAGCAAAACATCTTTGTTCACCCTGCACGTATCTGCAGGCATTATTTGAGACAAACACTGTAGTGAAGTGAACTGGTGCCCTGGTCAGAGTTGTCAGCTATGATAAGTGAGTAACAGTGACATACCCTGCAGAATCGAAAGCTCCCTGCTGTGTGACAAATCTGTCGAGACAGCCGTCATGCCGTGATACTGATAACGTAGTGACTTATGCTTCATGTCACTGTCAAGCTCCTCACTAATATGATATAAGCACACCTGATGATTGTAATAATAATAATTTAACAGAAAGTGCTATTCACACCATGGCTTAAGACCTCACAGGAACTAGAACCTAAAACAAACTACACCCAGAAACCAAAACTGCCCACATTAAGGCTTGTAAATTTACAATATAAAACATTTATGTAGTGAACCGTCCTGCAGCCACAGGAGTTCTGGTCTGGACTGTAGGTGTAGGTTTTAATATCATAATATCATCATTCTCAATTCTGCACATAAACAGTAACTACAGGCTAATTGAAATCACATGTGTGGGAGTGCAGAGCAAGTACGCACAATTCATGCTTCAGTTACACCTGTGCTTTTTCTATAATATCAAGATATCTATGCTGTAAGAGCAGCTGAAGGACTTTTACACCCAACACTTGTACAGTATATGGTGATTAAAGTTTCAGTGTCTACAGTCCAGCAGCAGCAAGGTTTGCAGTAAGTTGCATCACAGGGAGAAAATCAGGTACACACTGTGATATTTCAGGATGACAGCATGTTATAAGTGATAATCTGTTACTGAAGAAATAAAAACAGTATTTTTATCTGTACCAGAGATTTATAGCAACAGATGATGAACTGTTTGTTGTTTCTTGTTGTCACAGTGATTTGTTGGCATCTTTCCTCACTGCTGCTGATGTGTTCTATACAACAAGCTGTTTATTCATTTATTTTCATCCCTCACACAGAAAGCACTTAGGAGTTTGCAAACACCAGCATCAGCTAACTTCCAGCAGCCACCCAACTGAATTCAACAAATATATGCATAAATGACTTTCTTCTGCTTACTTATATATTTTAAAGGAGCTTTTGGCTAAAGAAAGACTAAAGATGATGGGTCAGTTGTTGGCAAGGAGTTTTAAAGTTTTTAAAATAGAAATCTAAACACAGACACTGAGCTTGCCTTCTTATCTACCAGAATTTAATGCAGCAAAATCTGGTAATTACCACTTGTAGACACAAAGGTCTCTGCTAGAACTGCACAGCAAAGGTAAAATAGTGTGGCTTTAGTTTGTAATTCCTATTTTTAGTGTTTGTTTAGGCAGAAGGAGCAACTAATGGGCCTTGCCACTAACTCTGTCTCTGGAGGGAATAAACTGCTGAACAGGTTTTTATCTGTGGGATTAAACAAATCATAAAAGCTCAGTTTAGGAAGATGTTTGATTCTGCAGAACATTCAATTAAAATAGCTGATCTAGTGGTGCGCAGTATGGTGGGCGGTGAGTGTGTGTGTGTGAACAGCAGATTGACTTGACAGAATAAGGAATTGTGTGGAGAAACTCCTACAGTGCTGCTCTGGTTTAGTTGATATAAGCCTCTCTGCCTCCCACAGTGTACTCTCTTATTTTTTTAACTCCCCCCTCATCTGTCCTTTTCACTCTCACTCCATTTTCTCTCTCTCACACACACACACACACACGCACACACACACACACACACACACTGAACCTTGAACACATTAATAAATAAATATCATGAGATTCTGGCTTTTTTGTATGTGGTGTGCATATTTATCAGCCTGTATATTGTTTCATGTGTCAGTCAGCTGTATGTTTATTCCAGAATAAATAATTGATATTATTCTCATTGTATCCCTGTACATTTCACAGAGGGTTAGCCCTCTGTGAAATGTACAGAGATACAATGAGAATACAATATGTTTATACTGATAAATTCATAGACAAGGCAAAACTACTAAATTGCAAAGATTGAGCTTTAGCTTTTAATTATTTCACTAAATACAACTGATGCAAGTAACGATGCATTTATACACTACTGTGTGTGATTTTGCTAATCTGTGGTTGATTGACTGAAAGAACCTTTGATGATGCAATTTCCAGGCCAGCTGCACTCCAGCAGAGATTAAAAGGGATATTCTATAGGTCAGGATCTTTAAAAGGTAGACATACTGTATCTGTGTAATTCACCATCAGCAACAATTAAGGTAACCTCAGAAGGTTCATTTAAGGATTAAAAATCAAATAAACACGTTGTGAAACATTCACATTGTCCTAACAATATGTTGTACCAATTTCTGGTAGGGGCTTGTACCTATACTGTCGTTACCATGGATACCTGAATAAAAACAAGGCAGGACAACAATACAGATGGTGGGAAAAATTATTTCTCTTACATATCTTATATCTTTGCAACTTACAACTTGTAGTTCTCCAATATTTCTCTCCTTATTTTTTATTCAGTACAGATAAACAAATGTAATATTAATAAATATTACAAATTAGGTTGAGTGAACTGACATTACTTTGCATCAGAACTGTTGCTGTAAAACATCGCTGTGTCTTGCCAACAACACAGGCTGTGAACTCTGATGCCTTTCAGAAGATGTTATGGTGCAAACAAAGACTCACTGCCAAATAAATGCTGCAATCCAGCATTTGGACAATTCCACATTTACTCCTCAGGCTTATTACATTTGAAAAATAATTATGCAACCTGCATGAAAGCATCACTTCAAAGCGTTAATTTGAGTAGGTTTCTGTCCATTCTGAAGGGACACTGTGATCCTTCTTTGAAAACATAGCACCCAGAGTTTACTGGTTCTGAAGTAACTGGACTCACAAACAGATCATCATGGTCACTCTGCTGTCAGCTAATATAGCAAACCAAAGGTGTGAACAGGTTCAGCCTAGGTTTCATGGTATATCATCTCTAGAAATGACACAATCCAACACCCTGTACGGAAACAGCTGTAGGGCATGTGAACTACAGGTCTTTCCCACTCATTCTTGGTGTGTAGACTTGAGCCGACACCCGCTGTGCCTCCATCTCTGTCTGTCTCTGAAACATGTAATTTCATTCTGAGCTTTGTGTGGGGAGATTCAACATTCATTTATGTCATGGGAAGACTGTGTTCCCTTCGTATTTTGTTCCACAAGTCTTCTAACAAAGCCTGTTCAGAAACAAATGTCACACTGAAAACCAATATACTGCCAATATATATTTAATTCGCTCAAAAGGGTTGTCTGCCTCGAATTGAATTTGTGAAGGCAAATAGCTGGGTCATAATTAAGAAATGTTCATGACCTTCCTTCAGTTTTGGTAACTTTCATTAAGTAAATTAATTTAATTTGACTTGAGCTCCAGTAAGCAGTAGAACCATTTTCATGTCAGTGTAGCACCTCATCTCCACTGACCAGATACCAGACTACACTGCATAAAGACCCTCACAGGGTCTTTGTTTGATGGCCCAGTCAGCCTCTTTATAGATGAGAGAAGGATGGAGGTAGCAAAGGAAGAGGGGCATACAGGGACAGAGAGAGAGCTTGTTAGACTGTCAATGTTTTCAGCATCATTCATCTGTATTCACTGACTTGATTTGAGATTACAGCTAAACACCACTTCGAGGCTGAATGTCACTGACTAGTCTCTCTCCACAGACATATTTATGTCAAATACCCTGTTGTAATGTGAGTCACGCACACAGAGAAGCACTCATACACACCTATGTACAGCATAGACATATACTGTATATACTGTTGACATTCTCCTTATGAGAATATCAGCAAAGACACTGACAAGTCTGTCCTGGTCTGGGCTTAATTGTAGAGACATTGACCAGGAAAGCAGCAGGACTGTAGCCAGTGACAGCCTGACCTAGGGCGGGGTCCTCAGTCACCACGGTAACTGCTCAGGGGGACACATACACCCCTGCTGTGTCTGAACTCATCAATCGATCAGACGACAGATGGAAAATGAGACTGGAGAGGACATGTCTGTCTGTATGTGTGTGTGTAGTAGTAGTTGGTATGTGTGCTTGATATAGTCTGTTCTAACAGGTGTATGACTGCCAAACAGACATAAGGTGTTGTTGGCAAAAAGACATGCAGTAGTGGCACATTTGGTTCATATACGCATGAATGACATGAATAAACACACACACAGAATAAGATGGTGCTTTCAGTTATTGAGGTACAGCGACACTATGGTCACACATTGATAACATTTCTGAGATTCGAATGGTTCAGCGTAACTGAGAGAAAAGAAGCACAGAAAAGTAGAAATTAAGGACATTACGCTAAAATAAGAAACAAGGGAACAAAGAGGCAGATCTTTAAAAAATCTGACAATTATCTGAGAGGCTCTGGCTGATATTGATGATGTTGTGATTAATGCGAAGCACTGATGGTAGCTATCCCTCCTGGCCAGCAGTGGTAATAGAGTAAACTGAATTCTGCAGCATATTCACACAACACAAAAAGACACTTCAACTCTCTGTTATTAACACTACTGGTTCAAAAGGCTTCAGACAATTAAACCATCTGTGTCTTAGCCACACACCACTAAATTTTAAACATTCTCAACTTTAAAACCAAATTTCAAGTTCAGAGCTACTAATAAAAAACACAATGTACCATTAACAGTAGTGTAAAAAAGTTGTGCATATTTTTTGGTATGGTCTATTTTAATGCAAACCATGATCATTACCTAAACCTACCCAAATACCTTTGATGCTTATAATCATAACCAACCTGAAAACAACATTAAAGTGACAGCTAACTATGTAATATAAAGCCAAACAAACAACATCTACCTTGGCTAAACATTAATATATGCTGTTTAGGATTCATTGATCTATTACATTACATGAAAATATTTATTTTTACTGAAGCCATGCTTTTGCCTGAGTTACACTGCCAAAATAATGAGTTTTTACTTTTAATGAGTATTTACTACAGTAAAGGGATCTAACAGTTTTTCTTCTTGTTACGTGCCGGTACTTGTGTGTATGTCTGTCTCTGTTTTCTGTGCAGGTTTCCAAGTGCTTCCAGTGAACCAAGTGGATCATCCACACCTGAGGCCACTTGGCCCTCGTCAGCAGAAGTATATCAACTGGAGGTGTGCACATGGCCAGGGCCAGTGTGGGCCAACTTGTGGACGCACCCACCATGCGTCTTTGCTCCATCCAGAGGGACTAGAGCATGATAATCAGCGCTGATCTTTTTAGTTTTGCTTTTGTGTTTAATTTATTATTTTGTTATTCATTTAAGTTAATAAATTTAATTAATAGTCACTGTTTCCGACTGCCGTCTCTTTCTCAGGCCTGGGTAACATTATTGTTGCTTCCCCTCATCCCCTGGACTAACTGGGGAACGTAACAAATGGGGGCTCGTCCGGGATTTCCTACTGAGGGAGAGTTCCACCAAGGTCTCGGTGACTATGTAGCTTTGTTGTAGCCATGTAGCCTGCTGGAAGCCTTGTGGTGAGTGTGAGCTTTAACCCCATTGACTGTCTTCCCAGTTTAGAATAGGTGAGTGCCCAGCTGGTCTGCTAGCAGTCCTTCCATCGGACACTCTTTTGTTATTTTGCCTTTCTTATTTTCGGAGCTAATCCTGGGTGGGGATCCAGTTCCCTGGCGGGGGTAGGCTTTCCAGGGCCTCGGCCACTGGAGTTCAGCCTTTAAAGACGCCTCGAGCCCGGCACGCTCCAGAAGACGGTTAGGTGAGTTTGTTTGGGCAGGAACTGGGACAGTCTGTGTAGAAACTCTGTATGGTTAAGCTTGTGTATTAGCATGCGCTTTGTTTGTGTTTTCTCTGCTGTAGGCAGAGGTGTGCGAGTGTGCACTTTCGTTCGTGTGTTTGTCTGCTGGAGGCAGAGGTGTGTGTGCACACTCGGTTTTCATGTGTGTTAGCGTACGTTTCGTTGTTCTCTGCTGCGAGCAGGGGTGTGTGTTCGCGTGTGCTAAGATTGTGAGTTTCTCTGCTGTGGGCAGAGGTGTTGCCGGGCGTGATTTGTGGTGCTGCCGGCCATAGTAGTGGCTGTGGCGGTAGCGTGTGTGGCCATGTGGCCTGTGATTCCATTAATGCAAAGGCAGAACTGGTTCTCTGGGCAGGACTTTCTGTTTCGTGTAATGGGATCACTTCGTATGTGTTAACCCTCTAGTTGGCAAACCAGGGGTTTGCTTTTATGGAAGGGGGTGTTACGTGCCGGTACTTGTGTGTATGTCTGTCTCTGTTTTCTGTGCAGGTTTCCAAGTGCTGCAGTGAACCAAGTGGATCATCCACACCTGAGGCCACTTGGCCCTCGTCAGCAGAAGTATATCAACTGGAGGTGTGCACATGGCCAGGGCCAGTGTGGGCCAACTTGTGGACGCACCCACCATGCGTCTTTGCTCCATCCAGAGGGACTAGAGCATGATAATCAGCGCTGATCTTTTTAGTTTTGCTTTTGTGTTTAATTTATTATTTTGTTATTCATTTAAGTTAATAAATTTAATAGTCACTGTTTCCGACTGCCGTCTCTTTCTCAGGCCTGGGTAACATTATTGTTGCTTCCCCTCATCCCCTGGACTAACTGGGGAACGTAACATTCTAATCTATACTCTCATCAACTCCCTCTGAGCTAACTCCATCGCTTCCATCCCCCCTGAATGTCTGGCACATAGTGGTGACACAAACTCTTGGTGGGTGTTGCCCTCTGCCAACCATCGCCAGTCTAATGGAGGGCTTGCCAGCAAATGAGACTGCCAAGGTGCCAATTAGTACATACGATTACGCATAGAGGCATCCTTCTAGTTTCCTCTGGCTCTAGCCTTCTTCTGTGTCTTCACTTTCTTTGTCATCACTCCTCTCTGTTATGTTTTCATGGTCATCATCAGCTTTGCTCTCTCACTCTGACTCGCAGCTTGCCTTTTTAGCAGGGGTAACTGGCTGCTTAAGCAAATGTGATGGACTGAAATCGTACAGCCCCCCCTGTGTTCGAACTTCAATCACAACAGTCCTCATGATAACAGCCTTTAAGGACACAGAAAAAAACATCTGGGTTTTTCATTCCACCCTCCCACTCACTGTCTCTGTGTGTAATACAGGCCATCTTGAAACAACAAGGCAGCTTGCTGAGGTAATCATGGCCTCCGGCGTCGACACTGTTAGCGAATGCTTCCATAATTACACATGTTCACACGTTATGTTGCGTGAGTCAAGGATATCCACCGAGGAATGGGTTACGCTTTGTAGTCTGAGATAACAGTCGCGTCTTCAGATTTCTTAAGTGCTGTTAAATTAGGGTTCCCACCTGATTGACATAAATTTACACAAAAAATTACTGTAGGGCTGCTGTTATTACATGGAAATGTACTGGTAGGTTACAACTAATAAACTGCTAAGTCAGCACAGCTGGAAAACATGTTTTCTCACTATTAGCTGAGCATTGTGGGTCAGAATAGCCACAAAATTCTAGCTTGCTAATTGTGACCAGATGTATATCCTAGTACTTATGGTATACGTATAGCATGTACAGTGACATACTTATTCTTTTTATAGCATACTAAATAGTATAATATTGTAGACTTGATGATGATGTAATGTGCTGCTCTGTTCCTTAGGTATCAGACAGCATTTGGGAAAATTTCATGCCACAAAATACATAAAATTGTATATATACATATATTGTTAGAATGACTGTGTATAAAGCATATTTGTAACCCAGTCTGACACTCTTCCCGTCTTCCAATTACTGACTGATAGACAGCAGTGGTGACTCATCTAATATTATCAACAGAGCTCATCATCTTCATTCACTTTGTAATAAGGTAGAAAACCTTATAGATGACAGAATGTGTAAGTGTTAGATGAAAGAAGGAGGGTGAGAGAACATTTTCATTAATTTATCTTTGCTGTGGTCAGAATGATAATTTAGAGGGGTATCTATCTGCAGATCACTTCACATCATGTTGAATATTAATTAAATGAAACCCAGAGGGCTATTTGATCTGCTCTCTAAGCCACAATTGGCAGTTCAAATTTGGCCAATAGAAGATGATAGTACAATAAATGTGTTCAAATAATTATTCAGTGTATTGCAGATTTTTTTTTAATCTGCTATCTGAAAAACATTTCAAACATAACACAGATGTGCTTTACACACTGACCTCTCCTCCAGTAGAAACCAAACTCATCACCAGACTGAGCTCACAGAAAGGTGAAGCCTGATTACAGCATCTGTCACCTTTGAGAGAGCTTCACCATCCACTCTGCTCCCAGGTGAGATTAGAAAAATTCATTAACATGTGTCAGTGTCTCTGTGTTTTAATTAAGATTCTAATTTTGGTCACCCAGAAATTTGCTATTGGGATCTCACCCATGTATGTGACAAATACTCCTCTTTGGGCCCTCCCTCTCTCACACCCTTTGCTCCTGTTTCCCCACAACCTCACATCCTTCCTCTCTCCAACAGGGAGTGGAGTACCGTTAAGAAGTCTGAGCTTGCCTCATCAATAATTGAACAACTAGAATCATGTAGAATTCTCTAAGAACCCTGTCTGCCACCCTTTGTACTTCTGTGCTGTGAATTGATTAATATTTCATTCACATGTGTGTATGTGGAGAAACAGAGACAAAGAGACAGCATTGAGGTTAATCTGCCATCTCATCAAGCTCCTCCTTTGAAACCACAAACACCCCCCCCCCCCTCTGCTCTGACAATGAGGTACCTTCCTCTCCTGAGAAGGTAACTGCTGTAAAATGCCCTTTAATGTATCACCTTCCCCCCACAGGACGGACTAGCTGCTAAACGTAAGCACCCCATGGGTCTTTAACTGCCATGTAATTAATGTACTGTAAGCACACAGAGTGAAGTGGTGCTTTACAGACTGAAACCACAACACAGCAGTCCGTGGCAGCTCAGTTAGCAACAGCTTCAGTCCTCATATTATGACTGGTAAGTTATGCTTACATTCAGATTACTCAGCAAAACTGTGTATATTCTTGCAGTCTGAAAATGTGTTAGAGCATTTAAATCAGCCTTGTTTACATCTCTTTTGCTTGCAGTTGTTCTCCCCCCATGTTGTTACCACAACCTGTTGATCAGAGGAATAATGTACTGCATGTCCATATACATCAGAAAAGTCTACAGGGAGCCAAAGATTTCCGTCTTCATCAGTTTTGCTAGCTGCAGTTGATGACCATAAGACCATAAGCCAGAGAGAGACTCATCTCTGCCTGCCGATATGCAAGCTCATCGCTCATGTAATTCAAAAAAGAGGATTTGTTTTCCTGTTTTTTGTGATAACCAAACAAGTAACTAGTTGCAGTGCATTTCTTTTGATATATAAAAAAAGAAGCGGGTACCGCCCAGAACTCAGAAACTCTCTCTAACAGTCTCTAACAGTCTCTGGATTGTATACTGTAATCACAAACCAATTCATCATCCAGGGAGGAGACATTGTAGAGCAGGATTGAAAGATATGGTCTGTTTTTCCACCTAGCATGAACCTCTGGCTTCTTACTTTGCTTCTGCTTCCTCACACACTGATTACAACACCCCTTCTCCTTGACTACCAGGATCACAGAGGGTGAAACCTGGTCCCTGCAGCAGGCTGAGCTTATTCAGTGGATCATCACATAATAAGGAAGTAGACAAACTTGAGCCACCAAACCTTCTAGAAATAACTGTCAGTCATAACTGAAACCACTGGCCAAGAACAGTGTGTGCTATATTCATTATGCCATAAATTTCACAGACTCACCATCTTATTTAATCCACACTAATCCTGTTCCGCACTAACAAATGCTGTTTGCACACAAATGCACACACACACACACACACACACACACACTGTTGGACTCACCCACTAAGGACCACAATGAAATCCATGACGTTCCATCCATTTCTGAGGTAGGAACCTTTATGAAACACAAAGCCCAGGGCGATGATCTTTATCCCAGCCTCAAAACAGAACATCCCAATGAAGTAGGGCTCAGTCTTCTCCTGTTAGTGCAAAGCAATAAATAAGTATATCAGGCATTACAGTGCATGCAGGTCTGTGCTTTTTTTTTTTGCGAGTATCTCACCAATCGCTTGGACATGGGGGTTTTGTCCTCTCCAGGAAGGTGCTGCTCCAGAGCAAGGACGATGCAGTTGGCAATGATGGTGGCGAGGATCATGTACTCAAACGGAGTGGAAGACTTCAGCTAAGGAGCTTTCGACTGAGATAATGTGAATTTTGACCCACTGAATACCCAAAGCAAAACACTCATCAGTACTTTTACTTTAGAGAGGGACTATACTACTACTATCAGTTGTAAGTTCAGTTGTTGGTTTTGTTAACAGAAACAAAGATTTATAATAATACTAGAAATGCAATTAAATGATACATGGATTACAAATTCTACACTGATAGAGGCCACAGGAACTATTCTCTGACGTATTGAATATACATGCTGTATTTAATAGCAGTGAATCAAATCCAGCAGAACTGCAGTTACACTGTCATGTAAGCAGAGATAGGGAGGGCACACACATTGATTCCTCTATATGAAACACAATTAACCAGGCATGTTATAAGCCCTGCAGCTGAAGACACAACAAGACACAGGCTCTACCTTATCTGAGGTCAGCTGCAACCGACAGGGACACACACACACACAAACACACACACATACAGAAGGCTTATCTTGGAGCAAGTGGGCCTGAGATGTGATCCTATAAAGAGGGTTACTCTCTGTACAAGCCTCATTGGACCTGTATTGGTTGTTGGTTCAACTCCAGCTGCTCTTGGGTTGAACTAAGCCTGCAATATGCTCTTTATCTAATGCTCTGCGTGGGTAGTCACCTCTCTCCTGGTTATGTGCAGAAGCAGGAGGAAGGAAGAGAGCTTAAATCTGCAGAGAGGAGACCGAGAGGGAGGGAGAGCGGAAGAAAGAAGGAGGCAGAGATAACAGGGAGGAATGAAACAGGAGAAACTGAAAAGAGGGATGAAGGGTGATCAGTGGAGGAGAAGATGATAGTTATATAGAGAGCCAGTGGCTTGCGAAACATTCTGGTGAGGAGGAGGAGGAGGCAATGAGACCAAATAAGACTGACACCGGACAGATCGATGTTCTGGCAGCTGTATCTACCAGGGTTACACAGGGACATCTGAGTGATGAGAAGTTAAATAAACAGAGTAAATACAACCTTACTCCCACTGGCCCCCAGGGCATCCAACTTAAAGCCAGGCAACACCACAGATATGGAGCCATGAGCTAGACATGCAAAAAGTTCACTAACATAGTTTCGGTAATAAATTAAAGACTTGTTTACATGTGGTGTGTGCACTTCAATTCAGTCCCCTATACAATAAGTAACATCACTTAAGGCTCGTTTAATGCACTCAGCAGCACCAGCAGCCAGACCCCACATTCCCTCAAACACTCACAACAAACTGAAGGAGGAGGGGGAAGAGAGGGAGACGGGTTGAAGAGAGTGAGAGAGAGATGTGAGAAAGGGGGAGAAAATGAAGATGGAAAGAGAGCGAGAGAAGAGAGGTATCCACGGCAACAGGCTATTCCTGCAGCCAAAAGTCAATGCTACAAGATGGTTACTGGGCAGCTGAACTAACTGTGTGGTGGTATCTCTGTGCACACAGACAAACACACACATGTGTACACTTATAAACAAAGGGTGACTATACCCTCAAGATCAAGAGATCCTGAAAAGAAAAAGCAGATTAACACCAGTCAAGCAAATGAAAAAGAGTAAATGTTTTTGTTTTTATTGTGAAGACAACAAGGGGCCAAAAGTCTTTTAAACATAATGTAGACTGACTTTATCACATTCTTTCTCTTAAATTCTGCAATAAGATTTTGTTTGTAAGACTTTTTAAAAACAGCCTTGTTTGGAAGCCACATTTCTTGATGTTTTAATCTCCGATAGATCCTAATGGAGTATTAAACAGCAAAAATGTTAAATGCTCCACTTAATCATCAGGTGCTTTATAACTGCCTTTTGATGCTGCAGGTGATTTTAGAGCTTTTATGTAGAAAAAAGCTTCTTGCTGTGGCAGAAAGTGACACTATGAGAGTCTTTATAGTGAACCAAAACAGTAAATTAAGAGACTGACTCAATAGTGAGCTAAGATGATGAAGTGCTGAGGGCTCTGCAGATTTGGTGATAATTCACAACACATGAACCCTCAGTATATAACCATAGTCAATATGAACGTCTGACCTCAAGACATAACTGATGTTCCTTGACTTCCCCAGACATTTTAATGAATCCACTCAGATTTATACAGACTAATTCAATGTTGTTTTCACTCCAAGACACAAACTCAACAAGTGTCTTTAGCACCTCCCCTCCACTTTGGATGTCAGCTGATCTGTGATGCTGATCTGATTTGTCCACTGGCTTAAGCAGCGAGGCATCTCGTGAGCAATACTGAGTCACAGTGACGCTGGCACTGCCTTGATTTCTCAAACACGCGTGTAAAAATAGACATGGAGACAGAGTGTGATGCCCCTGTGCATCTGTGAATACGCTCTGGCCCAGATTGGATCCAAGTGCCTGTGATGGTTATTACACTGAAGGTGAAAATCAAAATGAAGCACAGGCATCTGAGACTAGCTTATTGGAAATCTTTGAATTATCTACAGCATGTGTTTACTGTCTGAGTGTGTGTCTGAGGGCTGTGTTTTAAGTCTGGGGAATAAAGACATTAATACACTACAGCCTAAGTTGTTGTGGCTCAGATGGTAGGGGGGATTCTTTACTAGGCATAAGGTTGATAGTTTGATCCCACTTTGGCTGCATGCCGATGTGTCCATGGGCTTGCCTTACAGAAAAAAGCAAATATGCAGCTTTTTGCCCTATACAATCTAAACCTCCACTGAACATAATATACAATATTGTCATACAAATGAATTTAAGTGACCACTTCATAATATCTGTCTTCCTTATGCACTCTGGAAATACAGGTATGGACGCTGATTGCTACAAGTATAGTGCTAATGACGTAACCATCAGGAGGGTGATACAGACAGAGACCCATGGGTTCTTCACCTACTTTCACATTCAAATCAGCTCTTATTAAAGATCAGCCAGTAAATGGGAAACACAGCTTCTGAAATTAGAAGGAAATGAGAGTAGGACCACAACTATACCAGAAACATTAAGGTAATTTCCTTGCTAATTCACATTTTTCATGCAAAGATTCAATTTAGTTTGAAGGAAATTAATAGTCATCCAAAACATTAAGCTGACTCTGAGGCCTATGCAAAGATAAACCTAATGCACCATTAATAAAATTACCAATCTTTGTATTTTAAAATCCAGGTTACTGTGTACATGCTATTCCATTTAATGCTAAAAAAAACTGTACTCTATTCCTGTTAGCACCACTGATGAAACAAACTATTAAATCCAACACTCAATTATTTAGAAGTGTACCTTCTCAATGGGAAACTTCCCACTGCAGGGGATCCCAGTGGGGATCAGACAGGAGGAGCAGCTGCCGGTCCTCACCAGGCCTGCCACACTAAACTCAGACCTTGTGCTTCATTAGCTCTGCCTCTTCCCTGCCAGGCCTTTATCAGCTTTCATTGACAGGTGAGGCTCACACATACACACACACCTGGTCTAACTTTCAAGAGCTTGAAAAAAGATGTATAAGAGACACTACATACCTAAGTGAATATCATAACATGGCGTAATGCAATTATGTCACACACACACGCACCACACAGCCTCCAGTGTTTCACACATCCAACCACTAAAGCCTCTGGAAAATTCCTGAATTGATCATCTGTGGTTAATTGAGCACTCAGAGGAAAAAGATCCTCTTACGACGAGGTGACAGCAGCAAGTTGTGCTCCAAATACAAGGCTGACCTTTTCGAGATGTCCTGCAGCGATTGTGTGTGCTTATATGTGTGCGCTCTCGTATGTCTATCTCTGTGAGGACGTGTATTTTTATTTTAAGATGAATTACAGATTTTAGTTAAAAGTTACAAACTGGGGTTTAAACGTTATACTATATTTTGCTCTGCTTATTCTAAACATTAAGAAATATCACAAATACAGACTTTCTGTGACAGAAGAACTGAAGAAGTCAACTGGCTGGCAAGATTACACACTCAGAGAAGTCAAGCCAAGGAACAGCCCAGCACATAACGCCCATGTAAGTGGATTAGAAAAAGATGATATACAGCAACTTTTTATTTAGTGTTTCTCACAGTTTCTACATAATACTTCTGGGCCGTCATTTAAGTCTTATTTTATTCTGTGAATTGTGACTATTACCATTTAGTTAAGCATTTGCTATATTTAGTAAATAGAGGGAAACATTCTGTCTTCACCTTATTTCTAAAAGATATGTAAGGTGCATGGTGATCCATGGCATAAGACAAATAACCTTTTATTTCCTACCGACTTGTGTGCTTTGACTTATGTTGTCTGTCATGTGACCTCTGTCAGATCGATATTTAAGACGTGAAGCCAATGCAGAATTGTTCAAATTTGCAGTTCACACTGTAGCCTCTAGGGGCTGGCTCCAAAAAAAACTATTCCAGTCTCTATGATACGTTCCCTTCTGCTGACGGGTATGAAGAGTGAATATTTTTATAACTCACTCATTTGAATTATTTTAGGACTTAAAGGACCTACCTCAGCTCGCACTCCACCTCTTTGGCTGTGTTTGGGTTCAGGTGGACTGTGACACTGCCTCCCAGAGCCTCCCACATGGACTCAAAACAGCACTTCACAAACCTACAGTCTAACAGAAGCTTTGTTTATCATTTTTACTGTCAATGGTGTAAGTACTGGTTTTTCAGGGCCATTGAAACAACTGGTGTTCTCATATCTGGTGCCCCCCTGTGGATGTATAGTGCTACATATTCTACATATTATTAAAGAAGTTCTGATGACTAAATCTAACTGCAAGTCAAAAGTGATAACTATAAGTTGCTTTTGGAGTGTGATAACCTATTCTGGCATCCAAGGGTGAGAAACCAGACTACACATTAAAAAGTTGCTAACTGTCATCAATATAACCAGTTCTTTTCTCTGCAGGTCTTAATATAAAAAGACTTGCTTTTAACACTTGCCTTTAAAATCTAAGGTGATGTCCCTGCTGGTGTTGGTCGCATATTTTGTGAGAGATGAAAAATAGTTTACTGAGTGGTTTCACACAAAGTGTCTTTTAAATTGATAAGTGTATTTTATTTTTTACAAAACTGTGTCCCATTGGATTCACTGGAAGGGGCAGAACTTGACACATCTACCAGAGAATACTGTTTTTCCTTAGGTCACTATACATTGTTAAAGTGTCAAGGAGTTTTTTTTTTTGTTTTATGCTGAAAAACTAATCTGTGTGTTCATTTGTACATTTGCTATGCCTGAATCTTCACACTTTAAAGATGATCATCACAGCATCACTCAGCTCAGCATCACTCTCCTGCAAACCATATTAACAAACAATATAATACAGTATGGCTCAGTGAGTAATGACTATTTGTAATAGCATATGACACAGAGATCAGACATCATTACATATAATTTCTGTTAATGTCTGTTAATCAGATACAGTAGAGCTCATTAGATGTAATAAGACACTCCCTCCACAACAGCACATTAACCTGGAGGTTATTCAGTGTGGCTGCCTTCCTTCTGGTCACTACAGCCAGTTGTATTCATGTATATGTGTATGTGCAGTTATATTATTAAAATGTGTAATAAGCTAACCACTGGGCGGCTGGACAGTAATATCATAAGGGATACATGTTTGGAGCCTTTTTGTATCAACTGTTGATTGAGATCTATATTAATCATTCATATTTGCTACTGGGTCTATTTAGCAGTAGGGCAGTCAGTCAGTCAGGAAGCTGGTGAATGGAGGAGAACAATAGTCAGTGAAGAGGCCACACCTGGCCTGGACACCTGGTGAGCTGTGCAGCACAAACACGCCACCAATGGACATTTGTGTGTGTGTGTGTGTGTGTGAACGCGACGTCTTTAGCAACAGGTAGAAAATAAGTCTGTCCCTTTTCACTAATAGAGCAGGGAGTCATTAAGTTTGAGAAAGCAGCCTTCATTTATGTAGCAGCACTAAGGAAAATTAATAACTGTAACAGATATGGATAAAGCTACTCCCTCATCTTTGTACCACAAAACACGCAACACAGTTGTAAATGGTCCAGTGAGAGATCTTCATATGTCTTGTTTGGTCCAAGTAAAAGATACTACATTTGCAATCTGGCATTGTGTTTGTTTTTTTTATTACAAATAATAATATTAAAGGCTGTTTCACTGATTCCAAAAGTAAGTGCAGATTCATTTTCTGCCTGCTCACTAGTCAATAAATCTCCTGGTCACTGCTGCTCTATTTGAGTTGTATTTCTATGCTATACATAACTTATTAGTACAGCCAGTGTATATGGTGGAAAAAGCCAGCTATGACTTATTGTATTATTTAAATATAGTGTGCCAATATTCACATTCTCACCTACACCCTTTCTACAGCAGTATACAGCTTTTGTGATAATCTCTAGTCCGATTCTGTGCTTATGTTACCTTCTGTTTCTGATGCAGACCTTTAGAATGAAGTGAATTCTTTTTCAATAATTGATCAGTTTTAATTAAAAAGTAATTCCTCACTCAATCAGCTTCCAGACTGAGCCACGATTGTAAGGTAATGAATGAACTTCTGTCTCCTGTGTGCTGTCCATGGTGCTGAAATACCACTGACTCTCTACAGAGAATCTAAGAGCAGACCAACTTTTGCTCACTGTGACACTTGTTGAAATGTGTAATGACGATATTCAGGTTGTGGGATCATAAACTTCTGTGACTGTATGTTTACGGTAACATCTAACTCACCTTTGTACTTTACGTGCACACACTGGTTGAGTGTTTTTTGAGGCAGAAAAAAAGGATATGGCCACTCACACACTTTTTTAGCGTACTTCCTGACCACGTTGTCTTCACCGAAGATGAAGAGCGACCTGTTGACGGTAAAGCAGTTCTCCCTGACAGGAATAGGGTTGTACAAGGCCATGGTGCGGGCACGTTGCGCTTTGGTCTGCTTAAAGGCTGGGGAGATGCCACCTGTAGACACGGCCGCTCCATCGCGGTTACGGTTGCGCTCTGACCCTCCATCCCCTGAACTCAACAAGCCTGGGACGTCGTCTCCAAAACGGGCCATTCTGTCAAAAGCAAATCACACAGGAGGGAAGACAGAGTAAGAAAATGGGAAAGGAAGATTATCCTCTCCTAGAAAGCAGGGCGCGGTGCTGCGCTCGCTGTGACAGCAGCAGCAGGGTGGTGACAACCAGTGACCAGTTTTTAGTCCATCATCAGGGTTATACGCAAAAACACCGCGATCACTGATCTTAAACTTCAAATTCAAACAGTCGGTCCAGTGGGGAGCACTGTCAAAGAACCGCGACGATGTTCCTCCTTTCAAGTGCGCTCTGCGTAAAAAGGACACAAATCCAAAAAGTAATTCAACTCCTCTTCATGTAACGATCCGTCGTTTCAATTGAGCTCCGAAGCTTCATTTTTATTCATCCAAACACTACAACCTCGGAGAAAAGCTGCAACAGGTCACGTCTTCAGCCATCCTCAGTCCTCGGAGCGAAAAGCAGAAGAGCAGGTTGATCCATGGGTTTTTAAATAAACTAGCACTGACTAATTCAGAGCACATCACTCCTGTCTCCTCTCTGCTCTTCTCTCCTCATTGACCACCACCACAGGACTAGTAATATTGCGTGCGTAAGACGGCACGACGACCAAACAACTTTGATATTTTCCACATTTTTCCCGAAACAGCTCGAACAAAAACAAGCTGTCAACTGCGTGTCACACAGGAAGGGAAAGAAAAATCCCCAGTCCGCCTTGTCTGCAGCAGGATAGTAAAGGAAACATCCCCTCTTTCCCCGCAGTGTAAGAGCAGGAGGAGACAACACACAAGTGTCTCCTATGCGACAGGATCAACACACCTCTACTAACCTCTGTCCTACCCGTGCAGTTTACTACAGCAGGCGAGGATCTAGTTAGCAAATACTGTGGGAATAGTTTTTTTTTTTTTAAAAAAGGAAACAGAGGCATGTACTGAATCAATAAACAATTACTAGATGTGACTTCCCCCATCTTCATTAGACACACCAAACAAAGGCAGCATGGATGTATATACTATTAATATTCTTCTGAGTTCATGTTTTTTTTTGATAGAATAGAAAACATTATAAATCAAGCTTTACTGTATAACACCATCTCTTTATAAAGAGTGATATACATATCACCAGTCAACTCCCATTTGGAGAGGGGCCACTGTGATATTCATTTTGACTTGTGCTGTTCACTCTGCATGGTCACGCCTCAGGGAGAGTAAACTGAATGCTGGTCACGCAGCGGATCTGGAGAGGAGTAAACACCTGTTGTGAAACACCCATCGCCAGCAAGACACTCAGGAGGACAGCAGCAAGCATTTTTGGCTAATTACAGGGTTTAAAACCTACTATTGAGAGTCATGATAGTGTTGCTGTGTACAGGCTGGAAATGATCCTACAGTATACACTCCCAAGGATAAAAAGATTTTCACAATGAAGGGGTGGAATAAGAGAAGAAGGCATTGACTGATGTTTGTTTACAGATCAGATAAAATAATAAAAAGCATCGGGTTACCGAAGATCATTCTGGTGTAATACTGTATTTATTATTGTCAACAAATCCATGAGACAAAAGCAAAAATGTTCATCTATATTCTTCCCAAATGTTTGTGCAACAGTTTTTGAAATTAATTTTATCTGGTAATAGCCAGTGAATGGTGAAGTCTTAAAGTAGGAAAAAATGACACACATGAGAATCCGAGCAAAACTGACAAGGCCCAAATTTTGACGAGACTGTGGCCAAAGACTGCTCAGAGTGCCAGTGATGACCCCATGTAAATCACCTCAACATCATCTACAATGGACATTCTTGAGAAAAAGCAAAGGAAGGACCTCAGGTCCTGGCATTCGTCTGGATGTTACTGTGACACCTACCTTCTACACTGATTCAGACCAGAAACACCCCCGCATGTCAAATGTAGTCCCTAATGGCAACAGCTTCTTTCAGGAGGATGAAACACTCTGCCACACTGCAGAAATGGTTTGAGGAAGATGAAACAAGATCACAAGTTCAAGATGTTGACATGTTTGTTAACTATACTAAGACCTATACTACATGCAAAAAAAGTACACTATGCTGTTTAACAACAGAAAAATACAAAGCAAACAAGCCACAGCATTGCACTAGGTGACAAGTTTCATTATTATGATTTACTTTTCCAAATTTGCCAGCCCATTAAATTGCATCATTTTTCTGTAAATACTCATTAGCATCTAAATGTGTTAATCTGCAGCTAAAAATAGCCCGAGTAGATCTCTATTAAAAAGATGTGGTAAAGACAACAGCATCCATTTGACAAGACAATTAGTGACATTTGTTAGAAATAACCACTTTACTTGGCATTAAAAATCAGTAACAGAGATGGTCAAATCATCAAGTATATTGACACAAAGTAAAATTTTGTTAGTCTGGTGTCTTCACGGAACTCTGTATCCATGAGATGAATGTTGAACACTATTCATCCTTTAAATGAGGTGACTTTAAGAGCACTGACAGAGAAGATATATAGCAGAATGTCAGCCTTTATACTCCAAAGGCATCAGATCATGGTACAATTATGAGTGTCATTGTATCTTAAAATTTACCAGCATAAGAGAAAGTAAACTGATGATGGAGACAGAAGATAAAGAAAAGAGGAACCATGAGAGAGAGTTAACCACGACACCGGCACTGATGGGGATTTTGTGATGGTGGTATGACGAAGGCAGTGATCAATGGTGTGTGGTCTCCAACTCATTAGTGCTCCAACACATTACAAGCACTAAAAATAGAATACATAACAGACATAAAGTCTGACATCTTTTGCCAGAAAGACACCTACAGATTTCCATTAGCTGAAAAAATACATTCTTTTGGTTTATATTCAGCTATCAGCTAATTGTGATATAGAAATGTTACTTCTGCTTCTTCTTCTGTACAGCAGCCATCAAGTAGTACATTACATTGTTTCTGCCAGGATGAGACTGCAGCAGCAGCAGCCACAGCTTTCTTAGCTGAGAGGTGAGAAGGGTGAATTATGGTAATTAGGTGTTAGAAACAGGGATGATTAGGGTGAAAGGGTGGTGTTTTTTTTCTGGAAAAAGGCAGCTAGCAAGTGGTTTACTCTCTTTGTTGTAGATGACGATTTGAGTCAGTAGTGCATCTCTAATTAAAATAAACACCTATCAGAATCTAACAAATAATTTTTTTGTTTAAGATCCGTCACTGAACCCAGTGTTATGAGTCAGGGTCTGTTCAACCAACCCCAGCAGGGCACTGAAAACACCAGCCTTAACAAACCCTGATACACTTTTATAGCAAATCATCATAGTAGTAAGTAGTAGTTCATAAGTAGTAATTAAAACATATATAGTACTGAGTTATTCTTCATAGATGGGATGTACACCATTATTAAGAAAAAAAGAAAAGCCAGGATGTAAGTCAAATAACATTCTTCAGTAGTGCCTAACAACAAGTACGGCAATCTGTAATATCTGAGATGCCTATAGAACTTTGTAGGTGTGTTTTGTTGCATACTGAAACAGTAAATTGTGGAGATAGATCTAACTGTATACTATAGTTTATATATGTTATACAGAAGGTAAATATTCTGGAGAATTGACATCTATTTTGGCATCATGTTGTCAAAATTGGAAAATCTTCTTGCTATAGGAGGAACGTAGCTTAAAAAAATCTAGCTCAAGAACGCAGAGTTACCAAGGTTACCTGCTGCTGTAATGACAGCAGGTTGACAGTCCCTCCTCTGGTAATGGGACTTTGTGTCACAGGACTGAGATGTGAACAAAGATTCAAATTCAGAAATAGAACGTGTGACCGGAGGTACCTGGCAGGCTTGTTTCTGAGACCCTGTCATTATCCTTCCTTCCACCACATAAATTAGCTACAAACCCTCATGTGAAAGTGACGTGAATTCAACACACATGTTTACTTTAGGCATTCAAGTACATTTAAGGATTTGTCAATCTGCACATGCCACCATATTTCCACCAAAGTCTATTGTGCTGAGTTCACATGGCTCTTCACACTTTTTGTCTCTCCTAATGTATTCCGTTTTAGTCCACACAAACCCAGAGATACTTTGTTTTTAAAACTAACCTGTTGCTAAACACACTAAATATATTCATGAATATTTAGTGTGTTTAGCAACAGGTTATTCATCTTTATATATATAAAGATGAATATCTTTGAGTTTGAGTTATAAAACACTGATTTGTAGTGGAGAGGTAGTAGGGTGACACATTGCACAGCGTAAAGCAGCAGTGTAGCCCAGTGGTGTTCTATGTGCTGTGCTAAAAATATCAAATTCAATACTATGACAACTTCAGCTTCTTGACGTGCTAACTCAGCAAGGACAACAGGGCCACAGGCACTCTGCAAAATAGATGTGCAGGACATATGATAGCAGGACACAAATATAACAAGGTGTGAAATTATCATTAAGTCATATAAAATGTTTTAAATAAAGTCAAAGCCTTCGAAGCGATAAACACGCTATGTATCTCACTTATACCCTCTTTCATACTGTGGAAAATAAAACACCAAGAAAACTTTGTTTTTCCTTTTTTGCCAAGTAACAACAAACATGATCATGGGTTATTTAGGTTGGACTATAGTGAGAATGCCACATTCACTCACTGTGCTAGCCGCAATAATAATAATAATAATGTAAGGTAAGGCAACTTCATATATTGGGCATGTATTCTTTAATCGGTAGTGAAACACATTTGAGCGTGTGTGTGTGTATGTGTGCTTTTAAGTGTGTGTGTGTGTGGGAGAGAGACAGATGTGTCAACACTTTTTCATTAGTGTGGAGAATGCAACTGATGACGCCCTTGGGAGGAACTTTAACTGTGCAGGTACAAGAATGTTATGTGTTGAATCCTAGACTTTGGATTTGAGAAGTTAAAGTTTGTTTTGAAGTTTTTATGAGTCTTAACTCTCCTAACATCAAATTGTTTTCTAGATTCTCCCTGCCAGAATAGTCTCTATAGCAACAAGACATCTGTGAAGAGATAGTGTTGTGCAGCTTCCACACACAGTGAACAAGAAACCGGCCTTACCCTTATCTGCTGCGACAACATGTGCACAGAAACATTTACAGGTTTTTAGCAGCATCATTCTTCCACTCCAATGCATCAATGCCACCTTTTCTTACACATCATCAGCCCACCACAGCACTTTGTAGTAATCTTCCTGCTTATTACTCAGCATGGAAAAATGTCAAGGGATATGCTGTTAACACACTCACACACACACACAAAGACACACACACACACATTAAACACAACAGCACTCCTGAGGACATAAGAGTGAGGTTAATGCTGAGGCTTGGACCTCAGTTTGAACACTGCCTTCTTTATGTAAATATTTTTTAAACAAATTACAGGACATGATTGACTGGTTTACAGCTGCAGCCTAAAAAGTTTCACACTTGTTGGAAAGAGAGTAGAAAAAATAATTAATGACGGCATCTTGCCAAATGAATGATTAAACAAGCATAGCCAGTTGAAGTGGATAATGCACTGTGGTGTGTGCTTACATTACAAAGTACATCATACCTGTCCTAAGAATGTGTCCACAGTGATGCAGTGGCTAACTGAAGTTGAGGATTTATGACCACAGAGCCATTAACTTCTGCTCTGCATTTGGTGTACTTAGATATTGTGTTGATTTATTCTGAGCTACTTCTCTCTCATTCTCAGAACACATCTCCAAAAAATGGGGATTGATTACATTTTTTTCTTCCCTGCCACAGCTTGCTTCTTACACCTGTGTACATTTGCACCTGCTCTTCAGAGGAAAAGAGAGCACACACGCACACACACCCAGCAGAATAAGCAATTATAAACACTTTCATTTTCTCCTGTTATTTGCATGATCTTTTCTGAACCGCATATGTAATAATGGGAGGGGCAGACAGATAAATATATATACAAGGCACATCTTAGATCAAACTGAACTTGCTGGGCATCTAGCTTGCCTAAAAAGAGAGCATTTTGCTTTTTTGGACTGCAATAAACGTTGTGTATCATTTCATGGATGAAGCTGATGACACAATAATCATGGGCTGGTGGTAACTGCATCAGCACAAAGGCAATCTGTGCAACAGATGTACACTGCTGAATGTCTGACAACCTAATTAACATGGATGAAAGCAAAACCATGGTGTTATTTTTGAAGCTGAGTGCGGAGACTTTCCTCATTTCGAATGAATGAACAAGCCACAATGATGAGTTAATTTTATTAGATAAAGTTATGACTTTTACATGAACACTTGCAACAATAATGTCTTCACACAGCCACAGGTTCTTGTTAACCCCCTTAGCACCTTAAAATCTCAAGAAACACAAAATAAATCTATCAAGTCCTCTCAAAATAACCTGCTGTGCTGGGTCAGTGTGCCATCGGCCAGAACCCAGATTTCTACATGACATTAAAAAGCTTGGGGCAAAAACACAGAGACCGACAGACGACAAAGCCAGACCTATTGATGTGGCGAGATGAAGGGGCTGGGGGATTGGACTATATTTAGCTTCATTGAGATGGTAATGGTTGGAACATGAGAGGACTTTTGTATGTGTGTGTGTCTGGGTGTGTTAATGATGCGCTGCACAAGAACCACTATTTGAATTTCTGGGCTTTACACTGGGTAAAGTGTTTTTGATCATAGAAACAAGAATAATTACAAGTGGGTTTGACAGAATCAATAGTCATTTCTCTGTAATAACACAGCACGGAAATAGCAGCACAGTTGCTTTCTTTCCTGGCCTTGATCAGCGCCCAAAGGAAATATGATGAAAACACTTTTACCCTGCAGCATAATTTTATGCCAGTCTCTCTCACTTTCTGTCTTACCCTCTTACCATCTATCTTTACAGCTGTCTTAACCCCCCCCCCCCCCCCCCCCCACCTCTCCTTACCCAACCCAGATTTTTGTCTTCTACTGTTGTCTTCTTCCTTCTTGTTTCCTAGCAACTGAACTGACATGCCCCCTATTCTCAGCCCTGCAAATGTGTCGTTGTAACCCTAGATTTTATGGAATAACCTATATAAATCATTGTTCCCGGAGGGGGGGGGGCGCGGTTGAGTTATGTTGGTTGTCTCCAGACAAATGACTGTCTACAAGCATGTTGTTAGCCTGGTTTTCACCATATTGCAAGTTTGGAGTGGTCAAAGCAACAGTTGGGCTGCAAGTGGTGCACTACATTTATAGCTACAGCTGGCTGGAAAGATGAAGGGACTTAGTTTAGATAAACGAGGTAGTATGTTTTAGGGTTGTGTGACATTACTTGGACACTGCTGTTATCAGCAAATTTCCATCCTGTATGCACCAAATCTGCTAGTGAACCTACAGAGTTTAAAGATTTAACATCACTCTCTCTAAATCTGAGTTGTTCTGTAAGACTTTGACAGAATTTGAGCCTAAAGGGAGTCAACCAGCTGATGAAAAACCACTGTGGTATAGTTTTTGGCACTAAACCTTTTAATGATCATATGATAAGCCTGATTCTTATACTTAATCATCACATTCAAGTTTAAGATTCTCTCAAACTGGATTAATAATAAGAATTTGATGTACAGTCTATATTTGATCTACATTCTTTGTCCATATATATTGTATGTATATGCACCATTTACACCAAAGTTCCTGAAAAAAACAGGGTTTTAAATGAATTAATTTGTATAAAAGAATATTATACACTTAATAAATAAGTCACTGAATGACATGGCAAGAAGAAGAAAACCCTGAGATGAAAGACTGAGGTCTATAAAGGCCAATATATACTTGTCTTAGTTCAGATGTGTACATTACAATTTTGCATCAGTCTCATGTTACAAAACCTTTCCCTTGAACAAAGTCAAGAGCACTTTCCACTGGTGGAAAACAAGATTACTGAGCAGTAACCACCATCTAGTGACAAGCAGAGGTACTACATTATGTAATTTCACTGAAAATTAATTGGATCTTCAGTTTGTATAAATAAATAAATACAGAATACTCAGTTTCTTTTGCATATTAGGAAGTAAATGCATCATTAAACACAGACCAACACACAGTTAGTAGAAGAACAAATGATTGAATTATGAATTGTCTAATCAGCTTAGCATGTTTCTATATCAAAGCTGCACTTACCCTATCAATCAGTTAAGGACTGAGGTTTGCTTCATCTTCATTAACCTGTTTGTCAACTTTTCCCTTTAATTTAAAAAACTAACATATTAAATTCTTTGTAGACATTGTCATTTTTTCTTCATTTCCTTATAATTGTTGTTTTGATGTTGTAGCAAGATAATATGCATGAAGGATAAGATATGAAATGAAATTAAAATCCTTTGATGTCATAGGAAAGAAAAACAAATATCTATCATCTCTTTGTAGTTCGAAAATACACTGTAGTCTTAAAGTCTTAAACTCTAAGGCAAGAATCTCAAAATTCATACAGAAACCTTCAAATATTGCTTCAGAAATGAGGAGAAAAATTTGCAGAAAAAACATATATAGGTACAGAAATGACTGAATGAGTGTCTTAACCATAACATTTAAAAAAACATAGAGCAAAACCACAAGAAAAAAAACATTTAATCTTAATGATAAAAGTCCAACATGATATACAATGCAAAGGAAGCAGGTGGTGAGCTAATCAAAAACTCTATGAATAACAAATTGTCAGTGAATGCCCAGTGCAGCAGCCATTTACCTTTTAAATTAAATCATTGACATATATTTTTCTGGTGCACAAATATAGTGAATGAAAAGAGTGTGAATAATCAAACTGGCAGCAACACAGATCAATACTGTCAACAGGCAACTGTAAATTCACCACAGAGGTTTTCAAAGCCTTGCTATATACCTAGTTATAAGCAGATGGCCTATAGCTGGAGTATGGTGGCATGTACCCCTGAGGACCCAGTAAAAACCACATACAGGAGAGACGCAGAGAAGATGGGAGGAACAGGAAAAGGGAGAGTGGGGGCGGCGATGAGGGGATTCCTGCCCTAAACTAATGAACTAATAATAATCAGAGAATGAAATCATCATGTAAGTATTTTCACGGTGTTTAGATAGACTGTCCCAGCCGCTGCAAATTGGGCAGCCTTGATTTTTCACTCTACATGACAGTACATCCCCACATCATTACCTAATGGCATCTTAAGTGGCAGCTGCTCTGATCTGGAAAACATACTGTGCAGACAAGCTCCACTGAGGCTGAAGTGAATCACACTGTGTGTTATGAAAGCCCTCTGGTGGGCAACATACAATGCTAATTTAGTGTTTGGCTTGAGATGAAAAATGTGGAAGAATGAATCATCATTTCTCTCTGTGTTTGTATCAATATTTCAGCATGAACACTTAACAGACTTAAGTGAGCCAAATCAAACCTAAAAGAGCTTTAAAAAGTGCATACGATTACACTCAGTTATTCTCCACATTAAAAAAACATCTTTTTATAATTTTCAGTATCCCTGCAGCTGGATTTTGATACCTCCTTTGGCATATTTACCTGTTAATAACAAATGTTTCCTTCACTGGCAAAACACTATCCATTTGCCTCATGAATGCATGCATGAGTCTGTGTGCATGCAGTTTGCAGGTGCACCACTAGAGGTCACAATCATGACACAGAAACCCTGTATTGGTGGATATTGATGACGAGTCAGTTTGCTTACCCAGCATTCTTCCCTCTATTTGTCAGAAATACTCCCTCCTGGAGCAGCATAAGTCATGGAGCCATAACATTCAGGCTCCCTCTAGTTTGAAGGAGAAATGAATCTGATAAATATATACACTTCAGTTGCATTTCTGGCTTGTTATTCCTCTCATATTAAGTCTTGTAAAAAGGCTAATGTACACATATTGAGCTTGACTACATATTACACAGCCCATCGCTCAAATGAAAACTTAAAATAGGGCAAAAAAAAAGGCAATTTAGAAATAGCTAAGAATCCCTGCTAAGCCCATTTGTCTTGAAAGCATCAGTGGCTGAATTAAATCCTGTTGCACTACAAAGGTATCCCCAATAAGCTAACTGCATTGAACTCTCAGACCACAGCACGATCATCTTTGATATTTAAATCTGAAGCTTTGAATTCAAGGTCTCTGACAGGGCCCACATTCATCCCCCTCAGGGTGTCAGGACTTTAATGTCCAAAGAAGCACAGCTTTAGTTTCAGCATGCACGCACACAACACATGAAGACACCGCCTTCCCATACACACACAGCTATTCAGGTACTAAAAACCCTCTGTGGTGAACTCAGCCTGAATACAACTCACAGACAGCATGAGAGACACCACATTTTAGTGGACATAATCCTGCCATGATAATTATTATTACTTTTCCAAAGAAGCAATTCAATTTTAATGGTCCATTTTATGTTTGCCGAATAAAGGATTTGGTTGGCTCTCTATATCTTGACATTTTATAGACTGACTCTCAACTGGAGCATTCAATACCTAAATCACTTGCTCCCTCATGTTCACCTGTTTCTATTTTTAATGGCACGTTAAAGGTGTCCTATCTCTACCCAAACATCACTACACAAGAACATTTTATTTGTCTGTGTGCAAGATAAACACTGGTGGAACAGGTTGACAGGTCACAACGTTTCCGGTGTTAAATGGGTGCAATATTAGAGGGCAGTGTGTAAGGTCAACACAAGGTGCTTTTTTTCCCCTCTAGAACAATCTGCAGCAGACAAACACCAGCTCTGAAAAAGGCATCTCTCGAGAAAAAAGGCTCAAAGAGCATAGTGATAGAAGATTTCTAAGTCTGTGTTCTAAGGAAGAAGGCGACAAGACAGACAATATACAGATCTGGGTATGCACAGTTCAACTCCTGTTTTTATTCTGAAGTTGTTAACTATTACTGTTTCAGGTAACTGAAAACTGCAGTTTAGCAATGTGAGAAATTGAGCATCAGCCTTCAATCAATAAGTAGCAGTTATGATGAAAGAGAGTATACCACAGACAGGTCACCAAGGTTACACAGAGAGATCCACATCCATTTGCGCTCACACTAGACGTGACTTCATCATTCAAAGGTTACCTGTTAAACTTTCCCTTTTTCATCCCTTTTTTACACACTCATAATTTCACCCCACACAACACACCAATTCGGAACAACAGGTACATAGTGGTTAAAAACAAATCTTTTTACAACAAGGAACTGATGGATAAAAAGGTTTGGTCTGTGGTTCATTTTCTTGATGGAGAAGGATGTATAATGTCCCATGAAAACTTTTGTTTGAAATATAATTTAAATATCACTCAAAAATCCTTTAATTCTAAAACCAGAGCTATTCCAGCTACCATTCTGGGCCTAATTAGAGGTAGCCTTTCAAATTCTACGGTCGTCACTCCCTATTTTCCACATCTTCTAGTGGGCGGATGTGACTTTGCTTCCACCAAATTTCCTAACAAAACAATTAGAAGTATGTATAATGAAATTTCTTATCCCCTTCTGTCATTCAGAAATTCAATTGGCCATATGTTCACCAAGGACATTATACACTCCTTAAGAACAAAGTATTTAAAGTTCCCCATCACTCCTAAAGCTAAAGAAATGCATTTCAAAATATTGAATGATGTGTATCCCTCTAATGAGTTTTTACATCAAAGGTTTGGTTTTGACACAAATAGATGTGTTTTTTGTGATGATATTGAAACTACAGATCACTTATTTTTTCAGTGTATGTTCTCATTAGCTTTTTGGACTGATATTCATGACTGGCTTCATACCACGATTCTACTTGAACTTGAATTATTTATGGCTTTATTTCAGAAAGTAAGGAATATGATTTCTTGATTAACAATATCCTCATCCTTGGAAAATTTCACATTCACAAATGCAAATACATGTCAGTTAAACCTAGATATTTTGTGTTTCATAACAAATTTGTTTCCTTCACTAAAGCCCTTAAAATAATGAAAAGAAAATATGCAATAAAACTTTTTAATTTGATTGACATATTTGATTTGCTAAATAAGCCCTAGCATCCTCTTTATTTTTATGTACGGTATTTATTTCTTTTACTCTCAGTTTTAGTGTTTTGTATCGTATATTTGTATTTGCACTTTACAATGTATTGTTTTTTCTGTTATATGCTCCCATTCTGTTTAATTCTGTCCATTGTGAAGACATAATGCCACAATGTAATGTACATTTTGTCAATAAAAAAAATTTAAAAAATTTGCACTCACACTCACAAGGCCAATCTGTAACATGCACATCTTTGGCGTGTGGGAAACCCACACAGAGGAATTGTGCTGTACACAGAAAGGCCCCAGCCACCCAGCAGGTAATAGTAGTAATAGATTTTTTAATCAATGTTTTTACAGTAGTGGGTATCTTAGTTATGGTTTCATGGTCCTCTGGCAGCTGTCCATTTTAATTTCCAGCATTTAGTTAAAAAGTTAAGATGCAAACGCACAGAGCAGATACTTAAACACTATCTGAAGACACTAAGTGAGTTATTAGCACATCAATGGTCTTTAATTATTGAACAGATATTTGAGGTTGATCTGTAAAAGTGCCTGCACACCCTATGCATGAGAACTAACATAAAGCTGCTCTTGGTGTGTTTGTGTGTGTCCTTTCTGCATATACAGTATGAATGTGGAATAGCTGCTGTCATGTTGTGTTGGATGGGATGCTCAGAAGCCATATTTCATAGTGGGTTCCCTCAGGAGATGTAGGTAATGTCAGCAAAGCAGGGCATGAGTATAAAAGATGCATGGTAGTAACATTTAAGGCGGTAATACTGAAAAAAGTGGGACACTCGGATGATCTAGTGTGATAAGAAGAAAATTTAGGCCATGTGATGATGAAGATGATTTGCTCTGATGATGCAGAAGGGGTCGGGCTAAACTAAACATATCTCAATATTTGGATACTATTCTTGGTTTTTCATAAAAAATGTCCACGTTTCTATCCATCCGTTCATTGACATGCTTTGTCCATCAGATTCACAATAGCAACAGGGAAGAAGAAGAAGAAGAAGAAGAAGAGTGTCATGGCCTCCCTGTCTCCAGCAGAGATAGAAAAACCACCACTGGTCTACAGTCTACCTCTAAGCTAGGCTTTCTCAATGGTATCGCCCCCCCAGGGGGCATTTGGACAATGTTGGGGGTGTTTTAAACAAGACAGCTGAGAGGGAGGCACATTTTTAACACTTATCATAAAACCAATAATCACGTCAAAACACTGGAAAAAGAAATTAATGAATTCAGTAAAAAAAAAAAAAAACTTTTTCATTTGTAGTTTTTATGCTACATAACACATTTGTAACATCCAGAGTGTTACACTAATACAACGATTTCACAATACATACAACTAACAAAAATAAAAATCTTGTTAGGGCTTTCAAAACTATTCCAAATGACTTCACACAAGTTCCTACCACTTCACCCTGTAACTGCATCTGTCATTATAAACTCTTTCACCACTGCATCGCCTTTGTTGTGCACCCTGGAGCAACAGTAAAGTCAAACTCAGACGTCAGATCATCTACTGACAGATAGCACATCTTTGATACTCAGGATCTCTCTCCAGCTCTGTGATGGTCATCATCTGTGTCAGTTTGCAACATTTTGCCATCCAAAGAGGCAGGGAGACATAAGAGGAAAGAAAAACGGAGGCTGCATAAGAGAACAAACGCAGCATATACATAATTTTATCACTCAATGAAGAGCCCATCCCTAAGTGCAATGCAAGACAAATTTGTCCTTGTCATAAAACAAACACGCCAGCTTGAATGAAAAGAAAACATCACTGGAGTGTGTAAGTGAGCAAACATTTCCACAGTTTTGCCTCACTACACATTCTCCCTCAATAACACCGCTTTCTCTATTATGCATATTGTCTGACAGACACATGGTTTTGTGGTGAAGAAAATGGCTTTTCAGCATGTCATCATTAATAATTCACTTATGACAAACAGCTCTGACATTTACACTGCGCTGGGTGTCTGTCTGACACTGACAGGGAGACAATAATGAAGGAGAAGGAGAACGATACAGGGAGCGACAGATTCTTACTCAGCTATGTGTTGATGCAATTAGAAAGGTTCAGGCCTATTTAAGTGCCAAACCTTTACAACAGAAACACTGATGGAAGAAGCTGTGGTGACCTTTAAATAAATCATCTACTGACCTCTAATTGAGCCTAAGTGGGTTACAGCAGCTCTTAGAACAACAAAGCAAAGACAAGATGTAAACTTAACATTAGAAACACCAAGTTTAAACCTTTAAGGAAATATAGTGAAACTCAGCTGAGAGAAGGGTTTTATGACATTTATTTTTATGGCATGTTGCCCAGACAGACAGAAATAAAGAATGTGCAAATGAACTGCAGACAGACTAAGTGACAGACTTTGTGAATTCTTGTGTTTTCCCTCCTGAGTTTTGGTCTGCCTCACACCTCAGCAGGTTGAGAATAAACTGATGTGTAAACACCTCTGAGGGCAGCAAAGTGTAGACGGTCTTTCAGAGCTAATGCCTTGTGGGCAGACAGGAACACAGAGAGAGATACAAACAGATGGAATCTGGAGGTGGGGTCAGTGTTTCAAAAACACTGAGTTAAAGCTTTTATAGGGCAGTCAATCTGCATTTTCTGAAAGACAGGCAGACAGAAAAGGATAAGAAGAGAGAGAGCTCTAAAATGTATTTAATGTTCCTTAACATAACCAAAGAGTGACTGTAGACAAAGGTAAAGTGAAAGACTGGTCTAATCCCAGCCCCTCCACAGAAAGTCTAGACTTAGATTAAAGCTTTAGGTTAGATTGGGGAAAAGAGCATGGCTTGAATTAAAGCAGACCATTTCATGAAACGGCAAACTTCTTCCATATGCAGCAATTTTCTTATTAACATGCTGACTAGCTTCAGACCCACCAGGAGATTTTCAACACAATTCAAAGAACTGCAGGAAACCACACAGAAGTGTAAACACTGTCTTTCAATTGCATTCAGCCTCTACTGTTGCCTTTTATTTAATAATAGGCTATTTTGTCCTGACAATGCCAAAAGTGATCACAGAAGCCATTATAGTCCTGCCGCAAAACGGTTAAGTGTCTGTACCAAATGTCATGGCAACTCATCAAATGGTTACAGAGACGATTCACTCAAAACAACGTGACCTCACTGTGATGCTACAGGAAGAGACACCAACACTACTGTAAACAAGCAATTTTTCAACTGCAGCTGTGAGCAGTGAAGTCAGAAGCAAGCTTTATGGATGACCAGAGACTCCATCAGTGTGTTCCAGTCAGGTTGCAATCAGGAGAAATGAAGATCACACACAGTTTATTCAAGCCTGTAAACACCCCTGCCAAGAATATTACCAACATGTATGAGACACACAGATAACAACTGATAACCCTAGGCACAGACACACATATAATTTATACAGCATGATGATACACTGGTGCTTTCATCCTTCATCTGTAACCACAGAGGACTGCAGAATTTCCAGAATACATCACTTGTGAAATATTACATGAATTGTTGATTTGACATCTCTCAATATTTCCTCAGTGGGCCGATTTTTTTTTATCAGTGGTCAGCACAGAAGCCAAGGAACCATGACAACACAGGCTGATATTATGTTTGGTCATGGAAAAATACAAATGTTCCTGTGCTGACAGTGAGTGCAGAGTAAACAGTTTGCAGGCAAAATGTAAACATAAGATTGATTAATCTCAAAAAAGGTGGTGTCACAAAAAAAAAGAACAGAGAGCAGCTTTGATTTAAAGGAGGTAAATCTGAGCTGAAACATAAGAGCAGCATGCTGAACTTTTTGATGTTTTAGCCCTGCAGTGATAATGATTTCTTTGGAAGGGGTCCATTTTGAAAATGTATTTATGATGTAAGCTGCATCCGGCTCACATCATGAAATCAGTCCAGTGCCAAGTCAGCAAATGAAACAATTTATTTTGTTCCTAAACAACCTGTGCTTTGAGGAGAAATGTAAAAACTTGAACAAAGGATTTTGGATGTTTTTATGTTTATTTTTGTTTGCAAAGGACACAAAAATATACTGCAATTCAATGTTTTCACTCCATCATGATCATTCGGGATTACTGTCCAATTCAGTCCTCCTCTGTGAAGCACTGCTATTGTATCCGCCTCTTCAGTCTCATTCTGCTTGCCTAATTTTACTGAAAATATGCGCTGGCAGACCTGAGGAGTGTGTGAGAGCCCTTAGACATAGGAGTTCTTCAGAAGAGAATAAAGGTGGCCAACACACAGGTATGACATTAGACACGGGAGAATTGAAATCAAAGCCAATCGAAAAACAAAACCTTATATTCTTGTATACAGTATAGACACAGTTCTGCATATCACAAAATGACTACTACCAATAATCTGTTAAATAATCCTCATAATGATAATAATCACAGTTCTCTCATTTGGAAACTGCGATGTAGTGACACTATAGAGTCTTGCCACTTTTTCAGAAGTCTCGTGTGGCTCAATTTTAAAATTCAGCTTAATGACTCATGGATTTAACATATGCCACCATTAGTTTAACAGCTCTAACTGCATTGAATCTCTAGCTTGCAGCATTTAAATTAACCACAACTCCTACACAGCCAGCAGCCCTTCTTTTACTGTTTCTCTCCTCACTTCAGTGAGACCATTCTGGAAATTAGAATTCTGTCTGCAACACAGACACATTCACAACTGTGTGAGGTTCTTTCTTATAGTAGTGGAAAGTCACAAAAAAACAAAGAGCCTAATCTAACCAAATCTAAGCTGAAAAACCTGATATTTCATCACAAACCTTCATTTTACAAAAAGGTCTAGACTCAGACCCGGCATTAATGATAGAAAAATGTTTTTGAAAAAACATCATATAGGGCCACACCAGCTGCTGCACTGCCATGACAGTAAACGTCGTCAGATTGTGGATTCGATATTTTATCTAATATATTTAAAGTATCTTTGTGTGACATTTCCCTCATACACACACACTAAATAGCCACAACACCAAGGTCAAACAAAGACCAAAACATTTTAGTGCCCTCTCCTCTATTTGTGACCAACATCTACTCGCATTTGAAATGTCAGCTGATTACTGTTATTAAGGCCATGTTAATGCCAACTCTAAGTACTGCTGTTTCATCAAGCACTTCCGAAAGGATGTTGTTACAGACCGCCATGTGTCAAATTCTACAAATGTACACACACACACACACACATATACCCGTATCTACAAATAGACACACAAAACATATTTGACCCCCTTCTAAAAGCACAAGATACCAGAATTTGAGGCTGAATTACTTCATTTACAAAGCAGCAGTTTGTTGTTTCTAGTCTTGTAGTCTTTGTCATGCAAAGCTTTTAGAAGATTCCCAGAAACAAACCCAATTGACCAAAGACCTAGTTGCGTGGTGAATTATCGTTCACAGTACAAAGGAACAGAACACAGCGACTTTCTTTACATACACAAAATATTCTGGTATTGCCCTTCAAACAAAACAAAATAAAACAACAACAAGAAAAGCCTTTTTGCACACACAGTTCTGCATCATCTGAATAATTGATTAGCCACCTTTATAAAAAGGTTCACATTGCAATAATCCTACTCTGACTCTTTCATAATGTTTAGAAGTAGGTGTTGGGACGGAAAATGTAAGCTTTCCTCATGGGCAAACATTTTGATGTCAGCCTGATTGCTAGTTGGTCTATGTACAACCACTCCTATTGCATTGTCACACCATATTACCAATCATCCATCCTGCATCCCTTTACTGTAAATATGTGCTCCTGGCAGAACTGGGGATTGTGTTAAGAGCCTTTAGAGGAGTTCCATACAGCAAAAGAAATGTGGCAAACACACTAATGTAAGTCTAACACTAGACCCAGAAAATGGATTTTGACCTGGTTTTAGCTAAACCAGGCAAGAAGGTGTGTGGAAAAACTCCAGTAAAAACACCATTATGATGAATATTCCCAATGTGCCATATACATGTCCAAAGACTACATGTTTTAATATAAAAGTGAGAATAAAATGCATCAAATCAAATGCAATACTATTAATATAAAAACATTGATATTTTAGCTGATTTGACATGTCAGTGGGACACAACAATTTTAGCTTTATAGGTAGTCATAGTTAGCAAAAGTTCACTACATGAAGTAATAACTGGGCATACGTTTTTCTTATGAGATTGTATTGCTCCAATTTGATCTAAAATTAGCCTAATTTTCTTTGAAAAACAAAAGCAGGTGCACACGTTGGCTCAGGTGCAGCATCTCAATTTTCCATCTTTCTGTCAGGTAGGCATGGGTTTGTTGCTAAGTGGCCCTGAGAGGTGGATGTTTACGGTTGTAATGCATCCTGACTCACTCTGGTTATTGCCCCTCTCAGTGGCAGAAGTATACATCTGTCATGTACTATTGTAATAATTATATTAGGCAGGGCAGAGAACAGTTGTGTGGTCCATGGCCGAGCATTTCCACGGGCCAGTAATAACCCACTTTTACACTACTGTCACATGGACTTAAATATCAAATGCAAATCAAAGCAGGAATAGTTCTCATTCAAAAATGTTCCTCTTACTGATTCACATTTATTTCCCCTTCCCCACACTCACCCTCATCTCCTCTCCATCTCCAATTGACCATCCCACTCACTCTCTGTCGTCACTCTCCACAACCCTCTGTCTCTTTAGTTATAGACATAGCTCAAGATAACATGTGGCATCCTGTACCTGTGGTGAAGGAGGTACGAGGGGGGCACAGAGGGTGCCAACACCACTAGAGGTGAAGCCCCAGCTTTAGCAGGGAAACAGAGGGGGGTGTCACTGCTATAATCAGCTAGAAATTCCACAGCGCTGCAGGGCAGGAAGCCAACAGATATATACCCACACACTTACACATTCACACACGTGGCATGAGCATGTGAATGAGTACCTTGTACAAACAAATGCACACATGTTGGGAGATAACCAAACTGTTACTGAGCATTAGAACAAAGAGCTTTGACTAACTTAGCTCAGCATTTCTTGAGATAAAAAAACAAGTTGTTGCTTAGTGTCTTCAATATATTAAAAAGATTCACTTGGCCGATGATTAATTGATGACTGGCTGATAAAGGAACAAGGATCAAAAATTTAGATGCTCCTTGTTAGATTCTAAAATAAAGCTTTTATGGTATTGAGTTAGTAAAGTGTTAACCTTCATTTCCTTCATTGGATCTTACTCTAAAGTTTGTAAGCAACCTGTTGGTAACCAGCTGGGTGACATTACCATAACATGTAAATTAATGAGTTCTAGACATGCTGGTGTTACCTTTCAGCAAAGCTAGATTGACTGTTTCCCCCCTGTGTCTTACCGCTAGGCTAGCAGGCCCCATGCACAAAAAGGTATCACTGATTCAATCTCTCTGAGAGAGACTCCTTCAAATCTGCAAACACATACCCAACCTAATGATGTTGTGAACATAAACAAACCCTTGTATCTTTTACATAAGCATTTCCTGTCAACACATACAACAATTATGTGTTTGGTTATGCTAATAAGTAAATGTGTGAATTTTGTTTGTATGCATTTTAATTGTTGCCTTTAGAATGAAATCTGAAGGCAGGTGTGAACACAATATTGAATGTTAGGGTTTACATTTTTATTAGTACTAGGTATACTAATATCTGTGCTAAAAGTGATCAGTGGAAGCAAACGCAATCTACTGTATCTTTTGAATCCTGGCCCACCAACGTGTATTGAATTGAATTTAATAAAACCATTGTAACTACACTATATAGACAATAACAGCACCATCTATTCATAAAACATTTAGCTCTCAAATAAAACTGTGGTTATAGTTTTAAAGATATGCACTTTGAGTATCCAACATAAGAAAGGACAAATAAGATGACCTCTACAGATGGTGGTGGCCAACGCTTAACTGACAATGTGTGAGCAAAATACAAGTATTGAACAGAATTTTACAATTGTGCACTCCTCATTCAGGCCGACATTTAACAGCCTGACTTCTGAAAAACAGCCATGAAGAGCACAGTGGTGACTGTAGTTGGGATAAATCCCAGAATAGTTTAGTGGGTAAGGTACAGAGAGAGTCAGGGTACTGTATATATATTTTTAAATCAGCATCATACTTACTCCCACTCCTTCCGTCGTGCCTGTGGTGTGCTCTGTATTTTATGAGCCTGGTGGGCTTTGACGATGTCCCTCTGCTCGATCAGGCCGCCCCGTCGTCTCTTGATCACATTAGGACTAACTGCCAATTCTCCATCCACACCCAGCATCCCAGCCCCAACATCGTAAGTCGAGGCCACGTCAAGAGAGAGGCCAAGGCGGTTTGGGTGTGGAGGGGGAGCATGGCCGGATATGTGTGGGAGGTAGAGGGTGTCATAGCTCGTTGACAGACTGTGGGGCTCCAGAAGGGAGTGAGACTCCGAATACAGGTTAGAACCTCCAGCCAGTCCTGCACGATGTTTTTGCCAGCTCTCACAGTCTGTCGGTGATGGGTGAAGAATGTGGTGCCTGGGGGTGCTGCTGCCACACATCACCCCCATGCCCAGATCCAAACCACCCACTGGACACTCTGGTCCTCTTGGGGATTGAGGCAGCCCCAAAGCATTGTGGTCCCCTGTCAGAGACTGAGAGCTGACCGAACAGGAGCCCAGTTCCAGCATGGTGGGAAGGCTGCCCAGGATCTCAGCATAGTGCTGCAGGAAGGAAAGGGAGGAAACAGCAAAAGAAACAGTAAGAGGCATGCCACACTGATGCATACTTAATTGACTTCAAAGACTCACAAATAATCATTTTTAATTTGGTTCAATAACAAAGACGACGTGTGATTGGAATGTTCACAGAAATATTTGTCCTCATTATGGTGTTAATACAGTAGACTGAAAACAGTATACATCAGTCAAAAGCCTGAAGACACCCAGCATCTAAATTTGCCAGCGGCCCAACAGCTCGCACTGTCCTCAGCCAATAAAAAAATATCACCAATCCTCTGAGCATCAGAACCAATTAGATAAGCTGTAACACAGCCCTCAAAACAAATAATCATATAATCCTGCCAGAGCTGTGCTAAATGGTGCAATTAGGATGAAGGAAGACTGAGAGGGAGAGTAATTTTACCAACCCATCTTTTATTCAGATACTAGAGAGGGGAGACTATTCTAATGCATGTTTCCCAGTATGCCACAAAACCATCTCTACAACTGCTCCTCCTGTTATGGCCTTCAGCAGTGATACATTTCTGGACCACATCTGTTATTTAGAACCTTTCTGAAAAGAAAGTAACTAATGTGGTGCAGATATTGAACAGCCTAAGGGGATGCTGTACAGGATACAACTTGTAAGGTAGCAGAGGGAACGATCCTTGTGTTGATGATGAGATTAACTTAAAGAGGTTACAAATTATCAAAATTATCCTGACTGAACACACTAATATTCCATGTGTACTGAACTAAAAATTATGTGGGATCTCTGGGTGAGAAGCAGTAGGCTACAACAAAAGCTCATATAAAAAGTCATTTTTTCACTTTATGAGGACACAAACACAACTATCTGAGTAATTAAATTACCAAATGTGGCAAAATACTTTAAATAAATTGCCAAACATACACAAAGCTCCACTCAGTAGAGCTAATGGAAGTGGGCCAACTGTTGTCGAAGCTGCTATAGATGTTGCTCAGCTGTACAGTGATTATACTCTGTCTTTTGGCATCTTTTAACTTGCTATCGGTTGTTTTTCCAAGCACATGAGCAGGTGTAATCAAATATATTGAGTACAACCAACGAAGCAAATATTTATGCCACAACACGCGCTAACGTTTATTGCTTGGTTTGTTTGCTAGCATTAAATGTTTAAAAACATAGCTACTTCACTCTACACTAGCTAGCGATGCTAGCAGCCTAAACCAAATGTCAACATGTTCAGCAAAGCGCGGGTGGTACCTCTCTGTGTAGCACTTTGGCCAGGTGGAACTTCAGCCAGACAAAAACACTCTTAAAGTTAGAGAAAGTCTCTGTAGAGACATATTTGTTCCTGTACGGTGACAGTGCGGTCTCTCTCCGAGAGAGACAGACTCTGAGTCTGAGTCCACCTTCTTCCTCAGTCCTCAGTACTTCCTCAGTTTAGCTGTTGCTTATATGGAAATATTCCAGTTATCAACAACATCGATTTACTTTTAATGGAATAAAATGTAAGTATTGTACAAAGTTTTGGGCTGCCCCCAGGTGGCCAAAATCTAAATTAAATCCAAAGTTATAAAGAAAAAATAAAAAAAATAAAACTGAATGTGCTCACTTTGTGCAGCCATTAATGATCAGTGTTTATAATGTCACTACGCATGCATTCCCTGCTGATTCTAAGCTAATTAACATACACATGTAATAATTAGAAATATAAACAATAATGCAGACAGTGGTGTGGTTACAGCTACCTTCTCTGAAAACTCCAATACAACCCTAACACATAAAATGATTGAAAGATGGTGAGGATGCAATTGATCGATGTGACCAGAGAGTTAATCAATTATCAATCAATACCTGAACTACTCTTTTGCAGCCCTTCTTTGTGAAGTTAATGATCAGTGTTTTTTTCTATAGTTTCCGACCAATATCCATTAGATCTGACACCTTAAATTTCCTGCTCTCTGGGGGGTTAATGGTATATAATGACAAAGCTGCAGCTCGGGAACCCAGAGAGTAAGCTTACCATAAAAGTAGTGGCTTTAATTGTCCCTGCTTAATGAATATGAGCTGAGCTTCCCACAGAGACAGAAAAACACCTGGCGCTGCAAAGACCTCCCCCATTCCACAGGCTTAGTGCACTAAAACAAGATTCTCCCAGACAAATACATCGGGGTTTGTCTTTACAGTTACCCATTGTTCCTGGCAGAGGGACGCTTCATTGATCTACTTCTTACTGAATCCATTTAGCAAATTATGTTTTCAAACTGGTAAGCCAACACAATGCAATGATATATAAAGATGTTTAATGAGAGGGAAAAAAATACAAAAACTGAATGAGGAACTGAACCCACCACTGATACAAACATGAGCTATACTCCAGACTTCAAAAATCAATTCAGTAGATAAACATGTTAGTAGAGGATTGAAGGAGACCTCACAAAGACATTAGTGAAGGGCATAAAAGTATTTGACAATAAACATTGAATATATATTGCAAAAGCACAAGGCCAATTCATTCCAGTTCTTATCAATGGCCGCTGAGTACACAGTACTTGCCTTTCCCATCTGCTGTGCATTGACATAGAGCCCTTTTAGACTGTGTTTGTGTTACATATTTTTGGTCGCACTGTTTGCACTTTATATACGTTACCTTCAGTATGCTCTGTGCTGAGGCTCCTAAGTGCCTTAGTTATGATCATGTACCATCTGTTAGTGAGACTAAATAGCATAAGTGAAAATAATGAATTAGGTATTTGCAGGAGTGGTAAGAAAGACTGATAAAAATCCAGACTGAAATGTAACGTTTCTGCTTTTTTCTACTTTCTCATATGACCATTATCAGGTCCATTGTTACAAAATCATACAGCCCAATAATGGACTACAACCACAAAGTTCTAAAAAACACCCACACAACAGTTCAGACATCAAGGCTCAGCTGTTTTTCCTCCACACTGTAGTTGCTCCTCACAATTATCAAAAGCATGCAGCCAAGAAAGTTGAGTGTGTCTCGTTAAAATTCTCCTAATTAGCTTTAAGGAGGTTGGTTGTTGATTAACCATAGTCATTGAGCTTTCACTGCCATTATCTGAAATTGTGTTACTTACACAGCAGTGTGGGGACAGTCACTGAGGGTCAGAGGGATCAGAAAATAGGTCTTGAATAAACGGAATCACAACATTAGTGAAGCCAAAGGGACTTTTTCCCCCTTCATCCTTGTTTCTGTACCAGCAGGTGTTTGCAAGGTTAATAATGAGGAGTGAAAGAGAGGCTGAGGCAGGTGAGGAACCTTCTCACACCTGCTGCCCCCAACAACCCACACAACTGGCTGATTACACATCATATTGCACCACATCCTCCCCTCAACCTGGATGTCAACCTGGTGAGTGGCCAAACATGTGTCAGGAAGAGTTATGTCATCTGAAACTAATGGGCAGTGTGTTTGAAGGAAAATCAGGCGTAAAATCTCAGCCTGCTGAAAATAACCGCCTTGTTTGAGGCAAAGTGAAGGAGAATCAACCACAGTGTTTAAAAGTATTGAGTTCAAATGAATGTTATCAGGAAAATATGTTATGACTGTGACTGCAGGGGTTTGAAGAGTTCATCACAGCACAGTTTGAACAGAAGCTCTCTGTGCACACACTCAGTTCTGTCAAATTTCCTCCATCCTTTAAAGTTACTGTGCATCATTTCACAGCTTTATTTATTTTCACAAAGGACATTTAAACTGAACAGACAGCTCACCCAACAGCAGGAAGCCCTTGTAAATACTATAGTAATCTTTGAGGACATTCATATGTGTGAAATTCCTCTCAATTAGAAGCCTAATTTTCTACACTTCAGATAGCTCCTAACATGAAGCAGTAAGTCTCTCTAAAATACAGCCATTGCATATTACTGCTCTGTATTATACATAGTGCATTAGGCAGTGCCAGCATCATTTAAATTTACAGCTTTCAATAACATACTGTGGTCCATTTTAGGGAGCACACAGAAGCAGCCCAATATGCAAATATTAAAATGTGATCTCTTGAAACTTGCAGTGTAACAGACGCTTTCTGAAGCAGCTGATGAGGGATGCAAAGATAAACCAAACCTATCCCCCACACAAAGCCTCGTCCCTTTCAGTCGTTGTCTTTTTATTATTATTATTACTAAATCATCCTTTCTGTATGTGGAGAAAATGCAACATATTTTGTCCAACAAGGCTGACACGTTCTGTGCAGACCTACCACCTGTAGATATGTTAATACTGCAGGCATTGTTCCTTGTGTTTTTGTTGCCATTTTAACTTCACACTATATGTTTGTCTGCTGTTATTTTGCAAACATGTCCATTATTTTAATTCAATCATCTGTATTGAATAGTTACTGCTCCTATAATGTGCCGTTTGGCACTCTACTTGACCTTCATTTCATGCATTTATTTACTTCAGCTGTGTTTTTATTTTCATGATTATTTGCTGTAATAACGCTGTGATATGTTATTCTGCAACAGTAACCATGTCGCTGCAGAGGCCATTAAAGTTTAATGCTGTCATTATGAAGCATTGTGCCATAAACACTGAAGGGTCATGGTTTGAATAGATCAAACTGTGAGAAGCATGAATGTGAACATACAGGGTAGGTCTATTTGTGGATTCACAGTTAGACCCAACAGTCATATGAATCATGATATTTATAGCAAAACCTGCTTTGTTCTAATATTCTTTAATAATTTATATAGTTTTATGTCTTTAACTAGACCCAGGTAGCACATGTAGCCTTTAAATGATGAAAAGACATTTCTGCACTGACCTTCCAGTAAGTCTGTTATGCAACACAGACACACTAGCTCACTAGTGATCAACACAGTTATGGTCCAGTAATTAGAAGGTGAAGTGACCTCATGGTTAAGCACTTATAAATGCCTCCATTGTGATTTTTAGACATTACCTGATTTATTGATCTATATTTATTTGAAAATGGAGGTGGCCAGCATAGAAGAGAAAAGCATCAATTATTCTAGGAGCTGTGCTTTTCAGGTTGTAGAGTGTGTGTGTGTGTGTGAAACAGTGTACCCAACACCTGAATGTTTTCAGGTTTTGGTGATGTTTGGATGCTTGGCAAGCAGAGAGGAATGGAAAACATTTGACTGTAGTCATTTTCCCCATATATTTGTCTGTGTGGAAATATCACAGGAAAACCCAGAGCCCAATGTTTGTAAAGATGACTGACTACTTAAGCTCCTATAAAACAAAGCTATAAAAATGCAGAGCCATTCAGCTGCATGGTGATGCAAACTGGACGGCTGCCTGTACCATTAGAACTGAATCATATTTTACAGCAGAAAGTGCGACTTAAAGAAACAGTGTTTCCCTCATCAGTGTGTTTGTTTGTGGTGCTGTAAAATCATACACAGCCTTTGTTTCAGTGACAAAGCTTTATTTAGCTAGTTTTAAGATAAGGAGATGAAAATATGTGTGGTATAAACTGCAGCAAACTTTTTACAAGTAATTAATAATGGCACATTAAGGAAATAGCTTGGCTTTGATGGATTGTACCATTATTACATAATTTATCAGATACCAAAGGAAATATTTCAACATGAAGCCTAAGTTGGTCACTGAAATGTAAAAGATGGCTGCAATTACCTGTTGCATACATTGATGAGATCCAAACTCAGGCCAAGCCATGACAGAAATATGGTACTTTATGCTTATAGTGACATTTCAGAGTTAGGAAAACCACAGGTAGATCAGAGGAGGGTGTGGCTACTCTGAGGTACTGCCATAAAAGTGACAGTAACAGTCTGAAGACAGCCACAGTTATAATATGTTTTGTTTTCATGTATTATCACTGAGTATCTAAGCTTCAGCCAACTACACCTTATGACCAGCACTTGTGCTATTCATTTATTTAAGTAATTAAAGTCTTCATTGCACAGCTTATTTTTCTATAAGAACGAGTTCAAGAGGAGCAGTTTCAATTTTGTATCAAGCAGAGGCACTAATTTATACACCATGAAAAGCAATTTACACCCAGTGGTGTTATTCAAACAGGACAATCAGAGCACTTGACAAGAAAAGATTAACAAAAGGCATCAACAGGAAATATATAGGCAAGACTGGAGGCGGTAAGAAGCGCTAGTATGGTGGTAAAATAATTAACAAGACAATCAGGAGGAGAAGAATTGATCTGAGAAAAGGCTGCTCATTTGCTCTTATTCATATATAGATCATTTGATCAATTCTAGCTGATTGAACTAGCAGGAGGTAACCGGATGAACGGCTGCAATTTAAGGCTTCAGCTCAGGACAAAAAGAAGATGTGAAGTGGTGGAGTCAACTGCCACTGCAGCATTCCTGTCATCTAAAACACAAACCCTGAATATTCAATCTGCCTCTCCCTTCACTGTCAAACTCTCATGACTCTGAGAAAACAGACTGATGGGTTTTTCTGATTATTGGAATACGTCACTGAAGGCCTCTATGATGGCTCATTCTTTAAGATAATAGTAAGAAATAGTGGGCCATAGAAATGTAAGGTCTGGGACATCTTTACTTATTTTCTCCCTCACTGACGTGATGATGGCTGCCTCCTGCAACCTCACAGACTGAGATGCAAGGATTTCCTTTCCCATGTAGGAACTCATTAGACTCAGTTAGTAATTAGCAGGTCCTGATTCAAGTTCTAATACTGACACCTGCTCTGTGACTCTGTGAATAGGAAGATTTGAATCTTGTTAGAGGTTTGTGGGACTAATGAGGCACTCCTTTCTGTTGCACCCATAAAAATGATCAAAACAGAAAGAAAGTTAAGAGCTAATGTTTCTGTAGAATAAACATGCACAGTGAGTGATGGGTGGTGGCACAGGATGAAAAACAATTATCAGCTACCCCTACAAAAAAGTTAAATACTGTTTAACTGTAACATAAAAATAGCTTTAATATCACAACCCTGTACTTATTATTGATTTGCATTATCAATGAAGACAGCAGAGGGACTCATCATTGTGGATTTTTTCACCATGTTTTATGCTTGGCTCACAAATAGCCCCCCCCCCCAACAAAAAAAATAAGGTTGTCTCCCCTATAGTTGTCAGATACATGCTCCATTCTATCGCTTAGTGATTTAATTAACGCTCATTTGACGTGATATAAAAACGAGATTTCTTACCTGAAAATAAAGAACTCCTTTCCATTTCGTTTCCTTCTCCACAGAAAATGAAAAATGTAGCGGCAGACACGTCCGCTGTGTACTGCCTCCCTGCCAGTCCGGGGGGAGAGAGAGAGAGAGAGAGAGAGAGAGACAGAGAGGGAGACGGTGGCAGGTTATTTGCCAGGGGGGAATCGGAGCAGCTGCCAGTTACAACACATTTTTATTGAAAAGACGCAAAATGCATGTAAAGCCAATATTCCAGTGTGCATGACACGCTGAACCACATATGACATAACAAGCTACATAATGCTGGGTGTCATCACAGGTAACCTACTTGTTGCATTCTGCATAATCAAACATAGCAGCCCTAACCTGCAAACCTGAATCTATCCATGGACTGCTCTGCACTTTATGTATTCACGGCTCACATGTTAACAGCTTTCATTAAAATATGTATTCTCTTTTTTTTACAGTCAATTTGTTGTCATAGACACTGACACATATCTACCCAGATAGAATCAATCGGAAAAATTAACCAATTTCTTGTTATGGAAATGGCTTTAAAAGTAGTGTTGGGTTTAGTGAGTTTTTGTTTTTATCGGAGCATTATGAGGTTGCAGAAGTTAACGTGTCTGTTTGTAATACACAATCAGCCCACACGAGGGCGCTAATTTCCTAGAAATCTGTGGATGCTCACATTAAAAAAACTTGCTTTTACATAGGGACACTTCAGCAAAATGACGAGCCCAGTGAAAGGCTTTTTAACAGATAAAACTATTTAAAATTCGAAGCCCACCAGTCTTTCTTTGACATAATAAAAGTTTAATTTGCGTTGTATTGCTCGTTTTAATCTCTTATACCTTTATCTAGGACATGCACAGGTCAAGCGTGTGTGAGTCTACAGAAATTAAGTGTCATCGCCTTTGCATACTGCAATAGATTACTGACACTTTTGCGATAACATTTACATGTATTATCGCCTGTACCTTAATCTCCTGGTGATGAAGTCAAGCATTACTGCCACTGAATGAATGAATTATTTCATTTATAAGTTAAGTTAAAAAAAAATACAGTAGAACAACTAAACAAACAACAAATTATCTTTTTCTTAGATTTCATTCTTTATTTATTTTATGTATTTTTTATGTAATAAAGGTATTTGTACCGTATATTGCACCCGCGTATTGACCATTGGTATTGACGGAGGTGGGGCTTCCCAGCGCATGACGTGTCCTAATCTCGCGATACTTAGTTCTCAGTTACCTGCCTGGATGCTCTTGTTTCACCGTTGGAAACATCAACATAGCAACCCGGGAAAGGCGACCTTTGAGGCGGGTGACGATATATTTTTCAAACAATCTCTTGGTTAACCTGGAAGTGTGGTCATCCGGACAAACACCAGAATAATGAATAGATGTCGCTACAAAAAGTTCCCTGCTTAGTTGGAACAACTGCTAGCTAACATTGGTTTGCTAACATTAGCCGGCTAACGCTAACGTTAGCAAACAGACAGCTCAACGAAACTGAAGTAGTCCAGAGACGTTCGGTTTTTCTGATCATGAAGACGTCAGTGTGAATGTGGACATCTTGACACAACGGATCATTTCACTAAAGGTATAAATCATATGTCTTCAAAGAGTTGTTTAGCTAAGTTATTCGTGGTTTTCCGGTCAGCTAGCGTTAACACTAACTCTCTGGAGTAGGCGGCTCCGACTAATACCTGGACCGAAAACATTCCGAAATAAGTTATATTAAAGTTAGACTTTTCAATGATTTAGAAACACGTTTTTGAACGTGTAACAATTATAGAGGAAACGCAACACAGATGTTGATAAGCTGAAGATGTTATAACAAATGATTTATTTAGAAAAAAAAGGTTATATCCTAGTTGCTTGCTCACACCCTAAAGTAGATTAAAGATGCCTTGAGTTGGATCATTGCACAGGCGACTAATTCCTGGATATTTATTAGTTATACTAAGAGTTATAATAAGATTGACCGAGATCTTGTTATTTAAACATAGAACTCTTAGTTTTTGTTGCATTTATAATATGTTTGAAATAAAAAAAAAACCCAGTCATTAACAAATGTTTGATTGGTCTTATAACATTTCAGATCCTGACTGTGATACAAAAAGTGTTGAAAGTACGAGTACAGTCCGTGATCAGCCCGGCGTATAAATGTGATAACATTTGGGTTAAAGCAAAAACACGACTTACTACAGTTGTGTGAATGAGATTTACTTTAAATTCACAATGTCAGGCTGCATTCAAATGGCCAAATTCAGTATGCCAGTACACTTAAGCGTTCCGCAATCAACACTTCTTCTTTTTTCTTTTAGCACATCCCCCTAATATTACATGAGTGTGCATGTATTGTAGATGCAATAGGCATGTCACAACATGGCAGCTTGAACTTTGGCCCTGTTTGTCACATAATATAGTACTGTAAATTAAATTGTTGTGCTGCATTTGTTTTAGTAATAGTTTGACCGGCAGCCATAGTTTGTTTGATCTTAATTTTTAGCTGCAGTAGATGGCTCCTCTACCATTTAGTTTAAGTCTTCTCTAGATTCAACTAACAGGGAGGACTCGGATCACAGTGAAAATATTCAGGTCTTACAGTTTTAATTTAAAGGGTCCTACTAATTTCACATTGTCACTTGATTGTTGGAGGGAAAAGCTTGAGGAACTTGTTATGGCTCAGTGTTAAACAAGAGCAAAACCTCACTACTAACTATGCTCAACTTGCCATTTGTCAAAGTCAAGACAAAACGGTTACATAATTGTATTGACTTGATGATAGGAGTGCCTAGGTGAAAGCAGATATGTGACTAGGTATTACAGGTGTTTTAAGTAAACATCACATGGCTGATGTGTAAGGTGTGCTTACCTTTGAGGAATGTGCTGTTGTAAAACCAGTTTTTAATGGCAGGTTGACATTAATATGTGCTGACAAGCTGTAGTGTTACATACATATACTCTCAGGAATTAAACAGGATATACACCATACTATTTAATGCGCATTTCAGTTTGTTAAGGTACTGGCATGGACTACAATTATGAGCTTCTAATTGTCTTATTCATTTCTATGGTTATTCTTACCTACAGTATATTACCTTTAACTTTTTTAGGGTTTGTTTTTATCATGTGCCTTTGTCTAATTTTGGTTGCAGGTGAATGAGAGAGATGAGGAGCAGCAGGAGGACTGAGGTGTCTTTTAAAAGCTCCTCTCAAGAACTTACTGATCGTAATATTGGCACAGGTATGAAGAATAATTTCTGTCTATTGGTTTGTCTTAAAATATTTTAAAAAATAGTCTTTAATTATATCATATTTGTTGTTTATTATTTATTTATTTGTTTGTCCTAATTATGGATTTTACGTTTTCTTAGACTTGACTTCTGCATGGAAAAGTTTGGCTCAGTCCAAAGCTGCTGTAAGTAAACTTGAAACACATTTTGCTGAATAGCCATTTTTTGTCAACTTTTCACAAATGACTGCCAATTTGTCGGAGCAGTAAATGCCATGTGCAGTATGATGACAGAATATGAAGTATCTGACACTTGTATTCCCTCTTTGTAGCTGCGGCACATAGAAAACCGTATAGAGGCCACTCCAGGAGCAGGAGTCCTCCTGGAGTCTGTCATTGACCTCCCCAAAAAGAAATCCTCCAGGACTGTTAGCAGCAAGGGTCAGTTATTAAATATGTATTATATGTATATATATATTATATGTGTATATAAAGCAAAGAAATTTTATTGTGATTATAACATTGCTTTCTTCACCACAGATGGACGACAAGTTGATGACTTTGGAGGGTCTTCAAAGTCCACGAGTGGAAGTCACCAGAGTCCAGAAAAGAGCAGCTCACGTAGCCCTTTGAGAAATACCACCCACAATAGCAATGTCAGAAAGAGTAACAGTGTGGAGTTCAGGGAACCACTGGCCTCATACAGGTACAAATAATGCTCTGAAACACTTTCATTAAACACTCTTATGCCCTTTCTAAACTCTACTCCTATATTTTTGTATTTCTGTTTGCAAAAGTAGATGTATTCAGCATTCCACAATATGCAGTACACTTTGCATTTTAATGTTTTTTTACTAAAGAGAGATATCTGTGATTCTATTCTGCAGTCAGAGAGGGGCTGCAAATGATTTGAAATACCCTATATTAAAAATGGAAGATCCTCACTTCATTTTCATTTAATAAACATTTCGATTAAACACATTCACTTCTCTTTCTATAGACTATAGTCACCCATAAGTGTTTTCATCTGTGAGCAGTAAATTAAGAGAAAATCTTGATCCTCTTCCTGATCCCATGTAATCTGGTTTGTGTTCAGAGAGGCCACCCCTCCACCACATCCATCCTCTCAGTTGGAGGCCTACAGTCTGCAATCAGTGCCAGGGTCTTTGCACCCATCCTCTCCACCTCCCTCAGATTCTTTGCCCAGCCAGCTGGTCTACCAGAGAGACAACAGAGACAAACAGACAGACAGGGACCTGGACAGCACACACTCCTCAGCTCTGGAGAGCACTGAGGTGCGCTACCTCAATGACCAGCCAGCCCTGGACACTCTGAGAACTGAGGAAAGCACTTCCAAAGCACAACTTGGCATGGATAGCCCAGATTCAAGCCCACACATAGCTGTTACACCAGGCTCTGTACAGCGAGGGGAGAGCACTCCCTCCACCAGCCCTGGCTCAGTTTCCCAGCGTTTGGAGAACCTAAGGCGACATCAGCCTGATGATAAGCTGGAGAAACTTAAGGAGCGCATTCGAAGACAGAGACAACATCTTGAAGAGACTGCAGAAAGAGAGAAACTGCTGGGTTGTCTGGAACGGCCCATAATGGGATTTTTAGAGAGTAACAATGCTACTAAAAGCAACATGCCCACAGCCAAAATACGCAAAGTAGCAGCCGCACCACCTGCACCAATATACAAAGGTATTTTAATCTTAAGATTGGTCCTGAAATTTCTGACTTTATTTCTTTTGGATTTGTTGTCATGTATTAGGAAACAGGAAACTGCAGATTCACCTTTCTTCTTTCTTATTCTTAGGTTTTAACAGTACAGAGACAAAGATCCGGACTCCAGATGGGAAAGTTTGGAAAGAGGAAGAGTTTCATAACCTTAGCAGAGAAATATACAGAGACCTGTCACGGCAGTTTGCTGGTAAACACAGAGCACACATTTAGATTACTTGGTGTTTGAATTTTCTGCCTTTGCCATGACCTCCCAGATTTGATGTTTATTTTCTACTGAGCTTATAAAAATCCAAATTATGCATGGCGAATGGTAGTGATTGGACATGTTTGAGTTCTTGTATGTTTCTAGGATCTGATCCAACATACAAGACCATTTGGCATTGTGCATGCCTGAAAAACCCATAGAATTAACAGGCTATTGCTTGCACATGATATGTTGTTGGACATTCATCTGCAAGGGATGTTTTTGTTGTGATTGATCAGTCACAACTATTTTGTTATCCTGATTGATCAATCAATTCTGTTGAAATACTTATATGCATTATAGCCATTAGGTTAAATGTTTAAATATGAAATGCTACTGGCAGTGTGTTTTGCAGTGTGTCTTATTCTCTATATGTCTGTTTTGTGTTTAGAGAGCACCAAATCCAGGCATCAGCAGCAGACAGACCAGAGAGCAGGCCGGTCTAAAGAGAGTAGACCCAATAAACCAGTCAGGAAGGTCCACAGAGCTGCCCCTGCGTCTGACCTAAATGCAAAAGCAGGTATAATAATCCTCTTTTATGTGTGAGGGCCAACCCACCCTCTGATCTATTTTTAATTAGTGACAGTAGAAAAGCTAAGCATGTGGAACAGTCTGGCAGGATTTTGTCATGGGTCAGTGCACATGCTGCAAAACCAAGAACCTCAGATGTTGAACCACCTCTTTGGTTATAACATTCTTCTCAGAGCTTAGCTTAGCTTTTCTAATTTGACGGTGGCAGCTGTACTCTTATTTTCTTCTATCTTCTATCTACTTATTATTGTGTTGTTTATTCATGCACAGGGTTTCCGTTTTACTTAACTGAAAACATTTCCATTGGGTGATGTCAGTTAAGTGGTTGTTCATAACATAACCCATGCTTTTGATAGTATGCATACAGGCAATGTAATGCAGCCTCAAAATGTGATCTGTTGACATATGCAAGCAAATCATCAGATAATCCAAATATGACTTGTTCCAGTTAGGGCAGTAAGAACATTAATTGGGATTCAAACCAATCCATCCACCTAAATCTGTAAAAGCCTATGTTATGTACTTTCCAGTTTATGGCTTACATGAGCTTACATGTGTCTGCCCATTCATGATATGTTCTTTAGGTCTGAAGGTATGTAATTTAGAAAAGGTGTCCAAATGTCTAAGAATGAGTCATCTTTACCTTTCAATACAGCTTGCAGTCATTTATGGGGAAGAGTACTAAAGATTTCTCTGCATCAATGGGTCTTGTGACCCTTTTAAGAGCTCTGACAGTATTTTGATGTATTTTGATTTATCTCAAAACATACGTGGGCTTTGTATACTCAGGTAGCACCAATTACTGTAAAATATCTCAGTGCCTCTCAATTTCCTCTGTTCCTGGTGTCTTGTGTTTCTTCCTACTTGTGAGTTGTCACTTAAGTCTGGCTGGTCTCTATTTCATGTTGGCACAGGACCATAACTAGCCTTCTGAAATCTGTGGCCAGGTTCAGTCAGCTCATCCATGTGGCACAAACAGCAGCTGGGTTTGTTGATGCACAGCTACATTACTGTGAACTGTTCTTCACGAGAATGTAGTGATAGTGGAAAGTACTTGGAAATATAATTCCATGTACAGGAATGTTGTGTTGTACTGGGCAGAAAACAAAGCTGAGTAGAAGTTAAACAGAATGATGTTGATGGCAGTATACAAAAAGTCACATATCATTAACTTTTTAAAGCAGACACGATGTCTGGAAGCTAATTCTTTTTTATAATAGTGGTTGATGACTCTCCCACTAAAACTATGTGTCTTGTCTATGAAGCTATATTCCAGTTTTCTATTTTTTGTCTATGCATAGCTATAGTCACAGTGAAAACTGGCACAGTGAATGATGTTTAAAAATGCAGTGCTCTTAAACGACAATAGCTAAAGTGTAAACTTTTTTCTTTGCAGCAATAAGTCCCGCATCTTGGCGGAAGGGCCAGAAGCTAGTAAATATGGTACTGGGTCCAGTTCCTAAGCTTCCTAGAGAGGAGGGCCATTCCTGTTCAACTGACAGAGTGAATCAAACAGGTGGGGCTCAGAATGTGTATATATGTATATATACATAGATATTAGGCATGGGGTGGTTTAGAAAAAAAAATCAGAACCGTTCGGTACACGGTACACCTTCATTGTTGGGCAAATAAAGGTGTTCTCAATCTCAATGACCTTGACCTCAAAACCGTGATATCAGCCGAACTGTGAACTGTCTAAACCGTTCAACCCCTAATAGATATGCATAACACAGTACACCGCCATGTTCATTAAACAGAATGTAATGGTATAGGATGAAAACAGCCATTAACGAGCCTCAGAATGTGTCAGCTTGATGTCAGAAATCCACTGACATCTATAAAAATATAGGAAAACTATCACTAAAGGGTAAATGAAATCTCCACCTTGCCTCACCCCTCCTATCAAACATGTGATTGTGTTTTTCTTGAATTTGCTTTCACTGTTTGCTGTAAACCTTTAATCTCTAAAATGTATAATCCAGGTAATCACATACACTGGTATTGTGTGTGATGGAATTGATCTATGTATTTGGAAGATGTAAGATAAATCATAGGCATGTCTGGACCTTGTACGCAGACAACGAGTCAGACAACAGACCCAGCCAAAGAATATCAATAAATAATTAGTCCATAGTTGCTGCACACTCACAGGCATACTCTCCCACACACACTATGTATACCTCCCTCTGCCTTTGCTACCTGTGCCTGTACTGAGTGCCACTGACCGGAAGGAATAGAGATTGACTGGCTTTTCTGGTTGGATGCACACTAAGACACGGCGTGGGTTTCAGAGGCTGTTGCAAGAGCATGTAGCATTACTGTGGGGAATGGCAGAAAAGGGCACTCACTGCTCACTACTGATATGTACAGAGAACACTGTAAATTAGGTAGTGGTGCCCATCCCTCAAGCTTAATTTGTTATGTGTACACTGTGTGGGTCTGACAATGTATCTCTGGAGATGTCTGGAGTCACTAGATATATATATTGTGTGTGTAGTTTTTTTAACCAGATAAAACCCATTGAGATTAAGATCTCTTTCACAAGGGTGACCTGGCCAAGAGGTCAGCAGCACATGTCAAAAGAACAATTACAAGAAGTGACGATTAAAACACAATTTTACAATTGGAAATGGTGTTTTGGACAAGAAAGTGCAGGAGCTCAACAAGACACAATAAGTTTAACATTTAAAACACAGACATTGTTCAATGGTGCTTTGCACATACTTACCTTTGTGTAGTATTCTGCTGTGTTTTTATTTATGCATCTAGATCATCCATTAACATGGTTAACAATTACTAGCTGTAACATCTTGCTTTTCTGAAAACTTTTCTAGCTGCCCGTCATCGCTCAGACACACATTCAGAATCAAACAGACGATCTCGCTCACGCAGCACAGAGAGGCTTCATGGAGGACATCAGGGGCAATCCAAGAGCCACTCCACAACCACATCTATCCCTCTGTCTGCAGCTCAGGACAAGGCCCCAAGGGGAGCAAGCACAGATCTCTTGTCAGCAGATATCCAAGGGATACTTGATGACCTCCAGCTGGAGTGCAGTGCAGATGAGAAGGAGAGAGCTCGGAAAAGGTCGCGGGGTGGTAGCATTGGAAGGAGAGGGGGCTCAGGGTCACGAACGAGAACGCCTGTCTCTACTTGGGGAACCACTGTGGCACCAAGTAGCTATTCCAGAGTAAGCCGCAGTGCCAGCCCCACTACTCACCGACCAGAAACAGCCAACACAACTGAAAAGGGCCACAAAAAGCGACACTATGATGCAGACACAGTTCGTCAGTACATTGCTCGACAACAAGAGGAGAGGAAGAAACGCCTGGCAGAAGAAAAGAGGGCCATAAAGGAGGAGGCAGAGAAGAGAAACCAGAGATTACAGGAGCTGTACAGGAAGCAAAGAGAAGCTGCAAAAACTGCTGTCCCTCCTATGGAGGCCCCTGTGTCCCCTGTACAGAAGAGATTACAGGAGACCTACACTAAACTGCTGCTAGAGGAGATGCAGCAGGGTGAGGATGCCACTCGGACACACAATGCTATTCCATCAAGTCAAATGGTAATGTATACAGACATAAAACACATGAATATTGTTTAAAATGAAGAATTAAGTGAAATTAATGATCTTATCATCCACGTGAGAAATAACTTACTAACCTCTGTTTTATATTAAATTTTTTCACAGAGACCAATGTACCAGCCCTCAGGCGAGTCTGACAAAGAGAATAAAAGGCAAGAGGCACCACAGAGCCCCTCAAGCAGTGATAGGTCTTTAAATGATCCACCTCTGCCTATGTTATCCAGGTACATGCACACAGTTGAACACAAACACCTACTTCACACTTTAGCTTTCTACACTTGAAAATGCAAGTCTGCAAGTATACTTATTCCTGTATCTCCTTTAACTGTTGTTCTAGGAAAACATCTGACTCTGAAACAGAGAAACTGCTTGTTCACAAATAAATGTTGTTTATAGACCTCCCTTCATGCCCCAGAAGCCTTTTAGCTCTGAATTTTCATTTAAGCGTAACAAAAATGGGCTATGTTTACGCTTGTTAAATGCAAGCAGTCATTGTCTTTCAACGAGACTGTACTGCAATACATATATACAGAACAGCAAATACAAATGAAAGTTCTCTTTGCTTAACCCATAAGCTAACAAAACATGTTACATATGCAAAGTTATGCAAAAACTTGTTGTCTGAGAAACATGAGAAGTCCCAAAATGTCATGGAAAATAGTTATTTAGTATTTTTTCAGTTAAGAGCAAATCATCAAACTGTCTTAACGGCTGGCAATGATGTTTGGGACGAGCTAAATTTAAAATTACAGGATGACAGTCTCTGCATCCAAGTACTCTGAAAGGATTTTGATTACATCACAAAGACAGCTTGGGTGAAGAAAGCATGCACAATAAGGTCAGATATTACATAAAATCACTACTGAAATGAGGCCAAAGGAGACAGAACTATAACTGAACAGATCATTGACATACATTAATAATTTTTATTCAAGATAGATAGATGGATACCGAAAGGCTTGTGCACATTCTGAAGTTATTAAGAATAGACTGTACTATTACTACAGACTACTGTATTTTTAAAAAAGAGTTGCATAGACAGGATCTTTATGTCAGATCATTGGTTAAACCAGTGTTATTCCAGGAATGGATTTTTTATTTTTGATTGTCCTGGAATATTGATTCTTTATACTGATATGTTTAGTTTGATTATGGTTTTAAACAATGTACCCCTTTGTCTCATTATTTTAATGGAATCATTCCATGTTGAACTAAATTTTGCAGGAATGAGCTTGATGTTGGAGTTTCCTCTTTGCTTGAGCCAGACCATCTTTGTCCAAGACCCACAACATCTATCAGCAATAGTGAACATCTTCTGTCACAGCTTCTACGGTTGGAGAGAACAGTGGCTGCTAGTGACACCCTGCGACCACCCACAGCCCTCTCCTACAAGTCACAATCCAAAATGTCTCGCATCGAAGCCATCAAGGCCAAGGCTGCATCCCTCTCTAACCGTATAGAAAGCGAGGCCCGGAAGCTTGCTGGAGAGGGGATCAACTATGGCACAGCAACTTCAGTAGATGCAGATACCATTTTGATTCCTAGGGCCTCTGATAGCGATGTCTGGGCAGAAACACCTGCATGTGCTATAGAAAATAATGACATGTCTCTGAGGATGCAGAGGATTTTGACTAGCACAGGTCACAGCTCATACAATGGCACAGCGCTTCCAGGAGCAGACAGTCTGCAATTCCTCAGGGAACAGAAAGGAAAGAATGACACACACGCCTGTTTCACCAATCTACATACAACTTCAGCTGACAGAACTGATCCTAATAGTTACATACAGGAAAAGAGGAAACTAGTCAATGGTTTGGAGAAGGAAGGCATATTGGACAAAGTAGCACAAAGGGTACAGTATGACAGGGAGGAGAATCAGGCAGATCTACATGACTCAAGTACTGGTTCCATAAGCGAAGGTCCTCTGCTTAGTGAAGGGAGTTTCTCTGAGGATCAAGCAAGCCCTCCTCCCGTCTTAAACAGTTGTGCACCTAGAGTAGCAGATTGCCAACAGAAGAATTTCCAACGTCTCTCGGAGTTTCAGAGAGAGGCAACAATGTGCCCAGCACTCAACTCACCCTTGGCACAGCATGACAGCAACAGAGCAGCCTGGGAAGACCTGAACAAAGGAAGCCCGCTAAGTGTAATCAACATTTTTACCAGAGGTCTTCATAGCCATGTTAAGGGTATGTTCACATGATTATCTGATTACTATGGAAAATTATATCAAATATGGTGTTAGTCTAAAAAATGTCTGTTCTCTCTCTTCTTTGCCCTCTAGTGAATGAAAGACCTTCAGAGAGGAATTCTCCCACTGCTCATTCTTTGCACTCTGAAAATGTCCCTGACGACGCAGCAGTCTATGAAGATGACTTTGTGTCGTCACATAGCAGCAAGGCCAGTGGCCAGTCAAAAACAGGCCCCAATTCTCCAAGGTAAAAAAAGGCTTTAAACTGACCACTGGGTGGCATTCATGTCACACAGATAAAAAAAGCAAACCATTTAGACAGTAATATTTGCCTTGGTGGACTTTTCAATTGATGAATAAGCAGGATAATAGACAGATTGACTTTTGAGAATATAGAATTCTATTTTCCCCCATATCTGGGGACTGGTGTGTTATGTCTAATGCTTTTTGTTCTAATTATGTGCCTTATTTGTTTTACAGCACCCAAATGAAATTAAACTTTCAACAGAGGGTTTGACGTTAAGATATTCATCTGTCCTTTTTCTCCTTCTCTGTTAGCATGAACAGCCACTTTGAAGAGCTGGTGAGAAGGTCCCCTTGTGAGAAAACAGGAGGTACTTATTCCCAGCATTCATCTTTTCATTCGTCCATTCAGTCGCCACATCCTTCCACTGGTTCGGCATCTGGCTCTTCACCCCTCTCCAGACACTCATCCAGAAGAAGAGGTGAGAAAGACTATTTTTGCTATATTTTGTAAGATTATTCTAATTTATAGTTACGTTTTATTATATTTGAATATGTTTATCAACCTTTTTTATTTCAGGATAAAATTTCAGGATATGAAATATTGCTTTTTTGCAGGTACATATACAATATGTAACTACAGTATAATTATGCCATTCCTCTGCAGGTACAGCATCTGACCAGAGTGATGCCACTCTTGTTGAGGAGCACAGAAACTCTTGCTCACCGCCATCAGAAGCTCTCTCTTCTGACTCCAAAAAAAGAGGCTCTGACAAAAGCTCTGCACACAGCCAGGCCAAGAGTGTCCACTCTAATGACACTTCAGGTCATTCTCATCTAAGGTAATTCTAGACAGACTGCAATAAGATTTAATGTGTTGGTTGGTTTGGTATAGTAGAGTGGTAAAATAGCAAACATATACCACCTGCAATGTTTCCCTGTGTATTCTTCTGTTAAAATCATCTATAAGCTGTACCAAATAATTAGAAAGGTGGATGAATTGTAAATACTGCTCTCAGTTAAAGGTAGGGTAGGAGATTTCATTCTGATGCACTTTTTGTTAAATTAGTGTAACTTCTCTTTACAATTTGATAGCAACCTATTAGTTTGGCAGTTTCGCTTTAAAACGAAGAATATTAAAATTAATTAAAATCTCCTACCCTACCTTTTAATGTGATCCTTGCATCCAGTTTCCTTCCCTCCTGATGTCCGGTGACTTTCAGTGCTTTGGCGTAGTAGTCATAGTGCTATTGGCACTCATTGGAGTATTTTATGGTGTACTTGACATGGGAGGTTTTAAGAGACAATTCCTTTTCAGACTGGAGCAACATGGTTTCTTTATTGCTGGATACATGTTTATTGCAATAGTTTTGTCATAAATGGAAACCTTTTTCACTTGATACAGATCAAGCTTCACGTTAATTACACTATTTCCTTCCCTAATTATCTATAAGCTAAACTAAAATGGACTTCTCTGTGCCCTTAGGGTTGTACTTACCAACTCAGAAACCTCCACTTGGTCTATACTGGTAGCTGTTATCCAAAGTAAATTTACTTGGGCTTGACTAATTACTAAACAACTCTTAAAAAGGACCCAGTTGAGGCTGCCAGTATAAACAGTCTTGTGGCTTGCTGTCTTGTTGAAGGCTTGGGGATTTAAGCAGCTGTGTAGTCCCCAGCAACAGGAGCTGCAGTTTGACCAAAGACAGAAAACACTGGTTATTTTGTTTTGGGGGCCCACAGAGTGGCTGGTTGGGTCAGTCAGTTTCACCACAGCTTGGGCTTGCTGCCAGAGGAAATGAAAGAAAAGAGTTTTTTTCTTTTAATCTCAGTAGTGACATTTGAGCCCACTAATGGTATACTGAAGCCCAGGTGGTAGATTCTTGGGATTCTGTAGAGTCTGTGTGTGTCTTCAACAATAAAGGCAAGACATTCTGACATGATTATACAGTATATTTTTTAACAGTGCCACTTGCAGAGGGTTAGATAAAAAAAATTCTAAGAATGATTTATTCAGTGACATTCCCCATGCTACCAGGTTATTAGCTTTTGGCAGATTGAGTTCATATCTTTGTGCATTGACAGCTGTTTTAGCATTGATGTTGGTGGTAGTGTCGTTCTATAGTAATAAGTTCATTGAAATTGTAATGATAATGACAGAAATAATAATGTGTATTGGAGGTAGAGTATATTGTGATCTTTTTAGACATCGTCCTTGGCCTCTGATGGCCTCTTGGCCTCTCCAAGCAGCACAATAGAGCCATTCATGTTTGGGGCCTCTCACGGCAGGGTTCTATATCTGAGTTAGGTCTAAGGTTTGCAGGACCAGGGGCCTCATCCTAATTACTTGGCCAGCCCACTATCTTTACAATTCCCAACCAATTCTGCAAAGAATGCTCCTGCAACAAAACTGAATAGCTTATTTTGTAAATTACAAATGTATATAGTCATGTCTTGTTTCAAACACAAATAAAGTAGTAATTGATATTTGTTTACTTGTAGGCCCAGACTGGCTTCTCCTTCTACCTCTGCAGACCCTGGTTCTCCTGAGTCCAGAGAGCCTGTGAAGAGGGGCTCTCTGGGGACACATTACCTAAACACAGATACCTTAGCTCGGGAGGAGAGAGGTGGCAGAGCACAGACCAGGTCTACAGGTAAATACGCTGTGGGCTTATTTTCAGTTATGTCCCATTGTCCTGGATCAACTTTTTTTTTTTGTATTTTTTGCCTTTTCTTTTTTTTTCAGGTGAGCTACAGTATTCACCTGCTGTCCTGCAGCAGCGTATGGCAGCAGAGTTGCAATACCTGGACTCCATAGAGGAGTCAGTCAGGCAGCTAGGGGATGTGGAAAGGCTGATGAGTGTATCCATGGCACAGCAGGAGAGCGCATCATTGGCCCAGATGCTTAAGGTAAAGAAAACAATTTCTTAGCGACAGTAGTACTAATGACATGATGTTCATGATGAACATCATGTCATTAGTACTACTGTCGCTAAGAAATTAAGAAATGACATGATGTTCTTCATCTAAAAAAGGCTTCATAAAGACATTGTACTTTTGGATGTAATCTCTGATCTTTGACCTTACAGGCCAAACAAGAGCGTCATGAGCGCGAGCTGTATGAGTTAAAGATAAAGGCTGAAAGAGAAGCACTGGAAGCGCAGCTACAGCTGGAGGAAAACAGACAAAGAGTTGCCAGGGTACTGCCCACATTACCTATAATGAATCCGTTTACAAGCACCAATAAAATCTATGTCTATGAGTGCTTATATTTCTGTGTTTATATTGTATATGTATGCTTTTGTCCAGGCTCATATAGAACTGCAGGAAAGCTTGGCAGCAACTCAAAGAGAGACGTTGGAAGGCCTCCAGGATTCAACTACTAAGATGATGAGTCAACAGGCGGAGGCAGCACGATATACAGTTGATGCTGCCCGACACATCAAAGAGGTTAGCAATCACTTCCTTTTCTCTGCCTGGAAAACACCCTGTGTCTTACCATATTTTACAACATAAGCTGTTTGATCGTTGAGTTATAGTAAAGAGATATAAGTAATGGAAAGAAAGCATCAAATCCAGTATAGTGTTCTCAAAATCAAACACATGATGTGTGTTTTCATCTATCAGATGACAGAACTGGTACGGTCACAGATGCCAGGAACCTCAGCTGCCCCTCCTGTTGTAATTAATTCATCCAAGTTGGACCATTGGAAAGAACAAGACAGCTCCTATACCATACAGAGACAAGACAAAGCTGACCCTGATAGGTATGCTTAAGAACACACAGTATTTACATGTTCATTTCCTTAAATGGTAGCCCTAATTGCATTGCAGATAAGCTTAGTATCTGAGTGTTGAAGTCTCTTTTGCATATTCTGTTGTAGATTTCAGAGTGAGGTATCAAGCAGCAGGACTAGATCAGATGAACCCCTATCTTCACTGAACAGCCCGAGCCACTCAGACTCTCTACGCCATAGGAGACTCGACCTCAGGTACTAATCAGGGTTGTTAAGTTCTACAGGAGTACTTTTGCTTTTTATCAGATTTTGAGAAGAGAAAGCAAAAAATACTATCTATGTATAAATCTGCCTGTTTCTTTTTTCCTCAGTGGAGTTGACTCTAGCAGCCATACCAGTCCATCGCATGTCTCCTCTCATCACTGGAAAAGGACAAAAAAAGAGCCAGGAGAGGCTAAGGGCAGGGATGGAGGAGATGAGGAGAAACCACAGAGGGATGTGGCTAGCAGTTCCATAGAGGAGGAAGTCCCTCCAGCAGCCAGTGACTCCCTCTGCAGTGAGAAACTTCCCTGTGCTGTTGATGACAAAGGTACTTGATAGGATCATCTCACACACACATCAAAATTAAAAGTCGAAATGATACACTTTTTCTGTTTTTTCCTTTTTTCATTCAGCAGTTACAGTCTACTGTTACATTAGTATCAACATCACTGCACTGTAGACAAATGTGAAGAATGTGTCTGCATATTGCCATAAAAACTGCACCCTACAGCGGATATACATCTTTTACTGTATACACTGTGTTCATTTATCTCTGGTTCCTTAGGAGAGACTACATCAGTGGCCACAGAGTACTCACTTAAATTTGATGAGTCTATGACGGAGGATGAGATTGAGGAGCATTCCTTCCGCTCTCTGCTACCATCTGAGGCGCATCGCCGTGAAACTATGGAGAAGTCTCGTCATCATGAAGAATCAGAGGATGATGGAACAAATCATAACTCAACCCTGCTTTCAGCATCAAGGTCAATTAATACCTTAAAGGTAAGAGGGCAGTGCAGTCATACAAATACTGGCTAACATTTATGACACAGTTGGTAGCCCTTTTTCCACCCTTTTAACTTTTCACTCTTTTCACTGAATTTACTCTGCAGTCTCATGATGCAAACATAGCCTTTTCTGGTGGACAAGACAGCTTTTCCCAGTTTACTATGGACATGGTGCGGCAGTACATGAAGGATGAGGAGGTAAGACTGCAGCACCAGAGCTCTCTGCTACGGCTTCGCCAGAAAGCTCTTAAGGAGAAGACCAGGATGGAGCTGGCCTGGCTTGAGCACCAGAGAAAGAGGTTGAGGGACAAGGGGGAGGATGACAAAATGCCACCAATCAGGAAAAAGCAGAGGGGCCTTCTTTTGAAACTACAGCAGGAGCAGGTACTTGGTCACAGCAGGGGACATTTGAGCTTTTTCTGGCACACTGTTGTCCTACTTATTTCCAACAAACCAATGTTCTTTTCCATTCTGCTAATTTTCTCAGGCTGAGATTAAACGACTTCAAGAGGCCAACAAATCAGCGAGGAAGGAAAGGCAGTTGTTGCTGAAACAGCAGGAGGAGATTGAGCGGATGAGAAACTCAACACTTAGGCTGAAGCAACGTCTTAAGTGTGCTGGGGTTGAAGCACCACCTGTAAGAACTGCAGTCATCACTACAAGCTCCTACAGAAATCAGACATTTTAGTGTTTTGTTCTATAGAAACAAATACTTTATAAGATTATAAAGCAAGAAAACATCCTTTACTCAAAATGCATGTGTTTTACTATAAAAAATGAATGGTTTTCCTCTATGTGTCAATGATCCAGGAGACCCTAGTGTCAGAGCCCACAGAGTCTGAACCTGCTTCTCCCAGCATGAGGCATCCTGATGATATTCGCAGCCCGTCTCCTTCGCTCTCCATTTCTGGAAGTGAGACTAGCAGCATAATGCAGAAGCTCAAGAAGATGCGTTCTCACACGGATGAAAAGTAATTAACTTATATTTATATCTGAATTTGTCTTTATGGCTTTTTGCTTGTTTTAATAACAATATGAGAATTCTGAGTATATTATGTTCCTAATTGGAAGTTTAGCAAAACTGGTAAACCTTTCATTTATGATATTTTATAATTCTTTGTCTGAAAAGTCAGAAATTTAGCCAAACTTACAATGAACCTGCTTGAAACTGATGGTAACATCAGTGCATACCATCGGCCTCTTACTTTTCAAAGTGCTGTAGATACGAAGATAAGCATGCTCTCTTTAGTACACATTCTGCAAAAACATGCTTTAGATGGCGGCTTTCTATAGTTTTTGAAGTACAAGAACATCAGAAAAATGTAATACTCCAAAAGAATTTTCGCACCATCACATTTTTTAGTAAGACAAAGTGATTGTTCATTTGATCATTTTTATTACACCTGTCTCCTTTTTTTTGACCAAGGGCTTGGTGCTCCAGTATGTCCACTGAGAGTTTAGACTTGGCTTCAAGCCTTGGTCAGGTGATTGTAGAGCCTCTCATGACCGAGTAGCTCAGACAAGTCTGGTAATTGTTCTGGGGTTTTGGATTTGTAACTCGGCTATAAATCACAGGCCAATGTTGGACAGCAGAATTTAAGCAATTTTCAGGGCTAAATTTATTTACATTTATTCTAACAACACGATTATTAAAACAGTTTCAGTGTGACCATGGCATGTTATTAGTCATTACTTACACGTATATATGGTTTGCAAATGAATGCATCACTGAACTCCCTCCATAAGTCATGATACGGTGTCTGCCAGCCCCCAGAGCTAACATTGAGTTAAATGTTCATAAATTAGGTATTATACACTAAGAACATATCAGTACAAAGTCCTTACCTACTGTACTCAAAGTATCCATCCTTTCTAACAGACACCTGACAGACTGATACTTTGGGTGCATTAAAACCACATTTTCTCATATCACTCTCCCTTTCTCTCTACTTGTCTTTTCTCTCTCTGCCTTTGTGTCCTTTACATTCTGTGTGTCTACTCGTTTGTGTGTGTGTGTGTGTGTGTACATACATGTCCATACCTATGTTTGTGTGGATCTGTTAAATTGTGTGTTGCGTGCTTGTGTGTTGTAGACACTGTTCTCCTGTCCACTACTTCTTCTCTGTGTTCACTGCCCACCACTGGGCCTCCCTCAGTGTCTGTCTTCCCAAACTCCAACCTAAATTCCAGCTCTTTATCTACAAGCAGTTGGTCAGGTACTGTACAGTACTCTCTACCTCTCCACCGAGCCCTGCCCCTGTACACCACCACCCCCCCCCCCACCCTCTTCCCATGGAACATGCTTGTATTCATCCACTGGCACCTGAACCTTTGGGATTGGGATGGTGATTGATCAGTGATTGGATGTGTGGTTTGTTTGAGTTTTCTAAAGGGATAATATGGTTTTTAACTTCTAAACATTTAAAAAGAGTGCCCAAGGAAAGCTGCTTTATTTAAATAAAATGACTTTTTGACAACCGTATTTTAAGGAAAAAAAATTTTTATAAATATTTTTTATATTGTTTTCATTCCAAAACAAGACAAAAATGAGGTAACTTTTGTGATTGTCAAAGGTTATGTTTATTTAATTGGAGCCTTTCTTGTTGGATGGGAATCTCAGATCTGAGATTTCACAGATTTCTCTGGTGCTTAATGTAAAACTTTTCCCTGCTTTATTTCTTGCCTCTTGTAAGTAGTTCTATATATAAACAAATCTTTCAGTGCCACTGGATCTTTACATTGTGGATACTGGCACTGCAGCCCATTAAGATGTTTTGAAATAAAAACACACTCTGACATGGACTTTTGTGGAGCATAAACCAGAGACCGAGTGGTCTGTCTATTTAATGAGCCTAGTAAATCTTAACTACCCCCCTTTATTATGTAGTTGTTACGTAAGATTGGATAATAAGTACAGATGGTCATTAGCTGTAATAGAGTTTAGGAAGGCACTAAAGAACCCTCCCAGTCTCCTTCTTGACTATCTGGGTGTCATCAGTATACATTAGGTCAAAGAAAAAAGAATGTAATTTGATCACGGCTAAATAATACTGCGATGTAATGGCACCCATAGCTGTGAGAGACACCATTACAAAACAGCTATACCTGACTGAACTTTACTTTGACAGGTGCCTGCATAAGTGTATTTATAAAGGGACCCAGTTTAAGTTGGGCTAAAGTATTACACATTCTTTTTACTTTACAGGACAACAGATTCCTTGCAGTTTATTCTTGTTCTAGTCCTTGTTCTGGGGGTACAGAAAATTGTAACACCCTTAAAAAGAACACTTTAATTCTTTATTTGTGTGTGTGACTTTGCTCAAAGTCCAACCCTTGGGTATGAGTCTGAGATGCATGAATCTTAATTCTTAACTTCCTGCTTTCTTTTCTCCCAAGTGACATTTCATTACCTTTTAATTTCAATAGATACCTGTAAGTTTCTGTGTTTGGATGACCATTCTAGGCATGTATTGGATGTGTCTTTGCTTGTGTGTGTTGGACAGAGGTTTGAAGTGAGTTTGCAGCAATAACTGGATATCCAGGGGATTTGGGTCTGCTTGCTTCTACCAGTTTATATGTAACCTTTTCTAATGCTTCATGCCTTTGTGCCTCTCCTCTCTCCATCACTACATCCTCATTTCTCCTTTCAATCTGTTTCTCCTTATCTCTCCATTCTTTTCCCTTTTATTCTTACCTTCTACCTCTGTAGGTTTCTGACCAAGCGAGAGCAGCAACTGATGCAGAGGCGTCACCATGCTGAAGAGCTGCTGCAGTGGAAGCAGCGACTGGACCATGAGGAGGTGGAGGTCCGTAGGATGGAGAAGGAGGCCCTGGCTGTATGGAACCGGAAAACTCCTCAGGATAAGGATCTTGAAATGTCACAGAGTCAAGAAAAAGACATATCCAGTATTAGCTCTCACCACAGTCACCGAAGCTCAGAGCCTAGAAGTGATAGTGAGAAAGGTGAAACTACAGGATTTTTTTCATTCTCAAGTGTATGCCAATGTATTTACAGTAACATGGATACAGCATAAGGTTTAGAAAATCTGTAGAGGCAAATAACAATTCTATGATGTTCATTTGTTGAATTTTCAGACTATGTGAGTGAGGGTGACATTTCTTCAGTGACTCCTGAGTCCAGTATACACACAGAGGGACAACAACCAGGAAGTCCCTCACCAACACAACCTGCTAAAGTTCCTGACACCCCATTGACCTCTGTTCAGAGCAGTCCAGCAAATTACGCCCAGGACTTTACATCAGAGTCACATTCACCCAGTGTTCACCAAGTAAGCATAAACGTTTCTTTTCCTTTTTTTATTCCCATTTTTAGATTTATTTAATAGACTCTCAAATTTTAAATCAGAAATAGAGCAGCAGAGAGCAGTGCACTTGCGCTATGCTTTATAGTTTAAGGAACAAACAAACCAGTATGTAAGCATTAGTTGCTTTATTGTGCATATAAAATATTAATGTAAGCATACTTCTGATCAATTTCTCTGACTGTCATGTCATGTCCTGACCACTCTCTTCCCATCCTTCCTCCTCCTCCTCCTCCTGTCTGGTCTTTCCAGTCTTCTTCTCTCAAAGGCAGCCACAGTCCAGCTGCCTCTCTTGCAGATGGCAGCAATAAAACCAAGATGCACCTTCGTTCTACCTGCAGGACACCCAACCAGGCCTACACTCAGCCCACTGACCCTCCTATGGCTGCACAGACTGGTGAGTCACCTATGTTTTTGTTGTTAGAGAAAATAGGAGTGAAGCAGAGTGATCTGACTGCAGCTATACTGTTGGCACTGTATAGTCAGGCATAATGTGATGCTGTCAGGAATACATTATGCAAGCACCACCCCAATACCTAATCTAGTTAGCTACAGTCAGGTTGATAAATATGGAAACAATTATATTTTTTTTACCAGTGTAGTGGTGGAAACCAAATGCAAAAAAAGTTGTTCTGAACCTGACTGTAATTGATTGGAGGAGGAAATGCCTTTTATTGCTCTTAGTTATTGCACACGCCAATATAGTTTTCCTGGCCTAGTGTTGTATCTGAATGTGTTATATTCCTTTACAGACCACTCTTTAAAGCTGTAGTCTTCATAATTCTCTTTGTTCATTGTGTTCATAAAAATGAACTTTACACGTTCCTGGTAAAGAAAATGTACAGTAATCCCAGGAGAAATGGGTTTGAGTTTGAGTGGGCTAAAAGTTGGATTACCCTTTGCTAATCAGTGACCTGGCACTGCTTTCACATTCTAGCTGTGATTTATCATCTAAATTTGCCTTCAGAAACCATTTCAGACCAGAGTGACATAGAGAGCCGTATCAAGGCCCTGAAGGAGGAACTCAAAAAACGGAAATTTATGGCCTACCAGCTGAAGAAGGAGCAGAAGAAGCGTCACAAGGAGCGCCTGAAGGCACAGGAGGCCAGCTTGCTGAAGCAGCTTGAGGTAAACATACATGTTGCTGTTTAGGTGATTCTTGAACAGTGGATATTACAGCTTTGATAATTTAGTGTTTTTTTTTTGTTGTATTTTTACGTAACTTTTGTTTTTCTGTCAGAATTATAATCACTTCATTGAGAAAACAAAGGCAGAACTGAATAAGGAGCCAGACTCTGCACCTGATACCAACTCCCAGATTAAAGAGTCCATCTTAGAGCAGTCCAGTATTCAACCACCTTCCCACAGGTAACTAAAAACAGACATACTATGAAATTAGCTTTAACATGAATAGTGTGGTTAACAGCAATGCCCTCATTCTCAGGTCTCAAACCAACAACATCTCAGACTCCAAAAAGACACATATTGATCCATCATTAGATCACAGTAAGTGCATTGTTTTTTCAAGAAATTGTATTTATAGTATGAATTTTTACAAAAACTTTCCTGTAATGTGTGTCTCTTCTGCAATGATAGATGCTGTTCCTCAGTCAGATCACAATAGATCCACTTCAGTGTCTGAAGATTTGTCTGACGAGGAACCACTAACAGTCACACCAACCGTGGCAAGACAGGACAGGTCAGAGAGTACAACCCCAGAACAGAGGAGCCATCAGTCCACAGAAAATCATTTAGGAACTTCTTCTAAGAAAGAAAAGACTGAGTCTGGGGATGATAACATCCTCTCTGAGAGTAGATCCTATATTCAAGAAGAGGTGGAGGTGGAAGTTACCTCTAGGTTCGAGGATAAACACTCGCAGCATCTTTTCAAACTAATGAAAGAAGACACACTTGACTCACTGGAAAAGCTGTCTACTTCTAAATATGCTTCTTCCATAAAGGAAGAACATCAACCCCCCCAATCTGTTAGCCTTGGACAAGATACACAAATGAAGCAGATGGAAATATCTGAAGCTGCAGAAGCTAGTCAACCACCTTCACGTGCAGTGGACCTCAAAACCTCACCACAACCAAACAGCTTCAACTCTCCTGAACCATTTTCTTCCACCTCAAATAAGGAGGAATTTATAAAAGAAAGGGAGGCTTCTCCTACAGTGGATGGGTATCATGATGACTTTGAGTCATTGGTGGATTCTTCACCCAGGGAAGAACATCATAATTCCAAGCTTGCGTCTCACAGCTCACATTCCCCTACTGAAATAGACAGCCCAGATGAATTGGTAGAGGAAGAAATAGCTGAGGAGCTGAGTCACCATTCTGGTGTAAGTGAACCTAGCCACCAATCTGAAAGACTGCTTGATCTCTATAAGCAGACAGAGGATCTCAGACATGAGAACAGCATTAATTCCAGTCACTCCCCACCCATCTCACCTCTGGAAACTCACTCTCCTGTTATTGATGAAATGCCAGATTTTAACATTGGAGACAGGGTTCTTGTTGGTAGTGTTCAGCCTGGCACTCTAAGATTCAAAGGCCCAACCATTTTTGCCAATGGATTTTGGGCAGGTGTAGAGTTAGACAAGTCTGAAGGCAGTAACAATGGCACTTATGATGGGGTGGTATACTTTAAATGTGATGAGTGCCATGGAATCTTTGCTCCTCCAGATAAAATCAAACATCTCCCAGACAAGTTTGAACTCTATACAGATAACACAGAGGATGATGACTCATTCTTTGATGACCTGTCAGACAAAGGTGGAGAAAAAACTAGTGACAATCAGACCCAAAAGCAAGGAAATCTGAAGGGTAAAACTGAACAACAGTCACATAATGACGCTGGCTCTGGAAATAATAAAGTTAGAGATGAGTCTCTTCATAAAAGCGAGGCCACCTTGAAGTCCCACATTAATTCACTGCATCACAAAGAATCAGAGCATCCCATTTCTAATGGCAGCACTATGGACATAATGTTGGAACTCGAAGATGCAGCACACACGTTCCTCAGCTCTAATGTGGATACAAAACATCTGGTGAAGGACAGTCAGAAGGAAATCACTGCTCTTGTAGAGAGAGAAGATGTAGACTCACAATACCCCTTTACTTCGGTTGATCTTCTCCAGGATGAAAAGAGAGAACAAAAGGGCAGAGATGTACTGGACACATTTGCAGACAGGCTTCTCAACAGTTTTGTCAATGATACAGTGAAGCAGTTCGCTGAAATTAAAAGGACAAAAGATCAGAAGATTGAAGCTGCCAACCAAATGAATGGAAACCTGGTTTTGGATGGAGCCGAAGAAAAAGAATGGATGTCCTCTGTGGAGCAAAAAGATGGTCTACCATTCTTCCTGCCTGCTGAAAAGGAGGAGCTCTCCTCTCCAGAACTGTGTAATCGTCCAGTGAGTGTTTTCAACTCTGGTTTATGTTTAATTTGAAAGTAACATCTTGTCTGGTAGTTACCAGTTAGCACCCACTTTCTCTAAGTTCATAAAGGTGTATATATATATATATATATATATATATATATATATATATATATATATATATATATATATATATATATATATATATATATATATATATATATATATATATATATAATATCACTGCTAGTGTTTCCCCATAGGAAGTTTCACATCAAGTTACTGACAAACTACAAACTTTACTTGTTTATTTGACCTGGTGAACCCTTGTTTTTTTTGGATATGGTCAGCCAAAGTCCAACTTTATATTGACAGACTTTATTGAATTTGGTGGTCCCTGCTGATAGCCGTTTCTTTCTGAAACACTATAGGAAAGCAAACTGCAAGACTAATTTTAAGGATAAGACTTGTTGTGTCTGTTGTGAGGGGGTAATATTATTTCAATGTAAAATTTAAAATGACTTTTAAATTCGTTTTATTATTTTCACAACAGGAGAGTCCAGTGTTGGGCGCCAGTGGTCAAGAAGAACTTGCCAAACGACTAGCAGAGCTGGAACTGAGCCGTGAACTGCTAGATGAGATAGGCGATGATCAGGACTGGTTTGATGAGGACTTTGGTCTCAGCTCTCGTAGAGAACAGCAAAGACTCAAACAGAAGGAGGAAGAGGAAAGGTTTGGGGGAGGACTTGGTAGGTCAGCTGCACCACCTAAGGGAGGGATGGTTTCACCATCAGGTGGGGAACAGCATGTTAAAACTCCACCCAGACCTGAGCTGCCTCTCCCGTTGCCACCTAAACTACCTGAACAGCCTGCCATGGTTGTGCCCCACTTAGCCACTGAGGTGGAGAAGATGGTCTATGCAGCCACACAGGAGATCTGGAATAGCTGCGATCTAGGAAAGGACGGGACACTAAGCCTTGCTCATATGCAATACCCTCAACCATCACAAGAGTATCTAGGTAAAGAAGCCAGTGGCCAGGACCAGGAGGCCCTTTCCATCTGCAGTTACAGAAAGGTAACCAAACCTTTTGAACAACCAAAATGGACATCCTGCTGTATGGGCACCGCATATGTGTATTTTAGCCTGATTTTAGTACTAATAAGCCTATAGCAACTGTGCTTTCACAGTAGTTTCAAACATAGCATTTAATCTATATTTGTATATAAGTTACCCTTTTTTATTCACCTAAATTGAAATTGTCAGATTAACTCAAGACACCACTTTATTTGTAATATGTTATAGTTAAGCCCTCATATTCATTGCTCTCTTTCTCTAGGCGGTGTATCACTTGACATGGGAAATACTTCAGGAGATCTATGCTGAAGACCCCAATACTGATCAACCTCAGTGGGCGAAGCCGTGTCGAGCCAAGTCTTCATCCTTTCACAGAGTCAAGACGCCCGGAGACATCACCAAAATCCAGGTACAGAACTACAGGACATACACCTACAACTAAGAAACACATTTTACCTCAGCAGTCTCTATGTCTCATTTAATTCTAGCTCTTCTCTCACCTTGAAAAGGGTTCCACTGTAATAAATTGAAAGCATGCTGATGGTGGTGTGGACGACTGGAATGTTATTTCTAGTATATATGCAGTCACAGTTTCTTTGCAGGTTTCTGTTAGGTCTGCATAAACAGTATTCAAACATTAGCAGAGTTATGTAAAATGGCAAATAAGACACTAAATGCTCAATGTTTTAATATGTTCTGGTTAATTATCTTCTATAGTTAGGCAGGAATTTACAAGTTTTGTGTAGCAATAAAGTTGCTTACAGTCACAGAGATCAGTAATGTTGCCTTTTACACCCATACCTTATATTGTTAACAGGAATTCATCGCAGCAGATGTCCTAAAAATGTATGGTCTGACAAAAGATCAGAACCAGAAGACTGACTGGCAGAAGATGCTCAAATTTGGAAGAAAGAAACGGGACAGAGTCGATCACATACTGGTAAGGCCCAGAATTAAATGTGAATTGTTTCATATACAGTTGAATATCACCTATATATTGACCTGACCTATTGATCTAGAACATCTGTGGAACAAAATGTTTACCGGAACCAGACATGAGACGCATTAAAGGAGAGCATAATGCCAATTAATACAGTTCTGTTGCTGATAAAATGCTATTGGTCGTACAATACATATAATGGTAAACCCCGTTTGTGTACTAGGTCCAGGAACTCCACGAAGAGGAGGCCCAGTGGGTCAACTACGATGAGGATGAGCTGTATGTCAAGATGCAGCTGGCAGATAGCATCTTCGATGCTTTGCTCAAGGACACAGTAAATGTCCTCACGCTAATTTCTGACAAAAAGATGAAAAGAGACGCCCTTTCCTGACGACGTTCCTGCTGTTCAGTTTAAACTACAACTTCCAGCTTAATCTCAGTTTTTCCCCACCCCAGTGAACTCCAGCCAACCTACCGCCACTTGGGCTTCCACCAGCTGATGTGCCAACAGCAACCCTCTGATGCCTTCAGTCCCACTATTACCTCACAGCTAAAATGACGTCGGCTTATTTTGTGAATATTAATTTGCTGAATTTGCATGTAGTTTTGTTTCACACAAAACACCTCTTGAGCAATCCAGCCTTTCAAAATCTTTAACATCATGTAGTCTCAGGTCTCACCTGGACTGGTTTTTTTGTAGCTGCCGTTACTATTTTGTTAGGAGAATGAGTAGATGTGTTGATGGAATGGACTGTGCCATCAGTAAGCATGTAAAAGGACATTAATGCTGCTAAGGTTGTTGTTCCTTTGTGGAGTTTAATTTAACATCTACCTGGATCAGCAATAGGATGTTAAATTTTTATTGAATCTTAAGTATATATATATATATTGATTAAAAAAAACGATTGCAATAAAATAGCAGATGAAAAGATACAGTAAAATCTGTGATTTGACAGTGACACATTGTTAGCTTTCATATCTGGTGATGAGTGTAAGAAGTACTGGTCTGTTTAATTCACAGACTCCATTCAAAGATCTGTCAATTTGCCTTAAATGTAAAATTATGTGATGTCTTTTGCTCTCTCCATTTCCTGCTTCTCTGCAGAGTTTTAAAATGGTGACTGCTCAGCTGGGCTGAAGTCAGGGAAGAAAAGTTGACTTTTTGGCCCCAAGAGCTTCTTGTGATTGTAAGTTGAGCATTGCATAGTTTTTTTAAGGTTTAAAAAATCCAGCATATTTTATCATTACTTTCATTCCTGAATATGAAAAAAGCAACAGGAACATGTTAACCTGCTTAATTTCACACCTGGAAGTGAGCTTAAATGATGTGTCACTGATCAGATATGGCCAGACTTCACTGTAATGGAGTCCAGATATTATATAAAACATTTTGCCTCCTTAATTATTTATTGTGTGGAAATGTTCGATCAGAGGAGAATAGAACGTTCAGAATTGTAAATGATTCTTGATTATTTTAATATTGTGTAAAGAAAATTCTGATGTTATTGTTAAAGCACAAACAGAAATGTGAATGTGAATATGGCAATACATAATATTGAAGAAACCAGAAAAGTTTAAAGTTAGTAGTATTAATAACTAATTGAATCTGTTTGATTAACTGTGCAACTTTTATTGTGGCCACAACTGTCTAGTGTGTCAAAACACAATCACTGTCCTACATGCCTACTTTATGTTAATATTATGAGGCTGGCACAGTGTGCTAGTGTTGAAAGGTTGAGAAGAATCTGGCCAATGTTTTGTGCTTCATCAGATTTTTCTAAGCATTAACAAAAGCTGTAGCTCTATTAACATACATTCAATGTTTTTCTTAAACAAATCTCTATCAGAGTCACACATAAAACCTAATTTTGTGTGCATGATGGTACTCTTTCTTGGGTTGAAACAGACCATACAGCTCACTCATAAAGTATGCAATGGGGACACAGAGGACTGGCAGCAGGCTTAACTTGATATTTTTAGAATCCCATTATGGGACAGTACTAAAATGCTGGATGTGAGCCTTGTTTATCCTACAGTCCACTGACTTTCTGACCTAAGAAAATGTCTGTGGTTATCTCATCCTTTATCCTTTGTCCCTTCCATCAGTAGCCATAGTAAAGGTTGTTAGCAGAACACTTGCACCCAAAAGTACAACAGCAGCACAGTTACATGCTCCAGTTGCTGCTGTCAAACATTTGGCTTTGCGGCAAACGTCGAGCTGAAATGACGTGTTATAATGTTGCCTGCTAATGTCTGATCACAGAGGCAGTTGTTCTCCATAGTTGGTTTAAGTGCCTCTTTTGAGCTTCTAAAAAAATCTGTTGACGTCTCAACATCCTTTGGACCTATTTTCTTTGAATGTCTCTCTTATCTGCTGTGTATTACCATTTTGTAAATGATCCTCAAGTGGCTGCTCTTCCTTCTTCTGACCAGTTTACTAACACTTCAGTTTCTGCCTTATCAATCTGTGTCTGTAGTAAGCAAGTATTCCAAACCTCCTTTCCCTGTGCCTCAGCTTGAGGAATTGTTTGTAAAGACTCTCAAAGTTACCTGCTTCTTGACAGGCCATACGTGCCTCTGTGCATGTAGACACAGTTGAGTCATCCTAAAGTAATTACTGTATCAGGAACTATTTTGTGGGCACTCCACACACAGAGTGGCGGCACAGTGAGTCATTGAGCTGATATGGCTGAGCACGTAGGACTGTATCCAAGGGCTTATTTCAGTCCAACTGTCAGTGCTGCTTTGATCAAACTAACTGTGTACAAACTCATTGTGGCATGTGTGACAGAGCTTGTTAAACAAACACTGACTGTTTGGAGATAAAGTGACCTTAACCTTTTTCTACTGTCAATGTTTTAACCGTTGCTAAGGTGTATGTTCATATTATTACAATGAAGAAAAAAAGGCCAAAAAAAAAAACATTTGATACCAATCTCTCTGTGCTGTAGTCTGGTCTGTAGGCATATGTAACTTTAATGGAGACATTCATAGAACCTGAGAAAGTTTTCTGCAAGGCTTTATTACAAACCTGCTAGCATCGTCCTCTTGAATTGATTGTAGGTGGGAGGAAGTTTAGTTCTCCTCTCTAACTATGCAGTACTTGGTGGTATTCAATGTTTTTGTATGTGTGGACCAAACAGCCTAAACATTTGCTGTAGACTGTAGACAAAATAAATCTAAAAGTAGCCGGAAGCTGTTCGATGTAGGGAGGGTTTGCTGCTCTGAGCTCAGCTAGTAGCTTTACCTTCAATAAAAACATGTGGTTTGATCCGAGTAACTGCAAAAAAAGTAGGCACAAATTATTTGGTTGGCACATTAACCCAGTCAGACTAGATTTCACTGTTTGAAAAGTTTATGAATATTTATAATATTGTGCTGCGAGTGTGTGCAAAGTGCACTTGAGGACTTGTACAGTTCTTTTATGGGTGTAAATATACTGTCTCTCTGATCTGACCCAATGTTACTGTAACCTGAATGATCATTGTAAAATAAACACTTTGCAAATATGTACATAGTATATATTTGTTAACTAAAAGTAAATTGAAACTGTAAATAAAGCTTTCATTGTTTCTAAAGGAAGATGTTGGCCTGTGATGTGTTCTGATTAATGCTGTTTATATGTGGTGACTATGTGACAGCAGACCAACGTGACTCTCTGTTATGTTTAGGTATGTGACTAAACACGGATGTTGAGGTTTGTCAGTTTATGCAAATCTTGATTATATATGTCTGAATTTAGGTGTTAACATTTAAAGCTACAGTGTATCACTTCTGGTACACTGTCTGACAGTTACACAAACACTGATGGGTTATATAAGAGGCTGAGAGGGCAAACAAGGAAAATATCATAGTTCCACTTAAACTGCACCACACCATCCCATTTTCTTGAATTGTCTGAGCAGCATCAATTTGAAGGTTTACGCAACAATTAAAGAAGTTTTCATTCTGGAGGTACACACACAAGCATTAGAGCTTTACTTAAGGGTAATTCTTTGATATGTAAAATGCATTTTTTTTTAAAGAAAATGAAACTTTCCCTATCTTTTTAGATCCCAGTTATTTAAAAAAATGCTCTGACATCTTTGGTCAGTGGGTGTGTGTTAGGGAGAATTAATGGTGTCTGTGTAAACTCTTCCTCCTCCCCTGGTAAAGGGATGCCTTTTAATACAAGAACAAGAACCTATTATTGTCATTTCCTAATACATCTTTTAGTTTGTTCATTTTAAAATGGGAGAAGAAAATACATGAGGAGAAGTGTCACAAAAAGAGATCTTCAGTAAGACATAATAAATATATTTTCAGAGGAGGACTATCGGATGAAGATGGATGTTTAGAAAAAAATTAGTTGTTGCTATAAATACTTGAGTCCATAAACGCGCAGTTATCATTGATGGACCGCAAACTTTCGCTCTGCCTTTGTCATTAATTGTTATTTCCTGTATGAGAGTCATGACGCGTCACTTTAAATCGCCATCATTTCATATCAGACTCCGTTTCAATGAGTTGCGGTGAGCGCTGTTTGTGGGGCAGGCTGTGCGCGCTGGGCGGGGGGATGGTCCAGGAAGCCTGCTGGCCATAAAAAAAATTAGGAGAGGGAGAAAAAGTTGTGTCAAGTTTTGTGACAGGAGAGCTGGAAAAGTGCCTGCGCTCCGACTGTTAGCGGCGGCAGCAGCAGCAGCTCGCAGGGGGAAGATGGCGCGGCGCTGTGGCCGTGCCACGTCTCGGTTTACTGAAGAAATACACATTTATCCAAGAAAGAGAGTAACGTTGGCAGTTTGGTTGTGTTTGTGTCTCGTTTTCTTGTCCTCTGCGGAGGCCGGACTGTACACCGCGTCGGACCAGATCGTCCTGTTAACTCCGGAGAATGTGGAGTCGATCTTGGTGAACTCCACAGCTGCGATGGTTGTGGAGTTTTACGCTTCGTGGTGCGGACACTGCATCGCCTTCTCTCCGGTGTATGTGAGCCTGGCCAGAGATATCAAAGGTTGGTGCGGACCTGCTGTGCTCATGTGGCTGCAGCAGCGTACACTGACAGTTAATGTTTAACCTTTTATCCTGTGTGATCACTCAGAAGCTGCTGCTGTTTTACTCTGTTTGTAAACAATGCTCAGATTTACACTTTTTTTACATCTAAAAATTATATATATATTTTTATAATTTTTTTAAAATAAAGGATTCAAATCTATAATTCATCCTCATATATTTGGGCTGTCTTATCTGCATGGAAACAGTGAGAGAGAGCTCCAAGCTGTTCCCATCTGTTAATTAGAGCATGTGATCTAGTGAAAGTGTTTTCATCCTCCATCACATCCTCTTCTTCACTGAGGCCAAAGAAATACAACACAGCCATGACGATAAACATAATTAGAATGATAGTTATGGCCAAATTTTCTGATGATGGCAGAGGGCCTGTCTGCACAGTCACAGAGTATTTCAGTCCTGTGTTTCTCTCTCTCACACACACAAACACACACACACACATAAACTCAGAGACAATAACAACTAATGGCCTGGTGCAGCCTTTAGAGACAGGGAAACATTACAGGACTTGAGGAGAAATGTGGTGCACACATTGGTTTCACACGGGGAGTGTGTTTGTATTTTTCTTGACCGGACTCCCCTGTATTGACACAAATGGCACTAAGATAACACAGGACAGCCCCCAGTGTCAGCAGACTGCACAGTAGACGGGTCACTAAATATTTACTGTGATTATCTGTCTCTTCAGAGTGGAAGCCGGCTGTAAACTTGGCGGCCATAGACTGCGCTGCCGAGGAGAACAGGAGGGTTTGTACTGGCTACAAAATCAGAGGCTATCCCACCATCAAGGTATCTGTTCAATATGAGCTGTGTGCACAGGCCCATGGAGCTGCAACATGCAGGGCTTTAGTCACTAAAATATAAGATTTAAAGTCAAATTATCCCCCTTTTTCCATAATAAGGGTTTTAAGGAAAGATGGCTGAGTTAATCATGTGGATCTGAAAATCTGTGCAGGTATACTTGTAAAATGTTTAGTTTTTTTACAGTTGTAAATTTAAAAAAAGGCAATTTAAACATGTCATTTCTTCAGCTGGAATATGCATCTGCCTGATTAAAAATGAAAAGAAAAAGCCCAGGTGCTGCTTTCTTCAACATTAAAACACACCTCATTGCTACTCAGCGATGTTTTGGGCAATTTCTAATTTTTTTGTCCCATTTAAATTCATTGTCTTGATTTTAGTGAACAACTTGTACAAAACGTTTGTGAGCAGGAAACCCTGGCCTACTTTGTCTCTACTACTCATCCAAGTGAAAACGACCATTCTGACTACGTCTTACAATATAGTAAAACAGTGCAGGGTAATATTCAGTGCAGATGACTTCTGATGTCATGAATAATAATGTGAGTCTGACAGGTCGGCTTGATGCAGAGTTAACTTTTGCATTGTCAGCAGCCACACACCAGAAATACTCCCATTTCAAACATCTGCATTTGTATTTGTAACATAACTCATTAGTCAGCAGAAGTGTGTGTGTGTGTGAAGGCTTCTTCTCTCAATAATTCAGTGAAAGCCATGAAACAAAGAGCTCCTTCTGTTTGAAACCTACAGTGGCACTTGAACATCTGCAACTCATTTGAACCAGTGAGGATTTTGGGGTCAAGGCGGGCAGAGTGGAAGGATGCCCCCCTTCTCTCACCCAAATCCCCCAACATTACACAACCTCGCTCTGCTTCTCTCGGGCTCATGTGAGGGATGTCTAATGTGCTCTCTCCTTTTACCTCGCAGTTCTTCCATGCCTATTCCAAGGCTGATTCTACAGGACAGGCCTTTAAAGGTACGACTGCACGCACTGCTGCAGGTTTATTTACCTTCAGAAAACATGCTGCGCTTGTCTTGGTGCAGTTTCCACACGTCATTATCAGTCAGATACATTCTGAGAGGTGAAGGGCGGCTCCAGTATGTGACTGTTTACACGGTGCACTGTTTATTTCACACGTACCCAATAGTTCAGTTGCCCCTGGAGTTGTTTGTATTTTTCCTCAGGATGTGTCTCAGTAAATGATTCTCCAGCTGGAGTTCTGTCTCACTTTCAGATTTTTCCCGTAATGTCCGAGGTCTCCGGCACAGAATCATCGACAAACTGGAAACGCACGTTGAGCCGTGGCCCCCCGCCTGCCCACCACTGGAGCCCACCAGGTACTTTGATCAGTCTGTTCTCTGTCTTGGTATCACTGTTTAATCAATGAACTATCAGTGGATGGAGTTTAGAGGTGATTGATAAGTTTGTGGCCTGGGGTTGAAAGACTGTATTTGCAAAGTGATTATACAGAATATTTGAAAACAGTATCTTGTGTAGCAGCTCTGTTTCAGGTGATTAAAAAAAGCCACAAGTCAGCACTGTCTGTGAATCCCTGTGAGTGGGAACAGTGGAAAAAATACATGTTAGGATTTCTAAAACTGACATCTTCTACCTTTGGCTGCTAACTTCATCAGTCTAACTTAAAATAAGTGTTAATAAATGATCCTGGAAATGCAGTCTAGGAAAGGATCCTTCCTTTGAGAAACACTGAGTGGCTGACAGACTTTCTCTTCCTGTTGTTCCTTTACTGCTAAAATATACTTTATAAATATATATATACATATAATACTTTCAGTATTGCAGTCATATATGACACACAGGCTTCTGTACAAGAAGAAAAAAAAGTCATAGACAAACTAAAATAAGAACATGTACCTATAGAGGAACAGTAAATGTTACCATTGTTGTAATTTAATATAACACTGTACCTGTATTTTATGTGCTGGACTGCATGTCACTTGGCTCTGCAGTGTTTATTTATCAGCAGCTACAGGACCATTTTCCCAGTGTTGCATCATTTCATTCCCACGGACTGCTACAGGAATTTATACAGTTTAATTTATTGTGGATGAATTGTTTTGACAAAGCAACAAGAAAAACACAGTGAGGCTTCAGTTTATTTTATTGAACTGTACTGTCGGAGTGAGACTTTATGCTGGCTCCCTGTTACTACTAGGCCTCCCTGCACTGCTCACTTTATATGCACAGATTACTATGATGGTTGTACAGGAAAAAGAAGCAGGAAGTTGAGGTTACTTCCCTTTTTTAGATTTAAAGTACTACCTTTCTATTTCACTTGTGTGTCAGAGCAAGACAAGAGGAAGGAATTCTTACTAAAGTTTATATATATTAAGTAGTAGATTAATATATGAATTGTATATGAATTGTAGATTCTGCTTCTTTTGCTTGTTTGGAGTTTCTTTAACCAAATATCTGTCCGTTTTTGTCTGCTTTTCTCTTTTCAGCCAAGCAGAGATTGACAATTTCTTTGAGACCAATAATATTCAGCACTTGGCTCTGATATTTGAAGAAGCCACATCCTACATTGGCCGAGAGGTAACAGCTAACGTGTCCCTCCACCTGTGCTGTGTGTGTCTTTCTCTCTGTTACCTGTTATTCTTCTGTTGTCTGGACAACAGAAATAAATGAATACATCATTTCCTTTCTTTATGTGCTGTGTACATCAGGTGACCCTGGACTTGTTACAGTTTGAGAACATTGCTGTGCGCAGAGTCCTAAACACGGAGGAAAGTCTGGTGACCAAACTGGGAGTGACAGAGTTTCCATCCTGCTACCTGTACTATCCTGGAGGGAACTTCACCAGACTCAGAGTGTGAGTACCTCCCCTGTCTCTATTATCATCACATTATTATCACTAGATAATATTCAATACTTCTCTCTCTCTCTTCTCTCTCTCTGGTGTCCCAGATGATGATAATATCACTTCATAAACATTTGCTTGTACAAACATTCAGATAGAGTTGCTGACTGCTTGGGGCTGTTTAACCATAGGTTGTGACAACATTTGACTGACTGGTTGGTTAACCTGAGGGCTGACACACACTTATAAACTGCAGAATATGACACGAGAGACAGCCTGCACTGAGGTGCATTAACACACTTCTCTCCAATGAATCATCTGGCACCATGGATATATGTCAGCCATTACTTATGTGCATACTTTTCCCCCTTTTTTTTATCAATAATACGAAAAACAATATGTGTATACTGTATATTTAAGCTTTAAGACATATTTCTGTATAAGACATGAAAAAAAAATATCCTGATCCCTGAAAATGATGACTTTTAGTATATCTACTAGTAGTCTACTCCTTAAAATAAGTTTTCTACTAGGGATTCATGTGTGTGTAAAGATTGGGAAAAACATTTTCTGGACATTCTTCATGTTTTATTATCAAATATTTGAAGTTTTTACATTATTTCATAAACATCAAAAGACACTGTGGCATGAGCCTTGTTCAAACATGTGATTTGTCTCTTGGTTCTTTTTTATTACAATACTGTGAGTGAGGGATACGCAAAAGAATGAAGTCATCACTTTTTGGCTTTATTGGCCACCTGCAGTCCATGTTTGCAGTTCTGTGTCTCCATTCAAAATAACAGGAAACAAACAGATTGTTATAGGTAACCGTAACAAGCACGAGCAAAGATCGAAGAAAGAGTCTGGTGTTATGCCGGGTGTGCTGGACAGTTACAGGGAAAACAATGTGGGTCCTGTTTGTCCATTTAAAGGGATGACACAATGGTTCCTTGTTATCAAAACTGGAAAATTCCAAATTCCAACAAGGAGACATCTGTTATCGGACAGAGGTTTGAAATCCTTCATCGCCGGTGACATTCAGCTGGTTTTTGTATTCATTGCTAACATCTTTAAAGTTTATCTTGACCTGAGTTACACAAGTATCAAGTTTATTCTGTTTCTGTTTCCATTGTTCGCATGCAACGCCTTTGCTTCCCTCGAACAGGCCCCGCCGCGTGCTCATTATCTGAACCCTATTCATGAGAATACTTTTAAACATCTGGCCTCTTAATGGGATCAGAGCATCAAAATCGCACCCATTATTCACTATCATAAAGCGGCGCTGATCATTCCTCACCCAGCAAATTCATCTGCTGTTTCTGCCTCTTTGTTTGGCTGTTTCAATAACTTGGCATGCAAAGAGGACTCTTTTTAGTTGACAAATGCAAAAAGGAAATGATTTATTGCTGATTTATTTATTCACCCTCCATCTCTCCCCTTCCAACCCCCCTCATCTCCATCACTGTACAGAAGGGAGGTTTTTTAATTTCTTGCATGAAAACAATGCCATTGCTTTTCTGGCTTCACCTGCCAAACAAGCCCCAGCCGCACGCGGCGACAGATGGCCTCCCATCATCACTGAATGTCTGATTGATCCTGGGAGAGCAGAGCGTGCCTGTGTGTGTGTGTGTCTGTGTGTGTGGGAGCATGCACATCCGTCATGCATGTAATGTGTGCTGGTCCCAGGCGAATGCATTCTCTCTCAGCTCACCCTGATGCCTGCCTGCCCGCTGGCCCTGGGGATCACTGGATGAATGGCTTCCCCTCCACATCTGTACACTCCCACCAGACATGCAGGTGTAATTGAGTCCCGGGCTGGTGTGAGTGAGCGCTGGCCCAGAGTATCCATCCTCCTTATTACCATCCTGCCCCTGTTTCATGAGGCTCTCGCTCTCTCTCTCTCTCTCTCTCTCTCTCTCTCTCTCCCCCTCTCCCCCTCACTCTCTCTCTCTCACTCCCTCCCTCTCTCTCTCTTGTGACAAGGAGAAAAAAGAAAAAAGCAAATGAGAGGAGGAAGTGAGGGGTGGAGGTGGAGGGCACATTAATGGTTGTGGTTCCAGGGTTATCACATGGCTATATGATCAGCAATATCTCTCGGTTCTGTGCAACTCTGGCACCATCTGCTCGCTATTTAAAATGTGTTCCTGTGTAACTGACCAGAAGAAAATACAAGTCATAAAATATTTTTATGGCAGTGGACTGCTGAAACAAAGGGTTGGAATAAAGGCTGAGGCTTTCTAGCTGATTTTCGCCCATACTGCACATACAGGCTTCAAGTGTGTGGACCCTGAGGGGGGGTTCCATGTAACATTTATATGTTGCTGTCACATATAGAAATCTGATTAGAGTTTTTTTTTCAGTCACAGGATTAAGTGAAGTAGGATGCTGGTTCCCCCTGAAAGAGTTGGAGGTTTTCTTTGATTAACATGCAGACCAAAACACACCTGTTCATCCTGCCACTTGTAGGAATTCAGTTCATTTCAGTTTTGTTTGTGCATCTTTTACGAACACAATTGTCTCTAAAAAAAGCACTTGATGGCAAACAGTAGTTCACTATCACTCAGAAACAGGACATTGCATCCTGCAACATTCAGGCTTTGCTCAGTTGACCGTCAATATATCTGGGGGACCTAAGGCTCACAGTCACACTTTCTCTCACCTTCTGTCACACAGCAACATTGAGGCTCGCACCTTCTACTCTTATGCCCTCCAGAGGCTGCCGGGGGTGGTGCGGTCAGGGAAGCCTCCACCGGTCTCTTTACATATTCTCACTAACAACACAGACGAGCCCTGGAGGCAGTTCAACAAGTAAGGAACGAGACACACAGAATGTTATCTCTCTCGGTTGCTGCCATTAACTCTGCTTTGAATGTGTGTTTAAATTTGTTTGCCCAGGTCCAGGGTGTACATGGCAGACTTGGAGTCAACGCTGCACTATTCCCTGCGTGTGGAGCTGGCTGCTCATACTGTCATCAAAGGAGACGCCCTGACTTCTCTCAAGAATTACATCTCTGTCCTGGCAAAGGTATGAGCAGACGCTGCACACAGAGTGATAAGTGTGGGTCAAATGTCGAGTCTTTGTATTAAGTGTTCATGTTCTCTTAAAACAAGCTGTGCAGCCATATCTCATGACCATACTTAGGCTCCATGAAGCTTCAGAGGTTTCTGTTTAGTCCACAGTGTGCAGTTGCAGCAGGTCACCACCAGATGGAGAGTGAGACAGCAGAATTATTAAACAGCACCTCAAACTCTAGATTTAAGTTGTGTTGCAGCATTTAGCTTATGTTTCCTTATGTTAGCATTTATTAAATTATTCTAAATTGGATAGATTATATATACACTGTTGTTTAGAGTCTCTCTCTCAAACAAACAGTGAAAGCAGGAGTGGATGCCTTTGAGTAGAACAAGAGACTCTCGTGGGTATTGTTGACCCTCTTTGCTGCTGCTGTGTCTCAGGGGGATTGAAGCGTGGCTGCCCCCCACCCACTCACTGCCCGCAAACAGACGCAGCCTGATTACTAGTAAGCATTGTCGGGATGCACTTCTCTTTCTCTTTGTGCTCAAATCCTGGTTACTCACCAGTATTTCTGTAAATACTGGTGACCATGCCAGCATCCATTTCCAGTTCTGTTCTCCCCACTCTCACTGAAATCCTGCAAATCTGCACTTTTCATTTCATCCTGTATTTACGTGTAACAATAACTTTCAGTCCCTCTGTCCTCTGTGAAGTGTGCCAGCCAGGCAAACATGTTGTGATGATGAGGCCTGACCTGCTAGCCTTGTCCCGATTGGCTACACACCAGGCTGTTTCACTGCCCTAGTCTGCCACCAATCTCTCTGATTATATCCCGCTCTCTAGGGAGGCGTCATGGCGAACAAGTCTGTATCACTGTGTGTGTGTGTGTGTGTGTGGGCCAGCACACTGTGGCCTCCCATTAGCTCCAGTTTGTTTAGTCAATAGCGGCAGGTCCCAGTGGTATTTTTAGCCTGCCCCCCCACCCAGCAGAATGGAGCAGGCACTCTTCAGGGCTTTGTGTGGCTGTCTGAGGACGCTGTCATTGTTACAGCTGACCGCCACTTGTGACAGTCCTCATTGACATTTGACTGGGAGCTCCTTCACAAAGAGCCAGGATGCTCACAGTCAGCCAGCTTGTTAGGAGCATGTAATGTATGACAAGCAGAGGGTTGGAAGGAGGGTAAAAATTATTTGGACGTTTGGATTTTAAAGCAGCATATAAAAGTGACCTCACTTTCCTCGTAATCACTAACACAGGTTGTGAAAACGTGACACCTGAACTCACTGTGTGAATCATGTGATTAGATTATAGTGAAAGTGACTATGACTTGACCTAAGTGTCACCATCACACTCATGGGTCACATTACCAAATCATGAGTCATCTTTTAATTTTGATTGGATGAGTACAAAGTGGATTTACATGCATGGGCTCCACAGACATACCACCAGAAAATAACAGTATTGGAAGAATTTTGTGGTGATTGAAACAACTGGTGTTTCGTAGCTTTATGCCCCCTTGTGGTTGTGTGAATAAGTGCACTAGGGCAGAAGTAGTTCCTGTGGTACCCATGTTGCAGTGCTGTGCTTGTTGCAGATGGGAGAAGATTAGTGATTTTTACTTTATCAAAAAGGACAAGAGTCAAATCAAAATCGATCAGTCATGAGCAGAATGAGCAGGCGGTGGGAGGGATGTAGAGGGGCAGGGGGCAGGGATGGTGGGAAGTTGAGGAGCAGAACAGCTCTGGGAATGAAGGCTGTTCTGCATCTGGGGCAGCGAAGCCACCGACCTTAGGGAAGAAAGCATGTAAGGTGGTCCTGCAAGATCCTGTGTGCTGTCCTCAGTGTCTTCTGCTCACACACTGTGTTCAGTAATCTGAGTGGAAGTCCAGTGATTTTAGATGATTTTATTATTAATTATTATGAATTCATAATAATAATAAAATTATTATGTTTATATCCCAGTGATTTGTAATGAATATGTTTAGCATAATGTTTGTAATACTGGCTATAAATATTTATATTTGAATATTTATTCAAACAAATATCAGGTCCACAAAAATCACAATAATCATTAGGATACAGCTGTTTATGATGCAGGTGTTTGCTTCAATATAGAAATATGTACGGAATAGAAGGATAACAGGAGGTCTGAAAACTCTCCTAAAGAAGTTCAGTTCACAATCAGACTGAAAAAATGTGCATATTTTTTGCTTGAACATGACTTGTGTGTAAATTTGATTTTGAATTCTAAGTAATCATGTCAGCTGATGTTTGTTGTGTGCGTCTTAAGGAGTCTGAACATTAATATTCTTTCATCCCTTTCATGTTGACATCTTTTAACGACATCCTCAAAAATTGCACCCTGCTCTCTTCAAGACTCTTTAATTTCATGAGTATTTTGTTCCTGTGTAATCATCCCATTGTTGTGTCTCTTCATGTGTCTCCGCCCTTACATGTAAACATGTAACATTTTTTTTTTCTTCTTCTGTTTTTTTTTTTTTTTTTTTTTAAACTCCCGATCATAATATTACTAGATTAACTGTCTTGTCAGGCTGAAGCCGGATTTATGATTCCTCTACATGTATATGAGGATTAAAAAAGTGGATCTTGGGAAGCATGAGAGCATTACAGCGAGGTTTTTAAGGATTACACCTCTATCCTGCTTTTCTTGAAAGAAGCCCTTCAGCCTGGAGGGGACAAAGGGGCAGGGGAATGAAACAAAGAATTAAAAGGGGGTGGTTTTGGCCTAAAGGAGCACAATCCTCAGCCTTCTCACGCCAAGGCTTGGGATGTAATATCCACATAAGTGATTCCATATAATTAAGCTGATTTCTTCAGCAGAGTGAGTTTTAAATAGTAGCTTCCTGTGTGTATATTTGTAAAGATAAAGCCGCTGTTTGCTGGTTTCTGTCTTGCACGTGTCTGCGGTGCCCCCCTATGCCTGACCGTGTGGATTGAAGTTGGATTATAAGTGAGGGGCTTCACCCCTGTCTTGTCCCAGCCTGGCCTGCCCTGTAGCAGCCAACAGATGCCCGCCCCCCATTCAGGACCATCACCACAAGGAGCTTGTGGTTTCTTGAGTGCTGCCTGATACTAATCGGATCAAGGATGACATATTGCCAGGGTGAATGGGATTGTCATGGTCCAAGTTGGGATGGGGGGCATATGAGGGGTGCTGGGTTAAAGGAGGAGAAGTGTGTGAGTCTGTGTTGGTGCAGGTTTTCTCCAGATAACTGAAGCAGAGACATGTAGAGATGATAAAAGTCATAGCAGGAGAAAATCAATAATTAGTAGGGATCCCTCATACAGAATTCTGTCTGCTAATGAATCACTTTAATGGTCCTGTCAGCTGAATATCTGCTATTTTGTTAAAATACTTGTTCACTTAAAGTTGGGTGGTGACTGTGATGGTTGTTGTAGATACTTATAGAAGTATCTTATTTATTGAATGTAAAAAAAAAAACAAAAAACATTTTTCTGTTTCAAAGTCTAAATTAGTTCCTCTGATAGTGCCTTACTGTTGTAACTTGTATCTGGAATCACTTTGATCACTTTCCTGACCTCAGCAGCTTTATTTTAAAGCAGCTATTACCACAAAGGGTTGACTGACTGGGACTGTGCAGCATCAGGTTAAGGCAAAGATCAACAAGAACAAAGTGAAGGCTAATGTGTGGGTTTTTTTTTTTAGCATTTATCAGGCACAGAGCGGTCATGAATAACGTTGCTTGGTGATGCTAACTTTAAGCCCATTAGTGGAAAACACCTGCGTTTTCTCCTTTGGTTAAATTCATATGGCTGTTTAATGAGCTTTTCTGACTGCTTGGCATTCAGACCTCAGATCCACACCTAAACCTATTAGATCACTCTGCCACCAGTGAGCAGCAGACATCACAGGCCTTTGTGTGCTCTTAACATCTCAGCTTCAGTCCCACGGAGGCTAAAGGTTGTTTCAGGGGAGGCTCATTGGAAAATATCAGTGAAAGACATGAGCCATAAACAGGAGATCATGTAGAGGAGAGCTGTGGACAAATAAACAAAAATAATGTCAACATAAAGATTAAGATTAAGATTAAGAAACCTTTATTAGTCCCACAATGGGGAAATTGAATTTTTGCAACAGCAGATACAGACGGCAAAGGATAAGTTAAGAAAGATATATACATGATAAAATAGACTGCCAATAAAATATAGAATAGAATAGAATCAAAAAACAGTATACATATTAACAGTTATTGCACAGGTGAGTGGAGGTAGAAGGTAGAAGTGGTCTGTAAGAAACCTGTACATAGTGCAGCAAAAACTAAATAAATAATTTATTGTACACTGTGGTGGCACCTATCAGAAGTGTTTATTATACAGTCTGAACACCTAAACACCTCTTCTTAACCTGGAAAACATCAGAGAGATGTGAATAAGCGTTATTACGAAGAGACAAGAGGCACTAAGCCTTTGGTGATTTAGATGTAGATTATTTGATGATGATGATGATGATGATGACAGCATCACGCCTCCTGAGAAGTATGTAGTACAAATATAAATGGGGATATTGTTTAATTGAAGTTGAATGTGTTCTTTAAAATATTTAGAGAGAAGAAGCTTAAGTTAATAGACCTGAACCTGAACCTGAAGTGTAACATGGAGATCAGGTTCGAGTTTGATGAATAGAGGGCTGTAATGCGTATGTTTGTGCAAATGTAGGAACAGATGGTGGAGGACACATGACTGATAAACGTCCACTGTCCACGTTAGATGACACTAGAGCTGTGTTCTCTCTTCGTCCTGCATTATGTGTTGTGAGTTTTTCTTCTTTTTTATTTTATTCTGTTGAGGATGGAGTCTGTTTATCTGTTTTGGAAAAAAGGCTTGATCCCCCTGCTGTGTCTGTTTCTGAGAAACAGGACTATTAACACTGCACAGACAGGCTTACTGTAAGAAAAGGAGGCACATTTAGCTGAAATGTATGAAAGCAGTCTTCTCTGTCTGACACTCAGCTGTTTTTCTTGTCTGCACCCCGTGTAAAGAAACCTTTGTCTGTGCCTGTCTTCAGTCTGTCATCACATCAGCCTCAGACAGGCATCAGCTGGATTTCCTCTTTCTCTTCGTGTACCCACGTTGCTAGTTACAGTATCATGTTTCCTCACAGCTGTGGTGGTTGCCACGGTGATGCTAGTGTGACAAGGAGTAGATACACAACAGGAGAAAGCCAGAGCCTAAGTGGTTGTTAGTGGCTTAGGATATGGATCCTAATGAAGGAAGAGGCTTAAGTTCGGCTGTTGTCACATTTACTAACATTCTTTTAAAGGTGCTGAGAAGGAAAACAGTCAAACCACCACATTGTGCAGCATATAAGCCGTTTGCACACTGCTGGGAATGTGCTGGTAACACATAATCCAGTGTTAGGGTGGAAGTTATAAACAAAAAGATTTGGCTTATACTTGCCACTGTTTGAGTTGGTGTATGTTTTGGCACTTTTTGGGCCTTCCAGTTATATTATATTGAAGAGTAGACAGAAATCCTTACAGCTGATATCTCTAACACTGAGGTGAAATATTGTGGATATATTCTAGTTGTCTGTTCTCGTTTTGTTTCACTGTAATAAACACCTGTGTCTTTCTTGTCTGCAGTATTTTCCAGGCCGTCCTGTGGTGATGAACTTGTTGAGGTATGCAGACTCCTGGTTGCAGAAGCAGACTGCAGATCAGATTTCCTATGAGGCATTTAGAGACATATTGGATAACAAAGCACAGGTAAGAGAAAATAGAGGCATGCTTATTTTGTCTGTGGAATCATTAGCATGTTAGGAAACTGCATGGATGCAAATTGAGCTCACAAACAGGAGGCAGGAAAGTAAGAGAGACAAACCAAGAGTAGCAGGCAGATAAACAGCTGTAGGGAGAACAGAGGGCAGGTCATCACAAAATGCACCCAGACTGATGTGAGGATGTTTGTCTGCGAGCGGCCTCATCACTTCTCTGAGCTTCAAGGTGACCTGTCAGTCTGGACACTTAATCAGTTTTAAAACCACCTCAGAACTAACGCAGTAAAGCCTGGTCTGTCTAAGAAATGTATCAAAATACTAACTTGAATGTGAATATCTAACATCCACCCAGCACGAGTTGAGGAATATATGCGTCTATCTAAAGGTAAACATGCAGATATTTCAGGGCGTACTCTGCCCTTGTGTCAGTGCCAGCACATACAGCGGAGGATCTATGTGCTGTTGTCTTTGGAATGAAGCCTGCATGCCTCCAGTGTGCGGCCCCTCGCAAATTGAAAGAGTCACTTACTTACATCATTAGCTTTTAGCAAGAAAATCAATGGATCAATGAATCAATGGGAAGGTATGAACAGACTCCGCCTCAGAGGAAATGGACTCTCACACACACACACACAAATACACACTCCAAATCTTTACTATTGACATGTGAGTAACCCTGTCAATCAGAGCAGCAACTGCGAAGCAGTGCGGCGAGTGAAATGACTTTATGTCAGAGAAAATATGTTGTTGGATTCAACTGCGGCTGGTGGTTAGAGATCAGGATGGCTTCTGTTCATTAGTGGAGGGCTGAGCTATTAACCTGAAATTGACTTCTCATTGATCAGGAAAACTATGTGGAACAGCTTTCATTAAGTTGAACAGATTAGGAGACGATAGCGGGACATTTTTACCTTTTAGAGGGGCTTTGGAATTTTGTCTCATGTGAAGGACAAATCTGCAGATATTCTGCATGTTTCCTGGTCTGAATAAAATCAATAAAAAGACCACAACTGAGCATCTTTTAACACGGCTAGGAGCCCACGGCCTCCTTTTCAATTCTACTAAACTTAATTAATTAAATGATGTAGTTTCATTTTTGTAATACATTAGCTAGGAATTATTATTAGCACATATTACTCAGAGTTAAATCATGCTTTTGTTGGGAGCTGTTTGCATCTGCAGATTTGCTTCTTGCCCAGATGACTTGTTTTCCAGTCAGTGTGCAGAGTAGTTAAACTCATTATATTGTGGTGAAACTTTATTTTTTTATTCCTTTGCACCACAGCCAGAGGTGTTATCTTCATACATTTCATTTGTGAGGATGAAGACCTTTGCTCCTTTACCAACAACAAAGCCGATGTGGTCTTTCATCGGCCATGTTGGTGTAACGTAGCATCAACGTCTTCTGCGGCTTATTCTCACAGCGCTGGCTTCGCCCCTCAAACAGCTATTGGTTTGGCTCTGCAGTTCTTGCATGGATGTGTTACTGCTCTCTAACAAATAGGCTACTTAGACTTTACAGGCTATATTTTTTTCATATTTTTGTCACATTAGATGACAGTAAAACATAGATAACCAGCATCTTTGTTTCTTTCTCCCCTTTTTTCAGATTCCAGACGCTGCATTGCCTGAAGGGGTGAGGTGGGTGGGCTGCCAGGGTTCACAGCCCCACCTCAGACGTTATCCCTGTGGGGTGTGGACTGTCTTCCATGCTCTCACTGTTCAGGCCAACAGTGGTGGCAGCTCAGGTACACACACACAGTTTGTATTTCTATGAATGAAAGGGCCATTGAGAGTTCAGGGAGTCAGACAAGGACTGAGGTCGAGGGCTTTGTAAGGCTTTGTAAACAAATTAAGTGAGGAATGCCTGGACTGTGTGTGTGTTTTTTTTACACTGACCTACCTTAACACAGAGACACACACACACATACACATATGACAGGCTTACACATAATTTTCTAAAGTTCTGTCAGGTTTTGAAGATGTTGATTTGAATTCTATATTTTTCAACTGTAGCAAAAATTGAGCCTAATTGTGACTGTGTGAAAGGGGATTAGGTTAGATTAGTGGAATGTGAGTGGTTAATAAAACAGGCAGATGACCAGAAGAACTGCTCCTGGCACGGACTTTAATCTCCCTTTAACACACACACATTCACGTACACACGGAGGTTAATCCCGAGGTTTACGGACCATCATGTGACCTGCAGATGCACCAGCCAAAAAGGGGTGTCCATCTGGCCCCCCACAGGCCACCAGCTTAATGGGTGTGCTCACAGACACACACACGCTGCACAGTCTTGACCACAAGATAAACAGAACTTATTTATATCTACACTGATATACCCACTGAGTTAAAGATGTGAATACAGTTTAATGCAGGCACGTCATTATTTTTCATAAACATCATCCTCACACCTGCTGCACAGTTCATCTGAAGGTCCTGCTAATCTGAGAACAAAAGCAAACGCCCCATGGAAAATATGTTTGTGGACTGTTGATATCCTGGGACAACAGCATGGCTAGTATTCACACAGAGCGTTAACAGCATTTAATCTCCAGATTGGGTTATCCCATTCTCACAGATTATTCATCTCAATATGGGGTTAACCCTGCTCTGTGTGACTCGGGGCCCACAGAACCGTGGGAATCCACTGTCTGCTGAAGGCAGGATCTCAGGCAGGAGCTCAGGTTTATGGTAGATTGGTAGATATGGTCAATGCATCCTGATAACGAGGTCTGAGTTGATGTGAAATATGTAGAGGGATAATATGTTCACATTTACTGACATACACTGGCTGACATACATGTTCTTCTCCAGCTCCTCGGGAGGTTCTTGGAGCAATGAGAAGCTATGTTCACAACTTCTTTGGATGCAGAGCGTGTGCTGAGCACTTTGAGAACATGGCCAGAGAGAGTGTGGCGGAGGTGGACACACTGTCCTCAGCCGTCCTGTGGCTATGGTCCAGACACAACCGCGTCAACAACAGACTAGCAGGTAAGAGTCAGAACCACCACCTGAAGCGACATTTACCTGGATTCTGGGAGATTATAAACCAGTGCTTTTACATTTTTGGAAACAAAAAGTCGAAGTTAAACACTTAAGGTCACTAATCCATTTACATCCTGTGTCCCTCCCACTTTTCCTGTCACATACTTGTCTTTGCCTCCGTTTCCACCCACCCAGACCAATTCCAATGAGTAATTCCTGCAGCTTTTCTGGGGGGGGGGGGTATTCCAGCTTCCTCTCATGATCACTTAGTCTTTGTAATACGACTAAAAGAGGGTGCGGGGACAATGGACGGATCCTCAGAACAGACACCAGCTGTCACCCCGTCTTAGCCCTCCAAGTATCATTTGCCTCTTCCTCACCCATTTTCTCCTGAAGACTCCCTCTTCCATCCTTCACACGCTGTGATTTTCTTCCATACTTCATCCCCTTTGATGTTTTGGTTAAGCATTTATTCCTTCTCCTCCTCAAATTCTGCTCAAGATTTTTCATCCAAATCATCCTTTTACATTCTACTTAACCACCCAACATGCCTAAACACATCTTCACACTTTTTTTGTTTTATCTCTGAGTTTCCACTTGCTCTGATGCTGATGCTCTGTCAGCATATTAGACTTCTTCAGTGCTAAACAGCTCCTGAGTGCCTCTCCTCCCTCCTTTTGTGTTCATATCATTTTGTTAGGCACTGACCTGTCATCATTAACAGCCTACTTTGTTAAATCACTATCTTTTGTTTGTGTTTTGTTGATGGCCCCTTCTTCTATCGGAGGGACAGCTTGTGTCCTGAACAGCAGGGGCCAGACGGACACCCGCTCCCTGCATGTGTCTGCTCCCCAGACACTTAAACACTACCCAGCCTCCCCCCTCTCCATCCATCCATCCGTCTTCCCTCTCTTCCTCTATCCCCGTGGCCGTCTTTCTGCTCACCCTCCCCTGAGGCTCATATCCTCCGCTTGACAAGTAATAGTGCGGCATCCTCACAGGATAGGTCCCTCAGGAGCCAGCCCTCTTTGCCTACACACACAATTCCCAAGGTATTGTGTGACAGCAGGTGGCAAACACCCTGACACAAGCCACGCACGCTTCCCCTGCTTTACTCTCCCCCCTCCCTTCCACACACGCACATCCTCTCTTCCTTTCCAGCTCGGGTCAAGTTGTGGCGTGTGGCAGGGGGCGTTACTCATAGTGGAGGGTGACTTGGGGTCCACAGGGGATAAGTCGGGTGAATCAGAGGCAGAGAGAGCTTTGGCTGTGTTTGTTGCAATGAACGGCGGCGTCTCCCTGAGGAAAGCACGCTCCATCCCTTTATCCACTCAACCCCTCCTCTCCTCTTTGCCTAAAGTGGAGCTCTTTAGCAAGCCTCCCCACCCCTCTTTTCAGAAGCAGCCATGCATGAAAGAGCAGCTATTTGTAAAGCAGCCCAACAATTAATTTAGCTGGCAACAAAGAGGCCCTAGGGCCCTAGGCCTCCCTGCACCGGCTAAATTAAGACTGGTGGCAGCTCAGTCCTGTTGCTGCTTGTCAACAGCTGAGACTGATTCACATTTCTGCAGACAGAACAGCACTGCTTCAGCCTTCAGGAGTCTGCTTCAGGTGCTGCCCTCCTCACAAGCATCATATGTTGTCATTAAATGGTTCACTGTCGATGCTGATACACACTAAGGTTTGTCACTAGACAGTTTATTGTGTGTTTATCTTAAACAGGGTTGGCTGGCTGGAACCTCTTTCTCTTCTTAGATGCTGCCAAATAACCACAAGAGCAAAAAATGCTGTCAAGTCCAACAACATGATAACTTAATTTTAACAATACAACTAAGACCTTTTTGTATTATAAAACATTTTTATAACACTTTTTGGGCTAGTAGCCAGCCAGTTACTGCATTTTCTTTTGCTTATTTTGCCAGTTGCATTGTGGATGGCGACCAGTGTTAAGCTGCATTACCACATAAATGAGAACCAAAAGTGAGACCTTAAGAGGCACTGGAGTATATGTATTTGAAATATTAATATGCTATCAAAAATGTATTTGTAAATATAACACAATCAAATTAAAACTCTCTTCTTTAGAACTAACAGTCAGCTTCCAGTCATTGCTGTTGAGATCTGATTTATTCTGGAGATACACTGACACTGACACAAGGAATTTTCCAGCCTCTCCCAGTAAACTCAATGCAAAGCACAAATATACAGGATGGCACAACTACAGTAAGGAAGTATAGTTAAACAATATGCATTTAACTTATTTAACCTTTTATATACAAGTGAGAGCTCCATTATGTAGTCTCTGTTTGCAGAAACAATGCTGACAGATGTCATGTTAAATGCATTTAAAAACAGAAACAGAAACAGACAGAAATGTGTTGCCTACAAAAATTTGAGATGTTTCTACCCTCACTCAGTTAGAGAAAAATATGAAGTAACATGCTTCAAATCTGTAAAATCAGAAACGTTCTGATCAAAAATGAAAAATGAAAAAAAGAAGTTGAAAAGCTAATTTTATTTGACAGTTTTTGCTACAGAAACATTTTAATGATTAAGTGGACGAAATATTGTGCTGTATTACCGATCTGTCACTAATTCTGTGGCAATATAAACAAACTAAATTCAATCTTGTCTGGAATCTAAAATCTCAGGCGTCAGCTGCCTTCTCTCACAGTTTTGATAGCTCGGTGCTGTGTGTGATGCTATTTGATCCTCACTTACGGAATAAGTGCTGAGGTAGCTACTTTGACGTGCTGGACAATACATATTTATACCTGATGAATATGTATGCCAGGCGGTGATGACATCCCAGTGACAGGCCATTGTGGCAATCTCAATATGGCTGGTATGGCTAAAGTCACCCTGGCCGCAAACGTGGCAAGCTGATTAGAATAAGGAAGGAGATGCACAAACACAAACACACACACAGGCAGCCGCCCATCCAGGACACCGTAAAATTGATGTATCCTTTATGTAAAGTACCGTATGCAGAGTGCAAACACACACATGCATATGACTGAGATTAATCTTGAGTGGTGAAGGGGGTGGAGGTGGTGGAGGATGTAAATTGACAGCGTTGTAAAGTGACAGACCTGCTGCTGCTCTGCTTCTTTTTTCTCTTTTTTTTCACAAACACATACACACAATGGCCTGTTGGTGACAACACACCATGTGCTGTGTGTGTGTCTGATGAAGAGTATTAGTGGGCAGTGGCTACATGAAAGAAAACATGTTAAAGGAGAAAGTTTCTAATTCATTAGGAGGGCAGCTCCCCTCTGAGGTTTCTTTTGGTCTTATGTTCACTTTGGAGATTGGACTTTGCTTTCAAAGGGGTGTAAAGAGACAAGACAGGTGGTTCAGAGCACCGAGGACTGCTGCCTCAAAACAGGGATTGTGTGTGTGTGTGTGTGTGTTTTGATGTGTGAGAGTGGGGAAGCTGTCCACTTTGGCCATATCTATTATCTCACCATCCCTCCCGCTGGGACATCCCAGAAGCCCATTGATCATTGTTAGACCCTGTCATATGAACACACACACACAAGCACACACCAAAATATCAATCCATAGATTACATGCACACAAACACAGACAGATGATTTACATATACACGCTTAAACGCATACGTACACATATGCATATAGGCACTTAGTTTTTACGAGCACTGTGACAAGATCAAATGGGTTCAGCACAGATTGCATCCAGTTCTCACACTCGCAGCACTCACACCCTCCAGCCAGTGCCTCAACCAGGAGAAGAAAAGAAACAACAATAAATGAAGCAACTGACTGGAAGCTTCCACGTTCTGTCCGAGCCTTTGTGTTATCTTCCAGGGCCAGTGATGTACTTTAGTTAAACTACCAAAGGACATTTCAGACAAGACACAAAGTGATGTTTGTCAATCAGAAATATTTTTGTTGCTCAAAATAATGTGCCATTTATTTTAATGAATTTTTAATGTTTTTTTTTAAATCCATAGTCTAACAAGGTGTGACTCTCTACTTAAACATGATCTTGTTAATTGAGGAACATCATATATAATTCAAGAAACAATTAAATCAAAATCAAAGAATTGTTTCACTCAGTATTTTTATCCATAGAAGTTTATGGCTCTAATAATAAAGCTGCATTAGGTTATAAAGACATATAGGAAATGACTGCACTGAATATCTTTTCTTTTTCTCATCCAACTATGACATTTCACCGTTTCTTGCAGGTGCATTGAGTGAGGACCCCCTCTTCCCAAAGATCCAGTGGCCTTCACCAGAAATGTGCCCTGCCTGCCACACAGTGAAGGACAACGGGGAGCACAGGTGGAACATGCCGCAGGTTCTTCCCTTCCTCATGTCCCACTTCTCTTCCAGCAGCATCCTGACAGGTAAAAATAACAGTATTTCTGACCTGAAATAAGGTTTCTTATTAAACTCAAGATGATCAGAAAAATATCAATGTTATTGGATGTGATTGTAAAATTAGTGTTTGTGTCTCCTTCCTGTCAGATTATCTTGATAATGAAACCCAGGTTCTAGAAAAACAGCGGGAGAAACATGCCAATCAGCAGCTCGCTTTAGCGCAGAAACCTGTAGAAAGGAAAGCCAGGGAGGCCCTGGACGTAATACAAACTTCAACAACACAACCAACAGTGCAAGAAGAAGAGGAGGAGGAGGAGGAAGAGGGGCCACAGGACGAAGCGGGGGCAGATGAAGAAGAGGAAGGTGGGGAGGAAGCACCAGCAGCAGCAGCACCGGATGAGATGCAGGCCTTCAAGGCCAAACCATCTGAACCAGCACGCTGGACCAAGCACACAGTGGAGGGGGTCCGTGGCCAGTGGCAGGTCCACAGGAAGCCGAGCATTGTGGGAATGAGGATGCGAGAGATGCGGGAGGACATTGTGGATCTGGACTCATTTGTCAACCAGCACTACAAGGCCAAGGCCCTGCGGGTGGCTGCCTCCAGCCGGGTCAAACGGCGCACCCTGCAGCGGGAGAAGGAGCAGGAGAACGGGCCCATGTTTGGACTCGGCATGGAGCTGGACGCAGGGGTTGGGATGGTGGGCCTGCAGCCGATGGAAGCAGACTTTGAGCTGGATGTGGGGCAGCAGAGGAAGCAGCTGCAGAAGCGAGATCTGACAGGCCAGTACTTTGGAGGGGAGGCCGAGCTGAGCCAAAAGAAACGCTGGATGTCTGTGCTGAGCATCGGCTTCTCAAAATTGGACATCAGCCTGTGCGTCATTCTTTACTTCATGTCCACCATGTGTCTCCTCGCCATGTACCTCTTCTTTAAAAACCGCCTCAGGCTACGACGGGCTAAAACAGCCTTTCCCTGAGCACCATCATTAGGTCCATGTTTGGGGATGCTAAAAAGGGAAGATTAGGGACTGCAGTCCTAACCTACAAGCCAAAGTAGGACATTTTCAAAGTGTTTGGGTCTAACTGGAGAGGAAGAGAAGGGAAAAATAGCAGATTAGTTTTAAAATCTGAAGCTTCGCCCCCCCCCCCCAAACGTTTCAGGCTGCGCCTTAACTGTGGAAAATGTGTCCGTATACTGTAGATGTATATTTTGTTTAATAGAGGATAATAATTTTGATTCTGTTTGACCACTGACGGATTAAATCAAACCCAGTGTGAGCTAAAAGGGTTTCTCTCATTTTTAAGTGATTATTTTTTATTGCTTTATTCATTTTTTTGATCAAATAGACGTCTAAGAGACTACATCCCTGTGTATTATGACAATTTTTATATATTTGCATGTAGAATATTTCAATCAGTTAATGCAAAGTGTTGTGTTAAACTTCCCCCAGTTAATCACTAAATGTTTATTAACTCTAAAGGATTTTTGTGCTCTTAAGTGGTTGCATCGTGTTTTTGAATACTGTGGACTGGTCTCACCAGACATCCGCCCTCATGTTTGGTCAACATTACACTGAGCTTTTACACACCGTCTGTGAATATTACATCACACTGCTGAGTCCACACAATGAGCTGTTGTGAGGCGATGAAGATGTTCACACTGGTTTTAGCAGGATTTGTTTTTTAGGCTTGTTTCCACAATCTACTGGTGATCTCAAAATGTGTGTGTGTGTTTTTTTTTTGTCTGAATCAATAAAAATATTTTTGATAAGGATTCTTCACTTCAGTCAATGAACTTCTTGCTTCAGCATCACATTGAACGTGGTTTTATTTTAGGGTTAATGCCATCTGTGCTGGGTTGTCAAAAATATGTTTGGGAGTAACAAGCTTCTGTTTGTGTTTTTGTTTTGACCAAGACTCCCAGGACACAAGGCAAGGAGGAGCTGGGTGTAGAAATGGGGGGTTAAACCAACCAAGGTTGAAGGAAAAAGCCTGTTGCCATCTGCTGTGCAGCGCAAGCTAAATCCTAACAATTTCATTGGGATTATAGCAAGTGAGTAATCCAGCTTTCCTTTAGGACTAGAGAGGAGAGATTACCCTTGAGGATTAGCTCCCTGCAGATAATAAACTTTATTAAAACGCAATCGGCTTTCATGGGGCTTCTTCCATCCTCGCACACACTTGAAGGTGGGCTCTGCTGGAGGAGGGGGGGTTGGGGTGGGGGGGGACCCTCAGGGGTGGTAAGAGGGGATCAGATGAAAGAGGGAGCCGTGTGTGTGAGGGATAAATGGATGGAAGGATGGAGGACGAGGAGTTTGATGTCGAGATTACAACAGGCCCATCTGAAGGACAACCAGTGCTTGATCTTGAGCTTTGTGTTTTCCTGGAACATCAGCGTGAATTCCCTTGACTCCTGGCCCTTACCTCCACCCATCAACACTGTCACACACATACACACACATTGCTCACATCTCTGAACCCCACACCACCCTCATCCAAACCACATGCAGTGTGACACAGTATAATGGTAAAACAGTCAAGATAAAGCAGTCAGTCCCACACACACACAATAGGCTGATTAATAGCCTACATTAAAGCAGAGGAGCATTGTGGCTGAGCAGCTGTGGTTTTGTGCCTTAATCAAACTCTCATATTTTAGATAAGAGCCTCAATGACTCCAGATTGCATTAAGAAAAGTTTATTGCAGGCATGTTTTTTATTCATTTTTCAAACATTATTAAACAATTAATCACCTGACACATTCTAATATATGCTTTTTTAGTTGGCAAAGTGTCAAACTAAATGAGGAATAATAAATGTGTTTTTCCAAACTTTTATGCATATTATTTTGCACTTTTCTCTGATCTGTTAATCTGTTTAAATGTTTACCTGTTTGTTATAGGATTGGAGTCAGCCACTCTTTGGGCTGCTTACTCTACAGAAGCCCTTTATCAGGTGTTGTGAGCCTCAGTGAGCTGTGAGCATTGTGCTGGTTCAGACTAACTACAGTTAATGAGGAAGTTGGCAGCAGTGTAATTTCTGTCTGCAGCTTTGCCAAGGCCGAGGTGAGCAGTTCACACTGAGGACAGAGTCCTCAGATCTAAATCAGGGCACGTTCAGAGCTGCTTGTGCTTATTGTGACCGAATTCAGGCGCAGAAACGGTTTGACTTTACACAAAGAAGGAATTTAGTCTGAGACCCAATTTATTTATTTATATAAATTATATATAATTTATATTATATAGCATATAAATTTATTCGTGGTCCATTTAGACAAAGTTGAATCATATTCATGACAAAATTAACATGAGAAATCCGGTCTCTGGCTCATAGGTTATTGTACCAGTGCTCTGCCTTCATGACTGTATTTGTAAAGGTAAAAGTAGGACCATACCATTGGTATAAGAGTAAAGGGAGAAAATTACCAAGCAGCTACAAACAGAAGCAGAAGTCCTCCTACATATGAAGCTCCAACAGAAGTATCTCAGAAGTATTAGCCTGGTCATGGAGACGACAAAACAGATGTGATGCTTGTCGATGTGGGGTTGCCAGGCAACCAGGTGAGACTCCAGGAAGTCATGCTCATTAATCTCTGTACAAATGTAACATTTTGTGAGCATTAGAAGTGACTAGAGCAGTAGCTGCTTTTCATGTTTTTGTTTTTTTTTGTTTTTTTTGCAAAGCTAAGCAAATCCAGTTCAGATGAACAAGCAGCTTTCTGTCTGATCGTAGAGAATATTTCAAAAAACTTTTCTTTCTTTGTAGCATGTGCCACCAGCAGGGAATCCACATTGGAGCTCCAACACCTCCCCTCTGTGTCTCTACTTTCACTGTACTTAAGCATTCAGTGGCTGGTTTGTATGCTGTTATTCACTCCCTATCCAATAACCTCAGACAGCAGTAAATATAATTTTTACATTTTAAGCATTCAGCTGTCACCAGGGTGCATTTTATCCAGAGCAATAAAATGCTGTTAAAAATGAACATACTTGCATTAGATAAACAGCATTCATTTCATGACATTTGTACGTAAAATGCTTAAAAAGTTAAATCTCTGTATCTGCGTCGTGCTGTTTTCATGACCATTTATTCAGTTTTCTCTTTGATTTGTCCTCAATGACGTCTCATGCTTCTCTTACTTAGTTGGGTCTTCGTTAATTGCCAAATACTAAATAATTGGACCTTGAAATGACACTGCCAAAGCTCTGCTCTCAGGATTCCAGTACTGGAAATTACCTGATCACTTCCTTTGAAACTTTTTTGCAAGTGTGTGCTTTGTTGAAAGCTGATGTTGTTGCACTGTTGTGTTGTGAAGCATTAGACTGAAGGGTAAAAACCTCACCTTGCTGCCCTGTTGTTGTCTTCCATAAATTAGACAATGCAGGGTTTTATAGTCACTCCTCTCCTGTATGCTCTCTGCCTCAATGTTTATTACCCCTCCGGTATTGATATTAAAATGCAGGAGGGGCCTGATGCATTTTTCTGTCATCTCTCTTTCTGACTTTAATAATACTATAAAGCTTCCTGCTGTGGACCAAGGCAGAGGGATGAAGAGGAGGAGGAGGAGGAGGAGGAGTGTGTGTGGGGGGGGTGAATAAATTATGAAAAAAGACGTTAATATATGGTATTGGTATATATCACATCCAAACTAAGCCAGATCTCCTTTCAGGTTTTAAACATGCGGTCTTTTAAAGGCAGGAGTCAAGTAGGGTCAGATCCATCTCATTTTACTGCTGCGGTCCCTCCCCCTTTCATCTGCTGATCTACCAAACATCTCCTCTCTCCGTCTGTGAGCTGCTGCTGCTCGTATGAAAGGGGCACAGAGATGACTGTCCCTTTACAGCAAGCGAATGAAGCCGTCACATGCACCATGATCATGGTTGTTCTGTATGTTTGTACTGCTGCACGCTTACAAAGCCACAAATGACCCTATGATACCTGATGTTTAACTGATGTGAGTCCCTGTGGTTCAGAGGACTGAAGAAGAGCTGCTTGTATTTGTTGTTGTTTGTAATCATCTTTGATTGATTGACACATGCTTTGGTTGTTGGTCATGGTGTAAATTCTTTTCATTTTTCTTAATATTTGTGTGTGCTTAAAAGTGTGATTCACAACCTAAAATTAAAACTTGTTTACTATCATGTTGGTGTACTTCCCAGCATGCATTGCTGTGAATTTAAATGTTATTTCCCCATTTTTTCTGACATCTCTCTACATTTACTAAAGTTAAATTTTTTTCCAAGTGTTGTGTCATCATCATCATAAGGGAGGCAAAGCTCCACGAATAATTTAACTACTAACCACTAATAATATGCTCCACTGCACTATTTTAATTTCAGCTCAAACCTGACATGCTGCTCGTAGCTCTGGTTCCCAAAAGACAATGTTGGTCCCATTGTGAGTCCTTACAATGGACCCTTGTGGATGCTTTTTGGGAAGCAAGGCCGTGGTCTGGTGTTTTTCTTTTTATACCTAACCCCACCCCCTCTACCACCAGAGTCAGGACAGGGCTTACAGGAAGTGCTTGTATAATGAAGCTGGAGAAGATCCAACACTTGTCAGTCACTGTGCTTTAATTCACTCAGCTGACACCGCTGCTGTCAGTGAGCATCCAGAGAAGATTCACCTTCTGGCTTTCTGTGGAAACCAGGGCTTTAGTATGGTTTTATTTAATGTCACTTCAAGCTGCTATCTGTGATAAAAGTGTGATCTTTTTATCTTCATGTTAAATATCAACATCAAAATACAGTGTGAGTAATGTTTTCAGGAAGGATGCACACTGATATCGACTACTTACCTGCCTTTAAAGGCTTTAAAATGACAAAATGAAATCAGCCTCTTGTCATCCAGCTGATGAAATCTTTGTATGTTCTCATGTGTAAGTTAAAGCATTTTTCTTGTTTTTGTATATTTTTTCCTCACCTATTACCCTGGTGATATATGTGCATGGATGTACTACATCAGATGTTTTTGCAGCAAGTTAAAAAGATTTTCTGGTTCTTATAATTCAAAATAGGGTTAGGCAATGTCAGCATATTTGATATCAGCACAAATTTGAAATTGTGCATTAGTTTGTCATATGTCCAAATGATTTTAATTCATCTTATGTGATGAAATACAGGTGACCAAAAACAAGCCTGTGATGTACAGTATTACATGTGCTGCACTCTGTTGAGTCCTCTGATATTTTAAAAAAAAGAGTCAGATCTTGAATGAAACAATGTTCAGATCACACACTACATTTTAAATGATACCACATTACTGCTGCTGCTGTATTGTGGTATCATTAAAATTAAAATTAAAATTAAATTAAATTTACACGAGAAGCTTCGGGTGCTGATGTTCATGGAGGTCTGGTTTATCCCAACATGCTGGGCAGCAAGCAGGCGGAGCAGCACCTTGAACAGGTGCCAGCACATCACAGGACCTACAAAAAAACTGGACAATAATTCACCTCAATAATATCTGTAAGTAGTAGTAATAATAATAATAATAATAATAATAATAATAATAATAATAATAATAATCTGTTTAAGGGTATTTGTGTACATCCTGGCTCACCTGTGTTTCTATAGTTACCGCCTCAGCACGGCAGGGTCAGGTTCAATCAGGGAATTGGAAAATATCATTTCTGACGGGAATAGATTTCGTTTGTTCAACCAATCTCTTCTACTAATTACCCAAATGGACAGGAGCTGTCAGGAGACAATAACTATTCCCTAATAGAATTTGCCCCCCAAGTGCAATTTAATTTTCTCCTCCGTGCTCCCTCCTGAAGGGTTCCCCTCTCTCCTCTCTCTCTGTTTCCTCTCCTGCTTTCGGACCAAATGCTGAAGAGACGCGGTGCCATCGCTACCTAATGTGGTTTTGTCAATGGATGCGGAAGAAAGTGTGGACTGACTGACTGTCTGCTGCTCTGCGAGCTCCGGCCCATCCTGCTGAAACAACCCTGAACTGTATGGAGGAGTAAAAGAAAAGGAGGAGGAGGAGGGGGAGAAGGAGGTGAGAGAGGAGACTAACTGACTAGGTAGGTCTGCGAGAAACACTGGGCAGCAGTTCACCTTAGGAGGAGAAAACTAATGTACAGGGTCATAAAACATATCCTGCATGAAGCCGTGTCACTGTGAGATGGGGCATTTTGCTCACATCTCTTTTAGTGATGTTTAGTCACCACTGAGAGGTGCGTTTGCTGCTATTTAACTGTGTGCGTCTGTTGTTTGAGCACACTGACTGCATTTTTCTGCACACATTTGATGCTGTCTGTCTGGTTACACCAGGCCTGCTGCTGAGTTTTACACTCCTTTGTCACACTCCACTACAACATGCTGCAGGGCGGATGTGTGTTTCTGTTTTTCTGACTCCCTGCTTATTGAATCTGTGAATCGCAGATGTCAATGAAGTCGTCCACTGAAATATTAGATCTAATTAGAGGTGGCTGGGTCAGCGGCGGTGCCAAAGGAGTCGCCCTCTGCTTGAGTTATTGCCCGAAAGCTGCTTCCAGTCTACACATGATTTTTCATACCTCCATGCAGACAAAAATCATTCATCTCACCTCCTTTGGAAAATGCGGTTATAATTTATAATGTATAAATATATATATAATAATGTATAATCCCTTCCTTGTGTTCCTGTGCGTTCTTTAAGAAAAGAAAAATAAATGTGAGAATCGCCTCAGCAAACAATAGTCATATCAAAATAATTACTTTTCATGTGTTTGTCATTTCGCCCTTCATTTATTTTCTCATTGTGGTGCTCTATGCAGATTTTTTTAATAGATCCAGACGAGCTTTATTTTGCAAATCATTCAGTAATAGCCACATTTCTTTCCCCATCTCATTTAAAGATGGACATAAAAATAAATAAATAAAATAAAAATAATACCACATCATTTAGTGTGCCACTAAAGCAGATGTGCGCGCTCACATCTTTTCTCTTTCTGCATTTTGCATCCGTCAATTATTCTAATTGTGTTGCCCTTTGCTGACAGGTTAAGAGCATTTTTATCTGCATTGTTTTCCAGGGCAGCTAAAGGGGGCCTCGATACCAACAATCAGAGTAATTGAATAGTCGAATAAATTGAATGATCTTGAGGGGAAAAGTGTATAATGAAAATAAAGTAAGACCATATGATTCCATCGCCAAACATACACACAGACAAACACCACATGGATGGATGGATAGAGGGTTGGAAGGATGGATGGAAGGATGGATGGATGGAGGGGGGCACCTGGCCTGAAATCTGCAGCTTTGAATCGGCTGGATAAAATTCCAGTAATATCCCAGCCCGCTTTTTAATCAGCTTGATGTACGTTTTCATTTTACTAAATTACATTTGAAACGTTAAGACGCATGGGATTGTGGGTCCCAGCAGGAGCAGTATAGTCTGGCTATAAGGCGACAGTCCATAGAAGGCACAGTTTAAGCTACATGAACAGGAAAAGATCAATCAGGACAATGTGGCGCTAATTTCTTATGTGTGTTTAAAAAAAATAAATTATTGTTTTTACATAAAATCAAAAACAAAAGGCGACTTTATTTTTAATTGATACGCACATATTCTACTTTTAGACAAAAGGAAATTAAAATAAACACACTGCTTTCAGTTGCGTCGAGATGTGCAGGTGTGTGTGTGTGTGTGTGTGTGTGTGTTCACCTGGGACTCACAGTTGATGGAAACTAAAAACCTGCGCGCCGGTTTGGAGGCGGACAAGGCGGCATGGAGAGCCTCAGTGTGCTTTTCTTTCCACGCTTGAAGTAAATTGGAAGCGAAGATTGAGTTCATCTAGCTTGAACTAGAAACCTCTCCAGAGGGAATATCTTATCCAGGAGAGCAGTCTCAGACGATGGGGTCTGAAATGAACAGTGTCAGGAGGACTGCGCCCAGACTCCTAATCCTACCTGTCACTGAGAGAGAGAGAGAGAGAGAGAGAGAGGCCTGAGCATCGCACAGAGGTGAATTTGAGTCACACACCTGTCCAGTCATATCCTGTCTGCTGTGTGTGGCTTAACTCGCAGCTGCATGGATACTCTTTTCACTGTCAGATTGTACTTTGACTTATAAAAGTTGGTATTACATGTGTTAAATCTCTTTTTTGCGGGAAAAACCTTTAGGTGTGTCTGCGGCCTCTTTCATGCTTATAATCACGTGGTCACAGGCTGTCAGTATGGACACCTGTATGATCGGCAGTGAAATCTATCAACAGTTCCTGAATTCAGAATTGATCTCCTCTCTCTCTCTCTTGGCTGCATTAAGGGACCTCCCTTCTCCTCCTCTCCTGGAGGAGCCCTGCTGGCCCGGGGCTCCTCCGGGAGCCACTGCAGTGAGCTATTTATGGTCTGTACCGGAGCAAGGTCCCGCCTCTCCAGAGACATTTTCATATACCACGTTAGACGCCTCTCCTCCTCCTTCTCTTCCTCCTCCTCCTCCTTTTTCTCCTTTCTCCTCCTTCGCTTCTTCACCTATAGAGGATGCTTTCCGCCCCCGGGGGCCTCCTCTTCCTGCGCTCTGATTGGCCTCCGGTGAGCCTCTGCCGCGGTGACGTCAGGCCCCGCCGCCCCTGCAGCGCTGAATGGACCGAGCAGCCTGTCTGATCCACTCCAAAACAGCTCGGCACGGCAGTGCACGGCACGGCACGGACACCATCCCGGGAATAGAGAAATAACAGGGATAGAAGCTGGCTGGACGTGACGCTGCGTTTGAGATCACTCTGCAGAGTGTGGAGAGAGAGGCCTCAACAGCAGCAACATTTTTTTTACCCACAAGACAGGACGGGGGAGTGCGCCCACTGTGTTGCGGGTGTATGTGCGTGCGTTTGTCTCCCGGTTTGGATCACGATGATGCAAAGTGCGGCGGTCCTACCGACAGAGAGTCCTGTAAAGAGTTTACCGGAGATTCTCGGAGTGCCCCTGCAACGTAAGACATTTTCATTTTATCATTATGAATGTGGAGACGCGTGTGCAGCCTGTGCTGCGGGGATAAGGTTAGTTACTGTACGATTGAGGACGGTGATACTGAACCTTTCGAGCCAGTGATGTGTCATGCTGCTTAGATTTAAGGGAGCAAAAAAAAATACCTCTAAGATGACACCGCTTCATGGCCTGAAAACCAAGCACAAACCCGCAGGTCCAATTAATCTTTGCAGCCTCATTGAGGGCTTGGCTGTGTTCTGCAATCGCCTGCAAGAGGAGCGTAAAAAGATGGCACATCCATCCAAGAAAAGAACAATAAATATCAGCTTATTTGTTCTTCAGTTTGTCCTCAAACTTTGCTGCATCCTCCGTCAGGTTGCTGGACTCACGCTGAGTCTCCCAGCTGTTAATTTGTAGACGAGCCTGCATGGTCAAGAGATCAGACGCAGTTGTCATCACCCATCAACACAAACACACACTGACTTTGATTGACACTCATTACTGGGTCAAATTAAACGCCTCAGATGTTTTATTTTAATATTTTTTATGCTCCAAAACAAGGCCCAGTCACCTGTTTATGTATTTAATGAATACATTTAAAGCATTATTTTTCAAAGATAAGAACAAATACAGATTTTTTAAAACGTCAAATACATTTTTTTTAAACGTCAAACATTTTGCATCTGTTCTCTCGTTAATCTGTGCCAGCCCTTTTTATAATCTGTGATCAAGATCAAGAAGTGTAACTGATACATTCCTGCTCTGACCTAATTATTTATATCTGTAAAACGTACAGATGGACGGGGCCTTTAATAGGCTACTAGCCCGCAAAATAATCCAAAACAAAATAGGATAATGCTGTAAGATAATTACTAGACTGCACCTTAGTTTCAAAATCACATTAAGAAATATTTAATATAAAATATTGCATTTAAAATTAAGTTTAAGGTTTGCAGAAAACAACTAAAACCAGCAACAAAATATGAGCTGCGGCTGTGTTTATTTATGTTTTTTTAGTGTAGTCAACAGTATCCTGGTGAGTGTAGGAGGCCATATGTGCAATTTAAGTGCTCACATGTGACTAAAGGAAAAGGAGCCTGTTCTGTATGTGGTCGGCTTATGCTCTTTAATTTTATAAATCGAGACAGATTAAAAGATTGGATAAAGATCCTGCCACTCAGCCCCCTGCAGCGCCAGGATTTAAACCTGGATTATTTCAGGAATAAAAAGCAGCAGAGAATACATCGAAGCATTTTTTAATGTCATAGACAGAGTGCTCTGCTGACTCAGGCCAATTACATCCAAACCTTAACCTGCAGCAGGCTATTAGTCTGGGATATAAAGTGTTTACTTCACGTTTAATTAACACAAATCATTCCTCGGTTGAAAGTGTGGGAGGCTGCCAGGCTGAAGATCTTCTTCTGGCTCTGGAAATGTGTTTCACTTCCTGTGCGAAATGACCCAGGCGATGAATATGGTGAGGAGTTGGAGAGTGGTGGCAACAGATAATAAGATATGAAGGAGACCTCCTGAATACACGAGGTTCCCTCTCCCTCTCTCTCTCTCTCTCTTTCTGTCACACACACACACACTGAAGCTGGACGCTGGACTGTCTGTCGTTGCCAAGAATCGTGCTGCTTTCCTTTCAGCACTATTTCTCTCTCTCTCTCTCTCTCTCTCTCTCTCTCTCTCTCCCTCTCTCCAAAAACCATCCCGCTCTGCTTCATCCAGCCACCACTTAGCTCCAAACAGCCTCCTCATTGTGACACGGATTCATATGAGGATGGTTTCTAAGTCAGCCTCCACTTTCCTCCGTCATCTCAGCGTGGATGCTGTGAAACAAAGCCAACCTGTGTCTGTGCAGGAATGCTGCTCTGCACGTGAACATGTGCTGAAGTCACAGGATGGATTTCAGCAAACTATTTCAAATATTCTCTGTGTTATCTCCCACTATATTATTTTTTTCTATATTTATTTTGAATTAAAATAAACGTATACAGAATACAAAAATCCACACGAACATGTGGATACAAACTGTAAAACTGACCTCCATGTTGTACAGCTTTGTTTTTCTCACTGTGTGGTGTGACGGGATTAAACCTACGGCAGCTTTGGACGGTCATTGTGAGATGATTTCACGGCCGTGATGTTTTTCTCTGGCCGCTGCGGCAGCTCATATTCTGCGTGTGCGTGTGTGTTTCGGCTCTTGGTGTGTTTCAGTCATTTGCTGTGGTCACTTATCTTCAGTATTGATTTTTCTTTATCGAATATTATGCAGATGTGTGACTAAGAGGAGCTGAGAATGAAAAATAGGCCAGTCTAAACACAGCACACAAATTCTGCTTTTAGTTTAGGCAGCTAGAATAAATCAGGAAATAAATGACACATTATTACTTTAGTGATTTAAGAAGGATTCGATAATAATAATAATAATTTCTTCTTATGCTTATGTTATATTTTATTTTATATGGACGGAAAAAATGTGCAATTTGGCTATAAAAGAACAGATTTTTAGGGAAAATTGGCTTTTATTTTGAAATTGCTTTATTGCGCGTATCGTATGTTATCTAATGATGTAGACTATAATAATAATAATAATAATCCCATGCTCTTTGTTTGGTTTCTGCTGCCGGTTTCTAGCATCACAAAAAATAAACCGCAGTCCCGCCTCGACTGATTTCTGTCCCACCATACTCACTTCCCATAAAATCATTAATAGAGTAATTAAGATCAAACAAGACTGTCTAACGGAATTATAAGGGTGAGAGGAAAAAAATCGATATTCAGTCAGAAAGGTGTTTTTGCGCTCCGAGTTCAGCACCATGGACAGAGGCTGACATGACATTTCTCAACATGTCCTGGTCTGAACAGACATCTGATTAATAAAACTGTGAATCTAATCCTTTACAATGCAACACAAATGTAAGAACATCACGAAATAATGAAGAGATATAAAATAATTGTAGACAGTGTTAGTTCGACAGCTTCTTATTGGCGCGCATTTCTAAATTTTACAGCCTGTTATATATAGATAATGTCCATACTGACGTTTGACAGTGAAAATATGTATATATAATCTGAGTTTTTATACTTTTTAAATCTAGATTACACTATGAGTGACAGTTCGCAACCTTTGGTTCAGTTTCATTTTGTTCCACGTGTCTCTATCAGGAAGAATGAAAGTATCATTTTTTCCTGGCAAAGACTCCTCCTGATAACATGTTCATTCTTATTTTATGTTGGGTCGAGTGTTGACCTTGTACTGTTGCTCCTTCCTTTGCAGAGATCCCTCAGTGTGCAGGCTGTAGTCAGCACATCCTGGACAAGTTCATCCTGAAGGTGCTGGACAGACACTGGCACTCCAAGTGCCTCAAGTGTGCAGACTGCCAGACCCCGCTGGCGGACAAATGTTTCTCCCGGGCGGGGAACGTCTACTGCAAGGAAGACTTCTTCAAGTCAGTACGACTCTCACTTTGGTTCCATTTTTTTTAATTTAATTGTTGCAATAAGTTCTGTGCATATTGGAAAATTAGATATTAAAAAACAAGCCACACACATTTGTTTTGTAGATTCTATTTAATTAAACAGATAGATTATCTAACAGTGTAATATAGAATAGAATAGAATAGAATAGAATAGAATAGAATAGAATAGAATAGAATTACTTTATTCATCCCAAGCTGGGAAATTTCAAATTCAATGTTACAGATTTATTATCAGATTTATATGATCATATTATTTGGTGTTATAATAAAATAATATTTACACTGAAATTTTGTCAACCTCACATTTCTGAACCAAGATATTAATATAAAAATATGTTGTGTATTGAATTGTTTTTTTATCAGCCTGGATATATTTGCTTATTTATTTCCATGTTATTATCATGTGTGCAGATAATAGCCATTTTCCATACTTCCCATTGTGATTAAAAATCCCTTTATTCTGCCATCTTTTTGCCGTTCCACATATTTTCTTTCAACGATTGGATTTCTGAGGCATTACAGAAGAAAATTGAGTTTGACTTTTATCCAAAACAGGATCAGCAGATCTGGGCTTTTTACTAAATCATGTTTGAAAGGTTTTAATGCTCAAAGCTTGAATGAGAACTAAAAAGCTCTGGAGTCTCACTGGGAGCTAACTCTGTTAGCTGACCCAGGGGGCAGCATGAGGAGGACCAGAAGGGGAGGGGGTGTTGGCATGTTCAGACAGTGTGATGGTGGACATGTGTGGCACACACACACACACACACACACACACACACGGACACACACTGGTGTCCGTGTGTGTGTGTGTGTGTGTGTTGGCATGTTCAGACAGTGTGATGGTGGACATGTGTGGCACACACACACACACACACACACGGACACACACTGGTGTTTGCTTGGCAGTGGTGATTTGGAGTCTTCACCTTGCTCTTTTTTATTTTTCTGGGTTGGTTCTGTGATTTAAAGCCTCTCCTGAGTCAGTGTTTTATTGGTTCTCCTGTGGGTGTGTTTACTGTGAGCTCCCCTCCTCCTCTTCCTCCCCTTTTCCCCCCTTCTTCTTCTTCCTCCTCCCTCTCACTTCATCTGCAAACACATAAACATGCAAACATGCACACACATACAGATGTGCACAATGCATCGATCCTGTCCATCCATCAGCCTGCAGACAGAGCAGTCGTTAACAGAAATACGCTCCAGTGCTGATTTCTCCTCAACAGCTGGAGCTTCTACCTGCACACACACACACACACACACACACACACAGTAGGATAATTCTTGGCTGCAGCTGAAGAACATAGCCATCCAGCATATAAAATGTAAATCTCAGCTGGTCTCTCTGTCTCCATCATTCAAGTGAAAGTTTCTGATGTTGTCTCTCTGTGTGTTTCCCTGCAGGCGTTTTGGAACAAAATGTGCATCATGCCAACAGGGCATCCCTCCGAATCAGGTTGTGCGGAAGGCGCAGGACTTTGTGTATCACCTGCACTGTTTTGCCTGCATCATGTGCAGCAGACAGCTGGCAACCGGGGACGAGTTTTACCTCATGGAGGATGGGAGGCTGGTGTGCAAGGTGGATTATGAGACGGCCAAACAAAATGGTAAGTGTTTACACAGTAAACACACAAATATCATTATTATAACAGCAGCAGGAAAACACATCCGGGAATAACTGTGCTCTTCTTAGCATGAAAAAAGAAACATTTTAAATTTCAATATTTAGTACTAATTTCTGTCAATCTGATTCAGAGTAGAGGACATGGCAGACCTGTAGTGCAGTAAAATGACTATTGACTGTGGATCTAGTTGTTTGTCATCTGTGTGAGTGTGTGTGTCCCTCTCCTCTCCAGATTTCCATGCATCTGATTGATTATGTAAAGTGAAGCAATGCTCTTATATGGTGCAGCTCCAATAACTCCGCTCCCCTGGCACTGACTAAATTTATGTCCTCTGCTGTGGGAGTGGGACAGATGCACAAGGACAATAATACACTTCCATACATGACCATGCACTTCATTTAACACATATATGCGCCGTGCAAAGGCCGAGGGGCCACTCCCTGTTAAGACAACGTGGCACATGTAAGAGGAAGTCACTCATGCTTGTAATGGTGTTTTGCAGATGATTCAGAGGCGGGAACCAAACGGCCGAGGACCACCATCACTGCCAAGCAGCTGGAGACCCTCAAAAGTGCCTACAAAAACTCACCCAAACCGGCACGCCACGTCAGAGAGCAGCTGTCCTCAGAGACGGGGCTGGACATGAGAGTTGTGCAGGTAGAGATTTTTTTTTGTCTCTCTCATACTGGAGTTCTTCTGAAACAGCTCAGTGTTATCTCCACCTGAGGTAGAAGGCAGCAGGAACAACAGAGCATCTTCAAACATTTTTAATAATAATAATGAGGTTTTAACCCTTTATGAACATGGTCTGTGTGTGTGTGTGTGGGTCTAAGGCAGTTTCCTTTGGACCCAGACATCTGAATTGCTGCCGGAAATTCAGATTTGTTCAGTTATTTGAGCATAACAAACAAAACTGCAAATGTGTGATTATTGTTATGTTAAATTTGAAATCATAAATAATATCATACAGGCAGTTAGACCTTTGTTATTAGAGCTTCTAACCTCCTTAAAGAGCTAAAACAATATACTACCACACACATGCATATATGTTTGTGTTGTTGACATGCTTTTATAAAAATATAAACTAATATTTTATTATTCTATCTTTTTTTGCACTTTCATGTGTTGAAGTTTTATTCTGATGGGTACAATTTAGATTTTATGTGGTATATCTATAATGCACTGCAGTGTACTAACATTACTTTCAGTCACAACATAGTGAACATGTCATTTTGTGTCAAACAAAATGGTTTGAAGTCAGATAGGGAATCTGCTTGTGATGTTAACTATTGCCTTAAATTAACAATAATTTTCAATGTGTGTGTCAGGTTTGGTTCCAGAACCGGCGAGCAAAGGAGAAACGTCTGAAGAAAGATGCAGGGCGCCATCGCTGGACTCAGTTTTATAAAAGTGTCAAACGGAACCGAGGAGGAACTAAAGTGGAGAAGGAGAGCTCGGCCGACGACGCGGGACTCAGCGACAGTGAACTGAGCTTCAGAGGTATGTCCTGTGTGGATACCAGTACACACTTATTATTGTTTAAAGCAACACAAGAAAACAAATGAAAATGCCACAAAGACACATTCAATTGCTGCCACACTTGTGTCATTTAGCAGCTTGTGGCCCCCTTAATCCCATTAGCACAACAGCATGACTGAGAATTCTCTTTCAGGCATCTCTCCCTTAATGTAGGGTGTCAAATCCAAAATGGCTTTCTCATTTTCCATTCCCCTCACACTTCCCTGTGGCCGCTGATGCATCCTCCCGCCTCTGTTTGTCGTCATGATGGAGCTTATTGGAAAAGAGAGTGGGTCCTTAGTGGGATGTGTGTGTGGCATCTTAGATATCCCTGTGTTATTTAATGTTTGCAAACCCCGTTTTGGGTCGTCATAAAAGTCTTCAAGCTACTTTTAAAAAGAAGGCAATTTTTATGAGAAATGAAAACATGGTGACAGAAACTCTATAAAGCGTGTGAGGCTTTTAGTCAATTAGAGAGAAAGCGCTCTGGGGCTTTGACGTTATTGAAGCCACCCAGGGGAGGGATTAAGATGGAAACAAATATTTTGTGCTGTTGTAATTGCACACATACAGACAGGCTTTGTTAGAGAGGAGCATCTTTTCTCTCTTACAGAACTAAAATGCTTTTTGAATACTGCAGTCCACTCACTGTACCTCTATGAAATCCACACAGCGTCACCACACTAAATCTGACTCATAAAAGCACTTAACTGTATTGAAATATAACAACTATATAATGTCCATGCAGGTGACAGCACTGTTGATGTGTCAGAGTTTTCACACCCCTCATGCTAAGTGATGCTGTCTCCTCCACAGATGACCAGGTCCTGTCTGATCTCAGCCACACTAACGGGCTGTATGGGAGCGTCAGTGACGTGACTAACAGCGCCGTCCTGAATGGCGGCTTCTCTGTCGATGCAGCAGGACAACCCTACCATGACATCAGAGCAGGCAGTCCCTATGGTCTACCCCAGTCGCCCTCCTCCATCGCCTCTCTGCCCGGCCACACCCCTCTCCTCAACAACCTGGGCTTCAACATGGACAGTCTGGTGGTACAGGGTGGCCCAGGTGGTGTGGGTCAGGCCCTGAGGGCCATGGCAGGAGGTCCAACATCAGACCTGTCCACAGGCAGTAGTACGGGATACCCCGACTTCCCCACCAGCCCCGCCTCATGGCTGGATGAGATGGACCATTCCCAGTTTTGAGTCTGGAAAACCTCCATGGGGATACATCATAGACATCTTTTTACATTTCTTTCTATCACCCTCCGACACTGGTCTGTTTGATGATGTTGGGGGAAGAGCAGAGAAGAAGTGTGACTCTGAGTCCCTCAGCTGTAGTTCACAGCACGATGCAGTGAAGAACACCTTCACACTGAATGTTCAATCTCCAATCTGTATCATACAGTTTTTTTTGTTATTACTTGACTATTTTGTTCCTTCACTCTCTGAAAAATGAGACTGGATTTCCAATATGTCGGTGGATTATGCTCACAGGGGACATAATGTGGTCTCGCCCTCTCCTCTGAAAATGAACTAGCCCTGTCTGACAGTTACAGTAGTAGGGCTACAATCTAGATGCTATGAGAGCGGAGAGGAGGCACCTGCATGATTCATACTGAGTGGGACTGCTGTCTGGCCATATCAAAGCCTTTACATTGGCGATGCACTTTACTCTCCTCTTCTTTTTCTACGTAAATGCAGACAGAGAGAAAGAGAGAAACATGAGGAGAGACATATGCACAAGGCAAAAACACAGTGTTTCATTGGGAGAGAAATTTACAAGAACAGTGGCACAAGTGTGAATTTTGAACCATGCTGATGTTTTTTTAATGTATTGCTGAAGCTTATTAGGAAGTAGATGGCCTGTCTGTCCGTCTGTCTGTCCGTCTGTCTGTCCGTCTGTCCATAGAAGCTGATGAATGAGGGTGAACACTTGTTTGCTACACAAGCAAGTCTCTCTTATATTTATCGGTGCTTGACTTGTTCTTGTCTGTGTAAAAGCTGTCTGACAGCAGACTTCTGTCAGTATTAAATTATCTCAGAGCCAGATTCACCAGGAATCCGAGCTTACGTGTTGTTTGAGGACAGTCAAGACATTTCAGTTCTAACCATTCTGCTGCTCTGTCACACATCTAAATGTTTAAACGACCAGGAGATTTGTTCATGAGACAGACATTATTGAGCAAATTAAACAACAAAACATCCATCTGATGCCAACAAGTATTAGCAGGAACACAGATAAAAAAAATCCCTTTGTGCTGGCTCTTCTGTGTCTTCAGTCTGATCCGGGCTTCTCTCGGTAATCTACTCAGTCCAGCAGCTCTGGCTTTGCCTGCTATCAACCTACTTACTGACCCCAGATGTGTTGTCAGCCTGTTCTCCCACACTGCCCGGGCCTCTATGTCAGAGGGATTACTGTAGTCCCCCACATTCATTCCCGGCTGATACTTTAGCATCAGAGCTGGCATGACTGCCGGGCCGATATGTTCCCCGACGGTTCAGCCAACATCAGCTGCATCTTAAAGGCCCCCCCCCCCCACTCCTCAACAACTGAAAAAAATGCCAAGTATTTTTTTTTAAATGAGACAGCGAGTCAAATTAAAGTGGCATCATTAAGAAGAAAACTTTGGATTACAGCCTGCAAATTACAGCATTATTATCTAGTGAATCTACTGAGATTATTGTGTCAGTAAAGGGGAAAAGTTAGGAAAGAAGGGGTAACATCTTTGTTACTTTATGTAATTTAACAAGAAATTAGGTTGTTTTGAATCATACAAACATGGAAAAAAGAAAAAAATATTTATTGATTTCATATGTAAAGTATTATAACAATATCACTGATTATATGACACATATAACAACACTGGGAAATAACATATACAATGGCTTAATATCAGTTTCTTACATGTATGTTGGTTAAAAATTATTTACAGTTTAAGTCATGTTACTATATGCACATTTATAACCTCTGATTCCCCTGATTTGATAGGAGTGCATCCTCACTAAGTTTACCTCACATGTACATAATGATTGCAGAGTGATTTGCCGGCTGTGATCTAAAATTATATCCAAACATGTTACCAGTACAGTTTTGTTAAGTCTGTGTTGCTTCAGAAGTTTGCATCTTAATTGTTGTAAATTTTGTACAGTTTGAAATTGTGTCGACCGTCTTGTTTCATGAGCGCTATTTATTATTGCCATGTGTCTTTGAAAAAGATGTAAAAGAGAGCACTGAATTTATTCATTTATGCCTTCTGTGTAATGGTATGAACTGTGTACAGTCAAATCTATATGAGGAAAATAAAGCTGAATTGTCTTTGGGTTACCCTGGACTGCTCTCCTCCTTGGTGTGCCGCTGTAGGCCAAGCAGTGATGAATGTGAGAGTTAAGATTTTCAGCTGGACTTTGTTTTTAATATATCAAAAGAAAAATATGTGCTGTTGGTGTTTTTTTATGTTAACCCACAAATTCATTTACCCATTGAGAGCATTTACCACACACTTAGACCTCTATTCAATTGTGGAGATCCATTTAGTACCACCAACAGACAGTGGTCAGTCAGTTAACAGTGATTGATACTGCTTTCCTCTCTCGCTCTCAGGGTGGGGGGCGACAAGAAAGATACATGAAGAGAGAGACTAAAGAAAGAGGAGGCAGAGAAATAAAGCAAGTGCAGAAACAGATGCCCGGCTGGATATTTCTCTGATCCTCTCAGTGCCACAGAGACACGGCAGCAGATTGCACATTGTGCTGTCAAATCTACCCTTAATCCCTGTGCTGTTAACTAATTGTGGAGTGCTTCATGAATTATGGACTGATATGCTTTGTAGTCAGGCAAAAAGGGAAGAGGGACCCATAAACAGGCAGTTAGCCTCTATGTCAGTATGTCAGGCTGGTCAACAGAAGAAGATGTTTAACCATAAACATAAATGTCATTTGTTATTTTATTGGTAAACTTTACTTTCAATCATTTTGGGCTAGAAGCTGTTTCAAAGGCCATCAAATCATCTAATTTGAATTTATCTAAACCAACTAAATGTAGGCCTACAATAGCATATTAGCTTTGGACTAAAATGTGATATAAGTCATCTTAACACCATATTTTTTAAGGTTTTGAATCAGCAATCAACCAGTTGTTTGCTGACGTTGTCAGAAATGGCCATGATAGATAACTTATAGGTCTGTTTTAATTAATTTAGCTTGCTAAATTGTTAGTTACAGGCTCATAAGTTGTTTGACTTGTTGGCCATGTTAGTTTGTTAATATACTAATTCAGTCTGAACCTGAATGGTGAAGTTTTGACTTGACCATTGTTCAAAATTATAAAAATTGAATCTGAATAAAAAAAACAAAACACAAAGCCTTCATAATTACTCAAACTAAGAAATTAATTAGCATTTTAGTGGGTGGTTGTAAATTCACAGCAAATTACATAAAACATGTAAATGACTCACTGGTGATTTTTGAAGCTTTTATATTGCTGCTAACAAGTGGCTAAATGAAGTGATGTAAATAACACAACATTAGCTGATAGGGAACAGAAATCAAAAAGTTACATTCTAATTAGCGTGACATGTAAGAATCACATTATTTTCTTAATGTAAAATCCAAACAGACCACAGTGTCACAGTGTTTGTCAGTGACTCTGTTCCTGCTGACCTGTTTTGTCCTCATGCAGCTGCTGCATGGCTAAAAGCTCTCAGATTACAGAGGACTCTGTAACCAGTGTTGTCTGAGTATGTATAGAATTATAATGAAATTACAGCACAGTGTACATCTGTATGAAACTCATTCCTATGCAGCAACGTGCAGCATTTGTCTGAGAGCAGGCCAACATAACCCAAACTTAAGTGTTATCGATTCCTTTGTGTTTTAGCTATTCCTGTTGCATTATAAAAACAAAAAGGAAAGAGTCAGCCTGCTGGAGTTTGCACGTTTGCATAAAATGCTACAAATTGAGCTGATTTTTATTTAAGCATTGATTGGCTGGGCTATGGGCATTAATGGATAGGCTCTAATAGTACTGCCTTACAAAGATAAAGAGCCACACAGACAGTTAGGATAATTTACACGCCACTTACAGCACTAGTATACAAATAAATCTGTGGAAACTCCACCACTGTTGCTTTTGCGAAGATGACAAACACAAGCACAAATGCCATTATCATCGATCGCAAGGCTTTTATTACAAACTTCCTGTTTTTTTTTTCATCTGATGCAAAAGGGAATAAATTAACATGCAAAACAGAGAGGATTTGTTTGTGACCGAAAGTCAATCTTGCAGTATTGAGACAGGACATTTTTCTCCCCAAATGACTCCATCCAGCCTCGCAGTGAACAATGATCTGCAGGATGACGAAGTGAGAGGGGCTGGAGTCAAACAGAGGCCTCTCAATGACACCCTCAAGGTTGTGAGCTCAAGGCAATTTTAATGTGAAACTGGGACTTTTCCACTCAATAAGACACCAGGCTGCAGATGACAGGTATGTTACATGATCACTACATGTGGTGATCATGACAGCTCAAATCTTCTGTTTGTGGGAAGCAGAAACTCTTTATTGCCATAAATTACACACACACACACACACACACACACACACACACACACACACACACACACACACACACACATTAGTAGATGTTAGTGGAAAGCGTTTCAGCTGTAGAGGGATTTCTGCTTACTGTTGGGTTCCCAGCCACACTGCTGAGAGTGGGAGATGGTGTGCCGCAGCATAGGGGGATGGAGAAAGGGGGTGTGTGGGGTGTGTGTGGGGGAGTAGTGGGAGGGTAGCACTAAGAGCTGGCCAAAGCAACAACATGGTATGGCTTTTACAGGAGAGAGAAAGCAGGAGGAGAGGCCGTGTGCACGATGATGGTCACTGTCGGTCATCTGATCACTGACTTAGACTTTACCTGCATGTTAAATCATTGACCCTCAGATTTCTCGTTTTACTAAGTAACTGTTTGCATGTCAATGTTTCAAAAGACTGCTGCAATAAATGGCTCGATGTTTGCTGGTTGTACTTTTTTAGAGGGTGAGGTGTAAAACAGATAATACAGTTCATTCTCCCTTGCAACATTTCTCTAGTGCTTTTTTTACCAACTAATGTTGGGACTCTTATGGCGTAATTATATTGTATTCATAAACTCTGTGCCATGTTCTGTGTGCTGAGCAAAACTTACGGTATGTGAATCACTGTGGATGGTATTCATGTATATTATAAGAAATGCTCATGATAGTCATGTAATTTAGTTAGCACTCAGGACTGCTTGCTGTTTTCTTTAAATGGTCATTGTTTTGCAACCTGGACTGTAAGAAAGTGCTGGAGGATGAAAGTTTTGCTGAAGCAAAGCTAAGACACTTTAAAACTGTACTTACCGATTACTTGAGTACTTTATTACTTTTCACCTCTAAAAAAATGCATACATATTCAGAAGGGCTGGGCCTGCAGAAGGGTGTGGGAGTCTGCGGTTTGGAGAGGGAGGGAGCTGCAGTGTCAAAAGTGAGGAGCTCAGAGGAAAATTGAAGCCCCATAATGGAAGCATAATGGGCTTAGTGTCAGAGTCTTGCAGACGAACCGGGAGGGAAGCATGACTGCCGTCATCCTCTCTTACCTCAAGCCAGTATAACAGACTTTAGGAAGCAACAAGGAGACAACACTGTGACCCAAACAGGCTTTACAGATACACCAGCGGCCTAATGGCTGCATGCGGATGGAATTCATAACAATAGAGAGTCACTGGTTGTCTCTTTGTGGGATTGTAGAGCATCTCGTCTCAGACTCACAGTGAATGCTCAAAAGGTTTTGTGTCAACCCATGTAGGATTTATCCACAAAATTCATGAGCAGAAATGTACAATATTTCATTGGGAAAGATTCTTTGGCTGGAGTTTACAAAAGTGGATAATGATTCTATTAGAGGGGGAAAAACATCCCTCCTGTTATTTGTAGTGTGTGTGTTTGGTGGGAGAGGACATGGATGCAGATACAGACATCATGTGGGGACATTTTGAGTCATCTTATACATAGCACACCTCACTTGCATCACAATTTCCAAGCAGCACTGTACAACAGCTGTCAGGACAAAAATTAAATTTGAAGTGGCACTCCTGGTGATGACTACCAATCCCAGGTAAACCATCTACTGCTGTCATAGATCTGTGAGTGACTGATGGGCTCCAACCAGACACGTTGAGACGGTTATCTAATGCCTTGTGTCAAGGCAGATTTCCAGTGTGGGGAGCTGAGGAGGGGAGGGTGTGGCGAGGGCAGGCTGTGTGTTAGAGAGTAAAGGATTAAGCTTTGTCCTCACTGTTGTGTACAAAATGTGCACATCTTCATGAATCTGTAGTTAAGAGGCAGGATCCAGATTTAGAGTATTCTCATCTGTTGTGTGTGTGCGTGTGTGTATCTGAGACAGACAGAATATGCTGATCAGAGGGGCTTGAGGATGATTAAAGCAGATTTGTACTCTGACCATGTGTTGGTTATTTTTGGAGAACATCCAGATGCCTCCCATATGACATAATAGTACAGAAGAAGAGCTGTATGTACAGTATGTTGTGTGTATACTGTGTGGATGGTAAACAGTGAGAGGTGTACCTTAAATTTAGTTTGAATGAAAAAAATAACGTCCCATGGCAGGAGTAGCAATGAGTGACACTAAACGATCTTAAATTAGAGCAAATTCTGATAAAGCTTCTAAAATGACCTGAAAAATCAATAAATGAATACTTAATATTGTTTTTTTGAATTGCAGCCAAAAATTACAAGCAGGCAGCTGATAGAAATACATAAGGCTAAATTAGTTTATTATGTATAGATAATACAAGAGTCCAGCAGAACATGTGAGTGAGATGTGAGCAGTATGTACACATGTATAATTATAAGTCAATACCACTGATATTCCAGCGTGGTGGGACAGCAATCTGATGGTTATTACAGGAAACAGAGGAAACATATTTACTGAAGACTTTAATGATGATATATGTATGTCAAATGTTTAAAGCATTCCTTGGTATGTAACACAACTCAATGATGAACAATCTGGGCTGACCCACACTAAAAGGCCTGGCCAGTAGTCAGACCTGAGCAGTAGGAGTGGGCGATATGTATAAAATATTCTTTTTCTGTATCTGTTATGGTGGAGTATATTGTGAGAATGATAAATATTGCAGTATAGTGAATTTTGTTTACAGATAAAAGAAGGGGAATGTGTGTGTTTTTGGTTCCACTGGTGACTTAAATACCTGATAAATCCAGATACATTGTCACATTGATCCTGTTGTTCAAATATTGCCAATAACCAGTCCTGCTTGCTGATTTGCAATATTGGCAGATATTTAAGGTACGGCTACCTAAGCGCAGCAACATCACAGCTGACAAATCTCTACTGTCTTACAGTAATTTTCATATCACCCAACCCTACTGTGCAGATAGTCAATACACAGTTTCTAGAAGAATGAAAATACAGTACATGCAGTGCCCTTAATTTTATGTTTAACAACTAATGTTTACAATGGTAGCTCAGAAGAGCTAAGCCAACGAAATCAAACTCACTTCAAGAATCCAAACAAAACTTCTGCAGTCCTTGTCTACAAACTGCTGCGACTGAACAGTCTCTCTTCAGGGATGAAGGGAGGATGGTGGGACGGTGGGCAAAAGATGAGAGGAGGACACGGGAAATGAGAGGGTGGTGCTATCAGAGGAAGATCTAGCCTTTTGGAGAAGTGTACTGACGGAGCAGGGAGGAGATGGCGCTGGATTCAGTGACCTCCTCTGGGAGAGAGCCCTCCATGTCTTTGATGGACGGGTCAGCTCCGGCGTTCAGAAGGAGCTCCACTATGTCGGCAAACTCACATGCTGATGCTAAGAGAAGACAAAAACATAAAGTAAGAATAATTAGAATAATTATACATGTTGGCAAATGTTCTCCGAGGTCATGCTGTGTGAAGGTTTGTGTAAAGAATCTCCTTCTTGCTTGTCCTGGTTATCCTAGAAAAGAACTTTATTTTCTTTCCCCTGTATAGTACATACAGTACATTCTGTATATACAGTATGTACAGTGCTACAGTTAATGAAAAGCCCATCTACAGGTCCAGCACTGACACTTGCCTGGACCTGAGCTTCCCTCAAACACTTCATTTCTGCCCCATTGGCAATTTGTGCCCCACTAAAAGGGTCTTTTCCTCTCTCTGCATAGAGTGGAGGAGGATAAGCGGCAGGGGGGCAGCTTGCACTTTCTTAACCCAGTTAGTGGGTCCCTTCAATCTTGATGCACCTCCTGCCCCTCTGGCACCTCACTCTCCTCTCTTGTTCTGAGTGCTCTTCTCTGTCGGTGTCAATCGTTTGCTCCTTTTAAAGAGCAGAATCTGTGCTGCGCCATGTTCGCTGATGTCAGCAACTGCAGTGATTGACAGCCAGGCCTTTTAACCTCCAGCCCAGAGGTGGCTGGTTGGCAGGAGCATGCGTGTGTGAGATAGGGGGATACATCAGAATGCGGCGATGTGTATGTACACGCTCAAGTTGTGTCTATGAAAACTCTGAGATGTGTGAGTGTGATGAGTCACAAATCCTTCCCTTAAATCAGCCTAACAAAGCCTGGCTGTGTGTTTTTTTCAGCCGTGCTTGCATACCTCCTCTTGTTGCTCTAAACAGTATTTTATTTAGTTAGGAGTGTGTGTGCGCGTGGCGGGTGTCTCGCCTGGGCCTTGAGCTGTAAAAAGTGGCTGGCCCTCCGGGGAGCAGTAGAGAAGCAGAACAATTTATGGTGAGCAGTAAACCCTCAATTAATCACTTGCCAGCCACTGTGGCCCTGTGCAAAGAGAGGTGGGAATGAATTTTCATTCTCTGCTATTTGTCTCTTGGAGTTCATCGCTTATGTTTATTAGTCATCTTTTTATGCCCCATCCTCATGGCCTACTCTGCTGAGTGTGGTGTGTGTGTATGATTAGGGACTCTCCTGTGTTTGTGAAGAGAGGCTCTTCTGTGGGTGAAGCAACATGCCCACTCCAACACCACCACCAAGCTGGTGGACAGATGGTGTATCCTTACACACACACACACACACAGGCTCAGAGGACATGAGCTCCGCCCCTCAGGGACATGAGTGCTGGGGCATGAGAGGGTCAGGGGAGTCTAAGGACCACTGCTGATTTCCTCTGGGAGGTCCGGCGATTATTACACGCACACACACACACCCCCAGACACATACATACCAGAGGACACACACACACACCACAGGCACCCACTTGAAAACTTCAAAAAAAGTGCAGAAAATAAAGATGAGGAATGGTTGGGAGAGAGTGGGAGGAAGAGGCGGGAAAGATGATAAATCTGAGACAAAACGCGGTCAAAGAGCAGGTGTTTAGAGAAAACAAGCTGCTGTACTGTATATAAAGGGAGTGTGAACGCAGACAACATAATGATGTCAGTGTACGATGAATGTGAAGAATCTGTTCCAAAACGAGACATCCACAATTTAAAAAATAGACACAAAAAGCTTTAGAGCAGAATAAATAGTCTTTTTCTAAAGAGTAAACAACATTTTGGGCAGTAGAGGTAAACATGAGAGGCTTTCTTACCATAATGTAGTGCTGTCTGTCCTTCATTGTCCTGTAAAAAAAAAGGAAAAAAGTGTTTACTTCAGCCAATGCACATTCAAATGATGATATCAGAAACAATACTGCCAACATTCAGTGGGAGAGAAGCTGTAAATTTATAAGCTGCAAGATTACCAATTAACTTCTTCTTGCTGGACAAATGGTGCCATGTTTTCATTGTAACAAAGAGGGATTATAAGAAGATGAGATATTGATTTGAAAAACACGTGACCTGCAAATCAAACCTTTCAACCTGCAGCTGATTTTCAACCCTGAAACAACAACATGGTAAATCTGACCACACAGTACCACACCAGTAGAGAAAATGTGCCTTACAATTCACACGCACACCTACACCTGAGGAGGATGTCACGCAACCACTTACTCAACTTAAGTCATCCTTCAGTCCAATGAACATGTGTGCCAAGTTTGAACATATTCCATTAATTCCTTCCTGCTATATCTTGTTCATGTGAATGAGAAGAAAGAATGAGACGAAACATATGATATTGTTATCATATGTTACTAAAAAGCAGGAAATATTGTAGACTGGAAACCATTTGATTCTGAAAATGAGACTATTACGCTCTATAATACTTCTGTAGTATGTAGTATGTCTTACATTAAAATGTATAGCACTGTATGTATGTATCACACTTTGTAACGAATTACAGGTATGTGGCCCTGACACGATGTCTCAGAGACAATGGAGACAAGATTTAGTGTACAAAGGTCAGAGTATATTATAGGTGGTTTCCCACGTACATGAACAGGTGTCCTTTCAACAGTAAAAATAATACTTGGGGTCAAAGGATCAGTGATAGAGATATAATTTTTGCAAGAAGCAGACTGGAGACAAGACAATATGTAGTCGTGTGTGTGGGTATAATAAGACACAATATATGACAGGCATCATCAACAGCAGATTCGGTTCTTAATCACCGCTCCAGCCTGCCTTTGCACCTCATAATGATGATAAATGGTCAAACTGTGGCCTCGAGTCTCAGAACAAGAGCAGCCAAGTACAATGGTCTAAAATTCACAGAGACAGATTAAAAGCAGGAGGCACACTGACATTTTCTTCTATCCTGTAAAATGTCACTGCAGCGGAAATTCTTCCAAATTACTGAAACTGTTTTGGTGAAATTATTCATTAGTATTTCCACCTTTGCCCTTCTAACAGCAGATCCTCATGTGCCCCTTTCTGTTTTAGTAACTTCCCACCTTGCTCTTCTTCTCAACTCACCTCTACCAAACCACACCTTCTTCTTCACTTTACGTCTCTGTGTTCAGTCTGAAGGCCTTTCCTTTCCTTTTCTATCCCTCATCCCTTCTCCTTTCCTTCTCTTTGCTGAGTGCCTCCTCTGGCTGGGCCCAGTGCAGAGTGATCCTATTGTTGTGTTTCTCTCTGTCTCTCAGGGGCAGCACTTCAGGGACCTGCTGATTGGATTAGAGCTTTCTATTCCCTCTGGGTGGATCACAGTGCACAGATGCAAATCGCCACCAGCGGGGAAAGCGTACAGTGGTTAACCCAAGACTACAATGCTGTCTGTCTGCGAGCCAACAGCAGCATGAGAAGATGTAGATGTTGTGTTTGTCTCTAACAATGACATTGAGTAAGAGAACAGTGGGTAGTAAAATAAATGCCTCACTGGTATCGTTAACCTTAAGCCAACAAGGAATACTCAACGCATTTTCTCCTAATTTTACAGCACACACACACGTACACACACACAAAATGTTGACACAGTGGGACAGTGACAGATGTTTACGGCCGGGGCCAAGTAAAAGACCTTGATACAAATAAATACATACAGTCATAATTAAAGTGTGAGAGGTTTAAACTCTAATCTGCGGCGAGCGCTAATCTGTAGCTGGTTGTTAGCATACATGCATACTAACACAAAACCAAGACCTTACAATGCACACACAACACCTACACAACTTTTTTTGTCTGGTAAGACAGAAAAAAACAGAATATATCTTAAGTGTATGTGTGTGTTTGAGAGGTTTGCTGAGCGTGCCAGTGCACGTATGTGCAGCCTACATGCTTCTTGCATGTTCATGTGAGGGGGTCAGTGGCCTGTCCTCTCAGCATTCCCTAATGCCCCTGGATTCAGGACGGAGGCTTGATGGAATCACAGGAAATTGGATTGTCTTCCATTTGCTTTGGAAGCAGCCTGGAAGAGACACTGCCCCTCCACCCCCCATACCTGCAGTAAGCTTCAACACACACACACACACACACACACACACACACAACCTCTCTCTCCCTTTTTCTCTATGGTGCACCCCTGTTCCCATTCCATTATGAAGGCATGTCGCACCAAACCCCTGCTTTTACATGTCATCCAAAGTTTCCCCTTGCAGTGCAGAAATGCTGGGCTGGACGTCAGCAGAGTGCTCAATAAGCAGCTGCTTGCACAATACCAGCCGAGCAGAGACCCAGCACAGAGTAGTGTATCACCCTAATGGGGTGGAGGCAATATGCTTAGGAGCAGCACGGATAGGGATTGATCTATCAGTACAATTGCAGTTTTTCTGAATGTGTCACACCAATCTATCATTTCTACCACACAAGTGATGTGAAGCAAGATGAATGGAAGAGAAAGAGAGTGAATAAACCATATACAGAGAGACATGCAGGCTTATTTCTTAAATCAAAAATGATAATACTGTAACCAGTCCAGAACTGGTCAAAAGAAAAAGAGAAACAGTCATAGACCCCTGGAGGAATTTGCCTGTCAGATTATCCTAAAATATTGTCCAGATGTCTAGAAGTCGGACTCAGGCCAACAGGGAACCAAAAAAACAGTGTCTGTAGCACTGTTTATCTGCAGAAAAGCACAAAGAGGAATGGTCAAACATGTCGTGTTCATTTCTGGAAAGTATTTCACTTGTTTTCTTCATCAGTCATAAGTAGGACAACACACACTCCCAGCATTCAGCCTGAGCTTAACTTTACATCAGGATTAAGTGGAGGGATTTGGGTGGTATCGGAGGTGAAAACTTGACTCGGTCAGTGATACAAATGGAACACTGAGGTCCCTCGAGTGTATCTCAAATCGAAACTAGGTTTTGGTCTGTCTGGGTTTCATTCTGTTTGTCTTGCTTGTGTTATATGTGTTATACTTTCAATATCTGCAAGTAGGCGGGGTCACTGTGATATACTCTCAAAATTAAAGGGAAATGTGGGCCTAAACAGACATGATTTGTTGTGTCCTCACAACCACACTTGGTTATAGAATATAGAATAGAATAGTTCTTCTAATGGCCAGTAGAATGGCCCATGAACTTACAATATTTCCATCGGCTCTCTTTTCTTATCTCATTTTTCTGTGTCTGCGTAAACTTTCTTTGGGTTTTGTTCCTCTCTTTCTTTCCCCGCCTCCTCCTTTTCTCCCGCTGCTCTCCCTGACAGCAACATTAAACAAGTGGGAAAAAATGAACAAGCAATTATGATTTATGATCAATGCATGCAGCAGCTGCTGACTTTTATAATGACAGTGGTCAGGGTAGGAAGACAGAAAGAGTGAGATGAATATATATGTGTGTGTGTGTGGGGGGGGGGGGTCCCAAGGGTGCTTGTGGGGTAGATGAGGGGTGAATCGATGGTCAACTAGGATCATTGGTATGCAGATTCCAGCAGATAGCATTATGATGAGCAAGTGCCATTAATCAGAAACACAGATCTGAGCCAGATGGAGTAGATGGTCCCCGCTTTAGTGGGATTGTTCTGAATCCAGAAGAACCAAAATTATAAACCAGACAACAACATTAACTTTGCAGCTGGCCATGGGATATACATGCTTATTAATGTGCAAAAAGCTGGTCAAGAAAATACTACATATCAACTCAGTGTAAATGGCCCGTCCTCTGTAGCCTGACCAGGTCAGCAGCACTATGCATGTGTTGAATGTGGAGCCAGCCAAAAGCTAACCATAAGATGGAGCTATGTAGCGTGTTATTCTTTGTACTTACAGCAGAGCAAGGCAAGACAGTAAAATCTGGGCATGCATTTGTGCCTAAGATGTTAGACGGGCGCCTACTTGTGTTTGCCCTTTGTTTGGGATGTACACTTCTGTGAACGTTTATCCCTGTGTGCGTCGGGAAGGCCCCCCTTTTAAAAGGATCTGCAGACCGGGGCCAGCCCTAATTGAATCTGGGTCTCCTCTTTGAGCAGGGAGAGGTAACCTTGCCACTCAGCGTGTGAGCACTACCACCCGCGGTCAAATTAACTCGACACCAACCTCAGTGCCCTTCACACCTCCTGGGAGTGTCCTTCAGGTGCCTGGGTGTTTCCCCTCCCCCCCCCCTCATGCCTGTAGCTGCCAACAGCAACATCACAGTTCAGGGGGTAAACCCTGAAAAGTCTGCTTGTGGATATCCATTGTGTGAGGTCTCATACCTTGAGTACAGGTACCAGGTTTAAACCATGTTCAGCTTTAACGCAGATTTTCTTGTCATAACAGACAACCAATACCTATGTCTCTAAATCTCCATCTCTTGCCCTGTTTGCTTCATGCTCATCTCTTTCCCCTGCACATTTCTCTCCCCTTCCCATGTTGCCGGGCTTGCTTGTTCCCATGGGACACCTTAGCCTCCATTAAAGCCATCAGAGAAGCAGGATAGGGTTGAGGCTGAGAATTAACATCACCAGAGGCCCAGTCTGTCCTCTTGCGGCTCATCGATGATGTTTAAAAAGAAATATATGAAATAAATAAATACATAAAAGAGTGTAATATGAAAATCAATGGCCAGGCAGTGGGGGCTGTGGCTGAAGCATTTGGAGTGAGGGACTCATAAAGCTGAGTACTGCGGGAGACTGATGGAAGGCAAAACACTTACTTTGTTTATTCTCTCTCCTCACCCCTGTCCCCTCCCCTCGCTGTCTGTATCTAGCTCTCACTCTCTTACTCTCCTCCTCCCCCTCCCTCTGTCTGAAACAGTCGAGGACAGCTTTAATGCTCCTGACAATTTATGTGGACGGTTAAGAACGATGGAAATCAAATAGTTGAGTGTAGGCAAGGCCCAGTGAGTGGCCAATAAGAAAGAAACAACAGCTGATGATGGCAAAGAGGACTGTTACCTGCTGGAATAGCTCTTTAGGCTGCACTATTACTGTCAATTCACTGGCTCTTTTCTGAGTGCTCATATTACAGATTCATAACTGTGTCTATGTCTGATAGGCCCTTTTAACACAGCACGGCAACAGGTTTTTATTTCAACGAGTCCAGGTAATGTGCAGCAAGCACTAACTATGAATCCTATAAGAGCAGCTTACAGCTTGACTTATAAAATGTCAAGTGCTGTGTGAGGTGGCTGAAGTGCTCTTTATTTGTGTGAATTTTCTAATTCCTGTCAGTTTGAAAATGGTTAACTTGGTCCTGTTTGTCCTTAATCTTCTAAAAAAAGCCACAACATCAATAGAAACAGCATTCTGATATCTCAGTCTCCAGGTCTGATCACCGAGGTTCACTATAGCATGGTGGCAACACTAAGGAAGGATGCTCCTTACAGCATGGTGAAGAGCCTGGAACATGGACCAAGGATCCAGTAAACTGAGAGGAGACAATGGCAAAATTGTCTCCTGTTTGAGACTAAATTAGAGCATCTTCAACAATGTCCAGTGTCTCCTGCTCTGAAGAAAGCCAAATCATTTTTGCCTGTAGGAATGATGATGGCCTCTGTTTAAGAAGGTAGGAGGAGAAACAAAAGTAAATTTAACACGGGAAGGAGAGCTCTTCCACCAAAAGACAGTCCTGTCCTGGTGATAGCCTGTATCCTGCAATGTGGATTTGAACTCCTGCCCTTTTTTAATGGGATTTTTCAAGGTAAATAGGTAGCTCAATGGTCTGTGGACCATTTCATGGAGGTCCAAGACTTCTACAAAGGGATCTGGAAATGCTCAATGAGCATAGGAGAGGACTATGTTGAAAATAAATGTGCTACAGTTTCCAAAGTGCTGTGCATCTACCTTAGGCCATGAACTTTTCAATCAAACAGCACAACAGTCAATTTTAAAAGATAAAAATAAGAAGCTAGGAATGTCCTTCTCAGCTGAATTACTGTAAATGCCACACAAAGTGCATCATAGCATACATAATAATATTGTCTGACCTTACTAGTGTCCATCTCTCCTCTTTGTATACTCTGGTATATTTGTCCCTTTGTCTCCATTTTTTATTCTTCTCAATCCTCAACAGATTTCTTCTCTTTACTTTCTCACCTGCCTTTTCTTTCTTAACGACCCTATATATTCTGGGAGATGGGTTTCACAATTACACACACAAACACACATGCACACATACACACACATAAACACAATTATGACGAATCTTGCTGGATATTTGTTATGACTGGCCTGACTGAGCCATTAGTTACAAAAGGCAGTGCTGGGAAAGGGGAGGGATACAAATGTGTAATAATGCCTCCGCCATAGAATTTCAATCAGCCACCATGGCTGGTGTGTGTGTGTGCGTTTGTGTGTGTGCGTTTGCCCCTGTGATCACACAAGTAGTTGACACCACGGTAGAGGACACAGATGAGAGGATTCAATGTTCTTTGTTGGCTACGACAGCTCAGCTTCACAGCAAAGCGCTCGCCCACAAGCAGCTGCATGAGATCCATTAAACGGCTGCAGTTTTTGCTGAATGTTGCAACTTCAACATGAAATGTAATTAATATTGATACAGCTTTATTATGCTTTTTGTGAAAAATGTTCATGAACAGATGCTTACAATTTGTTCAGTTTGATTAAAATGAAATATTTTCTCTGACATACTACTTGATTTGTGAGCCCGAGATTTGGCAGAAATCAAATGTTATTGTGTAAGCCGTCCCAAACACCTTTTATGTGGACCTTTATATTTTATTCCATTAATTTAACTCATCTTATTTCTACAGGGTCACGGCAACACTTGATAAGTAAACTTATTAGTTACTTACATAGGATGCAGTATGTGCATCATAGTACATTATAATAAACATGGTACAAAAACTTCAAAAGTAAATCATTATTTCACTAATTTCTTTTCCCAAAAATAGCTTTAGAACTGAAAAACATTGATAATTACTAACATTTTCTGATGTTTTAGAGGCCCAAAAATTAAAATATTAATTGAAATATTAATGAACTGATTATAATAATAATTTGTGTTGATCTACAGGATTCTTTATTTTTACACTTCGCATTTATTGTTTTCTTAGCTGTGCACTGTGCTCTGATAGCACTGCAGTGTGCTTTAAGAGGCATCGAGTTGTCTTCTTCTCATTTACATTACGATGAGGTCTTAGTAACTAACATTTTCAACAATAATAATACATAATATACATATTTTATTTTACTTTTTGGATTTTTAAGGACAGTGATATGTACTTGTTAAAACGTGTCAATCTATATGAGCTATAGTATATAGATCTAGAATCTAACTTATTGGAAAAGTTTCTGTGGAAAATGGTAACTGTTAAGCAATTCATAAAAATAACCCTTGAAATTTCACCAATCATCCAAATTCTTTGCTGCCTGACGCATCACTATCAGTATCAGACAAACATGTGGTTATGAATACACTGTTTGGCATCATTAGATAAATAAATCAACAGTCCAAGTCCACCCACACCGCTCACAACGATATCAAATCAATGGGTCCATAGAGAGACTGTGTCATTACAAATCAGCTGTACAGACATCTACATGCAGAGCGCTCTCTGTGTTTCAAGCAGCAACAAACACTTCTCACAAGAGACTTTTTCCTGATTTGTGCACATAAAGGTACTTTCTCTTGAGAACTCCCATGTCCAACTCCTCAGAAACAAATATCCACAATATTCAGGGTCCATGTGCAGACTATGTGTGTGAGACTTGTTGTGTGCTCTCCAGCCACCAATTGTAGGCCACCCAGTCAGATATTTATTACTATTGATCTAGCTGGTCCTGGCTGGAGACTTTTGTTCTGCCGGCTCGAGGCTCTGACCTCAATTAAGTTATGAATTTCTATCTGATAGACTGGGAGTGCTTGGGGCCTGCCGTGGCCGTGCTACCACGCTGGATTAATTAGAATTAGCAGTGCTGCGAGTCGCCCGCCCTGCCTCATGGATCATGTTGTTTTAATACAAAGTAGAGGCGGAGGCAGGGAGGGATGGAGTGAAGGGGACGGGGGCGTGGGGGAAGGGGAGAGTGATGAGGAGAGGGGAAAAGAGAGAGACAGACTGAGAGGCAAAAAAATGTAGGAATGAGGGGAATACAAGTGAGAGGACATGACCGTGTGTTTAAAACCTGTGTGGCCTTCTCCTCCTATCACACCTGCATACCTTAAACCTTAATGTATTCTTCCATCACCGCATTGTATTGAAATGGGGTTAAGCTGTGTCTCTGTCCCTGCCTGTTCTCTTTGTCAAGCTGATCCTCCCTCAGTCTCACCTGCTCAGTAATTACAGAGAACTCTGGACCACTTGTTGTATTCTATGTCTCCCCCTTTGTAAATCTCAATAAGCCTGTTTTATCTATATATGCATATCTCCACAGCAACCGGAAAGTTTTCTGGAAAACAACAAAGCTGTGTGTGGAATGAGGGTTAAGTGTGTGTTTGGGAATACAGCATTTGGACGGAAAATGACCAAAGGCAGAGGAAGCACATGTTCTGAACATGTCATCATCTAAAACCACTGAGCACCTGACCTATATTCTCTAAAGTTTCTTCACACTCATCACAACTTATTATGTGCCCTTTCCTAATTCATCATACCTCTATCATGCAACCATATACTAGAAGAAAGCATCAACCTTGTTTTCCAGTGGTTAATTAATGAATTACAAACAAGCCTTTCTGACTGCGTTGGTTGTGTTTGCAGCCATGTTACAGTTAATTTCTGTGTTATATTATGCAACTACTGCCTACTTACACAGGAGGCCACATAGTATGTAGTACATTTACTTTGTATATGCATTTCAGATGTGTAGCATGGAGGATATTATTTCTGGAATGGAATTCTGAACGGAGACTGTGTTTGTTTTAGAACTTGTTAGTGGATGTTGGCATTTATTATTTTTTATTAAATACACCTTACCTTGGAATAACACAGTCCTGAACGTCTAGATCAAACTTCAAGAAGCAAAGCTAAGTCCCTGGTTTTTGTTTATGAAGCCTTTTTCTACGTTGAACACAGTAGAAAATGTATCTGATCTACCCAGAAATTTAGATAAAGAAAGAATATTTAAACATTTACAGTCCCAAAAAATGTTTTTTGTATTGAAATAATAATTAGTGTGAATTTGTCCTCTTTGGATCAGGGGTTTCCGCTGCTCCGTGATATGATGGAATTTATAGACATAAGCTTATTCCCCATTAATGTGCTTAAATACATTCTAGCACAATAGAATATAAATCCAGCACTTAAGCCTTAATTTCCATTATTACATGAAATGAGGTTTCACTGCCATCTTTCCCACAGTTGGTGCTGCCTGCCCCACTTTCTCTGGGTGTATTAGCTGAGGCAGCAGTGATACGGTGAGCAGGAGGAGAGGGTTTAATGCACCGTACCAACACCACACCAGGGCCTGATCTACAGTTGGCAGGTGGCAGATCTGTGTATTCAAACACTCAACAGCTACCTATTGTAGTCCCTGCCCGCCTTGATCCTGGATTAACTATCAAACGAGCTCCTAATGCAGGTTACCAGGGTTTGGGAACAATTCACTAGAACAATCAGTTGATTAATTTCAAATGATTTTCCTCCTCTGCCAAGCAAATAATACTTTTTTGTTTTAACTCTCATGCCCCCTCCCCTTTTTAATCAACAAATTAAGCATAAATCATGTTTGATCTTTATTTACTGGTTGCTCGGCAGTTGGTAGAGGTCAAGAGAGATTACTGGTCGCTCTAATAGTCTGCATACAACCCAAACATTCCTCTGTTGCTCTTGAACACACACACCACCTCCTGTACTCTTTGTTTCCTGTCTTTGGTCAAAAGGACGGAAGCATAAAGCTGTCCACCCATTTTTTTTATTTTTCTCCAGTATAATAAAAACACTTTCCTTGATTTCCCTCCTTCACTCCTCCTTTCTTTGCCTTAACCCTAAGACAAAGCAAACGAATGTTTGAACAGGTTCTAATGAGAAGCATATCATTCTGTAAGCTTTGCATAGTGAGATAATTTGGCATTGCGACAGAGTGGCATGATTTAGCTGACTATATTTTTCTCTCAGCCACATCATAAATCTGCTGCCAGTAACTGATGTAGAGGTCCAGTTTCTTTAATATTCAGTCTCTTACACGGCCGCTTTCTTCTGAAACCTGATGAAACGGACAGGTGATAAGTCCCAAGGGCCTGAATACATTAATTCACCCAACATCTGTCCTCTGACTGCCTACAATGATCCTGCCTCTGGACTATTTGTTTGGGTTTTCTGCTGCATATTTCCTCAAAAACTTCAAATCTAAACTTGATTTTACATTACATACATCAGTCATTCAGAATCAGCATCATCATTTATACTTCCTACCTGACCGCTGAAAACACTTTGACACACAGAGATATTATTTTATATTTTAATGATGGATACATGATTGAAAATGTGCTACATCTTGAAAAAGGACAAAAGCCTCTATCTATATATCAATCCTCTTCTGCCGTCATTATCTTGATATGGCTGTAAATCATCAGTGAAGTGTTTTGTAGTTATCCCACTGTTAAGTCTTTTATGAGCCATTCTCCACAAATCCAACCTCCCCTCCCTGCGAGCATTCAAAACAAAAGGGCCACGCATGACCACCAAAGAGAAAGTCATTTGTGAAATGTCCTGATTATGTGGGTTGTGCAACGTTAAAACAATTTGCCTGATTACTTCCAATTGATTCGTCCTTACAGTTAAAACCTCAGTGTGCAGCAGCCCAATGAAGTGCGCTTTGTCGTGCCGCTGGGCAGGGAAAAGGAGTAATTTCTCCGATGTGCAGCTGAGCCAGCTTACCTCCAAAGCTAAAGCCTCCTGAATGCTGCTAAACCTTGGGGAGCCTAAACACTAGGCTAGCTACCAGCTAACTCTGTCTGCTAAACCCCTGCGGGATTTGTCTGTGGCACAAAGTGAATTAAAGGTGACCTTCTGTAAGGGATGGAGAGGATGTAGAGGGAAAAGAGAAGGGCTGTGTGGATGCTGGAGATGTCCCTATTTCAGTTTACCTACATGTTAAGATTATATTAAATGTAAAGCTCCAACCATCACTTTGAATAAAAGTTTGAGCTTTGCTTGCTAGCATACCATTTTTTAAATTTGACAGAATAAAAGACAAATGCTGCTCACCTGACTGTTAATGTCGGCTTTGTGCTCCAGTAGTACAGACACCAGCTCCTTGTGCCCTCTGTCACAGGCCCAGTGCAGGAGAGCACGACCCTGCCAACACAAGCACACAAGTTTTTCAACGGCACATGATATGGGTATGTTTGCCTTTGTTGCATGCGGTGTCACCTCTGAGAGCATCTTTCTTTGAACCACTGACATCCTCAAAATAAACCAGACAAAATAAATTATGCTCTGCCATTCAGAAGCTTACTCAGTAATAACCTGCAGGCAGAGTGACAAGGCGTGTGTGTGTGTGTGTGTGTGTGTGTGTGTGTGTGTGTTTTGACAGTTTATGTGTGTGTATGCTGCATAGACGGGTGCGTGTTTGAAGTAAAGTCTCCCAGACAAATTGCAGAATCCTGCACACTTTCTGTAAAGCTTGATCAATGGGACACTGTGCACAAAACATGAGCAGCCCTTTATTCTATCTCTGTCTCTCTCTCTCTCACACACACTCTCACACAAAGGTGCACAGTATCCCCTCTTTAGGTCTAAGATCCTTGTTCTAATAAAACCACACAAGCTCATTTTTCATTGAGGCCAATTAGGTAAAGCAAACTCTCCAAGTCCAATTCTGTTGCTTAAATCATATTGATCACCGTGGCTGCATGTTAAAATGGATACTTATGAGCCAGGGCAGAATACCAATAAGTTGGCCTCTCTCTCTCTCTTCCAGGTGTGCTACTGCTGACTGCTGACCACACTTTCAATGGGGAGTTTGCTAGTTCCAAAGGGACACTACATACACTCTGTAACTCATTTGAGTTAGTTAGATGAGGTTTTTTCCTGACATCTCTTAGTCGCTAATAAAACACTGTGTGTGACCTTGGGCAGAAATTGTTCAAACATGAAAATACACCACTTATAGTTGGATTACCATTGAAATCATTTTAACACTGCTTGATTAAGCAAAAAGGGGAAGTAATCTGACAAAAAAAAGATTCTGACAACTACATGCCTTTCCAGAATCTTATATAATACACATGCACTCATCTCATTTTTAAAAAGTTATCCTTTTAGAAAGATTTGTTTTCTTATAATGACTTCCTCGACGAAACTATTTTATTATTCTTTTGGCTGCTTGGATTTCGTGTTTTGTTAAACGACTATAAAGCTAGCTGTGTGACAGATTGCTGTTGTTTATTAATTATCTGAAAAAAAAAATAACTTTGCAATAACATCTGAGTCTAAGCAGCCAAGAGGAAAGTGCAATTTGCATGAATGATGGGATGAGTTTCCACGACATGTCCTAATGTGTTTTGAAAATCTATCAAACACTTAAACTGGAGTTTGACTTCGTACTAGAAAAATGCAACACGTGACACACACAGTCGCTTTCGGCCTCTCTGAGATGAAGAAGTACATCAGGCCTCCTACTAATATGAAATTTCACCACTGCCCTCTGCTGTTGAGAAAGCTGAACTGCCACTAAGAAGACACCAACAATGGCTATGGACAGACAAAGCTTTCTCAGCTGATGTCCATCAGCCATCTGGCCTTTGCCTGTTTTTTTGAAGAGGGGCTGTGATGAAAGAGATCCATTTGGCCTGGATGATAATGAATCAAGAACAGATGAATGGGTTTCAGGGTCATTCTAGAAAACACCTTGTGATGGTAATAGTCAATTATGCCATCTACACAACTCAGCCTAAACAGTGGTACCTCTGTGTGTGTGTGCAGTGTGGCTGCAGATTGCTGAAACCATTATGTAACTGCATAACAAACTGCATGGTGATCTATCCCCCAGTGACCTGTATTTCTCATGACACATTTTTGATCATTTTCACCTGCCCTCCTGCACAAGAGGTCAAAGCAGAGCACAATGCCGTGCAGCCGGTATGGCTTCAGCTGAAATACATACAGCAGGGTAAATGCTTCCTGACACTGGATTTTGAGGTGAAAGGTTGACGCTTCTTCTTTCCTTTGTGTAGCTGGTTTCTGAGTTTATGTATTGTGTCGTCGTGGTAATGATCGATTCAATTGGGGCTATTAATACCAAGTCTCTTATGCACCCACTACAGATTTATTTGACATGTTTCTTGGCTCTGTTTTTTTAAGATACCTCTTCGTCTTTAGTATTGACATCCACTTTCTTGGAGCTGATGGCCTTGGTGATGTGGTCGATGTTATTTTCTCTGCAGTAGTCAAAGATGTTCTTATCCTCTTCTCTGAGGAAGGAAGAAAAACACAAGCAGAGAAAAGAGACAGGTCAGTCATTTTTTAATGTAAATTTGCAGTGGTATTGGCAACAGAATCTGAATTCCATTCATCTATTCAGTACAAGCTGGCAAGAGGACAGAGTTCTAAAAAGCCAGACATAACAGAACAGTGCCTCTTTTGTAACCAGGGTGAACTGCTCCTTTCTTTATATTACATGTCAATTCAAAAAGCTTAACATGATAAGTGTGTGAACACCAGGCCTCATTATGGCAAACAGAAATAACAGATAAACATATATCTTGTCTCTCAGCAGCAGCCACACGTGCCGCTTCCCTCTGGAATACTGGCATACGACACACACATTTTGGCACTATCCCACCTCTAATTATATCTCTGTGTCTCTAATCACCTCCTGGCATTGGGGACAGAAGTGAGTGCTGAGGCGGGGGGGGGGGGGGGGGTGGGGGTAGAAGAGTGCAGTGACAGTGCAGTGTTGTTAGGTGAGGGTGAGGGGGAGAAAAGGGGCAAAATCTCATTTAGAGCTTTACGCCTTCCCCTCCCTCTTACCCTCTTGCCGGCCATTCAGATTAATTGAATTTAGTGCTTTACTGTCTAATGGAAACGCTGCATACCTGCCGCTTTACCACTCCCACGCAGTCAGACAGCCATCCCTAAAGCCAAATCCCACAGTTCCTGTTTTTGACGTCTGCTTGTTCCGCTGCTCAGGGCCTGAATATTCCCAGAGCACACGCATAGGCTCCAGCCATACCGGAGCCACTGGCAACCATTTTACCCATGGTGACTGATGTTTAGCTCAGAATGTCACTCCCCAGGTTAAAAGCCCTTAGAACTTCCCCTATTCACCAATTCAAGAGTCAAACTACCACCTAAGATGAGGTCCATATGTTCCATGACTGCTGGACTAAGAGTGTAAATGCAGGAGGGGACTACATGTGCTAGAGTATCTAGAATTGACTTTTAAACATGTCAAACGTACATCTCAAATCAGGTTGTATGCCACAGATACTCAAGAGATCCAAGGTGATCCTTCACAGCTGATCCTGACAGATCAGCATCTTTCTGACCCATACTTTACACATTGAGCTTTTTACAATGTCTGGTTCCACAACTGAATTACAGAACTAAAAACAAAAAAGTTTCATTTGCTTTTTGTTCTTCAGTGAGCCTCTTTCTTCACCTTCACGCTTTCTCTTTTTCTCATTCCTCCCCTCCCTCTTCTTGCCCTCCTCTCATCAGCCCGTGGTGAATTATGAATAACTCATTACACTTTTATCACAGCCAGGTTATGTATGAGCACATTCATTTACATACTCCTGATTACCACTGCTATGTTTATTCATGAGCCTCAATGCTGGGCCACACCCACTTCCTTGTCTGATGGCCATGGTGACCCCGAGTGTCCCTGATGTGTGGCCGCCATCCGTCTCCCCCGGCAACTAATCAATAGGCCGGCTCATCAGTCTTTCGTTGATGGTCGGACGGGGCTGGCCTGACAGGTGCATGAAACATACTGTATATAAAGCACGAATGAACACACACAAACACACCTAAGGGGGTATAAAGTTATATAATATCCATTTTACTAAAATAAGCTCACAAATGAAGGCAAACACAGCCAACATTTGTAGTTACAATCATTTCTAGAGCACACACAGGAACCCACACACACAAGCTATAAACAAACACAAGATTAATGTGGGACCTATAAATGACATGACATCAACAGCACCGCAAAGCATGCTGGGAAGGTCACAGGCTACTCTGTCATCACTGGGGTAGCAGGGGTTTTGTGTTTGTGTATACTGCATGTGTGTGAGACTGAGCGCGCTCACACATGTGGGTCCGGTCTGGTGTACTGGCAGATATGTCCTTCATCCATCAGGCTAAACTGGTCACAGTGGTAGAGAACACTCATCTACCTGGCCTGAGCTTCACTGATCAACACCATGGCCACACCATCCATCAAACACACACACATACACACCTACACAATCTGTCATCACATTCCCTATAGGACCCTAGTGGATGCTATCAACATGGCTGAGCTCCATGGAAGTCCAGGAGACAATAAGAACTCAAATAACTCAGCTTTGGCCTCCTGCAAAATGTTCAGACAACAAAGCCTCCGCTGTTTATCAGAATCCTTTTTCAAGGACGGAGAGAGAACTACAAAGATAGCATTCAAAGCCTCTCAATCACACCCTGATCAGCTCAGTAGCCCAGGGATATCGCTAATCAATCCAGCTTTTGTCAATACACACCCCACACACATACATACACACAGACTCCGAGATCGAGATGAACAGTGAGCAATGCAATTAACTCTCTGCCTGGTTAACAGGTGCTTAGCTGTTTAATATGGAGTGGGTCTGCGTGTGTGTTTGTGTGAGAGAAAGAGGAAATTGAAATGCAGCAGAGCAGTGAGTGTGACAGTTCTGGCAGGTTATGCATGGATTCGTATGAAAATCTTAGCGATGTATAGTGAAAAGTGTAGTTTTATGTGTGCACACATGTGCACGGTTGTGTGTTTGTGCCATGTAATGCTTTCCTTCGAGCTGGTTTCCCTCGGGGCAACGTTGCTACTGGATATCACCAAGAGGAGCATCGTTCTGGGATACTTGCTGCACCTGCCTCGCTCTGCTGTCCCTGGCGCTTCTTCATCACCCCCCGAATCATAACGTAATTAAAAAGGGGAGAATCTGGCCGCCTCTTTCCGAGACTGTGCATACTAATCACATACAGCCATTTATGAGGAAAACCTGCAGGATTCACACATCTCATTTTCATCTCCAAAAGAGCTCTTTTTTCATTGAAATGAAGATGGGGGTTTTAAGCTTGAGTAAGTCTGCTAGGCAAGAGTAAATGGAGAATATATTTCATTACCATAAATCAGAACTCTATGACGGCTCGTGGCCCTAACTGCAGTTACGCTCTGGTGAATATAATCAAAATACATCATCAAGACTAGTGGTTAACAATGCCAGAGTCAGACTGAGTTGACCTAAGGATTAAACAAGTGGTGATTCACAGCTGGAGGAAAAGGGGAATCTGTTCAGACAAGACCAAGAATTGGCAAATGCTTTCAGATGCCCTGGCATGCATCTTTCCCTGTTGATAAATACCTGATCATCTCCTCCTGGTATAGAGAACTAACAGCTGCTCCTCCGAAACCTGTTCTCCTCTCTGCTCCTCGTCTTTCCTGTAGGAACAACACAATGTTAGAAAAAAACAATATGCACCTTATACATGGTAAAATCTGTGTGATAGTTACTGCACATTATAGGGCAAAACTGAAACTTACTGCAGAGTGATATCCTGTCACACACAGACTCAGTTTATTCTGATTCAGCTCAGCAGTCTGGGTACCTTTTCTATATGTTACTGTTTTGCATGTGTCCAATACAAAGGTTGGGCCCATCTATTCACAATGAATGGCTCTACCTATAGCCTCTCACTATAGTCTTTGTCAGTCAAATGCATGACAAAGATAAAGATTAAACTCAGTAATTCTGAAATTTGGTGCTTTAGACATGACCTCACTAATAATAAACGGCCACACAATACACGAAAACAGCATAAAATATACTGCATCATAATTTGCAACTCTTGTTAATCTTCTGTGTTTTTATGGAATTTTATATTACATTCAGTTCAGCCAAGACTTTATTACCAAGACTATTCTTTGCTGACCAACCTTGACTCACAAAAGAACCCACACAAATCTGATTTCAGAAAATGGGGAGAGTGGGGCGAACATGACAAGCGAAGCAAAACAACTGTGCGTGCACTTTTGGGACAACCTAATTCACTTCAGAAACTCAGAATATTCGCTGATGCACTAGCCCTGTTCCTCTGCAGCATAATGTAATATAAAGCCAGTGTCTGCTCAACAATTGAGACAGGACTAGAGGTCAAATTGTGGCTATTATTCTCTCCCCTGCTTCTCTATCTATGCACTCCTACTTGCACCATTTAACTGTGCTTCCAAAAGAATAGCTGCTGCCATGCTATAGCGCTTTGTTAACAATAATACAATCAGGTTCTTTTCATTAGAGGGGCAGTTGTGCATTTGCTGGCCTCTGCTGGGCTCATTGTGTGACAGAGTCAGCGAGTATTGCCCTGCAGCATGGCCAAAGAGAAATGTGTCAGGATTGGATATGTGGTTGACAGTGATGTGATGATGATTGTTAAGAGAATCAAATGAGGAAGGAGAGCAAAGAAAAGCGAGATGGGGCAAGGGAAAGAAGTGAGAGGGTTCAAAAAGAATAGAAGATGGGGTGGAGGAGCATGATTAATAAAAGAGCAGGTAGCACAGAGGTGGAGAACAAAGAGAGAATGTGGCCAATGTAGGAGACAATGTATAAGAAAAATGTGTGAGCCAGCATCACAGTAGGTCACTCAGTCTAACATGTCATACACACATCAAAAACACAGTTCTAGATTAAACACATTCTGATTATATCCACACAGAAGACAGCTTTTTCATGGACACAGCAGAAACACTGGCCAGACCCTAAACCGAGACCAAATGGGTGAAGTGAAAGAAACTTAAGTTACTATCAACATAAAGAATCTTTGTTGATTATCTTGCAGTATTTAAAAAAATGGTTGTCCCCTGCCCCTGTGTGGCAAAAATATCCTTGCACATTTATGCGACACAAATGCATTAGTGGTGGTGTTCAAAGCAAAACAGCAGGGGTGATAAAAAAAGAACAAAAGGTCAATAAAGCTGGAGTCCACTCATTACAGCTCTTAAAGACACCTCTGTTTTAAAAACACACATTTATAAAGAGTATGCTGATCCACTTCTATCTGCACTATTAATTGCTATATTTTATCGAACACATCACACATACCAAATTAGCCTTCTTTGCATCCCAACAATTATACTAGGCTTGTGCAAAATCGTATCGTCTGCAATTAATCGTCAGAAAAACTGTCACCGATTAATATTTGCCACTTATCGATTACGGCGATTAGTGCCTCGTCATGATGACGCATTTTTGTGAGCCCACAATAACAATAATGGCGGAAGGCAGTGGTATTCAGTTAAATAATGCGGAGCAGCACGATCCTAACATAAGTTCAACGTCTGTCACCATAAACCGGAGCACGAAGAAAACCGAAGAAAACCGAAGAAAGCGCGAGGAGGACACAACGCCGGCTACAGCTGTATATAGTGCCACGACATGCATTAGGTGAAGCGTGTAGCGTTAGTTGTTGCCATAGTAACTGGATTTTTGCTCGTAGCAAAGGAATGAACTCCGATCTTTATTTACGGACTCCACAGCAAGATAGGAAACATTACAACAGCGAAGTCTCCTCCAGCAGATATTGGAAAGAATTCCACTCAGCCGAGAATCCGCGATAGTCATTGTGCTGCTTACGACCAAACTAAGCGCTGGAAGAACGTAACGTAGGTTGATTTGCACAGACACACATTTAAATGTGAAATTGTCCGGTTTGTTTGTAATGTTTTTTCTGCTGCTGTTCTACAGTATGAGTGAAAACATGCACTAGTGTGGGACATATTCCAGTCACAGGTTCATTTGCACAGACACATTTTTTGAACTTGAAATAATCACTGATGTGACTTTTCTGAACTTATTTGTCCTGTTTAATTTTAATGTTGATATGCACTGCTCTGTGACCTTAAGATAATAACATTTGAAGAACAAAGCTACTTTAAATGTTTGCTTCATTATTATTTTGAAGCAGTTTGTGCCTCTGTTATCAATATATATTTCCATGGCTGGTTTGTGCCTAATCACTACTTACCAGCTTAACCTGTTAGAATGAAGTAGTTAACTTGACTGATGATTTGTCGGTATCATGCTAGAACACTGTGCCGATTTAAAGTCAAAAACATGTAAGTGCAATTGTCATCAATTAATCGTCAAATTAATCGTATCGGCTAAATGCCACAATTAATCTTGATTAATTTTTTTTGCCAATATCGCCCAACCCTAAAATATACTCTCTCAATTTATTCAGACAGTATGAGGTTGTTATTGTAACTAAATGCCTCTGTTGCCCCATAGGACAACCTGTCCATGGCAACATAAGTCTCCTGATACTGAGTGGCATGACACATGAGTGTATAAAGACATAAACAGTCACAAAGCACACTGCCCCAGAAATCATAATGCAGTTTCTAGGATTATTCATATTCCAAATCTGCAGAGTAAAACAATGCAACCGTCCCATGTATTTTTAATGCTACATGTATAAAAACTGGCCTCTACAAGTCTAACCCGTAACTAACAACAACATGACACTGACACCTACTGGCAAATGCCCTGCACTGCAGCCTAAAGTTACAAAAATTACATTGAAGGCTTCATTAGTTGTCAACCCTTTCATAGACCCCAAAAGTCTAAAGACCTGTATCAATATTCTCTGATTTATTGATTAAAGTTTAGCATATGAGAAAACATGAAAAGCCAAACAAGACTCGTATATTTGACAAAAGTCATTTCTAACTCATGCTGCTTACATCCTTCTTTTAAACAGTTTTATCAATCCTCCCTTCTCCTGCTGTAAAAATAGCTAGTGTATAAGAGTTTTTAACACTTTGACTTTATTTGTTGCTGACTGAAAATCTTTTATCACTGTATTCAGACTAACACATATTATAGTAAAAACAAAACATACAACAGTGTTCAGGCAGCTCTGATTTCTTGGAAATGGTTCTTACCTTTGTGCTTCCTTCAGGGTCTAATACATTGACACAGGAAATGTACTCTCTCATTGCAGTCTCTGCATCCATGTCTCCAAGTTGCTTCCATGCTTGCCTGTTCAGACACATATTACATTTCTCATCACACTTTGTAGTGATCAAGGAAGTTGACATAAAATATCAAACTAACAACGAACACATAATGTGAACTAAAGGTTACAGCTAGTTTTCACAGTGAAAATATTGCATCTGTTGTTCTAAATTTAAGGCATTTTTGTTTATTATTTTGTGGGAGAAACATACACACACATACACACAGTTACAAGAAGAAAGATATACCATTTTCTTTGTCCTTCGAAGTCAAAGAAGCCAGGCTTTGCTGTATTGCACTTCCCCACTTTGACCTGTGAACACAAGAGCAGATTATGTATATGATCCAATAAAATAAATTAGGCACCTAAAACACATTACAGAACAACATCCAGCTATGGGCCTGACTCTTCTGTCAATTACCACAGAAGGTAAATCAATGCTAATGATTCTCTTTATATGGTTTTCATTTAAAGCCACATGGTGAAAGAACTAGAAGACTTAAAACAGCCATGGTGCCACTTAATCCGACACCTACCTGTTTGTAGCGAGCATACAGGTACAACAGCTGGTCCCTGCTGGCCGTCTGAATCAAATCTCTTACGCGATCGGCTGCAGAGTCAAATTCGTGCTCCAGCTCATCTCCCTCCAACCGGTCCCCCATTTCCATGGCGCTGCAGTCAAATTTACCCAAACCCAAGTCCGAGTCTGAGTCCGAGCCTGCTCCACCGAGAGGCTCCCCTGTGTCAGGCCGGGCTGGATCCGTACCTGAGCCCGTCGCAGTGTCCGGAGAGGACGACGGCGAACCAGAAGCCATTGTTATTACTTTAGTAGCGTAACGTCTCGGATAACGAGCGTCGAAGGTTTGTGTGAAAACGTTAAAAGGTGCCGAGAGTGACCGCCTGGTATATCTTGGTACTCTATTTTGGCGCTGATTTCGTTTTTAATCCGTTATCGTTGAGAATCTGTGACAGTCGGATTTGTTTCTGTTGTTGGTCCGTCTCTGGTCCTGTCAAGTAAAAGCGCCGGTTAAACTCGGTTCCAGTAAGAAAGGTTCCGGCTGCATTTCTGCATGTACTCTGTGCTCTGGGTAACAATGATAGTCCGTATGCAAAGTGATATAAACAAGAAATGAAACATAAAATTATGTTGAATCGACCTGAACATAAAAATAAAAATAAAAAACAGACACATTTTGATAAAACAATTTTAACCTAATGACATTTGCAGAAAAATAACAATTTCTGGTTTTCTGTGTATGGCGTTAACACGACAATGCTAACCAGTATCATAAATCCAGCTAATGTTAGCAGCTAATTATCATCTAAAATAAATTACAGCAGACCGACTGAAATCGACAAGAAAGCTTTTGTGTCTAATATAAGTGTCGTCTATTAGATTAAATCCAATATTCATATAGGATACTGATATTAGCACGTTTACTGAAACTCTTTTACAGTTTTTATTGACACCTGTCATAAAGCCATAGGCCTACATATTCATGAAGCGTTATGGAAAATGCATTAGCACGGGTTGTCCAGCAGATGCTGCTATTGGTGTAATGATAATTTCGTCCACTCTGGTGAATGGTCAGAGTTGTCCCACCTACGTATCACCACTTGCAAGTTTCGCAGAGAGATCAATTAAAAAGCAAACAAACAAGTATAAAATAATTTTATTTTCCCTGTTAAATCTGAAAGTTACGTTTAGGATTAATGCTGGTTCCATTCTTATTACGCAGTAACCCATTGAATATACCTTTTATTTTGGGAACTTTGGAGAGAGGCACCGCCAGCATAGGCTATATGTATATATATATATTTTTTTTTTCTTTAACAAAGGATAACAGCACAGGTATTATTGTGTTGTTGTTAAACTCTGCTTTTCAAACCCCACAGGAGACTTGCATCTGGGTGGAGTGTCTATAATTTGCAGAACATATAACACAGAATAAGCAGGTGATGATTGTCTGTATTTAAACATAATAAGAATGTTTATGAACTGAAAACGACTAACAAATATAAACATTTAAGTAACATAGCCTATGTGGTGAAGTTTGTACTATCAACAACTAGCATACAAGACTGTTGAACATAACTTCCTCCCTCTTTATCTGCAGGCACACTAAGCTCCTTAGATATTTATAAAAACACGAAGAAAACGACAAAGAAGTAAATATGTGTACATTGCAAACTGTTTTCAGGAGGTCCCATCAGCCCCCGATGCCACTGCGCGCTCTGCTGACGCAACCACGTCACTGTGGTTCATTGCGATGGCGGACCGCAGTGTCCCCAGACCAGCCCAGGGAGGGACCGAGCAAAGTCACTGAGCGACTCTCATCGGCTCTCCTAAACTGCCGCCTGACCACCTGTTAAAGAGAAAACTGCTGCCACTGCCGTCCCCTCTCGTGAAATAGTATGTGGGACGGGACCTTGTGCGGGATCTTGTGCACTGAGTGGGACCAATTACAAGTGGAGTGAGAGGGAGCGGAGTGCGCCGGCCCGACGCACCGCATGTTGAGCCAGCAAGTTGACTGACATAACAAAAGTCGCGTCGACGGGGAAGGGGACAGCCGCTCTCGGATTTAACGGAGGTTTGAAGGGACACCTGTTCCGGCAAAATGAAATTCGCGGAGCATCTTTCGTCCCATATCACTCCGGAGTGGAGGAAACAGTATCTTCAGTATGAGGTAAAGTGACATTTATCTTGTAGGCTATTTAAAATAAATGCCTGGTAGGTAACAACAACAACTGTGGAAACAGACCACATTTCATCTGAAGGAGTAACTATTAATTAAACTAAGATCTAAAACCTGTGTAATATATATATTTTTATATATTTTTGCAGTTCCAGTAAACACTACTCTGGAGAGCAATAAACGACGTGAAAGATAAGGGATGCCCTATTGTTTATGGAGGGGAAATTGACTGCGGTTGTTAAGAGCCATAGGGAGCTTTCAGTGTTTACTATGCTGTTTGCTTAGTTTACGATCCTAAAAATTAATAGAAAGACTAGTTTACAAAACGAACGAGTTTATTTAATGCTAGGAAAAATTAACTATACGATTTTTTCCCTTTATTTTAACAATGACAATACAAATATTATGAAAAGCTTTATAAATAATTAATTTCAAGCAATTCTTTGTTTTGTTTTTTCTAAAGAAAAATAGATGTCATCAGTTTCATTTTTAATTCATATTTTGTTAGATATTTTATTTTACTTTTCTACACGACCATCATATAACTGAGCATGTATCCTTCATTAAAAAAAGAGAAATTTATTCATTGTCCAAGGTCACATATCCGATCAAATCTCACTTCCTCTGTATTATACTTTATTTTATTTTAGATTTTTAATCTAAATATCTACAAAGATTGACACCTTTTACAAATTCATGCATTTTATAATTATTATTAATATTAATAGTATGTATTTAAAGCACATGGAAACATGTATATAGCCTTCATAGTATTTTTCTATAAATTATAGATCTAGTTGTTCTTATTTCCACAGAATGGTTAAATCTCTAAATCCACCTACAAGACTTCATCAGCTGGATATTCGTGTGGTTTTTCATGTCTGTGGATTTAGAAGGAATCTTTCTGTGCACACATGTTCTTTGTTGGGTGGTGCAAAGTATTTGTAGGGGCATTTTATTTTCACACCCCACTTCTTGCTGGACATACACTGAGAGCTTTGGTGCAGACATGCAGTGACAGGGCAGGCTGCTCAGTTCCATTTAGCTCTATGAATTATAGACAAAGACCCTGTTCTTTTCAACCTCAGCAGCCTACATCCCAGACTCAACAGAAGCTCACTGCACAGGTTTTATTTTGGTAACATGCCCTAAATATTATTATTAAGTTGGTGCAGCAGACAGTTGCCCCTCTCCATCTTGACATGAATGATATGCTGTCATTATCGTGAAAACATTCTCAGCCTAATTAAAGTGGGAATAAATTTTAAAGACAGACAGATTTTTGGTGAACATTGGTGAGATTTTTATTTGTTTTTTATTTCCTTTTATTATTTGAGATCTTTATTAATGCACAGACACGGACTGTCTGCTGTCTTTGTATGTACAGACTGAGGCTCAGGGACAGATGCATGGCCATACCAGCCATTTTACACCTCCAGTCTCCATCGAGGCATTCAATGACCCGAGATGGATGATGATATATTTTCTCATCTGTCTTTAGCGTTCTTCTTTAGTAACAGTTTAATTTGATGTAATAATCCTGAATTTGACTGTCAATTATTGTAGTTTTGCAAGATGTGACATTAATAGAGGCACTTGTATGATTTTGATTGTTTTTGAATAATTGATGTATGCAGTCTTTAATGGCTCCAGACATACTGTAGTTTTTGTCTGTGAAGAAGTAAAAAGGTAATCAGTCAAAACACAGCATTATGGATACATGATTCAGACAGACTCGAGGTCACTATTTGCATTTTTCGCATTTGTTTCATCATCCCGAAACACCTGCACAAACATATTGTTGTCACATGTGACTTACTATTGTTGAATTATGTAGAACAAGAGAGATGTTCTCCTGTCCATACACTTTGTCTTCTTTCTCAAAACTGAATTAAATATAAGGCAAAGAGCAAAGATGTGTATTTATGCTACTGCAAGAGCCTTCAGTCTTTGTCTGACCTCTGTAAACACCATTAAGTGGGCAGGGGAGGGAGAGAAGCCGCACGCCTATAGACAATTGATGTCTTATTCCAAAGTTGATGCTCTCTAAACAAAGCCAATAGACAATTGTAGACAGAAACATACAGCACTAAAAAACAGCTGGCTTCAGTAAGTGAAATCACCTGGATGAAACATAGTTTATATCAATTTTGCCTGGATGTTCTGCTGTGAGATGCAGTGTCGTGGATCCCTTATGGAGGGATTGGGACTGAACCCTGAAAGTGCATCCAGTCATCACAAACTGCAGCCAAACCAATGGCGACGCTAATTCAGTTGTGTCTGTCACACACTGACATATAATTCCAGCAGCACAGGTCATTTTTACACATAGTCCATGCAGGAAGCGATGACTCTTCACAGTGTCTGTATCTGTGACTTACAGCTGCCCACATCCAAATTGACTGTGGTTTGAAGTGATATTGTTGCCTTTGTGTGTGTGTAGTTGGATTAATTAACCTACTGCCCAGTTTTCACTCACCCTATTGTGTGGAAAACTGCGGCGCCTGTTTAGATTGGTCCTCCAGTTTCTATGCAGATGAGAGGGATGCGGCAAAAAGGCAGTTCCAGCAAGTACAGGCTCTAGTTTGTAAGGCACTTCATTTGAAGGTGGACGCATTGACAAGGTGATTGAGTGATAGACTAATTAGGTGTTGTGCTTCATCCTGTGGGATTGTAGTTATAAACCTGTATGCTAAACAGCTGTTTGGTATGGAGGTAGTATGTACAGAGGCTCATGGTAAAAGGCAGGAGATGTGTTTGATTTCAATGTTACAGTTATGTCTGCTTATCAATTCAATATGTCTTCACATAAAAGTGAACCTGCATGTACGAGGTAGTTATGTACAGCATGTTAAGTTGAGACGTATAGCCTACTTGTGAACTAATTTAACAGTAAAGCATGATAGACATTCAGATGTGTGCCTCTGTGTGTGGGCGAGAGAACAAGGCCACTTATGAATTTACCTCTGCAGTCTAATCACTCGTGTAAGCTTTGAGGAGGAGGAGGAGGAGGAGAGTGCTCATACATAGACTCACATTTACAATGCAAACTAAGTAATGTGCTGACAAAAAGCAGGTGAGCATGTATCAGTATCAGATTGCAGTTTGTTCAAAGGTCAGACCTCTTCTTTCTGTAATGAATCTAAATGTTACAGTTTAAATGTCTAAACCCCGACACTCAGGTTTGTATTATGTAAACTGAACGAATGTATTCCATGCACTGAAAGTGTGATTTATCAGCATGTCCTACAATATGAACATTATGTATACAACAGGCATGGCACGGCGACTGCTGAGATTCCCCCCATCTATACCTCCCTCTTTTCTTCCATCCTCACCTCATCGTTCCTCCCCCCACTGGGAGGACATCTGGTCCCCGACCAGACCTGCCCTCTGCTCCCCTCCTCCTCCCTCTTCATCCTTTCCTCGCATCCTCTCTACTCCTCTTTCCTACATGCAGGGATCCACTTAGACACAGATTCAAGTGATCTATTGGCTTTCTGATTGAGCCACCGATCTCTTTAAACTAACAACACACACACTGAGCATATAAGGATAACAAATTCAAGCATCACTGAAGAACGACTTGATCATACAGCACTCAAGATGTATCAGTTAGTGGGCATATAATGTGTCACAGCCATGAAAGGATTTAAAGACATTCAATCCACTGCAGGATAAGCTCCATTTGTGACACAAGTCTAGTACCTGTGTTACATGCATGTTTGCTTCATTGGGTATGCGTTATCACCATGTGAATGCATGGTCACTGAAGCCAATGGCCCCATTAGGCTCAGCTTAGTTATTGTCTACAGGTTTTACCACTGATTATTGCCATGCCTGCAGGTCTATCCCATTTCCCTAAAGCCCTCCCCCCCTTGCCATTACATCCATCACCATGGCAATGCCTCCATCTTAATGAATGCCGTCCCCTCAGAAAATAAATTTCCCCTATTAGTTGGCTATAATACTGCTGTATGTGCACAGTGGGATATGCTGTGACCCTTGTCAGACAATGTAGAGACAGTGTTACATTAGGAAATGTTGGCTTAGGCTCCGGTGATGGGAGTCTCATCGTACACGTAATACACAGAGGAACAAGTATCAGCAACCCAGGCTGCAACTAATGCACAGTAGTTTCTGAGTGTTTTCCACCCACACACAGGATCTCTGACACTCTCTCACTGCTGTGTTTTAATAGCAGCAGGCTACATAAGAGCAGATTTGTTTTGATGTACAGCTCAGTTGCATTGTGATTAAAAATGAGAGGTAAGATTGGCACATGGGGCAGAAGACCCTGAGTCTTGAAAACACATTTAATTAACAGTTAAGTATGTAATGAAACTTCATAATATACTTTTTTATTTTTTTGCAGGGAAGAGTTAGTTACAAAGACGTTTATGAGGTTTAACGAGAAAAGGATTCAGCTGCACTCTGATAACACTGATGCGTTCAGATGAGCCAGCCTCCAATCATCTGTCAGTCTCCATTATCTTCAAAATCAGTTTTGCTGAAGAGAAACAACCTCATGTAACCACTACAGCATCTGTATATCTGCTTTGTATCTGTCCGCCCACTTCTAGTCTGAAAGACATACACTTCTAAAAGCGATTCAATTGTAGTATCACACAAGTCTGACTTTGTGTATTAAATGATCCCCAAACAGTCTCCCAGGAGTTTGTACCAATAACAAATATTAATACTTGGTAAGAACCCTTTACAATGAAGCACATGCCACAGTGGATTTGGTTTTTATGTAAACAGCTGTGTGGGAGATGCTCTAATTTTCCCATATGGACAAGAATTGTCTGCTGTAAAAGCAGATGTTTCTCACGATCGGTTGATCCCTCATCCACTTTAACCGTATTTTACCAGATATAATACATTTTTAATCCTCCCAGCTCACAGAATCCGTAGACTCTGGGAACTTAAACAACCAGGCAGAAGTGAATAAGTGTTGTGTTGTGTTTCTGGGGTCGATGTTTTCAGACAATGATTTTTATTACTCTCATTTCCTCTTCAGGCGTTTAAGGATATGCTGTATGCTGCCCAGGACCAAGCTCCATCCATAGAAGGTAAGGAGGCTTCCTGTTTGGATAAACAGTACCAGACAGACAGACAGACAGACACTTACAGTATACACCCTGTGCCCCCTGTTTGGGCATCCCCAGAATAACAACCCTTCATCTGCTAAAAATAGGTGGAAATCACTGCTAACAGGCTGCCACTCACTCCACAGTGTCTAACTTAACGAGACCAAAGACAAAGAACAAACCATTAGCTTCTGTTACTTTATCTTAGTAGCAAGTCTACTCAGAGCATTAGATGGCACATGCGTGTGAAAACTGCTGAGAAGCTAAAAGTTTAAGAAGGTGTAATGTTTGTTGCATCCTTGTGTGGTTAGAAACAGGCATGATTTCATCAGCATGGAGCCTGGAGTGTTACATTTATATTGTATTACATTTTTTTGCACACCATGGCAGAACAGAACTGGGGTTAAATGGTCAGCATTGTGGAGTGTTGCTACACCACACAGCAAAGATAAGGAATGCCACTGGCTATAATTACTCTTTGGCATTAGATGGCATGTACTGTGTGATAAGGGAAAGAATGTTAACCATTTGTTTTATTTTAGAATCCTGTGTGAGGAAGTAAACAACTTTCTTTAGTTGCTGGGTTGACGTGTATGTAAGCGCAACATCGTCTGAGAGACGGAGCAGAATTAGAAATGGTGCTGATGAGTGCACAGAACTGACTTCTGCCACAAGTAGTTGTCTTTTTCGTGAATGAATACTTGTGTGTGTCCAAATGTGTCTGCTGCTGTAGTGATAATGCTTTGCAACATGCCCCTCATAGAGCTGTGACTCCCAGAGCTCAGTTCCAGCTGAGCGGGCCTGATGTTGGTGGTTGGACTGGATGTGATTCTATCATGAGTGACAGAGACGTTAACACACTGGACTTGTGCTTTGTGTGCAAACCTGCTTCAGGCACAAAGATCCTTTTCAAACATGTATTATTTCTCTTTTCACTTTGATTCAACACATATCTTGTTCGTTGATATCACATGAGCTGTTTCTCCAGCTGGGCTTGGAGAGCTCAGTGTGGATGATGAATTACTTCCTGTCTCAGGTCTGAGCTGTACACATGGGTCACCGCTCTGCCTCTGTCATTTTGTCACATGATTGGTGAGCATGTCTTACGAATAGAGACAGGATCGATCAATCAGTAGAAAATCATACTGTGTCATTCATGTGGCATCATTATGACATTTCAAACCTCTCCGCTCAATCAAATTGATTTGTCTTCTTTTCATACTTTCCCTTTTACAGCAGACATGTGAAAAGAAAGGAGTATCAGCAGCGGCATGTGTTGTGTTGGATAGAAGAAATCTTTTACTGGATCAGACAGTTGTTTGTCCCTTTTTTGTGGGAAAGAGAAAGAGAAAGAGAAGTCATAATGAAAGCAGCAGCAGAGACAATAGTGTTATTGAGCTCTGAAAAGCACATTCTCCTGTGGCTTGGATTGGTTGACTTTTCATAAACTAAACAAGATTAGCAGGCATCATAAAAAACAAGCCTACTGCAGCAATTTTTCCTCACGTCTGCTAGACCAAAACTGACAAATTGTATTGAATTTAAAGAAAGGCAGGGTGATATTTGTGCAAGGTGCCTGAGCAATGTCTGTGTGTTGCTCATGGACACTTTGACAGATGAGCAGGAGATGAGATGACCAATGCTGCAGCTAATGAAGAACTCACACCCAGAGCTACACACACACTGTTTGTTCTATCTTTTAAAACATCAAATAAAGGGCAAGTCTCCTCAGTGGTGGCTTCTTATTGCTTTTTTGTTTTGTCCCGCTAATGATTCTATTTTACATCTCATCAGATAGCCACGGAGCGGCCCATCCTTAAAACTGTGAACTGGGACTAGATCTGCCGGATTAATCATTAAGCACAATATTATTATGCTCATTGTGTTATTGATTAATCATCACAAGCCCAACCTTAACAGCAAAACTCAGTCAATGATTTATTAACCTTTAATAAAATCATTAATTAGCTTATACAGCCTTTATATATGGTACCTCAGCAGAAAGTGTTATAATTTAATATATCCACTGACTAGAAAGCTAATTATGAGGTTTTGATTCAAGGCTGTGCTCCTCTCTCTCTCTCCCTCCCTCTGCCTTCCCTCTCAGTCTTCACAAAAAGCAGCACTTTGGTATTCAGTGGATGTATCCCTTGCCTGAGGGAGACAGTTTTACTAGGTTATAACTATTTGCTCACCCACTCTGCTCCCTTTTTGGACACCCTGCTGTACCTGACAGAGCTGTGTAGTGGATAGCTATGAGAGTGGACAGGCACTACAAAGCTCCTGTCAGGACCTCTGTATCATATTGTGAAGTTATGACCACACCAGTAAGAACATGTGTAATGTTTATGGGTGGTCTTTTTCCATAATAATTGTCTCACGTGCTGTGTTTTATGTAGGTGTTCAGACATTACTCAGTCTGTTTCCACTGCAGAAAGCCTCTGTGGGGACGTAGCACTAATGCACTTCTTTGAGCACCATCTTTAGTCTCATTTATCAATCAGTTTCAACAAGATGAATATTGTAATTAAGAGAGCGTGTTGTAAGCTGTCTTGCACCAATGTGTGCACATAATGGTTGCTCTGCTGCTGCATATGACCCTTTACCCCTCGTTAAGATCCTTTGTTGTTGTTCCCTCCGTCTCTTATTGGTCCTTGTGTAATTGTAATTAAAACGTGCACTGTGGAGAGCTGGTGGAAGACAACAGAGAGAACAGCTGGTTGGATCTCTGATTCCCCCCATTCCAACCATTAGACTGAGTTATGCCACAGTCTAATTCAATTAGCCTGCTGATTATTACAGAGATCCGTGATGGCCCCACAGACAATAAACACACAGCTTTGACAGGAATCTGTGTATTGTCTTTGTGTGTCACACTATTTCCAGCAAGGTTCACATGCCTGACAAGCCTGTATTTATTCATTCATTCATTCATTCATTCATTCATTCATTCATTCATTGTGTCCCTCCTGCTCTGTTAATGGACAGTCTATAACTGTGATGGTATCTGTGCAGGGCTGTGGCAGGCCTGTGGAAAGATGGTGCTGATGGCACTGCTTGATACACACTGAGAATCCAGTCTGTGGGTCATGGGAGGGATTTCCTTCTGAATCACAAGTTCTGAATGCCAGAGATGAATGAATCAGCCCAAAGAAAAATCAATTATGAACACATCAGTTCTCATGTTACCCTACACTACATCCTACATAGTGAAGCCTCTCCTTCAGTAAATGTCGGCCGTATTTTCACTACTGTCCTGTGTGTGTCCACGGCTATCACTTCTGGGCTTTTTGTGTTTTATGCAGTCCAATAGAGTTATAAATACAGCAGTGTGAAAATGTGATGCTTATACCATCTACTGTCTTTATATAAGAAGTCCTAGCCCACTCTATAAATGAGCACTCAACATTTTTATCTTGTATAATGTTGAAATCATGTTACAGTCAATGCAAGGTTGTGATCTCATAATGAATGTGTCACAGCCATGGCTCATTCAAACCGAATCAGAATGAATGACAGTCTTGTTTTACAGCAGAGAAATGGAAATGTTTTGCGGGTTACCTGTGAAACGACTGAGCATAATATTCAGCTATCACACTGTTTTTGAAAGTGGATATGCTTGCCTGCACGCAGACTTTTATCTGAATATGCACTTACTGAGGTGTTAAACCATCCTGGTATCTTTAACATCTTCAGTGTAGCTGAGCCCAGGGCTGATGTGTTTGTGCTTTAACGTTTCTCACATCGTACAAGATCAGCTATTAATAATGTTGTAACTATATGTAAAAGTAGTTCCTGTGTGCTCAGGTTTCAGACTGCTCTGAACACTTTTTCCAACACTTGTTTGTCACAGATTTCTGTTTAAGGTGAACTGTCAGATCACACAAGTCTTCTGGTTGGAAAACAAAGTCTTTCTGTGGCTGCTGCTGTTCATGCTGTCCACTTGTATTCTGGTTCTTTCAAAAAGAGGCTGAATTTAAGGACTGTATAACAGACAGTATGAAGATTTTGAGCTCTGTGAATCATGTAAACATGGACTCAGAGCACAAACAACACCTCCCCACTAAGCTAGAGAGATGTACAGATGAATAAAATCTATGTTTCTCTCACTCATTAAATCACAACGAGGCAGCCTGAAAGCCAGATGTTCATGTTCATCCCAGACACTTGTACCACAGCCTCCTGCTCTCCACTGCAGCCCACGTCTCACCTGAACAATCATGTCCCCTCTCATTTATCTTTTTATAGCTTTGATTACAGGCAAATAAACCGGCACATTGTCGTGTTCCACTAACTCTGCCAGCCGACCACTTTCTAATGAATAATTTTGGGTGTATTCTTTGTGTTTACGTAATCGGCTTAATAAAAACATGAATCACACACACATCATCTCAACTACACCTTTCATCCAGCTCTTATTCTTCTATTTTCTATTGTTGTCTGGGCCACTTGCCCACCCGCCATTTTGTATGCAATTGGTGTCGACCATGATGAGATGTTAGCTGAAAAGCTGCTAGCCTGTGTCATGCAGTGCTGAATTATTATTCTGTGTGCGTATATGATGGAACTGCAGCTGTTATTACTGTTGTTGTTGTTCCCCGTTTGAGTCTTTCTCGCCTCTGAGAAAAGCGTTCTAATTTCTGTAATTTTCATGCCTTCGCACTCAGTTGAAGTTTAGTTGCCTTGGGTCCAAGACACTGTTGCAATTACACTATGTGAGTGTGGGTTTGTTTGGGATTTATTTGTGACATTAATAATATGCACATATTGTATTCTGTATAAGGTATAGACACTTTAAATTTTACATTTTTAATCCCACAGTGAGGTTTCTGAACAGTAAGGCCATACATATAGAGTCACATAGGTCTATCTTTAGCAACAAGAACAACAACAACCTGTAACAGATGGTACTATAAAGCATCATTAAGTCAGACTGGGACTGCTGACATAGAAGACGATGGGGCAGTGAGTCTAAATTTGTGGAATAACTGGTCAATTTCTCTGAACAATCTGCACACAGGTGTACTCATACATTCTGCATACACACAGCAGCATGCACAGCAGACAGTCAAATCTGTGTATGCAGTGAGAAAGACGGACAGATGCTGGCAGGGCAGCAGGAGGTCAGACAGTGGGAAGGTGATAGAAGCAGGGGAGAAGAAGGGAGACAGATGGACATGCAGACAGACAGGTAGACAGGCAGGCGGGTTCAGCAGGACAGTAGTGTGGCAGGCAGGGTCTCCCACCCGCCTGCATTATTGATGGGCTCTTTGACAAGCTGCTGCTCATGCTCGCTTCCAAACCCTAATTGCTGGGTTTTTGTGGGGGTTGGTTCCTTTTTTTGGTCCTTAATCTTGGTGCCACCTAAGTCTGAATCAATAGAACAATAATTAAACATGACTTGTAAGTAATTGAAGAGTGTTTGTGGCATGTAAGAGAACTGTTTTTTTTTTTGTTGCTTCACTTCAAATCATATCTGAGAATCTTCATTTCTCTTCACTGAAGCAGGTTTAGCTTCCAGAGTGGCTTTACAGCAGCCTTGAAGCAGTGTAAGGGGACATAGCTGTGGATTCAGCTACTGGTCCTTTGATGAGGCTTCTAAGGGTATTAGAAGAGAGGGAAGCAGGAGGATCAGGGTCAATAAAAACCTAGGATCACTATCCCAAGGTCAGGGTCCAATCGAACAGAGGTAATGACTGATGAAAAGGGTGAAAGGTAATTGGATGAAAAAGGGGGGGGGGGTGGCCATCACTCTCTGCTTTTATGTTTGCTGTTAAGATTACAAAGGAATTAAGGAACTAGTATGTAAAATAACATGGAAATATTGGTGACTGCCAATGACTACTCTGAAACAGAGAAAGATAAAAACAGTGCAAGCAGAAGAGATCCTTCAGGCAGCAGACAGACAAACAGACTGAGTGGGAGGTCCCTGGGCTCATCTCCAATGCATGTTGCCCTGCATTAGCTCTACAGCCACCCTGCAAGAGAAAGCCAGTCAGAGAAAGAGAACCATGGTAGATAAAAGTCTTCTATACCTCCATCCATTATTCATCGATGAATTAGATCTTGCCTGAATGAAGTGAAGGAGAAGAAGAAAGAGGAGGTGCGGGGGAGAGAGAGAGAGAGAGAGGGGGGAAGGATGGGCTGTTTTAAGGGAGGAGGGATCGAGATATCGAGATAGCAAATGTTGTGGTGTTAGATAAGGGTGAGGAGTTCAGATGAGGATGTAGCTCCAGTGGGGGTATTTTTAGATTTTTGGGCATTCAACAAAAATATCGGAGCATCTCTGCTGTAAGTCCATTTGTTAAAATACTGTAGATTTAAGGTAAAACAAAGTGAGCAAGGGTGGCATGGACCTGAGGGATGAGGGTGATGTCTTTATGTATTTTGGATGGAGGGGATGGATCGAGGACAGAAGTGGAACGGTTAGTCCAGCTCAGAGGTCATAGGAAACCTCTCACCCCTTGAATGTGGTTATGAGGTGCTTCTAAGGCTTATGAGCCCAGTAGTCAACAACCTGTCCTGTGTCTCTCTGTGTTCATATGTGTAAACACGTGTTCTAGCCTTATGAACATGCCACTATTTGGATGAATGATGGGAGCTGCCTGTGATCATCTTCAAAGATGGGCAGAAGCTAAACACTGATCTGTAAGATTAACACGCTATGTTGCTCAATGAGAGCGTGCTCTTGTTTAGGTTAAATAAACTGAAGGCTTAGATCATATGATCTGGCTGTTTGCCACATGCACAACTGAGGGATCATATACATGGAACACCAGCAGTGATTTCAATAATGTGAAGCATGGCAGGCATGTGAGTGTAATGAGATCTGTCTCTGTTGATTAGAAATCAGCTGTCGAGGTCTTTGGAGTTCAGAGTATTTGTTTAGCATTAGCAGGGATTCCAAACCATAATCTAACCTATGTTCTAAGGCAAGTTATTTTTTTTATTATCGGTGATGAGAAACCCAATCGACAGCTTTGGCTGCCAGCCAGCAGATCAGCCTCTCTCTGCAGAGTCTAACCAATCAGTCATAGCTGACCGCACGGCATTTATCTAGCCTGGATTCACACAACAGTTTGACTGGATTAAAATGGATCTTTATTTTCTTGGTGGAAATTGAAAAAAAAATGCAATTTGCAGATTTGGATGTTGAGCACGCTCACATTTCTGTCCTGCATTCAAAGATTAAAAGTCAGCAATCAGTGGAGTGATAGAAAAAAATGATGCAAAGCAGGGCAGCGATGATGGATGGATGGATGGGGAGCGGAACAGAGACATGCGACCTTGTCTTTGCTGTGTGTCTTGATGTTTTTATCTTCTCATACAGTCTCTGCACTGTGCCACACTCACAACAGACTGCAGAGGGTTTCACACATGCATGCAGAGACACACACACACACGAGGAGCTGCGTACTACAGGGTGTGTGGGTGTTATTGTGAGCTATAGGTGATGACAGCAGGGCCATATGCTGATGTATTTCTGTTTTTTTTCAGTTCTGCAATTAGAGTACAACCAGTGAACTCATTACTCTGTGCCCACTCTAAATTTGCATGCAGAAGCTCACAGTGTTCATACCTATTTCCACTGACACTTTAAAACATAATAATATATTCTATTTATAGATTTTCTTCAACAAATTATATATTTGTTCCCGGTGAGCATTTGTCAGGCCCTGTGATCTACAGTATGGTGGCTGTATATGGGTATAAGTACCATATAGTGTTTGAGTGTAGGGCTTTGCAGAAGACACAGTGTCCTTCACTGTACTGGTGCACTGCATCGTCTCTCTGGAGAGACAATTGGAACCTGGCTCAGATTGGCTCAGAGGCATGAAAGCATGGTGACGGTGTACCAGTCACATGAAGCTCATATCTGTCTCATTTCTCCTCTCCAGTATTGACTCTCAGCTTATTTTTTAACTCAATCACAGTCTCAGTGCCAGCATAGAGATCTATATGAAAAGTGGCAAAAGTTTAGTTTTGTATTTGTGTATTTGGTATAATGAGAATGACCTCCTGAGTTTACACAAGCCGAGGGTTGGTTAGGAAGGTGAAGTATATTTATGTTTCCTGTGGTCCTATGATCTGTGACAGCCAGCACACTCAGAGAAAGACAAAGAAATGACGGCTACTGAATGACAGCTGAGAATGACAAGTAAGAGAAGCATCAAAGCATCAAAGAAAAAAAAGACAGGTAACATTAGTGGTAATTGGAGCAAAGAAAGGTAAAGACTGCGGAAACCACCTTTCTTAAATCTTACCGTTACTCATATAAAAGAGTAAAGTGTGTGATGCCTGGCAGAAGCTATTTGATTTGCTTATTCAATAAATTTGGATTAGTGCACATTTTAATAGCATTCCAGGCAGTAGACATAATTTAAGTTTAATATGTTTGAGGTCAGAGGCTAGTTCTTACAGGGGCAGAGACATATTGGCTCAGATATAATTTCCCCGTTTATTTACACTATCATCGTATAATCCAGAAACAAGAGGAGAGAGAGAGAGATCAATAATTCACAGCTATTGTTCCCTCCCGGACAGCCTGTCTGTCTTTATATTAAATGTTGAATTATTAACTGTGTGAGATTGGAAATAGGTTGAATCTTCAAAAACTGTCCTGGCTCTCACTGGCAGCCACATGAAACAACATGCTAAAGTTTTAATGAATTAATGGTATATAAAGACAAATACTAAAATGTCTCATGCATACATGTCCATTCATTGTCTCAAGCGTTCTGTAAGCAGGTTTAAAGTCACCAGGTCAGCACTGTTACTCATTCTCTACAATTTCAAAACAATCCCTGCTACCATATGCTGACCTGAGGGAATAAACATATTTCATATTCAACATGTGTCTTCATGACATCAATAACCAATGACTTTGCTGCTGGTAAACACTGACTCACTGCTAAGGTCCAGTCCAGTGTGTGCATTGTACAGTGTACAGTTTCCTGGCTTCTTATTGGCCTTCTGACCTCTGATTAGCTGCAATATAAAAAGAGAAAGACACTTCTGGGGCTTCTCTGTAGAAACAACAGTTTGTCTCTGTTTTGCATTTCGTCCTCGGGGCAAACTGCACGGCTTCTTCTTGACAAGTGCCATCTGATAATTAGGTCTCATAATCACCCTATTAGTATGCAGCTCAATTGAGCAGAGAACAGCTTATTGTCCCCCTGGCATGTGCTGCAGCCATTTGTAAGAGGATTATTGTAGATTTCTTGTTAGGGTTTTTATTAAAATGAATCATATGTGTAATAAGTTGAACTGTTGCATTGTTAATCTCAGAAACATTTGTTTTTAATACAGCCGGGAAGGTTGTGTAGCTGAGTTATAGCTGCTATAATAAATCATTTGAGGGCTTGTGAGCACTGGCTCTGTTTTTAGGTTCGGTTTCACATTCTTATCTGTACCTTTTAGTGGACACAAATAGCTGTGCTGAACTTTCTCCATCACAGTTACCATGGCACCAAAGAAAGAGCCCAGAATCACTCGAGCCTTGTTTTGTTCCAGTGACATTCAGGACCCAAACACAACAAACCTTGAACATGTAAAACTAATGGCTGGGGTGGTACATTGAATTGTAATGGTGTTCCTGTGAAAGCATGCTAAGGTATGTGAGAGCAAAAATACATAATGTGAAACTGATATAATGCATGGAGATCTCCTCCTGCCTGAGGATTTGTGCATACATATATATTCAGAAAACCAAGGCAGCAGAGGTACAATGTGTTGTTTTAGTGTAGCAAGAGCTTCAGGTTTGGTTACTGAATCAAGCTGCATGTCGGCATATGTTTGCACATCCCAGGTTAACAAGGAGCAGGTCAGCTCTTCAAAGGTTGATTTGTCTGCGCTGAAAAACCTCCAGGCGCTTACTGTTTGCTGCAGGAGGCTTTAGGAGGCTCTGTCAGGAAGGTACATCTCCTGACACACCACCAAAATCCTCTGATTTGGTGGTGTATTTGTACTGAGGCCAGATGAAGGGGATGAATCAGAGTCCCAGTGCTGGCTGATGGTTGACAGACAGTGGCTGCCCCTCCTCTACATGCTGCTCTTTAAACCCAGCAAGCAACTGCCCCATACTGCTCAGTGCCACACACACAGACTCTCACACATAACACCCACACAACACACAGATGCCACTCACAATGCCTCACAAACATACTTCTTCTACACAGCATGGTCACAAACAAGCCTCATGCTCCATATGCCTTCCAATAACCCCCTGATGATATGTAAAATGCTGCTGTTCTTGTATTGGTTTTTATACTTTTTATGTTTTTGTCAAACAAAAATGGCTATACATCCTGTTGATGTAAATTATGTTAATGATATTACAGTCAAGCACCCCAAGGTCAGTGTGCTTCTAATCAGATTGAGTCAGGAAATTGCTCCTAATATAATATAGTATTGAATTTCTTCCCTTTCCGCCAGGATGGCAAAGGTAGAATGGGCCGTGTGATGGCTCATTCATAAGTTAGAGTTACAGTATCACAATTAGAAATGGAAACAGGCGTTCTAATGGAAGACCCAACACAGAAATTGGTTGGTGTTTGAAGGCAGTTACGTAGCCAGACACCAATGCAAATGCACGCCAAATGTTCTGAAATAATGTATTGGTACATGGAGCTGTTGAAAATGTTGTTATAACCACCATATCCCCACACTTTGTCAGTCTTCATAGTGTATCTTGAACAACCCTTTTTGTTTGTTTTGTGATACCAGGTTAGGTCTCACTCTTTCTATCTTATTTGCTTTTTTCACATCATGTAATTCTTCTTTCTCCAATATGAGGTTAACCAGGATATCCCTGACATAATATTATGTTGGGCTGTTTATAAAGTGCATTTAATGTGTCGCTGGCAGCAGAGTTAACTCTTTCAGACTGGTGACTTTCCAAAGAAAGCAGCAAAATAATGTTTTCTCCTTTTTAGAGAAAAATTGAATGTTTCATGTGTGTTAATCTTCCAGCTTCTAAATATCTGCCATGTTACAGGAGAGAGAGAGTGTGTGTGTGTGTGTGTGCATGTCTGTGTTTCCCCTTCAAATTCAGTTTATTTTGTCCTCGAAGTGAAGCTGTTTAGTGTGACTCTTATCGAGAGGCTGCAGCTGCTGTTGTGAGAATGCCATGGCAGCCTGGAGGGACATCTTTACACAAATGCACAAACACCTATTCATACTGAGCTGACTGTGCTGGAAAATTTACCTGCAATGTGATCGATCTGCTGGGAAAGGAAGCATAACTCAGTCAGTTGTACAGTGATTCATTTGCACACCGCATGTCTTTTCATACTGAGTAATCTATTCATGCCATTTTGTTGACATTTTTAAACCTTTGTGATGTCTGAACTTAATGTAAACAGTGTGCATGGAAGCCATACTGCTCATCTCTTTCCTTCATGAAGGATGACATATCTCAGACAACACAATCATGGCTGAAGATGGATTTGAAGCTATAAGGCGATCCATGCGGTTGACGGCTGGCTATAATGTTACCTCTTTGACCCCCTCTGTTAATGGCATGGCCACCCAGTAGGTTAATGGTTACTGAATTTCATCCACCTCTACAGTGCGGCCTCACTGTGCCTGCCATGGTTACAGCGGTGGAGCTCTTGTTCTGCTTAGATTAATGGCCTCAGCTCGGACTATTGACACAACACTTATCTTGTTTTTATGAGTCCAGCGACTTGTATCTATAAACCTTGGAGCCACATGTGTGCTTGCGCTTACACACCTTACTGAGGCTCCTATACTGTAGCTACACGTAGCTACACTTGTCGTTTATCTTAATTTCTGTCATTTTGTTATTGTTTTTTATCTTTTTATGGATTTTTTAAGACTTCTTTGTTACATTACATACAGCTTCCAGTTTTCTTCTTGAGGCTGAGGGCAGAGTTTTGTGTTGTATTTGAGTATGCATGAGGCCCCATGGACAATTTTATATAAATACAAATGAGAACTCTCTGATAACAGTATGGCAGCTGGTAGTGCATGGAATTTTGTGTGGTTTTCATTGTAGTTTCTTACTGCTTCCATATGGAAAGCCTCACAGCATTTTACTTTTCTATTTGCACACTTGCTTGTTGAGTAAAATTAATTAGTGGTATATGATCGAACTGTTGTTCTTTTTTCATGCTAAGTGAATGTTTGCATGGTTTGGGCATGTTAGCATTGTCACTGTGAGTCTAGTGGAGTCACAAGCTCTCTATTTAGAGTTGAAATGTGAATGAGAAGTTCTTAAAACTGAAAGAAACTCAAGTTGTGCAAGACAGCAGATTATGAAGGTACACCAGGCTCTGTGTACAGGTAGTGTTGGTATTGTTATGCAGCCTTGCAGCAGATCAGAGAAAGAGACAATGAGAATGAGCGGATGAGATGTCCCTGTAGGCTCCACTTCCTCTGTACCGGCAGGATCAAACACTCAGAGCGAACCCAACATCACAGGAACCGTCGGCAACAGTTAGGCTAACAGATTGGCTTGCCCAAACTTATATCTGTCAGAGCGAGTGTGTGCTTGTGCATGTGCTTGTGCATGTGCATATACTTACATACACACACAGTGTGTGATTTTATGCTCCAAAAGAACTGTGTTTTCACAAACAAATTTTAGTGCAGCTTGCAGAGCCTTATAGGAAACCATTTCAGTATTTTATTTCTGTTGGATATTTTCTGTCATGCTCTTTTGCACTTCATATCTTTTTGGAGCGTATTTGTCTGCAGGGGTGTGTTTAAATTGCATTTTTCTCTGTTAGAAATGAAATATGTTGAAAGATTTAAACAGTTAGATTAAAATCTTGAGGTTTCAGTGATAAACTGACAATAATTTTTCTGTATCCAACACAAATAAGTGAACTGGGGAAAATATGTGACTGTTTGACTGTAGTACAAAGTTCGCTATTAAGTTTCTATGATGTAGATTAAAGTGTTCAAGGTCTGGTGTTCTGGTAGCTCAGGTATATATACAGTCCTTTGCCAGTGGGTTGTAACCTCTTAGATCTACAGATGGTACCTAGACGGGTGTATACTGAGCTGGTTGGCCATGATAATAGCTCTGCTTGACATCAGTCATGATTGGCTAAGGTGGGAATTGCTTGTGATTGGTTGATGGTGGTTAGATACAGGCTGCTGATGCTTGCCGCCTAGTTGCCTGGATACAGCCATCCCTCACTGTGTTAGTGGCCTTGGCAAAGTGACGGACAGCATAAATGCTCTGCAGAGGAATTTGTCAATCTGTTGATTCTGCTGAAGATTTCTTCATCAGTCTGTGTCATGGATCTGTATCGTTCTCTGTATCGCTGTGTGTCTTCATCTCTTTTTTTACTGTATTTAAGTCATCAGTCTGAATAAATTGACATTACAATATAGGGTCTCACACAAGAGTCATTGCTGGATTATGTCTCTGGAATTCATTACTTTAGACTAATAACTCATCACACTAATAATCTGAAACTTTGTCCTAAAAAGCTTTTTAACACACATTTTTTAAATGAATCTCTGTCCTTCCTAACAGTCCTGGAAACACATATTACACAGTTGTTGATGTACACTTGCCTCTTGCAGATATACTGAAGTTTACTAACTAAAATGTTCATCAGCTGCATTTCCAAATCCTAAAACGCCAGAGTGGTGTGGCTGCTTTGCGTAAACAGAGCAAAACCAATGGTTGGGCATTGCTCCCGCATGTTCCTGACACTATTTGTGTATTTTGGCTCATTTCTACAGTCACTATGTTTTGTTGAAAGCTATTAATCATCCACACTTGTGCATGTGCACAATAATACACAATAAGACATAATTTTCATAAATGGACACACAGTAGGAGAATGTTAGATAAAGACTAAAAAGCAGAATAAAGACAGAGGAAGACAGAGATTTATGGACCTGTTCTGCAGTCATTTATATGTGAACACAAAAGTAGATTAACTCATTAAACGTAATGTGCTCAGTGGTCAGTTGAGTGGCCAGCAGAGCATAAACAGACCCACAGATGGTTCTCCACAACTGGGCTGTAGTTAAGTAGATTTTATGATGTCCCTGAACCTGCTTTATCACCTGCTGCCACTCGGACGCTCACTGCAGCAGAATCAATGAGGCTTTGGGTGTTTTTCTTTCCTTCTGTACTTCTGCACTCACCTTCCTGCACTGCAGTGTACTCTTTACAGATGTAATGACTTCAAATCACCCATCAGTGTAAACCCCGTCACGGCCACAACAGCCACTCCCTCCCCTGATTGTCTCTCAAGGCCATGGACTTGTTCCCGTTGAACCCTCGCCTCAGTTGCCTTGACAACTGTTCTCTCACAGGGCGGGGTACCACACACCTTCTCGCTGATGATGTGATAAGTGGAACAATTATGTAAATTCTGTCCAACCAAAGTGTTTTTGCGTATAAAAAAATATATTTAACTGAAAAAGCTCTCAGCCTGATGCTGTCGACTCGATTATGTTCTCCTGTGTCGCTGTACTGCATACCTCCAATCCTCTCTCCTGTCAAACGATATGAAGATTAGTTATTTTTTTGACCAAAGACTAAGTGATTAAGATATCTTACAATAATACAATGAGTTAAGCAATGTATTTATATTTTGCATTCAAATTCACCCGGGGGGTGTAAAATGTTGTGTCTCCTCCCCTTTCCTAATCCTTGTTGAAGCAGCAAAGTCACTGAATGTAATTACCGTGTTCTTTGTTCTCTGCTGCTTTCATATCACTTGCTTACAACCAAATTTAAATGTTTCCACAATCCTGTTAGCGTTGCTTTAGTTATGGCTGCCTGTGAATTTTTATGGGAACTCTTGTTCTCACTTTCAATAACAAGCTGGTCCCTGTGAGGCAGACTCTCAGGGGCTGATGCAGCTACACCAGCAGTGTTGCAGCAGAGTTTAACTTTGGCACAAGCTCTGCTGCTTGAAAGTGTTTCCCTGGAGAGCTGGAGAGATGGTCATGTTGTCATTCTTCCGTTGTCTCTGTTACTTCAACACTTTCACAAGGATTTAAGAATATGGCCTGATGTGTACTTTACTTTGATTAAAACTAAAGCAATATAAAAAGACTTTGTAAAAAAGTCTTTGAAGAGAAGAGAGAAAAGTGTCAGAAATGCATCTATATGACATTGTTAATAAACAGGGGAGAAACAGAGTGGTCCTGTGTGCGAGTGTGGGTACAAGCAGAAGCAGCTGTTGCTCTGTAGATGAAATGGGCTGGGGAATGTACATTAGAGATGATTGTTCCCTGCAGGGAGTGATGGTGCGGCAAAGACCTCAAAGCTGATGCCACCTGCAGAGCTCTGTCGCTTTCAAAGACTGTCGGTGCGTTTTGTTTGAATCAGCAGCTGTCCAGCAATCTCATCTCAAGGTCATTTGGCAAATACAAATAAATTGTTAGAATCTTAGACTAACGTTATCTGTTTTGTTGTATTTGTTTGTTATTTTTCCTCATTTAAAAAACAAAATACTCCCAAAGAGCTGATTATTAATTAATTTTAAGCTGTCTTGTGATTGCCTTAGTTGACACTTGCGCAGCTCAAATCACTGATTAATGGTGTCGGGGTGAAAATCCCCTTGTTTCCTTCTGATCACCCCCTGAATTAGTTTGTAAGGAAGGAGCGGATAAATTCTGGTCTCAAAATTATAATTTATTAAACAATAAGGCAAATTCTGAGTTGCAGAGCTCTGGGTTGTTGCACACAAAGAACCAAACAAGAACAACACAAGAACAGGACAACCAACAAGAACAAACAACCACACAGCAACAACGAACAATGCAACAACAACTGGACATGGAATTCACACATTGATATACCCCATGGGCGTTCCTGCCTGCCGGCCCACAGGGGCATCTACCGCCCCCCTGCAGACCCTGGTTCATACAGCAACTAGACCATTAGTGTTTACTGCCAAATAAGGTAAAACTCCAATTCCTCAAATCTCATAGGTTGTGAGTCCAATCTGGGGGTGACCATAAAACTGGGTACTCAGGAGAAAAACACATTCCTTTAGAATCTGGCTTTTATCAGGTCAAAGGTGCTGCTGTCCTTAGTCTGAATTTATGACCATCTCGTACCAACCGGAGCTCTCTCCAGAGAACAGAAAAACAACTGATCTCATCTGCCACAGCCTGAACTGCAGAAAACAACGTTATATGACATACTATGAAATTACTTATTAATACATTCAGTATCCGCAAATTACTTTGATTTTCTATAAAGCTTCCTAACACATAAACACTTATGAAAATCACATTATTAAGCGATAAACACATATAAACATGAATACTTATATATCTGAACAAACTGCATGTTAACACCATGCAGAATAAATTCTTTCACCCAACAATTCCCTCTTTTGAGCTCTTATAAGAGCTCACAACAAATCTTCCTCGTCGTCACCTGGCACGGGCACCTCTGCTGCCAGCAGAGGCATCTGATATGAAGGAGAATGAAAACCTGAATCCTGCTTTTCAATTGCTGACACAATTAACCTGTAACCTAAACAGTGCACACAGGGAATATAACAACAACAACCACATGTAGTCAAAATACCCAAGAATGCTGCAAAAAAAGTGATTAGTGACATACCCTACTACCGCCTTCCAGGGTCCAAGCAGTCTAATCAGCCAGTCGTCCAGGGGGTTATCTATCCCTGAGTGCTCATGCAACGTACTGGAAAGAGTTCTCAAACCTTCTAAAGCTTTAGTGACCTTACCGTCGGGAGCAGTGTTATTGGGAATGAAAGTACAACACATTTCATCAAACATAGCACATACACCTCCTTTCTCTGCCAATAACATATCCAAAGTCATCCGGTCCTGTACTGAAATCAAATCCCCATGCATCGTCTGGATATAATGGGGCAGGTTCAGTGTACAGGTGGGGCCTCGCTGATGCACAGGCAACACAACCTGACATATTTTGCTCCCTCACCTGTTTTACCATCCATCTGAACCAAATATTATCATCCTCATAACCAGTAGATAACGCTAATACATCGAACGGGGTGAGCTTATGGACTACAATGTCGGGTTAGGAGTCCCAACATTGGCCAGGCACTCCGGAAGATTTAACATAAGGGTTGTGGTCCAGGCCAGTAATTGATAACATAATGGGATTCTGCGTGCAGCTCCAATCTCTTTGTATATGGAAATACCCACTGAACAAGATCCACCCGCCTGAGGTGGTTTTAGCTTTTTTAGGTGCCCAATTTGTGTGCTGCCACCCCAATCCACAAACATAGACGCCATACTGTCTCCACGACACATTATGTCCCCCGCAGTTGATTACTGCGCACAAATCAAAGATAAAAGAGAACTCTGAACCCTTATAGTAGTCTAACTCTATACCTCCCCCGTTTCTCACACATGCATCTCCTCCTGTCCCTTGTGCTCTCCTCACCCTGCGTGTGCTGGGCCCTGGATTTGACTTACCATTGGATCCTGGAAAACTGACAAAATAAGTACACACGAAATTATGTTACACAGAAAAAGTCAAAGATACACTAACTACAGACATGAAAACACAAGCTCCCAACACCCTCCAGTTACCCCACAGTCCCATCTTGTCAGCCGGAGTCTTCTTGACACAGGAACTAGAACCTCTGCTCCTGAAACTTTAGACCTTCCTCTCAACAGCTGACCTTACTGATGACTGTGGTTCGTTTCCTGGTGGGGTGATGCGCTTAACTTCGCCTATCACTCTTAGTCCCACGCTGATCCTGATGATTGCTCATGTATGTGTATTCACCGTCTCATCCTCTTCAACCAAGTAGGGTAGACTACCTACTGGTCACACTCTTGGTTTCAGGGGATTATTCTGCCCCTTTTATTTTATCCTCCTCCTGCTCCTTCTAATGTCGCTCAGCGTTCTCCCTGGTTCTGTAGCTGGGGTGCACTGGCTCCAGTGATACCAGGTGTCTCCTTTGCCTTTCAGCCGCACCGCGTGGGAGGTGCGCTCCACCACCTGGTAAGGACCTGTCCACCGTGGCTCCGACCACTTTCTCTTTATCACCTTCAGGAGGACCCACTCAGCTGTGTGTGGCTCCTTCTGGACTCTCCATCTCTCCTTTCTCCTTTAATACAAATACTAACACCAAAGCTTTAAATTCATTATATTATGGTTTATATTAATACCATACTGCATACTTCTTCAGTCTCAGCTGGCCAGCTGGTCCAGGAAACTGTCGACCTGTAAGAAGCTCATAGGGTGTACATTATATGGCGTGATTAACAGAACATCAATACAATAGATGAATGATAATACTTGAACCCATATAAATTTGGTCTGTGCACAGATTTTAGCCAATTTTTGTTTTAGGTTGTAGTTTCATCCTTTCCACTTTTCCCTGTAACTATGATTGATACACTGCACCATACCTATGTTTTAGGCCTAAAGTCTGCTCCACCTTTTCCAGGTCTAAACTCTTAAAATGAGATCCATTCTGGGAATCCATGCTGTGGAATGTAATAGTTAATCAAACAGTTTATCATCCGGTTTAAAACTCAAATACATTAATACTTGTCTCACCCTCTTTTTTCTGAAACAGAACACCATTCACAACTCCACCTGTTTCAGAAACATCAAGATAAAATGTAATCTAGGTGAGCCAGATCGGTATGGAAGTTGAGACAATGAAAGAGACAAGAGTACAGGAGGCACAAAACCTACATCAGTAAATGATGAAGACCAGATGTTATGTGGTAGTGTGGCTAACATCTCCTGAGCCTTATTATGCCTCTACTGTATGAATGGCAACCTAATAAGCTTTAAAGGATGAAGAATTCTAAACACCTATCCTCTGTGCCTATTTATTAGAAATAGCTTTACATTTCTTAACCATGGAGCTTAATTCTATAATATTATGTGTGGTACAATTACTAAGCAAACAAGTGGCACACTATTATGTGCCATTTTGAGCCATTTAAAACTGTTCTGGTGTTAACTATACGTCAGCAGCTACTCCCTCCTCAGTCACAAACAATTTATCTGCTGTGATGGACCAATGTAGTCCCTCTCATTAGGAGGTAGAACCTCTCCTGATAGAAGAGATCCTCACACCTGTCATAGAAGAGAATAACCTACAGGGATCAGTGGACAGCCTATAGGGTCAGAAAGACATTATCCAGGGTTTCCACAGCTGGAATAGACTGAGGAGACCGCCCCCTTAAGGAGACTCAGGTAAAAACGAGTCCAGCAGATATCTTCACAAGACATCTGTATCATAGTGGTTCTCATCAGCCACTGTCCAGCTACTCCAACACTCTGGGAGCATAAAAAGTCTGTCCAGTAAGAAAAGTCACCATTAATCCATCTGGGGAGCACATAATGGAGGTTCCAGTTTTGATCAACAAGTCTCTGCCCATCAAATTCACTGGTGATGAGCTGGAGCGAATGAAACAATGTCTGTGGTGCTGCTAACACAGTTTCACAAGTTCTGTGAATGGCAGATTTTAAGGTTTCCCAAAAGAAGCCAACCGACGAAATGATGTGAGATGCCGGTGTGATCTTTGACAGCCATTTCCCTGGGGAGGATACCAGGGAGCCCCTTGTGGTCACTGACGGGGCTGCTTGTAGTGACAGTCTCTTTCCCAGTGGCCAGGTTTTCCACAATAGAAGCAGTCACCTCCACTCAAACCGCTGTATCCACCCTTTCCATGCCCCCCTCCCCTACGGCCACCCTCTTTTCCCCTCCAGTTACCTCCTCTATGATATTGACCCCACCCACCTTGATAGTGGGGGTGGGTGACCCAAGATGGGGTTAAATACATATCAAGATTTCCCACAACTAGGGACTGTGGCTGAGGTGGGGGAGCAGGCTGAGGCTGAACCACCCTCTGTGATGCAGGGGTGTATTTCTTCATTTTCCTCTGATATGCTGCTTCCTTTCTAGCTTGAGCTAACTGCAGCTTTAATAATTGTGTCTGCAGCCTTTTCATTTCCATGGTCTCTGTGTCTGTGTGTAGATTCATATGGTGTACAACATGTCTCTCCCAAGCAATAGAGTCACTTCCTGGTAAATCAGGGTCATTTTTCTGGGCCTGCTGAAGCAACAGGGGAAGCCCCTCCACTGTTGCCTGTCTATACCAGTGCTGCTGGGCACCAAGTTGACTAGAGTTCACTCCTGTCTGTCTGTTACTCGCCCCCTCCCATCAGGGACAGTCATGATGGGGTACATCCCAGGAAGTGGGGTCTGAGGCGAAGCAGAAGCTACAGCAGAGGCTGGTGAATAGGCAGGCGGTATCTCCGCCCCCTGAGTTCCCTCGCTCTCTACTTCCTGTTTAATGTCAGTGGTACTACCAGACTCCTTACAATCATCATCTATGCAGCACAGATATGCCTGATATAGAATCTTACGTCTCTCATCAGCCTGCACTGCCTCCTTCAACTCAACTGTCTCTCAACACTAATAATCTAATAATCTCCTCCTCTCTCTCTATCTAGTTTAACTCTATTCTCCACTGTTGCAATCACACTTTTTAGTGGCTTTTATCATCTCCTTTCACTCCCTGCTCTGTCATTGCTGTACACACTGCTGCTTCCATCTCAGCTGCAGCCTTCCGTTGTCCCTCTGGTCCTGCCTGTCCGCAGCAATGGCTCAACATCTTACTCATCTGTTCATCAATTGTCTTCCACGTAGACATGATTACCACTCACCAAATCCTTCTTGCGTACCTGCTGTATGTTAAAATGTACCTTCTATATGTGCCTTATTCTATCCCTCACTGTGACTCTGGCAACAGAGTCACACACCTTCACTTAAACACACTTTCACACACACACACTTAGGCCTACACACACACACTCACTTCTCCGACGGCACGGAGTAAACACCTTTCCTCGACGGCGCGAGGTCAAAACAATTAAACACAATTTTCAATACATAAAACACAACTTAAACCATAGGCTATATATTTTCTTCTCTTTTCTCTTTTCTCGTGATCCTTTTTTTTGTCTTTATTATTTTGTGATCACTGTGACACTTTTCCTCTGTGTGACCCTTTTTTTTTATTTTTTAAGCTTTAGGCGGTCATCACTGTCGTTTCAGGGGTCATCAAATCCCACGGGCTTTCAACCGAGCTTTATCTATATTTGCGTCCAAATATAGCGGGGGATGCCACTCCCAATGACATAACGCTCATTCACGTTATTGTATTAACCCTTTTTTTATTCTTTTTATTTTTAATTGGTTAATATCTCTCTCAGTGTCACTTTTCCTTTTTCTCTTTTACTTCATCTCATTTTCTCTTTTACTTCATCTCATTTTCTTTTACTTCATCTTATTTTACTTCACTTATTAAGACTTACAATCTGCCTCTTACAATTTGAACTCTAAAACACCGTACCCATCCCAGTGACTACTTAATTTAGATTGTCCAATGTGCAGAATTTTGATTAAACAGGTATCTGCTTACCTTGTTATTATTGGCCAGCCAGTAGTCACTCCGTCAGGCAAGATGTCATTTGACCCACACTCCTTTCGTGTCCCTGTTCGGGCGCCAAATTGTCGGGGTGAAAATCCCCTTGTTTCCTTCTGATCACCCCCTGAATTAGTTTGTAAGGAAGGAGCGGATAAATTCTGGTCTCAAAATTATAATTTATTAAACAATAAGGCAAATTCTGAGTTGCAGAGCTCTGGGTTGTTGCACACAAAGAACCAAACAAGAACAACACAAGAACAGGACAACCAACAAGAACAAACAACCACACAGCAACAACGAACAATGCAACAACAACTGGACATGGAATTCACACATTGATATACCCCATGGGCGTTCCTGCCTGCCGGCCCACAGGGGCATCTACCGCCCCCCTGCAGACCCTGGTTCATACAGCAACTAGACCATTAGTGTTTACTGCCAAATAAGGTAAAACTCCAATTCCTCAAATCTCATAGGTTGTGAGTCCAATCTGGGGGTGACCATAAAACTGGGTACTCAGGAGAAAAACACATTCCTTTAGAATCTGGCTTTTATCAGGTCAAAGGTGCTGCTGTCCTTAGTCTGAATTTATGACCATCTCGTACCAACCGGAGCTCTCTCCAGAGAACAGAAAAACAACTGATCTCATCTGCCACAGCCTGAACTGCAGAAAACAACGTTATATGACATACTATGAAATTACTTATTAATACATTCAGTATCCGCAAATTACTTTGATTTTCTATAAAGCTTCCTAACACATAAACACTTATGAAAATCACATTATTAAGCGATAAACACATATAAACATGAATACTTATATATCTGAACAAACTGCATGTTAACACCATGCAGAATAAATTCTTTCACCCAACAATTGACAGTTGTTGGCTGGAATCATTTTGTGCATCTCTACCGGTGGATAAAGGATGAATCAGTGGGACTGTATTTGTTGTATATACAGTGTATGTGCTTGTCTGTATTGGTAGAAGCTCGGTTCAAAGGGCTCTTTTGAACTTTGGGGCATCGCCGGCCTTTCGTGTTCTGTCTGTCTGTCAGTTGCCCACACTCTTGACTACTACCCCCTCTGTCTCACCCAGCACCCTCCCATCCTCCAACCACAGCTACAGGCTCTTTCATGTACCCTCTGTTGGTTGAGGGATGAAGGACGCTTCTGTGTATATTTGTGTGTGTGAGGGGGGTTTTCACAGCAGGAGAAATGTGAATATTTGACCTTTCACCTTGGGTGTTGTTGTCATTCATTGTGCGTTGTCATTCATCACGTTCATCATCATCCTTCTGAACATGGGAGATGGTGCTGTTGATTGCAAATGGGAGATGCACACACACACACACACACACACACTCACACACATTAGATGTGTGTCTAAAGGGAGATCAATGTTGCCCCTGGTGTTCTTCTAAATGTCGTTAGAGTGACATTAGAATACTAATAACCACAAAATAATCCACTGAGGTCCCAATTGATAAAGGTCACTACAGACAACATGCATAAGCTCAGGATTTGTCTCACATGTACTGATGACTTTAAACAACTACTTTTTCAAATTTAGAAACAAAATATTTAGATATTATTTTTTATTTTTATTTGGTCATGTGTGTAATTTGACGCAGTATAGGCTCAAGGATGTTCTGGTTGAAGATTTTCCAAAAGAACATAATTGAATTCTTGGAGGTGTCATCCAGCTGTATCCATGGTAATACCAAGGCATTCAGCAATGTACACACACACACACAGCACCTCATTAGGAATTGCAGAGACGGGGCTAAACATACCTCCTTCATGAGCTGAACAGAGGAGTGAAATGCAGACAAGAGAGCGTCACTTCAAAAACAAAGCACTGTGATTACACATGAAAAGGATGCTTTTAGTGGTGAAAACGTGTGAAAGGAACCTTGTTTTCACAGCTGATAATGCATTCTTCTATTATAGAATACCAGAGGTCATTGAAGGGAGGAATGACCTTCACCTCCTCTTTAGGTTGGCTGATAAATTGTCTTAAATCTTCAGCTATGTTTCCCTGCATTGTATTGTCTTTCTCTCAGCAGATGCCTTGTTTGTCACTTGCTCTGTTTTCTGGCCTCTATCCATCTCCTGCTGGCCCTGAGGCCAGAGTCCACTCAGCTGTAATCACTCCTCTTTAGCCTGTCAGCCCACACAGGACCTTCGCACTGTCACGGCTGCTTGTGATACTGAGGAAGGCTGAAGCAGGTCGGGTCAGGCAGACTAAACAGTCAGCGGGGGGAAGCATTATGTAGGAAGCATCTAGTGAGGAGGCTAATATAATTCAGACTGAATCTGTGCTCAGATAAAGTTACAAGTGCACTGAAATCCACGTTTGTCTGAAAAACCGTACAGGCAAGGAGGTTAAAGTGGATAAGTGTTTTCTTCCTGTGTTTGCCATTCTGTGTGAACATTTGGGAGAATAATGATGGTGCATGTGCCTATGCCTGTGTTATTCTGTCTGCACAGGATGTGTTCGCATGTGCTTATGAGAATTATGCATCTATTATTGGAAGGGCCACTGCTGTTCAGAACACACTTCAAGAGCTGCAGGTTCAGTTGAGCATAAACATGTTGCACAGTCACACACACGTGATGATTGGTTAAAAGCAAATGAAGCGCTTACAGTGACCTTGTGAGTCCAGTGGTTTGTTTATATGTAAAACATTAACTGATACTTACCCTAAAGCAGGCTTAGTTTATAAACACGAATTTCAGGCTCACAATATTATTATTAAAATGCACTCCTTTAGGTTCCTTTGTATAAAACTGTGTAGTCCTGTTGCCGCATGGTTGGTACCTGTAGATCCCTGTGCTGCCACATCCGTCACAATCACGGTTGTTTGTGTTGAGCAGGGTTGTGGCATTTTAAGGCCCTTAAAGGACAGTTGAAAGCTGCTGTAATGAATAACCCATCAGCTAGCCCCTGGATCCACAAGGGCCTTGTCTGTCACATTCATCATCTGCTGTGGGGGACCCCCTCACAAAGCCAGGGGGGCTTATCCAAAGGATTGGGGTGTACTGTAGGTGTGAGTCCACAAAGGTTGGTTTGTATAAAGGTCTGAGGCCCTGCTCTCGGTGTTACTGGTGCTAATGAGCTGTGTTAATTGGAAGAGTTTGAACTACTGCTTGCTAAGAGCAACAACAGAAGAAGAATAAAGGGAGGAGGGAGATGTGGGAAGTGGGGGTGGGAAGATGCTGATGTGGGATTGAGAGGGAGAGGTTGTCCTGGTCCACAGGGGGTTTAGAGACACAAAGAGCTACAGCTCCCAGAGGACCTTTCTCCATCATCCCACTCTGCTTACATTACTGCCCTGATTAAACTCATGTGCTGCTAGTAATGCAGCTATAATATACGGTATCTCTCTCTCTTTCTCTCTCTCTCCTCACAGGTATTTGTAGATCCCTTAGAGCCCCTTAGAGCTATTACATGGTCTTCCATGGTAACAGAAAAAACAAAAAACATATGCGCATCCTTGCTAAACCCCATTTTTTGTTTTATATTTGTACATACAGTGTATTTAGCATGGTTTAACCTGATACAAGGAAAAAATAACCCTTTTCTTAATTGATTCATCATTTTATTGTTTTATTTTAGAATTTTAAAATAAATCTATAAATACATTCAGAGATTCTCATCTGGACAAGAGGAAGATGTGCTTTTTTTATGGTCTCCCAGCCTGGCCTTTAGTATAAAAGGGTTTTCATGTTACCGTACCTGGAGTGTTGACTTCATGTAAAGTGTCTGTGTCATCCTAAAGGTTAGAAGAGGAAGTGAATCATCTCCTCCTGTAAGAGCTATCAGTGTGTTCAAATCCATTATAAGAACCTATCAAATACTTTTAGAACAATTGTGAATTGTTCTTATTAGAAGCTATACAGTCTTTTCCCCTCTGCTGCGTTTTAGGGGCACACATTCATTTAATTTGTGTTCTGGGAAACTGGGGGTTTTTCAATCTCATTTCACAGTCAGTTGGTGTTTTCTGCTTTTGTTCCTCTGTTCAGTGAGATGTGCAGTCCGGACCTAATCAGAGATCACAGTATTGATTTCTAAGCACACAGAAAAAGGGCTGTTGCTTGCCATGCAATACAAAGGTACTGAGTAGGCCTAATCAACATGTATTGATTATTTTATGCTGACTGCTTACTTCCTGTGTGCAGTTTTCTCTTCAGCAGGCCTGCTATGAAATGTGTGTGTGTGTTTTTGTGGCTGCTGAGATGACACTCTGTGTGGGACATTTGCCTTAACACAGCAACAAATTGAAAATAAATGAGTGACAGTGAGGCTGCATTTGATCAAATAATCAACACAGACAGATTCAATCATGTTGATATCACATCAGACCTGAGTACACGCACACACCACACACAGGCCGATGAAAAAAGGAACACCTGCTCATTCGCATGCATGCACACAGTCACAGTGATGTGAAAGCAATTGGCTGCAACAGAGGAGAGGCCAACTCCCAGAGTTGGTTGCTAATGGCTACAGGATCCAGGGGAGCAGGGGAGAGATGTCGATAATGACAATGTCACTCCCAGCCAACCAGCTCTCAAAAATGGGACAGGACACACATACGTTACAAAATCATGCAAGTCTATTGGGGCATTTGTAGTGCACACAGGTATATATATATATACACACACACACACACACACACACACACAACTACACACGGAAATGGAAGGGCAATTTTCTTCCAACCTGACAACAGTGTGTTATTATAGCCATCAAAAAGCAACTGCTTCAGAGGGCCATTTTGGCTCCATGTCCAATGTTTTTTTTTCTTCTTATTTTACCCTGCTGCTACTCATCAGCATATGATTTCCCCAGACATCCATTTAAATTTCAAGGGCATTAAACATTGATTTTTCTAGCTTTCTATACAAATCACTGTTTTTGTCTATGAATTTTAATTATTGTTATGTAAAACTGTTTCTGAGTTATTAGCATTCAATTTTTTCACTTCAAATACACAATTCCCATTCTACAGCAAAAATATTTTTAGCTCAGTTTATTAGTCTGATTGACCAGGGAACTCCCTTGTCTTACGCCACCCTGCATATGTCTAATGTAACTCGGTGCCAACCAGGCTACAATGGAGCCAATCCAGATGATGTAAGGTTATGCAAAACCTGCAGGACAGCAGCTGTGTTGTGCTGCAGTTCACACAGACTTTAATATTGATTACCAAGTGTCACCATCTGAAACATGTGGAAACAGAGAAATGAAGAAACATATATGAAACTGTATTAGGCTGATAGTCTGTGTTTTTACTTGTAGAAATTACTGTTGTGTAACTCCAGTCTCTGTCTAATAGTACGACGCTGCTGCTGAAGTGTGGTCTTGGAGTTCTTGTTATTTTCCGTGTGAATGCAGTGAGTTTAGGATGCCACCCTTATTGCTTCCACTTGGCTGAATATGGATCTGCAGAACAAGCTCAGTGAAGAGGAAAGAATGAACAGTGAGGCAGAGAGCTAGGAGAGGGAGAAGCAGTGATGAGGAGACAGCTAAGGTGGCAAAAATGAAAAAAGCTGCTAACAGATTAGAGGCCCTGTGCTCCCTGTCTCTCCAGCAGAGCAGTTAAATGAGACATCAGCAGCACCGTCAAGCATTTCTGATGCTCTCTATTGTCCACAGACCACATGATGATTAATATCAGTCATGTTTGTGAGAGCCGAGCGTAAACCTTATTGTTATCTTAATGAGCCATGACCGTGTACACGAGCCCTGACTAATGGGGTTATTGCTGTCAGTTGATTTTGTACCGAATCCAGTCATTCATTTAGATGCTTTAAAGCTCCAGAGGAGAGGAGAGGAGAAGAGAAAAAGACAAAATGATCATTAATTTAATAGTCATTAAAACACAACCCGTTGTGCAGTAATGCAATAATAGGAAATATGTGCATACAGAAACAAATACCTTTATAGAGCCACACTAACAGACACGTTCCCTCAGGCTGTGGGCATGTGCTGACTTCACACTATGCTGATTATACTCACTGCCCTCCCATCACCCTCCCGCCTGTCTCCCCTTTTGTGCACTTCCCTATTTTTTATTTAGGTGTTGCTTCATATAACCTTCATTTTTCCCTCTTCAGGGAATCTGGAAGTAATTTGCCTAGAGCATCTGCTATGTTGTATCCTGATCTCTGAGCCACCATGTTATCCAGTAACACTCATACATCCAAGAATGTGTGCAATATATAGTTGAACAGCCACTTTCAAGTTTTGCTTTCTGTTCTGAGGCCTCCATCCATTCAATTGCTTTTCCCACTTTGTCATAAGAAGCTTTAATCTATCATTGGAGAAGTCTGTGGGAGCTGGAGCACCCAGAGTGAGCCTCTACACAGGCACTTAGAATTCGCTGTGGCTTAATAAATCTGTCAGTCACCTTTCAGTTAGTTGTCTCTTATACACTGTTGCCTATAAAGTGTCAGTCTTCTCAAAACTTTATTGATCTCTCTTTCAAATATTTCACAGTGAAGTGTGAAAGTTTAAATGGGAACAAAAAGAGGAATGTGTCTATAAACAAAATTATTTCAACTTAATGGGCAAAAGTTTCCATTTCTTCTGGACATCCGAGTGTACCTGTTGCCTGTCTCATGCAGCATCACATAGTGACTAATGTGCAAGATAAGCTTGCTGCAGGGACCTGACCTCCAGCCTAGCTATAAAAAAACCTACAGCCAGGCAGCTCTCATGTAGGTGGAAAACGGTGCCACATGTTGATAAGTTGGGAAGTTCCCTTTGAGATAAAAAGACACTAAATCCATAAGAAATAAACCATGGGACAGTAGAACTGTTTGAGAAGGCAGGACAAACACCATACTAGGCTAATGAGCACTGTGTTTTAGTGTTTTTATACATTACCATGCAAACACCAGCTGTTTTGTGGAGATGGCTATCAGAGTGTGCAACACCTCCACTAATCCATAAACCCATGGTGTAGGGCACTCAAGCCAGTTAGATACCAGTTCCCTAATGGTGGATAATGGAGGAGATCTCTGTAAACACATATGCACAGGGTACCAGAATGGCTGCTGGGACAGGTGTGATTAATTGTTGTGCATTATGCTGTTCTCTGTCTGTCTCTGGCTGCAGTATGTTGGTTTTGGTTTGGCTGTGTAACAGTGAATCAGCAGGTCTAATAAAGATGTGTTTGCAGCAGTGCTAAATGACAGCAGTATCTACAAAGTGTTTTGAATTAAAGCAGAAAGCACCTTAACCATTATTCTTAATAATAATACGTAACAGGAGATATCTTCCATCTCCAAAGACTTCCATGTAATCAGACCTGATCTTTTAAGATTAGATTTGCTTCAATTAATGTTGTATGAGGGATCTGTGCAATGCGTGAGTTTGCATACTGAGACACTGATACTCATCCACATCCTTTATTGGACTGCTCCCGGAATAAAGCCCACATTATCCAAGCTGAGGCAGACTGTGTATAGAAATGTAATATACACAATAACAATCACATTAAATAACTGGCATTGATGAGATTTAACATGCATTAGAACAAAGTTTGGTCAGACACTGTAAAGTTCAGACCACAGAATAAATGTATGTTTCATTTAATTTATGATATTTCCCTAGCAGACTGACTGACTGACACATTATTTTAATAGTGTGGATCTAAAGAGCTTAAGATGTTTGACAGAGTTTGAGAGACGTGATTGAAGCTGAAAGGTTCGGCTGAACATTTTTCCTGACGAGATGAATCAGACACCTTCATTCACGCTGTTATCAGTTTGCCTTTTTCCTCAGTCTGTATCCACCTGTAGAGAGATGCAGGGACTCGAGAGTCTCAGAGAAACTATCCTGATCTTCAAGGCCCTGTGTGGTGCTGGGAGGAGAGGATGAGGTCTGGGCCAAACTTTCCCTCACTCTGACTGTTAGAGATAAGACTTCACAGCAGCAGCTTAGTAAAATGAGAAGAGACAGAGAGAGGAGAAGAGAGGGAACCGATAAAGACTGAGGGAGAGACTAATTCAAAGGCAGAGACTTTTCTCTTTGAATGCCCCCTGAAGAATTAAAAGCAGCAGTAATTAGCTTTCCCATCAGCCCCCTGGTCAGTCATGATGCTTTATGTTGACTTCCTATTTGTTCAATTGGAAGATTCTCTGGCCCATTTCTCCTCTCCCATATAACTTCACTCATCTCCCTTATTTCCATTTAACCTCCTCTGTGCTTTCAGCCATGTCCATTTGTCCTTTTGATGAACTCCAAATCCAGTCATCACAATCCTCCTTGTTTCTTTGCCCCAAATGTTCTCCAGTTAGCTCTGTGCACGTCTGAACTAACAAGGGCCAAAAGTCCAGGAATTGTAAAAGTTCGACAAATGACAAGGGCAGATTTAAAACAGAGAAGTGCTCACACACATTCATTGTAGTGGCTCTGCTTCTTATTTTCAGGAAATATTATGGAGTAAACAATAAGCCTGTGTAACAACAAACATGACCCACTTCATGTTGGTCCTCAGAAATTTTGCTTGTTAGCAAAGTTCTGCTTTCTCTGTTGACTGTCTCTATTACAGACTCGCTCCTGTAGGTAATTGCTGCGTAGTGAAGTTTTCTGTATTTCATGCTTACTTAGTTAAACTCTCTTTGCAAAATAAAAGTTTGTGTTTCTTGATAAACTACTTTCACAGTATACTCATATATGACAGGTCATTTGTACTGAATGTATTTAATGTGTCACAGTAGAAAAAAAAGAACTTCTATTATTGTGCCCCAGAGAACCATGACAGTGTACGAGACCAGAACCCTGAAACCACAGCAGCCTCATAAATAAAATAGAATTTGGTCATTCTTAAAAGACCATACTTAGTCTATCCTGTCACCCATGAGACTGGTTTGTCCACCCTTGTTGTCTCTTTCTCTTTGTCTGCCCTCATTGTCATTCTTCCATATCCTTCTCTGGTGTGTTTATGAATTGTGTTTTTTCCCCTCGGTTCCTCATATCATCTCACACCCCATCTGGCCTATTGCTTCTACTCTTTCCCTCTCATCAACTATTCACTTGGCTGCTGGTAATTTCCCCCATCATGTGTGTCTGACGCTCTTTCTCAATCTCCGTGCCTTACACACACACATACACACACACACACAAAACAAAGATATTAACACTTCTCAAAATGTGTTGAATGTGTGATCTCTCCATCATATCATACTCTGTATGGGTGTAGTTTGTATTTCGGAGCTGCTTAGCTTGCAGTCTGGCAGTATAAATAGTACACAATGGATTGGGGAGCTACAGTAGTTCCTCATCCTGCCTCCGGTCCTCCCAGGCTGGTAGTCTAGCCCAGTGAGTGTGCATTCTTAATGCTCCCCTGGCCTCGATGAGAGAGATGATTGGTAGAATTAATTGTGGCTAGAGGGCTGAATGGGAATAAGTGTGAAAAAAAAAGGCGAGATAGGGGACTGGAGGGGAGGAGGGGGTGGAGGTGGGTGTCTGGCTGGTTTTAGTATTGTCTTCTTCTTCTTCCTTAAAGCCCAGCACCATAGTGGATGTTGAAGGTGTTTTTTATGCACTCGCCCTTTTTGTCTCTCTAGATTAATATTAGCCCACAGTTCAGTCCATTCCATTCCCTGTTATAGCTCAGTTTGTCTTTCTATTGTGATTTACACCTGTGTGGTTGCAGGAAAGAGATAAGCACAGCTAGTGCAGAATTTAATGGTTTTCTTAGCTCCCCTGACAACAATGTTATCAGAATATAGTTTATATGGCACAGCTAGGTGTCATTAAATGGGATAAATGGAGCTTAAAAAGAGAGGCATTCAATTTGGTGGAGCATCTTGTTTCTTGTTTTAGGGGATGAAATAGATGATCTGTCCTCTCCTCTCCCTCTATGTCTCCAGGCTCCACTGATGATATCTGAGATCCTAACACAGAGAAAACTATTATTTTCCTTCTCCTCAGTGCATTTTTATCTTCCTTGTCATGACACTAGGCGATTTCAGGATGTCGTGTGATCAAGTGAAGGAAAATAAAAGAAAATGTAACCAGAAATATCTGTCAAGGTATGCAGGAGCGACATCTATGAGTTTGTGGTTGTTGTTGTCTGAATGCCTCCCATGGTTGACAAGTTAGAGGGTCTCCATGAAGGATTTATATGCTGGTTTTATGGGTCGTGTCATAGAACGCCTGTATGGGAATATAAGAAGTTGGGGGTAGGGAGTGTATACGTGCATGTGTGTATGTGTTTCTGTGTGTGTGAAGTGTTTCAGGGGTGAGGGTAGTAGGGTTCTGGGGAAGCTGTCTCATCATTTATTTATACAATCTACAGAAGACGGGGTTAGCAGAGGGGGGGCTGTCTTCTTCAAGCTGACTTGGGAATACTGCAGGTCAAGAGTTGTTTTTCTAGCTACAAGCACAATTCTTTGTCTGCAGAAGCCAATGAATGAACACGCTGGACTGGATCCATGTTCTTACAGCATGTTGTACCCAAGTATGCTTCATTATTTTTGAACACAGCAGCACCCCTTGGTCTGCCTCATACAGCTCTTCCTGGATTTAATTTGGCTGTTGGTTCTGATGCTGAATTTAATTACTGAGACAATTAAGTCAGCTGACAAAAAATATGTGTGCTCTGCTTGATTTTAAATTGAGTGTGTGCATGTAGTTATTTTTTTCCATACAGAAAGAAAATATCAAAACATCCTGTAGGCTAAAAATGGTTTGGATTTTAATCTTTGAATTAGATGGCCTTAAAAATACACAAGGACAAAAAAAAACTTTTTAAAGCTCAATCCTCAATTTACAGATGTAGATGTGTTTTACCATTCTGTAATAAAAGGCAAGCTTCATAATGCTTGTGAGAGTCACTTCCTGGCTGATTTACTATTTAAATGCTGTTCAATTTAAATATTGTATTTATCCATTGTGCTGGTTGGCTATATAAACATCTTGGTTAATGACTATATGTCCTCAAGAGCATACTGTAGTGGTCACACACACACACACACAGTAAACGTTATGGGAAGCTGCAGAGGTGTATTTGCATTAGGTCCTATAAATGTGTGATGATGCAGTCTGTAGGTCAAAGGGTTAAATGCAAAGAAGTCAACAGAACATGAATGAGAGAGAAGCACAGGTAGGACTGACAACACCACAACCACAACCCAATAGATCCGGTTCTTGCATATTTTTCTTCAGGAACAGTGACAGCACAACAGCTCCATCTGCAAAGCTATGCACTGGAACCTCAGTGACTATTATTACAGGCAGTCCCATTATTCCCTACAGCAGCGCTCAATTGCTCTTTTACACACGCACACAAACACACACACACACACACACACACTCATCATAAAGCAAATGCCAGGGTATCAAGGATTGCAGGGGACCTTTTACCCCTGGCTCGAGGGCAGGGTGGTGTGAGCCTCTGTGTGTCAGCAGGTCAGTAAAGACAGTAGAGGAGAATTTAAAGTTGGTATTCATCAGTGAAACAGAGACAACTGTTTTAGGATAGATCAAGTTAACAAAATAACTGAATTTTATTTGCATGTGTGTTATTAACCATTTCATATCCTGTCAGTCTCAAGTCCAGACTTGTATCTTCAGACCAGTGTGGTGAAAGCCATCTCTGTTATCATCCCTCCAGACTGGAGATAATTAGAAGCCATACTGTGCCACTGACAGAGACACTGTCAGATTAACATGAGCACTGACAGCACTGACTACACCACAGATACTGCAGAGCTTACCATGTTTGTATAATTAAATTAAATTTCATTGTCTTTGCATTGCTGATGTTGAGATGGTGGGGACAGTGTGTAAGTGTGAGGTGCACACACTAACTGGTGGAAGGTAAAGTGTGGGGCTGAGAGGAGGCAGAATCACTTCAGCTGTGAGGATGAATTCAAAGATGAACTCTGGCTGAGATTGTTGCCTTTGTTTTTACACATCACACGCATATATGTGTGAACATAAGGAGATATGTGTGTGTGTGTTTTATGTTAGTCGACACACACCTACACTGATGTTCTGCACGAGGTCAGCAGGAAACAAAGAAACAGAGGCGCAGGGTCATTCCATAACTCCTCTCCTACTGCAAAACGACACAGCTACACTTTCATCCACCAACACTCACTCTGTTAGTGCGAATCCAGGAAGGAGAGCATTTCACTAAATATTCATCCCTCCAAAACATCCAGTGAATGCATGCCAATCTATGTTAATTAGAGAACTGGGCTCCAATGCCACCTGTCTTTTCAAAACTACATATTTCTGTCCCTCGTGTAGTGACATAAGGTGATTGAGATTCAATTCAAGAGCAGCTCCAGGTATTACACAGAAAAGAAAAAGACATCCCTTGTCCAAACGGATGGTTTACATCAGAAGCACATGTGAAAACGTGTGTGATCTCTCTTCCTCTGCGTCTCTGCCCTTAAGTGTTTTTTTATACAAAGTGTTCATTAGCAGCGTGACCTTTTACTTTGAATTACATTACGGCACCGTTTGCTGCATGCCTGCAGGTCTGACTGAGGGAGCCTATCGGACCATTAGTCATTGTGTCATTCCACACTGGCCTGCCAGGTACTCAGTCATTCAGCAAACTTGTTAATGTCACTTTAATCAGTCAGCAATTCAAGTATGCATCTCCTCCATCCTGTCATCCATCCATCCTTTGATCTGCAGCAGGTGCTGAGGTGGCTGAGCTCTGCAGGGTTTAGAAGCTGTAAAAGTTGTGACTTGAACATGTTTCTCCTCCTCTTTTAGGAGATTAAATAACTCCTCAAACTTGTGTTTTTTCATCTCTATTTTTTTTCTTAGCTTTTCTAATCATCTCCAAACCTCTAAACCATGCAAGTCACTTATTTAAACAGGCACTGCTTTATATTTACCATATACATATTTTATTACCACACTTAAACTCTCCATCTGTACCACCATCTGCTGCCACAGCAGCTCTGTTTTCTTGGTCTCTCTTTTTAATGTCAAATCTACATTACGTATTCATTCATTAGAGCTGTGTGGGATCCCATTTTTGACAGTTGTTGTTACTGTACTGATCTGACAGAGTTTCATCCCAGCATTATCCATTCTTTTACTTTATATATTGTCCTTTTAGAATATACACAGTGTTTTCACCTGTCAGCACACTTTAATTAACTTTTGTTCTATTTTCCTCTTACATGTTTTTCAATCCTTTTTTCTAAAGCACCTTTTCATCACAGCCTTATACACACTGCTACAAATGCAAGTGTGTGTGTGTGTGCAGGGATATTGACAGGCTGCTGCCTGGGGCATCTCTTTCTTATTACTGTGTCGACTAGAAAGCCTCTCCATACACCAGTTGTAGTCTAGGCTTACTTCATATAATAGCTAATGTTTACCGAGTGGTGTCAGCATTGGATCTGACAGTATAGCTGCTTTAAAGCCCCCATAACTCTTCATTCTGCTACTTCCTTTGACATTTAGGTCCTTGTAAGAGATCTTAGTGAGGAGCATGTCAGACATTTGTGGAGAAAACATGAAAAATACGATACTGCAGATTATTTTCTAAATGTACTTGAGCTATTATTAGACCTTTTGATTATTATCACTCTGATATGCTGCCGCTTTGTCATCAATAATGTCATTTTATTAAAGAATGACCGAAGTTGTTTTAGTATAAGTGCAGTCTATGAGTGAGCAGGAAGACGATTAGTCTGCATTCATACAGTAGCTGTTCACCGGCTGCATTTTAAGCTCTGTCAGGTGTTGGGTAGCCTGCTGTGAATGAGGCAGAGGATTATTCGAGACAGAGCATCAATGCTGATTGAATTGGCTCGTCCTGAAAAAGACATGCAGGGATTTGTCAGACAGACAAGAGACAGGAGGAAGCTGTTGATCTAATAGTAACTCTGAATGGATGTCTGTTTGCCTCAGTGCTGATGAACCTTAAAGGAATACACTGAGTTTTGGGAAGTTTGGTGATAAATCAATCAATAAAACAAGCAACGAGTCATTCACATAGTTGACTTTTGCTAACAGTGGCAGTAAACACCATATAGTTTAATGTATTTATACAGTACTGACTTGGTTTTATTTCATGAGTATACAGTATATGGTGGTAGGCCATGCTCAGACAATGCTCAGATTGCACATCTAGTCCAGGAAGTAGCCAGACTTTAATAAATGCTAATAGCATAGTAAGATGGTGGTGTTATTTATGTGATAACAACTTTCCTAATAATTAGGGGGGGGGTTACAATATATTGATTGTATATATTGATCTGTTCCTTGATATATATGTATCACCTGATTCTTTCTATTAAACCTTATATGCTCAAATACTGTTTGGGCATTGTCTATGAGCTTACTCTTCTGTTACACCACCCATGAAATCTTTATATCTTTCTCATTTTAATAAATGTATAATCTAATGATACTGATACCCTTCTTCTATGTTTTTCCAGTCACAGATGAGGACACGGTGAAGAGATACTACGCTAAGTTTGAGGAGAGGTTTTTCCAGACCTGTGAAAAGGAGCTCCTGAAAATCAACACATTCTACTCAGGTATTTAATCAAACTCAATTAAGTGAGGCAGGTTTGGATCAAATAACTGAATCAGCTCTAGTGTGATCACTAAGGCTGGCAATCCAACCAGAGGAACTATTATATTGACTGTGTTGATCAATCATCTGTGACAATAACACCATAATCTGATTTAAAAAATGCTTCTTGCAGCAGAAACCAGTGCCTCGCTGTGTGTGTGTGTAAAAGGTTTCCCTTGATACACACATTGTACACACGAGCTATAACTTTTTATATGTTAGAAGTGTTTAGAAGTGTTTGTTTACTCCGTTCTGGGTTCAGGCTCAAGTTATGAGGTAAAAATATTCCAGTGCATCTAATCTTAGTAATTTGATTGAAGTAGCCAGTGGTAGCCACGTTTAGTGGAGCGGGCCTACGAGAGTGTATTTCAGGGAGTGAGGGAGAATGTGTTTGCTGGGTAACCTGAGACGGCAGCCATAATATATTCTGGTATTCTGGTACCAGAAGGTTGCCTTGTAGTCTTGAACTTCAGCTCGGGTTGGGCGAGGGGTGACAGCAGGAAGTGTGTGAAGACAAGACAGTGTCACCTCTAGAGGTCGTTTGTGGAACAGCAGACGTGCTGGGTCAACAGAGGGCCAAGGTTGACTGGAAAGACTGTTCCTGTGGATAATGATGGGACATTACAAGCTGATTGATGGCAAGAGAAGCAAACTAACTGGGTATAAATCAGTGTGCATACTGTTAGCTGCAGGCTGATTTACTGAGGTACTGAAGCAACGTTGAACTCACTGCATTTTTTACTAACAGCCACATATTGTATTTCTGTATCTGGCATGTCTTGTTAAAGAGACTTTCATTATACTGCAGATAATGACGGCAGACTTCTTTGGTCTCTTAAAGAACAGTATGTGCAGATTAAAGTCTTTGCTCTTTTAAGTTAAAATCGAAATCGTCCTAACCTATTTCCTGCTGTTGGCTGTTTCTTTAAAGGATAAATGAAAAAAAAAGAAAATGCACTGCAGTTATTGAAATGTCCATACTAATTGTCTCAGTATGACATGTGACATGTTAAGTCTGTTGACAGCAGAGTCACATCACATCAGTATTACAGCCAGTGAGTCACCGTCTCCTCAGCAGACCAGAGGTGTGAGGATGTTTACATGTTGTGTATGAAAACATCTTCATGCTGCTCTCAGGCGTCTTCTTCATCCTCTGCACACAGGAGGCTGAAGCAAGAAAATTGGAGTTTGTGTCCAACAGGCAGCTTTATCTGATGTCAATTATGGAGTGTTTGTGTGTGGTGGTTTAAAAAAGCTGGCTAGAGCAGTGAAAGCATGGAGATAAATGTGTGCTGACTTTACGTAAGACACTTGCCTCCACACCACTTTCTCCGCCTGTATCTCCCTCTGAAAGGGGTCTTTGACCTCCCAAAGCCACTCTGCTGCAATGCGCTACATTACAGCCTGTTGGACAGCACTCTCATCATCAAACCGAAAAGAAATTTGCCAAGTTTTCAGTCTGCTTTTTCAGTGTGAAACCCTTTCATCCTGTCAGTTTCTGAAATCTGAGGAAGAACAAAAGGCCTTTTAGAAAACTCAGTGAAAATCTAAACCACCAACACCTGTCTGTTTAAGGTTCATTAGCTCCACACAGATGAACTGTTCAGCCATGTGCTCAGTTGAGCCTCTGCTATCTAGACCTTAGATTTAATCTACTTGTGGCCGGGTCCTAACTTTCTCATGTCTCCTGCTGCTGTTAAGCATTGTCATGACAGTCACTCAGTTTAGGTCCAGTATATGGATTACTGTGAATTTAGATGTGAAAGAGAGCTCTGACATTCCTGTGGGTGAGGTAGTGTGATCCCACACATTTGTGTGGGTGTGTATTCAAACAAAAATAATTCACAAATGGTATTTTTCTCAGGTTATGACATGATTGTGCAGTCTGGCTGGCAGCAGGGTGCAAACCAAATCAGATTGGTTGTCTTATCAGACTGCTGTCTGTCCTGCGGCAGTGCAAGGAAATATCAGTGGACTTAATGTGACTGCAGGTCTCCTGGATAAGTGGTTTCTAATTCAGCTGGAAGACTTTGCAAGTCATTGTAGCAATAACAGAGTTTACACAGGTTTCATTTTCATAGTTTATGACTTGAAAACAAATGTACTTGTGATGTGTAATGCCACTAATGTGCCACTGTGAGTGACATGGAAGGATGGAAACAGTGATGATACACATTCATTAAGCCACACAGGTACAGACAGCAATTAAATCAGCAACACAAGTCTTATACAGAGGAGAAAAAAGAGAACAATGAGAGAAAGAAAAGCGGTGGACCTCCTTGAACCTGACATGACCTCTGAATGCTTTAAAAAAAATAAAGCATGAGTAGAATGAGGTCTAATCTCTGAAAAGTAGGCAGTACTGCTAGAGTTAATGAAATGCAGGTTACTGCCTCAGCCGTGTGTGACTCTCTCTCCTCCCTCCTCTCTCATTTTGTCTCTCCGTGGATGTATTAACCTATCTCTGACCCAGATAATGGTTCCTCGGTCAGCAGCATTTACATGACAGCTCCGCCTTGCAGGCTCCATGCTTCTGCTTTAGAGGAGAGAGGAGGAGAGGAGGAGAGGAGACCTTCTAATTTGTTATTTTATGTTTTATTTTAAACAGAGTTAAAAACTGTGATAGTTTGTTGAACATGTGTGGTTTGTGTGGATATGAATGTGCACAAAGCTTTATATCTTCATCTCTTCCTCTTTAGAAAAGCTTGCTGAAGCCCAGAGGCGATTTGCTACCCTGCAGAATGAGCTGCAGTCCTCACTGGATGCTCAGCGTGAGAACAATGCTCCGCCTAGCCTGCGGAGACGCAAGACCATGTTTCACCTAACGCAGGAGGAGCGCTGCAAACACCACAACATCAAGGACCTGAAGCTAGCCTTCAGCGAGTTCTACCTCAGCCTCATCCTGCTCCAGAACTACCAGGTACTCAGCTCATATGCTCTCAGACACACCTGCATGCGAGCTCGTATTAAAGATGCGATGTGTTTGTCACTTGCCTTCTTGTTGTCGTCCATAGAACCTGAACTTTACAGGTTTCCGTAAGATCCTGAAGAAACATGACAAGATCCTGGATACTCCACGCGGGGCTGACTGGCGTGTGGCTCATGTGGAGGTTGCACCTTTCTACACCTGCAAGAAGATCACACAGCTCATCTCTGAGGCAGAGGTGTCTACTCTGACATACACAAAACCCACATACACACTAGAACACCAAAACACAACCATGCCAGAAAAACACACCTCTGAAAGTCATGCTTTGTTTTTGTGTGTAGACTCTGGTGACCACAGAGCTGGAGGGTGGAGATCGTCAGAGAGCCATGAAGAGGTTGAGAGTTCCTCCACTGGGGGCAGCTCAGGTCAGACGTGCAGCTGATTATAATGAAAATCAATCAGTGATGGGTGTGAAGGATGCTGGCATCTCATCATGGTTTTCTGGTATTTATGCCAGCAGGGAAAATCTTTGCATTTATCTAACTGTGATTGTGTGTTTTTCTGAAAGGTGAGAGGTTTTTTCATGTGTGTGTAAGAGAGGAGGAGACAAAGAAAGACAGGGGAAGCCATCAGAGCCTCCTTCAGTATTGATTTTATAAGTGCCTTTCCACTCTTGAACAGACAGGATATGTTTCAGAAATAATCGGGGCTAGTAGCACTTTACCTCCTGATGCTATATCTGCTGTTGTTGCTGCATTAATTACTGTCATGTCAGAAATAAATTGGGGACATGGGATCTCTCCGTTTTAAAAAATACACTAAATATAGCCGCATTGACTCACACCCATGACTGAATGTACATGTGCAGGATCTGTAAAGGTGTTAATAAGTGCAGGTGTACATGTGTGTGATGTTTTTCCTCCCTGCCCGGTTTAGCCTGCTCTGGCCTGGACAACCTTCCGTGTGGGACTCTACTGCGGCTTCTTCATCAGTCTTGCCATCGCCTTCATTCTTGCTGGTAAATCAGACATACATTTTGTGCCTTATGTTGTAATGTTGTCACTGTGTTATGAAGCAAAATCTCAAAGGTTTTATAAACAGATAAATATTCCTCTGTGGTCCCCTGTAGGTGCTGTGTTTACCCGCTCAGAGAATGTGTGGCCTCTGGTGCGGATCTATCGAGGTGGTTTCCTGTTGATCCAGTTCCTCTTCCTGTTGGGGATTAACACGTATGGATGGAGACAGGCCGGAGTGAACCATGTCCTCATCTTTGAGATCAATCCCCGGGACAACCTCTCACACCAACACCTGTTTGAGGTCAAAACAAAGACACATTCAAAGCTGATGGTGTCTAAACTCTGCAAACATTTATTTCAGATTCATGCTGACTGATTTTTAATCACAGTGAATGAATGAGGTTGTTTAATCACATGTATTATTGTTCAGCAGAAACAATCCATTCTTCATGTCCACAGAGTTTTATATACACAACATAATTTGTGTGTCAATTTTCAGATTACCTTGTTAATTCTTATCATATGTCAAAGAAACTTTCCTTTAACGCCACTTTATTCTGTTTTCTCCTCTCTGTGCTGCAGATCGCTGGTTTCCTGGGTGTGTTGTGGTGCCTCAGCATCCTCTCCTGTCTCTACTCAGACTACACCTACCTCCCCACGCAGATCAACCCTCTCATCCTGTACGGCTTCATGGTGCTCTTCCTCATCAACCCCTTCAAGACCTGCTACTACAAATCACGTTTCTGGCTCCTCAAACTACTGGTCAGTCCACTAATTAGGATTGCCTCAGCTATAAAGAGCAAAATGCAAACGCAATGGGAAGCTGTAAGATGTCTGGTCAGTGTGTTTGGCTGAGGTCTTAATATAGTAATAAATCACAGGTAACCCTTGCAGCACAAAGAGCCAGGTTTGATGTGCAATGTGTTCACAGAGTGGCAGCATGTTTGTCAGAATCCAAATGCTGAAGGCTGAAAATCCATTCCCTTCTCTATTCCCTGACATTGAATCACTGAAGATAAAGACTTGAAACTTCTTGCATAATGATTCAGTCCAGAGTGACAGGCAGAATAGCACCAAAACACAACAATACTAAAGCAACAATAACATAAAACTGAGACAAAGAGAACGAGTGCATGCAAATGTATGCTTTCACAGCTCTGTGTTTTAAATATGTGTTGATGCAGGTACAAATCAGTTATTCATCTCAAGTCTCGTGTTTACAAAGCCTTCCTATGTTACTGTTCTTTGTCTAAGCTGTGCTACAGCACAGGAGAGGGTACTGTGTGTGTGTGTGTGTGTGTACTTGCAGGTGTGTGTGTGTGTGTGTGTGTAGTGAGACAGAGGGCAGAGGGTTGAGAGATAATAGAATGCAGCTTGTCTCAGGGGAGGGCGAGGCTGTGACTGTGCAATCATTACAGGCATAGATCTATCAGTATGCTGATGCCCTGAGCTCCTCTGTCCCTCCTACCCTCTTCTTCTTCCTCCTCTTCTCCATCTCCCTCCTTTTCCTTGCCTCTCCCCCTCAGCAGCAGCAGACCCCCTCCTCCTGTCCTTTCCTTCACAGCTCCCCACAGTCCCCAGCAGGCTGTCAGCTCTCCTCCACTGGTTGCTCCATAATCAGTCACAGTCTTAATTGGTCCTGTACACTAAATGAGATGCTTTTCATCTAGTGCTGTAGATTCAACCATAAGCGAACAAATCCTGACTTGTTTTCTTTGCTTCTATACTTTGTGTCCATGCTAGGTGCACCGATGTCCTCTGATTGACAGACAGAAGACAAAGATTTCATTATAGGACATAGTGCAGAGCGAGCACCTGGATTACTGATGGTGTTTGCTCAAGAAATGAACACCTATACAACATGAGTGCAGCAGGCTTAGCCTTAAGACATCCACTCAGAGTGGAAATGAGTGAGATGGCCACTCGATCAATACAGGCTTTGACTGGCAGCTTAAGAGAAATATGTAATGAACTGATGTGTATAAAAACAAAAAAAGATCAATATTCTTTGACATTTTGCTGTGCAGGGAGAGTATGTGAGTTTTTTTGTGCATACAGTCTCTCCTGAATGTCAGATGTGGCCTGGGGGGGTAAATGGAAAAAGTGGAGCATGGTTGTATCATTTTACAAAGCGTGGTCAATAACTGAGCTCCTGCCAGAGTCATATCCCAAATAACATGCCCATAGAAGCCACAGACGAAGGCCACCACCGTCCTGCTACGTTGTTTCGTGTGTTTGTGTTGTACACTGATGATTAGTAACATACAAATAACCAAATTCACGCACACTGACACAGAGTGTGACTCATTAGAGTGTCCTGTGGTGTGCTGATAAGGTAGTCTGGAGGCTTCATCCTTTTTTGTGTGTTACAAATCATTAATAGCGGCTGCTCCCTGCTTTGCAACAAGTGCTGCAACATTTGCACACTAATTATTTTGTAGACTCGTGCAACAATTCAGTGTGACATTTGAGTCACATTTGAGCAGCAGTAAGGTCAGCCAAAGGTGTTTTCACTTTTTTTTCATGTTTTACACCCTTCCTAGTTGCTAAGATCCCTCTTTGCACTTTCTCTTCTCACCTTCCCTCCTTCCTCTCTCTTTGGCCTCCAGTTCCGCGTGTTCACTGCACCGTTTCACCAGGTGGAATTTGCAGACTTCTGGCTGGCAGATCAGCTCAACTCTCTGGTGTTTGTTCTGATGGACCTGGAGTATCTTATCTGCTTCTACATCTTTGAGCTGAAGTGGAGCGACAGCAAGGGCCTGTTACCCCCTCTGAAACGTGAGTCACTAAGCTGTGATGAGAACAAATTTAAAGGAAATTTTTAAGGAAATGAAAACCAGACATTTTCCTGTTTTCTCCAACATCATGTATTGACAGCCTTTGTTAAGAATAAATGTGTTTGAACAGCATCCATAATAATAAACATGTCATCTATTTTCTATCTATTCTATACTGGGGTTCACTGTATCTAGAAACACAGAGCAAAGTATAAACACCAAAAACAGAATACAACATAATCCTGGAGTAATAAAAACATTGTAGATTGATGTTTGGATTTATTGGATATGTGAATATACACCTTGGCTCACACAGTTGTGCAGTGTGGTTGTTGCCTGAAGGTGTGAATGTGAATGTGTCAGAGGTTGTCTGGCAGCCATTTGATTGATTGTAGCCTTCTAACATAAACAATTATAGCTAGATTTTTTTTATACTGGATTTTTTATATATATATCTGATTATACTTACAGGGCTGCTCTGCATTTTAATACAGACGTAAAGATATAAATCTTGTGGATGTGGATGAGTTGAGAGTGTGCCAGGCTTTTCAGTGTTTCCTGTCAGGAAGTGTGATGTAGGTAAGATTTTAATTGCTGTCCACTCCACCAGTAGTGACACCTCAGCCCCTCGAGCAACCAATTAACACAGAGCTAATGGTTGGCCACGCAGGGGTTACCATGTGACTCTCATAATGATGAGCTTGTGTGAGTGAAAAGAGCTGAAACATGCTGGTTTCATCTTGTTACAGCAAATGAAGACTACATTTGCCACAGTTACTCATATGGTCTGCGAGCCATCATCCAGTGTCTGCCTGCCTGGTTTCGCTTCATCCAATGCCTGAGGCGTTACCGTGACACCAAGAGGGCCTTCCCACACCTGGTGAATGCTGGGAAATATTCCACCACCTTCTTCGTTGTCACCTTTGCCGCCCTGTATGCTACACACAGAGGTAAGATACTTTTAAGATATTTTTGGATTAGGGGGATGCCAGGGAGCCTCCATACTAAGTTAATTCATGGGTGATGTCACAAAAGGTGAACCTCACTTTAACCCAAAACAGACACAAGTAAGACTGTCTGAAGATGAGAATCTACAAACTAAAGCTGCAGTGTTGCTGTGATACAAGAGCTTGTCAACAGCACACAGGCGTTTGAGCCTTTTGTGTTGAGTCCTGTGTGCTGAGAAAGCAGAGGTGACCTTCAGTGCAAATGCTGGAAGCTGGCCTTGGTTTTGTTGCACTTTATAATGGAAATAGGAAAAAGGTTTGTCAAACACAGTGGTAGATAAACAAGGTTGTGCTCTCATGTTAAGGCATTCAGGAAAATCACAAAATAGAAAAAAAAGAGATAAAAGAACTGCAATTTTAAAACTTCCAAAAACTAAACACTATTAACAGTCAAGTCACTCCCTGTCTGACAGCTTCACAATTAGCCTGAAATTATTCTGATTCAGAAGCCATATCACAAAGGAGTTGATGTTCAAAGACACAGCAGACAGACATTAAAAGCTTCCCTTCAGCATGCAGCCTTTGCATTTCAGTCCTGCAGCACAGATTTAATTTGTCCATACGGCTCATTTCAAAGCAGGCTTGCTCGTGTGTTTTTTAAAGTCGACATTTTGCTGCAAAATGCCAGCTGTGAAACTTCATCTTCAACCTTTTAAAATCCTAAATGTTATTTCTCGGTTTGACTTTATTCTTTTTCGATGGAAATTCAAATCAATACATTTGCTCCCTCAGCTGACCAACAGTGATATAGAATGAGCGAGGAAGAGAGACAGAGAGACGGACAGAGCTCCTTTTTTTTTTCCACGGCTCAGTAGGAAAGGCGTCCATTAAACCATATCCTCCTTCTTCCTCTGGTCTGAAGCCTGTGTGCCCTCAGACTAATGGCCTCTCTTCATGTGTTATTCTCTATGAAGCCATCTTTCATCCCACATGATAATGGAGGCTGAGACTGATCGCTGGTTAAGTGAAAGAGGAGGGTGGGAAGACACACACTCTGTGTGCACAGTGAATGAATGGTTGAGGAAATTGCCTGTTGTGGAGATATTTTAAGTGTCTGCAGAAATGATTGTTTCGGTGTATTTAAGAGCCTCTGATGAATGAATGAAGGTACCGATATCAGAATATCCTCCATCCAAATATGGAAACGAGGCACAAGCTGTCTCAGACACACAGCCTTCAGCTCCAGTCTGTGGTGTAGACAGGCAAGATGATGCCAAGTCTGCCTGCATTACCCAGCACATCCAGCAGAAAAGACAGCCGGTCGGTGTCATGTTCACACAACTGGGTCCAGCTGTAAAAGGTGCCTGAAGTATCAGTCAGAATCTGGCAAAAGTCCCAGTGTCTGCCAGTGGATGTGTCACCTTCATTGCTAACCTGATCACGGCCATGATGGTTGCAGTGTGACCTCACTGATTCCTGGAAGTACCTACATTTAGCTCCGGGAAGACAAAATGCTTAAACCATAAATGCAGCAAATAAATCATTTGCTTCTCTGTAGAGGACTGAGTGGTATTCGCTGCCCAGTTGCTTCCATTTGCTGATCTAAATCTGTGCTGCGGTCTCCTCTCTCTGGTATATGTGGGTTCAAATGTGATGCAACATCAGGAGAGAAAGTCACACTGTTTATTTTGGCTGACTTGTGTCTATCTGGGATTTGATGAGACACTTTTGATGTGGTGCAGTGGAGTAGATTTACCCCCTCTGAGAAACACTCAAGTTCAGTGCTGTGAATAACTGATTGGACACTGTCATGAAACTGTAATCTCAGCAGATGCTCTGAGACCAGTAACCTGAGAGATGATGGTGGATTTCCTGGTTTAGGCAGGGTTCCCAAACCCTGTAAGATACAGTGTAAGGCCTGACAGTAAAGCAGATGCTTTACTTAGGATCAATATAGGATCAGCTTTATGTGCAGTGGCCTGAGACTTATTGCTGTTAGAGATGCAGGAGAGTTACAGGCTAATTTAAACTCTTGGGATTTATCCAATGGACAGAAGAACAGGATGTTGCAGGGTTGGCAAGAGGAGTGACAGACGTTGATGCAGCAAGTTAGTGCGGGGATGTTTTAAACATCAACATCAAGTCCTTGAAACCCGGCTAAAGGAACCCTGACCAAAGAGGAACATTACCCCTGCTGGGAGTCTGTGAGTGGTGGAAATGAATCAGCCTGCAGTGATGGAGCAGTAAATTTAGAACTGATAAAGAACTGAGGGGGAGGTAGAAATGAAAGGTTAGATGCAGAGAGAAAAGAGGTAACAGAGAAAAACAGAGGAGAGGAGAGGAGAGGAGAGGAGAGGAGAGGAGAGGAGAGGAGAGGAGAGGAGAGGAGAGGAGAGGAGAGGAGAGGAGAGGAGAGGAGAAGAGAGGAGAGGAGGCTGAACACACATGCTGGATTTAGTTAGAATAGAGATGAGCCTCAAACTGACAGCTTTTATAATTTAATTTCATGTACTGACCCTTGGTTCAGTATCAGAGGAGGAACTGCAGCACACGCACTCACACACCTTCAGTCAAACCCACACGGTAACCAATGAAGATAAAAGACTCTGCTCTGCATCAAATCTCTCTGTGAGTTGACATGAACTCAAATTCACCTCTGCATATACTCAAGTCCTGCTACTGATACAGTCTTTCAGACACAGAATGGAGATTAAGGTGCATCCTCTGTGGATAGGACCTGTACTGGACATGCTGAGGTAGAGCTGATGGTGTGGAATTAACACATCATCAGGTTGAGTGAGATCTATAGACTAGGGTGGAAGCAAACACAACATTTGGGAGTTCTGCAATACTAATAGCACAGGCGTAGAATGGCCCTGCAGTTCCCAATCTAGTTGGCAGGCATTCTCCAGGGGTCAGATAACCAAAGGTGAATCAAACAGTGCTTCAAGATTGGTTGGAGCAGGTCAAATAGTGCCGGTCATAAGGACATAGCACCGGGTACTTTCCACTGCAGGATGTTTTCATTACAGGATATGCGTTTTTCCTTTACATTGTTCATCCCTGCATTGGCCAAGTTTTTTTTCTAATTTCTGTCCCTTGCCAAACAGCAATTTATAGTTTTCCAGTGTTTACACTGCACCTGATACTACTACAACCAGCCAAACAGCAGGGCACCACTGGGGTAATCTGTAACAAAAAAAGCTCACCATACTTATAATTATACAATATCATTCTTTTTTTGTTTACCACTGTTGAGATGGTCCAACTGTGGTCTTGAGGCGGTAGGATGCATCACGATTCCTGATTGCCTACTTGATGCATTAATGATAACAGATGAAAAATTATTCTAATAGCAGTGACTTATTATTCTCGTCGTGGACTTGTTTCCATCAGTGGGAAGTGGACCCTTTGCATAAAATGAGCCTCCTGAAGAGCTCTATCTTTAACAGTGTTTATCCTCTTAGGTGCCTGTGGACAATATTGGTAGCTCTGCGTGTGTGTGTGTGCGTGTGTGCGTACGTGTGCGTGTGTGACAAGCAAATAGAGATTGAGTGTGTGTGACAGGAGCTAGTGACCACCGGTAGCCCCATCTGAGCATCCAATCGATGTCCATCTCACTACACTTAACCTCTTAATGGGCCAGCAGCAAACCAGCGTGGTGGAAAACAGCCTCAGCCCTCACAAAGACTGAGGGGTTAAACACCTCAGCCCTTCACAGACATCAGTGGATATTCTCCTGCGAAAAAAAGAGTCTATTGTCCAGGACTATGTTTAATCCACAGCTGGGAGATCTCAGTGTGGCCGTAGGGACTGCTTCCATCCCATCACTCAGATGAAGCAGCAAACAGCACAATGGAGGCAGCAGTTAACGGAGCAGTGCAGCAGTAACTCTCTGTTAGAGAACATCTCTGCTCTGATCCCCAGCGTCTCGTCGGCTGCGCGCAGGAAGCAGCCACGACTATGACAAATGGGAGCAGGCCCGGTCTCTGTCTGGTGGCTGCTGTCTGTGTCTGTGTGAGTCACTGTGAGAGGCCACCGGGTGCTGATTTATATATCAGCTCCCACTGAGGAACAAGCAAATCACATCCACAGTGCTCCCACAGACACACAGGCGCTGCTGAGCCCACCTAATCACCTACTCAGTACATGAAACAGTAAACTAACTTAGAGACTGTTAAACAGCCTGTACACTACAGCTGGGGGCATCTGGACAAGTCATAATAATGATCATTACAGCTAACTTTATGACAACACATGCCATGAAACACTGTAATGATGTCAAAAGTAGAAGTAAGTTCATAAGGGAACTGGAGTACTTGTAATTAAAATGTAATATTATCATTGAGCTGAACCACATTAGAACACATGCTGCATAAACATTTACTCTGCCAACAGAGTCTCTGTTTGGATATTAGAAATATGACACACTGGGACAGATGGAGGTAGCCTTGTTTATTATCCTCACAGCACTGAAACTCCAACAACAGAATGGACCACTGAAATCAAATTCAAATTCTCAATTAGTCCTGAAAACAGCACAGACCTCAGTGTAATCATCTGAATGACTCCTTACAGATAAATCAGTAATAAATCCTCCATCTACCCCTTCATGTCATATCTGCCTCCTCATACAGAACTTTGGACACAGACACATTCATGTACATATCATAAACTGAAGGCATTAGTGGAAAATGCACACACTATAAAAGTTACCTCTCATGAGTTAACCTCTCAGAATCTCTGTGTAATACCAAAAACTTATACTTTGTCTGTTGACTGCTTGACACTACTCAATTAATAGATCTAGTTACATTGATTAAATAATTTGGTCAAACAGTTGGTCATATTAATTGTGTATACATGTGAAAATGGATGTGAAGTGGAAATTAAAGTGTAATCACTGCCCTGGGAAACTGGTGTATTTATGAGAGGAGGGCTCCCTCTGGTGGTTGATGTGGTTAAAGAAATCATACAAGATATATAAATTTGTGTTTTTTTTTATAAGATTTTATCTTTTTTTTTCAGAACAAGGCCATACAGACGCAGACATGTTCTTCTACCTTCTGATCGTGTTCTCGACCATCAGCTCCCTCTACACACTGATCTGGGACCTGCGTATGGACTGGGGTCTGTTTGACCGTGGAGCTGGAGAAAACACCTTCCTTAGAGAAGAAATCGTTTATCCACACAAGGTAGAGTTGAAATCGTGTATAGGACTCTCTCTCTCTCTCTCTCTCTCTCACTCACACACACACACACACACACACACATACACTAACACTGTTTCTTCGGTGTCCAGGCCTACTACTACTGTGCCATCATAGAAGATGTGATCCTGCGTTTCGCCTGGACGATCCAGATTTCTCTGACCACAATGACCAAGATCAACTCTGTGGGTGACATTGTAGCCACCACGCTGGCTCCTCTGGAGGTCTTCAGGTGAGGCTGGAAGCATTTGAACTTTTGTCCCTCACAAAGTTACACTAACATGTGGTGCTCTTAGACCATGGTAAAGAAGCCACCCTCCTGAAAACAGACTTTTAAATAACACGTACATCCCCTCCTCCACCTTCACCTTCCTCACTGCAGGCGCTTTGTGTGGAACTTCTTCCGTCTGGAGAACGAGCATCTGAATAACTGTGGTGAGTTTCGTGCTGTGCGGGATATCTCTGTGGCACCGCTCAACGCAGACGACCAGACGCTGCTGGAGCAGATGATGGACCAGGAAGACGGCGTCCGAAACCGCTCAGGCAAAAAGACCTGGAAGAGATCCCACAGCCTGACGCTGCGACGCCCCCTGCTGTCCTCCTCACAGTAAGAACATATTGTGAAAATCTGTAGAATTCTGAAAGGACTCTGAATGACGATAGGATTCATACTAAATTTGTCTTCTTCTTTCAGATCGAAGAAGGACACAAAGGTGCTAATCGAAGATACGGATGATGAGGCCTTCAGCTGAGTCCACAATGCCAACATGTACACACACTCACACTCACACTAATTACTACACTATACTTATAAGGACCTCATCACCCAACCCCCTCCCTGATAGTTTTATGTGCAGTCCTGATCTTTAACTGTAAACCTTTAAGTCATTGAGGATCCACCTCACTTATAGAATTTACCTCATAGGTCCTTATAGGTATAGAAAAACACACAAACTCTGCTGAAGCACAAGCGTAGTGTAATATTGCCACAGTCAAGGAGAGAGCTAATGCAACACACACACACACAGTCAGACAGGAGGACACACATCAAGGGAAAACGTCTGCACATAACTGGCAAGACAAGACCACACTGCCCACCCAGGGATTCTCCTCTTCCTTTTTTAAATCGGACTTCTGTGTTGTTTACTTTGACAACTGTAGTTTTTTTGTTTGTTTTTTTAGATTTATTTTGTCCAGAAGCTGCATAGACGACTGTTTACACGCCTTTTCAACTACACTTAGGATCAACAGGGAGAAGACAAAGCCAATCAAAAGACTCAATACTAACAAATATCAGCCTGAGGAAGGACTCACATCACAGCATATCAAAACCAATCAACTGGTTTCAGCTTGTTGATTCTTTTTATACTCCATCTTTTTTGTTTTTGTTGTTGTTATGAGTCAGTGTACAATCACGACCCTGGAGGCACTTGCAGGAAAAGTGCATTTAGTACACAGAAAACAAAATGTTTTGATCCAAACATTTCTAGTCTGTGAAGTTTCTTTGTAATATATTTCATATATTTTGACGTGCATTATTATAATGATTGTAGTTGTTAAGTATTTCTACATGTGTTGTTTATACTAGTAAGACTAGTCTGAGCATCCTCACAATGATTGTTGGTGTATTTTATAATGTTTGGAATGTTTATTTCTTGGTTAAACTTGTGCCACATTTTTTAATAAGCTCATAGTGAGACCTCACTTTATCCCCCCCACCGCCTCAGATTAGTGCAAAAAAACAGCTTGTTAATCATTGTGTCATGTAATTTTAAAGTGCCCTATTAACTACAGCATGTGTACATGCATCGCTATTGTTTGCTTTAATTACCAAAGCTTTATTTTTAATGAATGTGACTGTGGCTAATGTAGCTTTGTCCATCCAGCCTGCCAGAGTCAGCGGATACATTAGTCCATTAGTTCTGTCATGCTGGGAATCAACTAGAATTACTAGTATTACTGTCAACATGTGTGTATAATATGATGATGTGATGTGACTGTATATATCAGTGGATCTCAAACTGGACCAGGAGCACTTTTAAAATGAACTGATTTGTGATGGTACTTCTGTAATATGAGGATACATGATTGTGTAGACATATCTACTAAACTTAGCATCATATCTTCAGATCTCACTACTAGATGAGCCAGTGAGCCACTGTGGCTTCAAGGCTTCCATTATTACAACAAAGAAAGTAGTCTTAATTATCCCATGCCCAGCTAATAAACATGCCCTTGTGGATTCTCCTCCAGGGTGCACGCCATGATGCGTTGCTACGTTTCTACAGAATGTAACAAGTCACAGTAATTGTAATTACTACCTGCACCTGATAGCCATGCAAGGTTGCCTGTAGGCTTGGAAAAGGAGAGATGGAGTACTCAGTTCTCTGCGGTGTGCAACTTCACCATTAGGTGGCATCATATCCTACACACTGGCCTTTAACTCAGAGAATGATGTGTTCAAACTGCAAAATGAAATTATAAATTAACATTTTGAGGCTCATCTTCCTCAGAGGAGGAGAGGGGAAAACCTTTTTTTTAATCTGTGTCAGATATGCTGGGTGAAATCTTTGCTTTGAAATGTAACTCATATCATTTTTCTTTCATAAACTAATTTTCTTTCACACTCCCAAAGTGGAAGATTATACAAAAAAATGTTTGAGAGCCACTGCTATAAACACTGCATTTCCCATGATCACCAGGCAGGGGCGCTGCTAGAATCTTTGTCGCACTGCTACAAGTATAAAATGTGACTTGATAGTGGTCAAACAGATAAATATGTCAAATCTGCGACATGTTTCTGTCTGTTTCACGCAGCCTCCCTGTCACCTGATCATGCTCTTAGTTTGTCTTAAAACTAATATTATGTGTTGGTGTTTTTTAGGTTAAATGTCATTGGCTAATCCTAGATGAGGAGAGTTATTAACAAAAAGTGCATCCTTTGTGTTAGCTGATATGTGAAGAGGTTTAAAGTGAGTCTGCTGCTATCAGAGGGCCCCTGACTTCCAGAGAAACCAAGCTAACCTCTTCCTGTTTGACCCCCTTTGCTCTGCTCGTCCTCCCTGTGGCTACACTGTGTGTCACCACCCAGCAGTCATAAGACAAAGCCCAGAGAGCTGCAGATTTGTTACAGAACAGTCGCATTTCTCCTGCTTCTGTGTTTATTTTCTGGGACTGGGAAGCCTTTGTGTGCACTGAGCTTCATGTAGACTGGAAAGTGTTTAGAAGGTGGATAGCTTCTCTGTCCATACAAATATACTGCACACATAATAAGGTATACACACACACACACAAACACACACACACACATTGCTTCTCTCTTGTGTCGGAGAGCACAACACTACAGCAGATAGTTTTGTAAAAAGGCTCTGATGTCTTGCCTGCATGCTGCTTTTGTTTTACATTGTACATAGATCTTAATTTATTCTACATAATGTGTATATTAGTAATCATTGTAGCCACTGACAATGATGGATTTCCTATGTTGCCATTTTTGCTCCAGGACAAGCAGTATTTTGTAGGTGATGAGGAGTTTTCTCTTTGTTCACGATCCTGCACTCTTTTTCATGTGTAAATCTGTTATAATGTGTTTGTATAAAGATAAAATGAAAAAAAAACACTAATCCATAGAAATGGAAAATGTGATTGATCGTTATCTTGTTGTATTTTGAGGTTCTGTCATCTCTGGAGGGAGGATTTGTAAAGTCCAGCGTTCATGAAGGAGGTGGAGACAAGGGTGGGGATGGGAGATGTGTGTCCTGGCGCTGGACATAAAGATGATTGAAGCACTTTGACATACTGTGGTAGTAGAAGAAGCAGTATAGGGGAACAGGAGTGAGGACTCTTCTACATCCAGACCTACACCAACATCAGGATGGTGTCAGAATGACCGGTATTTGTTCACAGTGTGTGCAAAAAACAAAAACAGGGTTATTTTGTACAGCATGAGTCTGATGAGATGATGCCCAGCCCTGACATGTCTCATGTTTTTCTTATGGGTGACCATGATTTTTCACTGCTTGCTCTGAACCCTTCATGACATCAAAGTGCTTGATTTGTGTGCATCCCTAACCCCCCCTCCCTCCCTCCCTCCTCCCCTCTCTATTGATGTTTCTCTAAACTAGCTGAATGTGATAGTACCTGTAGTTTGGTAGATGGATGTTCTACTTTGATAAGATATTTAAAACAAAAAAAGATTACAGAATAAATACATTGTGGCTAAATGTGATTTTAAGAGACACGGAGAAAGGAAGACGTCTTACATTTTTGAACCATCCTCCCCCCAAGTCCCTGTTACAGAGTAGTTTGTACATGTTGAGTGTATAACACTGTACTATGATGGTTTTTCTGATGGTATTTGTATTTCTGTAAACACTTTGGTGATCCTGTCATATCTGGGTTTTATAAACCACGATTATTTTTAAAGCTCACTCCGCCTCTTGACTCTTTTATCAACGTACTCTGGTGTTAAAGCTGCAGTTAGAGGGTCCTTCTGTTTCCTCTCCAGCACTCTGCTTTTATTAGCTCACCTTCACAGCAAGGTCTTTCAAAAATCTACAAGAACTGCACAACCTGACCTTTCTGAAGTTAGCGTGGCTGAAATGTTGATGAGAAATAAATGTGTGAAAATGTGACATTTCAGACTTCTGTGAAACTGCATAGAGTCATATAACATCCCACTATCAAGGTTCTGATATTTCCAGACACCAATCTCCTGTATAAAGTCATAAAAATAAATCTCTCCTGCCAGCGTGTCATGGGAAAAAAAACATTAACATTAAGGCTAATATTAAAAAAAATACATGTACTATTATTATTAGTTTTATACTGTCTGTGATATTACCATATGAAACAGCATGGTACAGCATGTGAGGCTCGCACTTAAAATGATCAAGGTAAGAGGCTGAAAGTAAAGATAGCAGAGTTTTATTTTCATGAACGCGACTGGCTTTGTCCATCCAGCTTGCTGGAGTCAGCAGACGCCAGAGTCCATTAAAGATGGGATGGTTTTGTTGGGCAGCCTCTGTCATGCCGGGAATCACAGGAACAGGAGTGGAATTACTAGTATTACTGTCAACATGTGTGTATAAAATGAAGATGTGATGTGACTGTATATATCAGTGGATCTCAAACTGGAGCAGGATCACTTTTAAAATTAACTGAATCTGAAAATTTTGGTTCTAAGACCTAAAGGGACAGTTCACCTCAAATCAAATCAACATGTTATGGTTGCTTTCCCTGCTCTTTATCCATCCAGATAGTTTTGGTAAGTTTCTGCATAGTAGAGATAGTAATGTAGAAAAATACATAAAATTTCTGCCTTCTTTTCAAAAACAGCTTGTGGTACTGAAAAACATACTATAAAAGAACTCATAATAAATTCTAGAGGTCATGACCTGTTACTCAACAGAGTCCACAGACCAGGTTGTAAGTAAATGAATTACTGCCAAACCACATCACTGCACAGAAGGTAAAAACTGCGTCTCCACCAAGGAGGCACCACATATGTTTACATCAACTCCGTCACAGGCCTGAGACTGTCATCATGGGTAGATGTACGCCACTTTCTGCAGTGATACAACTGCTCGATGGATATAAGTACATCACTGAGAAGGACAATACATACAAAACTCCACCACCAAAAAAGATAAACAGCACTGGAGTAACATGAATATTAGATTATGGAGTGGTCTGTCCCTTTAAGTACAGATGCAGTAGACAAAAGTGCTGGCAGTGTTTGGAGATTTGACGGGTTTTTTTTTTTTTTGCTCTGTTCCCGGTGGGCAGACTGAGTCTGACACAGTTCAAGCATGCCAACCAGGAGAAATGAATCATCCTGTAAAGCCTGAAAATCTTGCTTCTTGGCAGAGAGGAAGCAGCCACAAAAATCAAAGGAGGACACAGTTAACTTTGTGATGAATCACCATCCACAAAGCCCTCATAATCCAACAGAAAAAAATCAACAGAAAAGAAAACTGTTCGTTCCTGACCCTGGAAGCAGCAGTTAACAAAACAGACTCACCGCAGTGCCCGTTTCCAGAGCTTCGGGGGCTTTTAAAGATATCACACACAATCTCCATCAGCAGATAACGTATGCTTAAATAAATCTGAATATAATTTAAAACAAATAGATGAAAAATGCTATGACAAGTGGGTAAACTCCATGCTCTGAAGGATCAAACACTACTTAAAGACATATTAAGACTGTTTTGCAACACTAAATATTGCTTTAAATTTAATCCAACACAACCTCTCTGCAATAAAGGAGTTGTTCTCTGTTCTCCACCTCAATATGGCCCTGCTTAAGAGGACTCACCAAAGGGCTTTCTGATCATTAGTGTAGTAAATTATAGGGTTGTGGATCTAAGAACAGAAGTTTGACCAAAATCACAACACGTGATTGTTTTCAATCCAAATGACATCCATTGATCTTGTAATGTAGCCTTCTTCCATTAAACAGGTTTGACTACAAAACAGCAGGAGAGTTTAGTGAAAAATGTTTTGTCACTACAACACAACACCATGGTCATTATCCTAACTCTTTGGAGATCCAAAACGCCAGCCTCTTTGAAGGAGGTATAAGGATGCGTCACTTGCACTGAAAAACATGATTATCGGATGATACTTTTTTTAAAGGCTTAGGGTAACTTTGAGTTTGTTCTACATACAGTTGAAGATTTAAATATATCCCATTTATAATCGTTATAGTCGTCATTTATATTTACTAGACAATGCATCAACTGAGTCTGCTGATGTGTTTATCTTCTCTGAATGCAACAATCAACCTGTCAACTCAACCTCTAAGAAGGTCACAACTAGGTTGTTTATTTTATAACTGATACAGGATAAATGTTATACATTCTATTTTTAACACTGATATTTTGTTTTTATTTTCAATGTCAGTATGCAAAAAAAGGACGATGCAAAGTAAACATTTGGTGAAATCATGAATATGATACATAATTTGACTGCTTCATCAATATAACCAATTAAATTTAAGGACACCTTGTTGCCCTGGTGATAACTTGTTAAGCTACAACACAAGAAAGGGGAAAAATACAAAAAATCGAAACACAAACATCAATAGTTGGCTGACAGCAAACACTGTAAGGAACCACATGATCTTTAGATGAATCAATCAACTCATGTAGATGCATATATAAAATACAGGGTCCCTGTTGTATATATGCACATACAGCAATAATGCAGTTACTTTAATTGTAGAGCCTCCACTGGGCCTACAAACCAACAAAATGAAGAGAGCAAGATACACATACATACACACGTTTACCATTGTCTCTCCATTTAAACACACATAAACCAACCAACAAGCAGAAGGCTCTCTGGCTTTAGAAGCTAAAAACTACACTTAAAAAAATAAAGAAAACAGACATTCACATTTCTGAAAGAAATTCCATGATCTCATGTCTGATCAACAGTCTGTCGTCAGTCATACCCACTTTAGTGCCACCAGAGAAGCTAGAGTGATGAAGATGCTGACAAATATGAACTCTGTTTGTGCAGTTTGTCTCCAGCTTTGTCCCAGAGGACAGAGTTCACTCTTATTGATTACTTCACTGTCTGTTGGTCCTCGTCTCCCCATCATCACTCCTTACTCTACACTCATTCACTGCCAGTTTCTTTAGCTGTGAGTGAAAGTGAATGAGTGACCACATGGAGGAAGGTAGAAAGTAGAGACTGCAGCCATTTATGTTTAGTGTGCAGATGTCCTTTAAGTCCATGCATTTACCTGTGTGTGCGTACTGTGTGTGTGTCCATCTCTGTGCGGCCTCTACGGTGAGGAAGGGGCTTTGCTACTGCTGTAAAGAACCTGGTATCTGTTGACCGCTTGCCCTTTCACTTCGGTTGACAGGCAGGTAGTCTTGCAGGGGATGAGGTCCTCCTCCTCCTCACCCATCAGCCAGTTCTGCACTGAGCGCTCAGCCGACGCTGTAACGTGACTGGCCAGCCAGCCCTGGTGCCACTTGTCAAAGCGTTCATGCTGGCTTGATGCCACTCTGTGCTGAGACTGCAGAGGAAGGGGGAAAAATGTCAGAGCCTCATCTGTAAGACAGAATCTAACAAGAAGGGCAGCACAGATGCAACATCATGTCTACAATTAAACCCCAGCCTACCTTCCTGGCTTTGACCAGTGCTCCTCTGCGGTACATGTAGTCCTCGGAGTTCATGACAAACACCATCTTATGAGTATTGAGTTTAAACCGACAGTCTAGACTCCCAGCATTCTCCACGCCCAGCTGGCGGTGCCACTCTCTCCTGCATCGCATCGCCTCCACCTGTCGCACCTGCCAGCGACGGAAACGACGCAAGTTCCTGACAGACGAGACACATTCATTAGACCATATCTCAAAATGACCCAGTCGGACTTTACATGCCCTATCTGTGATGTGATGGTGCATTGACACATACTTGTGGGAGCAAACCTTTGAAAAACTTTTTTACAGCCCATAATATTTTACATTATTATAGGCTGACAACTGACTGAGAAAATGTGAGCAGGAGCCGTGACCTTAGCTACAGATGTATGCTGTTAATAATCTGTCTCAGATTGAACATTACATTATTTTTCAAGCAGACATTTTTTCTCCTTCAGCTACATATTTAAATACAGCGTGTCCAACAACCAGCTCTGCAGAAATACAGTTCTGAAGAACATACACTAGTTTTAGTTGAGACAGATGATTCATAATCATTTCGGTGCCAATTATTTATAAGTGCCAATGCTAATAAATATTACAGAAATTATGCTGAGAAAAGTGTAGTACTAATAGTGTGCAAAAATTCAATCTTTTCTTGAAAAAGGTCTTACTGCTTTTACTTTTCATGCAGTAATGACAGGGCTTGTGTCTGTACACACAGCCTGACAGTAACCAGTTAATGAATATATCTATCCATATATCCTCAGCATGTTAAAACCTACCTAGGCAGAAATACAGGTTTGAAAAAGTAGCCCTCTGCTTGCGAGCACAGACTGGACTCTGTTCCTACAAACTGCTCCATGTAGCTTGACAGGCACTGAGGGATGAACAGAGCATGTTACAGTAAATCACATCAATGTTTAACCAGAGTCAGATTATTCATTTCAAAGTTTCTGTGTGGATAGGAGTGTATAAATACCTGAACATCTAGTGGGTCATCAGCCTGGGCCTCCTCAGTGTCCAGAAGCTCAATGGTCATCGTCACATGACCCTTGTTTTGGATAAACATCACCTGATGACAAACAATACAGACATATGTGAATTAACTTGGATATAAAGAAGTCCTTTATCTGTTCTCAGGCTTTGACAGACGAGTGCTTACAATTGACCCCATAATCATATTTTATACAGACTGCAGCTCTACTTTTACATCTAGAGATTATAATAACCCCCAAAATACATATATTTTCAAACTCACAAGGACTGCTTATGGTACTGTGGTACAACTGGCTGTAGTCAAGCGAAGGCCCCATTTGTGACATAGAAATTAAAACTGAAAATGATCTTTGTAAGCAGCCTAAAGCAGTCTTATGCTACAATCATGATCTTTGTCCCTAAAACACTCCCTAACAACCATTACCATTTTTCTGGGCACTGACATTTACACTGAATAGCATAATTCTACAAAGTGAAGGCTCATATAACAAAAAGTAAAACAGCACAGCATCAAGGACAAATGTTCTATCCTGAGCTACATTTACAGGGACTTACCTTGAAGCAATTCTCTTCAGCCATGACTCTCTCAGCTTTCCACTGGTAGCTGGTCTCCCAGGCTGCTCTCACACACTGCGAGGACAGGTTCCCTCCAGCTGCCCCCCGCTTCCTCTCAGCCAGGTACAGATCAACCACCTGCAGACACACCTCGTCGCTCACCAGGTGCTGCAGCTGAAGTGAAACAGATGGAATATTACAATATGGATGTGTTAAATTGTCTAAAGTGAGAGCCAAGTGTAAAAGTGTACATTTTGCTTACCTGCCGAATTATGTTGTGGATGACCTTGTCAATAGTGAAGCCGATGTAGGCATGAATGGTGAACATCTCGCGCAGTGTGTCTTCATACTGTGTAGAGTCTAGATTGCCATCAAGCAGACTGCGGACCATATCCAAGAAGGCGGGGTAGTACTCCTCCAGCTCCACCTCGCCTGTGGTAAAGAAACATGACATTTGTTACAGTGGTTAGTAAAGTGACACAAACTTTCTTAAGGTTGTCAGGATTTTTAACGAAAAGTAGGGATTAACAGCTAAGACAACAACTTTAATTACATTTTTCCAAGTTGCAAAAATTTGGAGGGATTTGGAGGAAAGTTAGCTAGGGTACACTGGACATCACCTACAGCTTGATGGACATTTTCTGGTGGTTCATGACATCGATCTTAACTGGTTCTTAACAAATTTGCACTTTTTATTAAATATTTATTAAATATCGCCTCAACTCAATTTATCACAATACAGTATAGCACAAGACCACTTACACTTAGCTTATTTGTCCATACAGAAACAAACTTTGATAATACCCACTTTAAGAATTGTAGAACTAGCAGAGCTAAACTTACTGGGCTGTTTGAGGCGGAGCTCCATGGCAAGGTCACATGCCTTTTCTCTCCTCCCTTCTGCCATCAGCAGCCTCTCTCTGCTCTGCTCAGCTCGGTGCTCCAGCAGCTGTCGTTCAGCTTGTCGGTAAACCCGGAGGAGCCTTGAACACAGAGTCTGGTGCAGCCGCAAGAAGAAATACCAGTTGTTGTTGACAAAGAAAAGGTTGTAAACGCCATCCAGCTCCTTCTGGTGCTCTGCTTCAGGATCACGCAGGTCCACCTTCTCCCCAGCTGCACCTGAACTCGTTTCCATGGGTGTAGACCCAGGGGTGGATGCAGCTGTTCCTGCAGGTTGGCTCATGCTACTGGAGGTGGTGGAGACCTCTGTGTCTGCGGGTTGGGATGGGCTGCAGCGCCTCCTCCTGGATTCACCGTTTAGGTGCTGCTGTGGTTGGGACTGGGTCTGGGACTGTGTTTGAGCAGGTTGGGGTTGAGACTGACCACCTGAGGCTGCTGATGGTGCATTATTAGAATTACCATTTCCTCCTGCACCTGCAGTTGCTCCGCCTCCTCTCTCTCCTCCCTCCTCAGGCTCAGCCTCTTCATCTGTCCATTCCTCTGTGTCACTGAGCTCTCCACGGCGAGAAAAGAACAGGTCAGGGACAAAGTGCTGGATGATGCGCTTGATGTGATCCTTGTCATCTTTGTGGATGGTGGGCTGCCGTTTGACATGGTAGATGATGAGCGAGGCGGCGTCCTCTAGTATCTGTTTGTCCTCGTATGTAAACACCATGTGAGGCTCACTGGATGCGGCTGCCCCAGAGCCATTACGGCCTTGTTGGCCGACTCCGCCCTCTTCTGTGCTCTGCTCCTGACGCTAAGATGAACAGAAGATAATGATAAAAATGTAATGTGACATTTACTGATTCAGTTTCACTGGCCTCAGAGAAATGAACATTCCTGCAAAAACTGATGTGGAAGCTATGGTGTGGCTACAAAGCAGCCAGTTATGTTGCGGTTAACATCCATGTCTGATGTCTATATAGAGGAGGACTTGAAGAAATATCATTCACGGGTTTTTACAAAGTCACAGTGAAACTGAACTTTCAGATGTGACCTATCACATCCAAACTGTAACATATTTGACATCTGTAAGAAAGTTTGTCTTTAAATGTTCTCAGTTAATCATAAAGTCCAAATGAATATTTGAAGAAATTCCCCTCAAGATGTAATCGGGTGCTTTACACCTAATTCGTTTTTCATCATTTTCATGCAAAATACAAGATTAGAAGATTTACCTCATCATAGATGCTTTCAATCTCATTGAGAAGACTCTTTGACCGGAGAGCCTTCATGTCGTTCTGTTTGAAGTTGACTCCTTGATGGTCAAGAGACTTCAGGTAGGCCTTTTCATACTGCTCTCTCCAGATCTTATTGAACCCCTGCTGGGCCTCTCTCCACTCTTCCTCCTTAGCTTTCAACCTGGACAGAAAATGCAGTTTTATGCAACCATGTTTATGTTTATGTTTATATTATACCTTTGCACATGTAAATGAAGCGTTTGAAAAACGCTCTCTGACTAAATGGCATAAGCTTTCATAGCTTTATCACTGCACACAACATGTGAGGTGAGGATTTGAGATAAGATCAGTAAAGACATCACACTCAAAACAGAAAAACTGTACTAACCTCTTCAGTACTACAGGCACAGCGGTAGCGGGACTTCTCTTCAGTCCCTCAATGATCTCAGGGGCTTTGTCGCCATATATACGATACACAGCACGGCGCTGGATGACCTCAGAGGTGCCACCTAGGCAGTCATCTAATCTGAATCTGTCCTGGTCTTCTGGTGACAGGCGGGACAGCTTCTTTTGGACACTCTCCAACACCCTGATGGTGGCCAGGTTTGTCTCCAGGACAACATCCAACTAAAGACAGGTGTTGGAGACAGTGTTAGTGACACAGAGCAAAAAGTTTACAAGGAACATAAACAGAAATCTCACAATGTACATACCTCAAATCTTTCATCCTCACAGCGATGCAGCTGTTCCTCATAAGGAGTCTTTTTTGAACTGACGAAGGTTGAGTCTTCTGACCAAGAGGGGAAAGACACCCAGGTGTCGTTCAATACCTACAAACACAAAGATGTTTTAAAGTTAACACTCAAAAAGATAACCTTGTCTCTAGCACCATACGTGATACATACTGATAAGGACTTCAGTGGGTTCCTGTTTTGGTTGTACTTGTATGCACGTGCCTCTGTATGCTGTTTCACAATCACATGGATGACCAAACACACATTCTGGTCCTATTTCAGTGGTCTATAGGTGGCAGTACTGTTCTATATGTGATGTTCTAATGTTCAATACATCAGAATAAAAATAAAACTGCTAGTAGAAAGCCTAGAAACAAAGGAGGCTTCATGTACAAATGCGTTCAAGATAGAAATAACTTTTGCATTTAAACCTCAAGACCTGGCAACTGACACTAAATAAACACTAAAATTACAAAAACAGATCCAACAGTCGATCAAGTGACATTTTAAAATGAAAGTCGCCATACCTCCTTGCATAGGGCAGTGCGCCCACTGCATTTAGGCTGCTGGTAGGTCTTGGGAAGTGCTCTATAGCTGGACCCAAGGCGCTTGCAGGAGGCATAATCTACCTCCCTGCCCCCTCCCCCCTCCATGTAACGATCCGACAGCCCCGACACAGCATGAGAGAGCTCTTTGTCCCCTAGAAATGACTTGAACTGTGTATATAGTTCAGGAAACTTCCTGGAAGGAAAGGATAAGGATGATGAATGACAGGTAAAGCAGAAGAACACCATCTGACCTAAAGGCAAGTGTTCTATCATGTTTAAATTTATAAAATGATAGATCAGTACCATATAGATATAATTTTAAACAGACCTTAAAGCCTTTCACTAAAAGCTACCTTTTTTACATGTGTTGCTTTGTCCTGCATTAATAACAAAAACCCTTTTTACATGATGATTCCCTAGTGTCTATAGTTTGGTCAGGCCCCTGCAGCTAGAGTAATAATTCATTTATTCAATGTTTCCTCATTTTACCCAGCCATTTCACACATTTATCCAGCTGCACTCTCTGCATCCACGTACCCCAGGAAAGGAGTGACTAGCTGCAGCAGTTCAGCTCCTGAAACCACCTCCTGGTTAAACAAGGCGATGCAGCGCAGGAAGTTCTCATACACTTCCTGGCTTTTAAATAGTCGACGAACCTGAAATTAACCATGAAATGACAGAAATAGAGAAAGTTTTAAAAAAAGACATGCAGTGGCAGTGGGTCAAAAGAACAGTATGATCCACAGAAGGTGAAATACAACACACTTACCTTATCAAAGAAGGAGAATTCTCTCAAGACTCCATGTTTGCCAACTGAAGCAAAGGACTGATCTTTGGTACATGAATACTTCATTTTTTTCTTAAAAAAAAAACAAACAAAAACTCATTTTGACTGCTTCAGTTATTGTAATTGGTGCTTTTAAAAAGATACACAGAGTTACTGATACCAAAGCATGCATACTTTGGAGCATAGCCAGGGACGATTCTCCTCATAAAAGAACTTACCTTGAGCAGTGGTGACATGTGCTGCAGAAGTATGGGCCGGGGCCTCTTCTTGTTCTGTTTGGTTATCGTGTCCTCATCCTCTGGCCTTTTTAGCTGCTCTTTCCCCCCTGTCAGTGAACTCCCTGTGAACTACAGGAGTGAAAGCAGAAATTTATACTTTGCTGGACTTGAGTATAATTAAACAATTGGTGAAATAAAACCATTAATCATTCAAAAACTTAGCAAGGAATTTTCTCTTGAGCTTGCCAAATAATGTCCCGAGTCCTGCCTGATCTATAGTAACTGATATCAAATGTTTTGACACTTTGAGACTTTCAATTATTTTTTCAAAAGAAAAACGCACATGTTTTGCATGGCTGCATGGACTATTAAATGTGAACATTATCAGCACGACATTTCTGTCAGCAGGACAGAAATTCAAAATGTCATTAGCAATTCAATTGTGCAGTCCCCAAAAAAAATTAAAAACGAGAAGTGTTGGTCTGGTGCTAAGACTTCCTACAAATGTTGAAAGCAGAACAATATCTATGTGTCTCTGTAGTTGCTTGACTGACCAGTGATCTCTTAGCATCAGGTAGGAATTGTCCAAACTCAGCCAGCAGGTCTTCCTGTCCTTTAAATAGACTGGCGACTTTAGAAAACACCTCATCTTCTGTCATGCCACTGCTGCCTCGGCTGCCTCGACTCTCCTTCACCTCCAACTGCTCCTTCTGAAAGGTAAAAAAAAATACGTTTGCATTTGAGGAATCAGAACTATTAAAATAAAAAGTGCTGATGACATCTCAATCACAATACAAACTACTTCCTTGTAGCCCCAAAAAGCACGTTGCCTATTCTATATTCTAAAATATGCAACTAAAACTTAAATCACAATTTCTGCTGTACCTGATATGTGTGTAGAATTTCGAGGAAGGCTCTATAGATCTCTGGGTGGTCCAGGAAACGGTTTTTAATCTTGTTTACGTAGCTGATGGCACTATCAAACTCTACGGGGCTCGTCTCTGAGGCAGATGGGGATACAGATGAGGTGGTGGCCTGATTTTGGCCCTCTTTGCTGGTCAGGGGAAGGGAAAGTCTGCTGGGAGGATCTGGAGGTCCTGCTGCGGTCGAGGAAGATACAGACTCTGATGGGGCCGCCTTGACTTCACTGTTCTGGGGTTGTCCAGCTTTGGTGTGGGTGGCAGAGGCACTACCTGAGGTCGCAGCCACAGCAGGGGGGGTCAGACTTTTCCCTTGTTGTCCTGGGGAAACCTGCACGGGTAAACAATGTTAGAGAGAAGCTAAATTATATGAGAGTGCATTAGGCTACCAGTATTTACTTCCATTAAGATTTTAGGGGAAATACTTTCTAGTCCAGGTCGCAGTTTAGTCTACAATAAAACACTGCTTTGAGATGGAACCGATTGGAAATCAGCCCGTGAGGCCACTAGATTTCCACCCCTCTAACTCACACAACAATACCCCTTGTGAGACTTCAGCTATGAAGTTAAGGCCCATTAACTTATTTGGACCAATAAGCATCCTAAAAAGAACTATAAGAATCAAGACTATGTTTAGGTGTGATGAGTGTATATGGTGATGGCTTGTTTTCAAGGATGACTTCAATTTTTGTCAAATAACTGCAACTTTTAATGGTATTTTTTAAGTAAATGGGAGATACAGGATTTAAGCATATGGATGTTTTTGTATATATCTACATATTCGCATTTAAATGGTCTACTCCATGTGTGTAGTTGTTCATTCCCACACACAAAGAGTGAAGGTGGTGAAGTTTAAAAATGTACACAGATTTTTGTTTTAATTTATTAAAACTGATTCTTAGCTGAAGCCAACTGCTTTGAATCACTTTTTAAAAATCATACAAGAACACTCATTTAAAAAGTTATTGTGGAAGTTATTGCATTACACTGACATGTATCAAACTATCCACCTAGAGATTCTGACCCCCCAAAATGCTTTTCATAAACACCTTGCATAAACATTGTTTATATTCGTTTATTATAGATGTTGTCAACAGACTAAATGTTTGTTTCTCAACAAAACAAATCCACAAAAAGGCGCACTCTGGGGGTAAATCTAATTTGACTACCAGTCAGACAAATTTGCTACCACATTTTGTTGTGAAACCCTCATCACAGCTTTTACTGAGGCAGAATACGTCGCTGAAATTCAATGAACACCTGTTTCCTCTTAAGAATTTAAAAGAGCTGTGTGTTTAAACATATGGTAGCTTTCAGTGAATTTGAAATGACGAACTGCTGAAGATTTCGACAGATAAATAAAACATAACTTTTTTGAATATGTTACGTCAGCAGGAAGAATGTCTTACCTGTGCAGAGAATGGAGACTGAAGGAAAGCCACCCCATTCTTAGGGACCTCTATCCGATACCCCGGCGGCAGGAATGCATTGAAGCCCAAGACTAGATCTGGGTGCCCATGGAACAGCTGTGACACACGGTTTATCACTCCTGGTGTGTCAATGCTGTGCAAGAAAGCAGACAAAGACATTTTAGTGGTGTGGATGACAGAAGCACTCCAATATTGTTTACCTTAGTCAATACTGAAAGAACAACGTGTGCTCCTGGAAGAGTCAAATGTGATGTGATGGCAAAGAATCATAAGTCATGGACAAAGGCATGTGTTTTAGGTAACTAGTGTTACATTTTTGCTGCCAATCAAAATTGGAGCTGATGACGACCCATAACGGCTGCAGTCATTTGGCCTGCAAGTGAATGCCAATTGTACCGGTTCCCACTGCAGACAAAGGCCAGATGTTAGTGGATCATAGTGGGTTATTTGTCCAGTGTGAAAGAGGCTAAACAAAGAGGTATCCAGGTCTGGCAGAGAGGCAAGGTAGTATAAACGGTAGGAATGAGCGAAAAGCTGGCAATGTGGAAGGAGATACAGGAAACTCAGGAAAAACTTCCAATCAAACTTTCTTTCTTTATCACTCTGTCTAAATTAAGCTGTGTCAGCCATCATCATCAAAACAGGCTGACGGAGCAATATATACCAGGCACTTGTATGCTTGAAAAGTGCATCGGAGGAAGATGCAATGTGTAGTTTATCCACATGCTCCTCTATCCCCATCTTAAGGACCTGTATAAGAAACTATTTGAAACACATTTCTAAAACTAAAACTTATAACTTCTGCATCATTCGGCACTGATACCTCTGTGACTTGAACTCTTTCATGATGTCGAGAAACTTGTTGTATATGCCGGGGTCATTCGCAAAGCGAATTTTGACTTGGTCCAGATATGACAGGGCATCTTCAACCTAAAGAGAGGGAGGTAAAATACAAAATCATCAGTAAATCACAAAGCAGTGTCACCACTGTGTGGACAAGCATATTTCCCCTACAAACAGTAATGTTAAACAGGACAATGGCCTGTCTGCCCATACTACGACGTGTTCTATTAATAAACACTATCAAATTTCTACCAGTGCCACCATACACATATAAATACTTGCATGTGTTATGTGAATATTCACATTGCTGTATGTGAGATTTTGCAGAGGAAGTTATCTTTAGCTTTCTTCATTATCAGTCAAAGTGCTACATCAACAAATCCACTAGTTAGCAGTGTACGCCGTTTAAAGAACCGCTAAATAAATAAATAATCAGGCAAATATAAGACACACCGAGCTGCTTTTGTTCCGCAGCTCTCCTCATCTACGAGCTAGTTCTGGTAGCGACAGAAAAAAAATGTGTGTGTGTACGCACAAAGCATTGTGACAGCACATCTGAGGAGGGTTTTTTTGTAGCTAACGTTAGCCAGCAGGCAGTCAACTGACGATAATAACTCCACCAACACTTACAACACCTACCCGCATACAATTTTATACAATACGTTTAGTCACTGCTGATCCCCGGCCAACCGTGTCGTGTTGGTGAAAGCAGTACGTTCTTTTTTAAAACACTGCGACAACAATGAAATGTGTAATGAAGCTGCTAATCAACTGAAATAGCCGTTCTTGGCTAGCCAGGCTGACGTCCTCCACTTTGTTCAGGGTGGCTGAAAACGAACAAGGAGGAACTTCCCACAACCGAGGACTGAGTTAACGTTTGCTCAGTGTGGCTGTTACAGTAAATAGGAAAGTATCCCCAACTGTGTCACTCCACTGCCACACACAAGCACACGTTCATTAATGAAATACAGGTTCCACGTCTACCCTTAAATATCAATGTTCGGCTGTTTAGCTATGAATTACTTTTAATAGGCCAGTGAGCTAACTAACGTTAGCCAGTCGTCCCTTTCACTACTCTCGACGACAGGAGAGAAAGAGAAAAGCCTCAAATCCAATGATCCGACGAACAAAATGGTTCTGACTCTGAGGGACTTTTCCCTTGTCGTGCCGTTGTCTTCTTACCTTCAGCTTCTGGAAGTGCTGCTGCTGCACTTGCTTTTGTGTTATAACGTAAGGCTTGTCTTGAATTTGGTTTATTTGCTTCGCGGTGCTGTGCGCCTGAATCTTCGCCATTATCCGGGCGACAGGAGGCTGGAGAGCCTCTACCACAACTTAAGAGGGAAGCTTCAGTGTTACCTCCAGTTGTTGGCTAGCCGACAAACCTTGCTCTCGGTCGGGAAGCCAGCCTGCCAGCAAGCAACCCTACTTTGCCTTGCTGGACAGTCTCGGTAGAGAGAGGACGGTAAATCCAGCAGAGTGGAGGGTGATGACAGACAAGCTGCTACTCGCTGCGACTTTGATTAAACATCACCATCGAATCGAACAAGCTGAGGCAACGAGTGACGGAAAATAAGCTCGGGGACAATGGTTGCCGTTTATCGTATTTAAAATAACTATCGCCTGTCTCTTTAAATTCGGCGGCAGCGGTCTGTCTTGGCGTCCGGAAGCCAGAGTAGGAGTGAAAAATTGAAAAAAAGGGAGTGAAAAATTGAACTGCGCAGCCGCAGCGGTGGGAGGAGCCGAGTTCACAAGAATCAGATTGCTCCACTCCCCCTTCAATGCTACAAAGGAACAATGTTTCTCCATGCAAAACGATCGTCTCAGTCCTCACACTGGACACAGTTACAAGATCAACGATGGACCGAGCGTTGAGACGGATCGATAATGGGCTACTGATCGACAACAGAACAGCTTATTCAAAAACAATACACAACGCTTCCCTACACAACATATAGAGACAAGGTTCAACAACTTCAGTGTACGTTTGACTGCCATATAAAGCAAGACATGAGGACATGTTTGGTTTGAAAGTGATTTATTAGTGACGGACACACGTAAAAATATTTAAAGTAATAATCACAATGAAAAACTAGAGCATGGTCATTCTGCCAGTGTTGCGTCATCTGTTTAAACCCCCAGGCATCCACTATGAGGCTGTAACTGCTACTGTCCACCTCTGCAGCCACTGCTGAAAAGTCAGTCCTCCTTTACTGACCTCGGGCAGGACGTGCTGGGCAGGTTTATCCCACCTGAACAAATAAACATATATAACATTAAAAAAACACTCCTTAATTACAGTATGCTTAAAACACAAGTACAACTAAATCCATGTTTAGAACAAGACAAATGGAACTGAGGTTCAAGCAAGAGTTACAGTTTAAACTTTAGTCATTTTTGAACATTTACACAGCTGATCAGTGCTATTTGTTCATGCTGTATCATCAGAAGGTGATTCAACCAAAACTGAATTGCTCAACAGTCCTATTTGTTACTTTCATTACAAAGACTTTAGGCAGCAAATGCACTTTTTCTCTAAAGTTATTATTGCACTCATTATTTAGACAATCAGATACAGACACAAAAGCTGTCGAACCACTCCATAAAGCAAAGCTCCTCATACAGGTGTAATACTTACTCAAGACTTTTTGAAAGAAAACTATGCAAGATAATCTGTTTTAAATCAACTGTGTACTCCAGAAGTGTGTCTCACCAGTAAGAGATGGCGGTTTTGACTTGATCCCCATAAGATAAGCTCTGTGCACAGAGGTGGGTGAGGCCTCTGACTCTTGGTACCAAAGACTTGAGAAGCTTCTGATCCTCCTCCATGACTCTGGACAGCAGAGCTAGACAGTATACCGTAGACAGAAGGTAGTTTGTTACTAAAAATGGCAACACAGTCTTTTCAGACATGAAGTTTCAACTTTATGTCTAAACCACCCAAACCCAGTAACATTTGTATATCAAAGTCTGAACAATTATTTGCACAAGATTACAATAAAGAAGTCCAAGCCAATATAGACCCGAGTGATGATGAATGAGACCTGACAGAGAGGCTGTCCGTAGAGGCGAGAAAGTATGGGAGGCAGAAACGGGCCATGCAGATGTGGCTGAAGATGTATGACTTCCTATGTTGTGTGGCTGGCATATTTGATAAACATGCCCTGGCTGTATGGCACTGACTAGATGATGCCATGAGAAGCACATAAAAATAACAGATTGCTGCCACTTCAACTGACTGGTGAAGCCAGACTTTTTATCCCACAACTGAAAGGGGCTATAAAATAGAAATACCACACTTCTTAAGGCGCCCAATTACCTTTCTGATCTGACGCATGGAGTTGCTCGGTTTCCCCCTGTACTTTCTGCTTAGTAGCAAAGTGAAGTTGTAGCAACTGACGGAGAAAGTGCAACTCGAGCTCCTGGGAGCGAGACTGAAAACACAACTCCTCTGGAGCCTATAGTGTAAGACAGAAAATTAGTTTGTTTAGCTTAGCTAACTTACAGCGCATATAACATCACAGCAAGGAATTGTACACATTTTTTTTCTGTGCAGAAAATCTGAACTTCTTCTATTGCAAACAACCAATCTGTGATCAATACCTGTATACATGACAGTATTCTATACAATAATTATGTTTACATTGCAATATTCAGGGTGATAGCTGCCGGTTATTAGTAACTTTTATTAACAATTTGAATTAAATAAAGATGATTGAAAAAAAACCTTGTACCATACTCACCTTATAAAGAGGGAAGGCCAGGCTCTGACGCAGGCTGCTGAAGGTCGGGGACTGCAAACGATGAATGGACAGCCACGACGCAGGAAGTCTTTGCATTCTGAAACAAAAACAAAAAACCTTCCATTTTCATTCAGCAGATTTAACTCTGATAAAGATGATGTCGCTTTTTTTGATGCATCATCTTGATGAGTCAATTTCTTTGGTCTCTCCGCTGCACTGCTCTCTGTCCATCTACAATTCATGAATTAAGGCAACAAACAAAGGGAAATAGGCAGGAAAAGTGTTTGGTTGAACTGTTTGTGATATATGACCAAATATTGGCAATAAAATATTTTAGGATGTTGGACAATTTAGGACCATCTCTGGGTCTTACCCTTCAACAGTCCTGCGATCCAGAGATGGAAGTGAAACTGTTCCCAACTGCTTAGCCTCCTTAGAAATAGAGTTCCTTAGACTGTTGGCTGCAGTGATGACATCTTCAAACTGCGGCACAAGCTTGTCCTGGATGAATTCTTGCAACTGAAACATTTTAATAGAAACAAACCAAAACATTTATGTCACCACAAAATAAAGAAAATCATATCAATAAGGGCTCTGTGCCTTAGATATTTATCCTCCAGACCTCTCTATGAAGATGAATGAGCTGTGTCTTGGCTGTCGAGTTTTCTTTAATCAGACCTCTAATCTGCTCCTGTCGGAGAAACTGCAGAAACATGTTAAATGCTGTTACAGGGATACTGACAAAAATAATGAAATGCAATCATTTATAATTTAATATATGCAAAAAGTGTTTTTATCCAAAAGAAAGACGCTTTGCAATGTTAAAAAGGTTCCATCTCTCTTCATTCATACTCACCACCAGTTCCCTGAAGTCCAGAATGCTCTGCCACTGGCAGTGGAGGTTTCTAAGTGCCTCCTGACGGCTTTTGGCAAGTTGATCAAGCTGAATGCAGTGGTCTTTGATATAATCCCTGGCTGCAGCCTGCATTGCACACTGCAGTTCCACCTCTAAAGCAGACCTAATAACAACCCAAAGTGTTTTAAACAAAACTTTACTACATGTAAAAAGTGCAACTAAAAGGAAACTAAATTTGCACATATTGTACTTAGCCACTGTAACATGAGTGAGTAGACTTACAGTGCCAAGGTGTCATTGTGAAGCTCCTCAGCAATACCAGACACCTCATGTTCAGCCTCCGTTTTCTGGGCATCCAGCTGGTTTTTGAGCTGCTTGACTCTTGAACGAGTCTGAGCCAACTCCACCAAAGTCTGCTCCACCTCTTCCCAAGCAGCCTGGAATAAAACATGCACAAATGCAAATATATCATTCAAAGGAAAAGCTTGAACAAGTTTTCTTCTGCTGTGAATGTGAACACATGTATAGCACCTCTAAGAGTGTTTTGACTGGTGGTAGCTCATTGTCCTCCTCTGCGGACATGTCCAGTAGATGATTGCTTTCATAGCGGAAACTGCAATGAGCACAAAAATTAGACATGTTACACTGAACTCTATATTCAAACAGCCTAACACAACAAATCACAATAATGTGTAGGCTCCCTCACCGCAGAGCTGTCACCTCCATTGTCACATCCAGAGAATGTAGTTTCTCCTCTAATTCTTTCTGCTCTCTTGTAGCTAAATACTGCAGCACCGAAAGCACATGGTTTGAAGGGTAACCACCCAACACATTCTGAAACACAACAAGCAACAGTATGTGTATTCAAAGTTAAAATTTAGGTGCACGCTAAAGTACAATATTATTTTGTGAAACATGTTTAAAACACACCAACCTCCACAGAACTGAGCCAGTACTGAAACACAGCAGTCCGCTGTTCACGGGTAATACTGAGTGAAAAAAAAGTAGTAAAGCAGTAAATAACTGAAAAATGAGTATCAAATAAAACAATGTAACTCTTGAAGTCCTTACTGATTTGCTGCGGAATGCCATGTTTTAAGTTCGCTCTCTTGTAAAGACTGATAGAAGTGGACCCTGTCATCACACAGCTCTCTTACTTCACGCTGAAGGGGGAAAATGAAATAAATTGCTGTCACCAGCTGTCCATATTACTGCAGTTACCTTGGTCTGCATTTAATTTTTAAATGAATGAAAAATGCTGCTCAGTTGTCTTTTTTCTTCAGTGCAATTTAGGAAAGCTGGCAAAACAGAAATCAATTCAGTATGTGTCAGCTTTACAGCCAGGAAATTAGGCTTTCTGGCTGAGACATAGACAGCAGTAACATTTTCTGTTGTCTGCCAGATGAAGACCATTTTAAATCCAATTCAGTAAAACTCTTACCAGGACTTGTGCCTCTGCTGCTGGTCTGAAGTTGAGACTGTCATCATCATTCCTGCTGGAAGGCTCATCATCAAACACCACCTCAATCTCTGCTTTCCTACAATACATAGAACTTATTTTTATAAACTGCTATGTGATCTAACATATTTCAGTTTTAACAATAGACTTTGCCATACCTTGTCATCTCTTCCACAGCCTTGCAGTGCTCAGTGATTTTTTGCATGTCATCAGACAGCACCTTCCGGGCAGAGAGGGAGCGCTGCCCAAAGCCCTGGAGAAGCAGCTCTCTGTGTTGCGTGTCTTCCACCTGGGCCCAGGTATTACTGATACACTGCTCTGTATAACAATAATAAAAAGAAGAAATTAAGAAAACGATCTAAACATAGGTACAAAAGAACACTTCTAAATACAGCAATTAACATAAAAATGACAAGGCGTTTTTCTGATTCTGCATTTGATTGACTAACCTTGTGTGGCCATCTGCTCCTCTGTTCCACTGATCTGAGTGTCCAGGTGACTGATCTCTGCTCTCAACTGCTCAATCTGCTTCTGCAGTTCTTTCCGCTTTGCAGCCTCACTCTGGCAATCAGTTTCCTTCAACTGAGAATGCAATTACAAATACGGCTTATGTGTACTGAAATTCCACTTTGTGTTTTGTTAGTGAGATCACTGGAGATTTATGGAGAGTACAGGGGTTGAAAAACGAGCTATATGTCACCTCTTTGTCTTCAAGCACTTTGTACCTAAGAGATCATGTTGTTAAGGCAATTATTGAATAGTGCAACATTAATAGTGAGTGACAAGATGAAGAACAATGGAGACAATAATAATATAAGGGTACAGACAGGCATTAACTCTCCGAAATAAAGCACCCAAATGCTTGTTGACATGCTGTAACAGGAGACAGACACAGTGTCCAGTAATCACAATATTTAAAATACAAATACTGCAGAGCTACTGGTTCTCTGCTGCTTAAATGTGTCATTTGACGGATCAGTAAATTCTGTTTCCATGCCCAGTGTAAAGGCTTTTGATCCATATGTGTGGTTGAAAAAGATACCACTGAAGGTTGCCACGGATGATCCTCACGTTCCTAGAAAAAAATACAGAAACAATCAAAAAGTCGTATTTAATTGTTTGCTATTAAAGTTATAAAATGACTTATTGCGAGATGATGTGGACTGAGTGAAAAATATGGGCAACATATACAGATGAGCTCCAGTGTGAACTAACTAACTAATACAGACCTCTCTTTATACACGTGTTGGGTAAGATATTTCCATATTGACTTTCCTGTCCCAACACAAAGCCTGGAAAACAACGAACATTTTGTTCAGCACTGCAAGGTTGGCTTCATTTATGAAAACAGCTACGTTAAGGCACCTTTGGAAGGGAGAGTTACTCTATATACCCACCTTTTGAAATACCCGTCATTTGGCAGGCTGTCGGGGGTGAAATTAAACTCTTTTGTCGCCCAACGTTTCACGTCCTGCACCAGATTTCTGTCCGCCATCGCCACAACAACTTGTTGTAAGCTAGCGAAATGTAGCAACAACAGCAGACAACTAATGTTGTCAACAAGCGTACTTTTACTTCAGTGGTTTACCGCAGCCAGGCGATTATTATACGTGAGCTTGCTATACGTTTCTGAAAGCATCGTCAATAGTAATATAAGTATTTGGTCGCAAATGTTTCCATTTTCAAGTTCCCGCCCGTTCAGTGTTTTCGGGCTGCGCCGGATACACTCATACAAGATGGACGACACCACAGCTCCTCAAGTGAAGCCAAAACATTTGCAGCCCCCCCTGGCGGCTGACTCCGGTATAGGTCAACAGACCCAGCCTCCTACTTGATAGTTGATGGGACAAGGACCCAATTTTTTGATGGTTGATGCCGTTGTTATTACGTTGATTTTCAGATCCCTGTGTTTTATCAATTTCATTTTAATTAACTATTAGTGACTGATGCTGTGACCTTTTAAACTGGACTAATCAACCTGATGGATCTGAGGGAGAGGGAAATTATGTTGCTAAGGTAAATGTGTATATGGTGAGCTAATAGTAAACTAATACTAATATTCACTATGTGATAGCAGTGGTATATTTATGTTGGCGAGTAATAAATTGAATGTCTGGAGTTAAAAAAATGATGTTAAGCTACATTACATGTCTTCAGTTCCTCCTTGTTTTATTTCCTTTTACTGCAATGATCAACAATGTAGTAGATGTCTGAATGCACAGCATTAGACTTTTCCTAAACTGCACCATTTCAGCCAAACACAATCTTCTAAGGATCACAGTACTTATGATGATGATAGTTTTCTATTTTTTTCAGACATAGTTTGACTTGGCATTGTTCTCCACAGAATCTCCACTACATGAAGGAGGACTTAATAATGTTTTACCATATAACAAGTGCATTAAATAAATTAGACCTGAGATAAAGACAAACTAAAAAAAATGTTCCATCCACATCTTAGATTGCACAATAATGAAAATGGTATCACAACATTTTTAAGTAAGGCTGATGATTTGTAGCATACAACAGAAGTCAACCTCCTTTTTAATGCCTTTTAAAAAGTAGAAAAAAAACTGAAAAGGAAATTTCCACATAGATTGTTCCTCTTCTTGTATTTGTACGTGTGTTCTTAGCACCATGGTAGTCCGGTGTTGAGGATCCACTCAAATCAAAGTTTTTTGTTTAGTTTCATAAGGCTATCGTATCCTGGTGAAGAGATTTAAAACTGATACAGACTCCTGAAACAAAAGCAGAAGAAACATGTTTAAATTATTTTGTATTTGTGACAGTGTCTGTTAACAACAAGCCATCACTGAACAGTGTTCATTCACCTTCGTTGACCGCGTTTTACTGAATACATTCCAGAAACGTAGCGTCTCATCTCCAGCTCCTGTGACTATTGCCTCACCATCCGGGGACATGGCCTAATGGAAAAAGGAAAAAAACACTATGAATCTGACAGATTTTCTATCTAAAGAAAAGCAGCAATTTCATATTCTCATCAGATCAAAACACACACTGACCAGGTAGAGCACTCTGTAGGAGTGTCCTGTAAGCTTGGCCACTTGAGTGAGAGCTGGATATTTCCACACCAGGATTTGGTTCTGAGAGTATCCATGGGTGCTCACCTGGGAAAAAGGCAAAACTCATTTTCTTGTTTTAAACAATGCTTCCTGGGGAAAGTGGCAAATTAAAAGAGGACGATAAACTCAAACTCATCAATTAGGTCAAAGACTTTAGAAACAGTTGCATATATAAACAAATCTGTAGTCACTTACCAGCTCATTGGCATGTTTGGACCAGGCCAGGTTGCAGACTTGGGAGCCGGTGTCCATACACTGCAGCGGTTGTGAAGTTAACGTATTCCAAAAACGAATACAGCGATCAGCTGTGCCGCCGCCAGAGGCCAGCAGGCCGTGCTGATGGGGGGACCATGCAATGGCTTTAACTGCAGCGAGATGATCCATGTATGTCTGCACAGGACTTAGCGACGAGTGGTTCCATACCAGCAGCTAAAGCCACAAATGAAACCGTCATCAGTAAATACCATGTGTAAACAGGCAGAAGTGAGCTTAGTAATGAGAAAACTATACCTTGTTGTCATTGCCGCCAGAGGCGAGCAGCTGATGGTCAGTGCTCCACTTCAAACCACACACTTCCTGTCTGTGTCCCTGCAGCCGTCTCTCTGACTGCAGAGGAGGTGTCCGCACATCTCTTTGAAGAATCATACGATCCCGGCTTCCTGAAGAAAGCTGGTCTGCATTCCACGCTAAAGCTCCTGTAAACAGAACAGAGAGTTTTCTATGTGTTAAGCTGCTTAAGCTTGATTTCTGTTGATTTGTATAAGCACTCCACTTCATAAGCCATTTTTAGCAAGTAAAACACAGCCAAAACTCACCAACTCTGGCCGTGTGTCCTTCTAAGGCAAAGAGTTTTTTGCCAGCACCAGCATCCCAGATCTGAACGTAGCCTTTGTGAGTGCCTACTGCGACAAGGTTACCCTAAAAAGAGAAAAGAAAAAGTAAACAACACTCCAGAGCAGCTTCTTGACAGCTGTAAGCTGTGTGTACTCACCCTTTCAGACCACCCAACCGATGTGACTGAATCTCCCTCCACAGATAAATCACATAGCCTTGTAACCTGAAGAACAGCACAGTATATATAAACAAATACACATCTGATTCATGTCCCTAAATTATGTGCAGAAAAAAAACATACACTACCATACCTGGCTGGTGCAAGCACTCCACAGGTAAACACACGTTCCCAGGCCGACACTGAGCACATTAAGAGACGACCAATCTACCAAGTTGAGGTAAAAGTCATCCTGCAGCTCTGGAGCATCCAGGACTTTAAAGGGAATCTTGGAGATTTTCCGAGTTGGCTTTCTTGGTGATAGCAACAACTTCTGACTGTAACATAAAAATCCAAAATGTTCTTTACATTCTTTTGCAAATTATCTACAGTGAAAATCTACATCTGATAATCTGCTTCATCAGCTGATGAAGGGTGCCTTTACCTTTTGTTGCTAACAGGCGATAGAGAGTATGGAGAGATGTTAGCAGCATCATCTGGTGATGACCTTTTGGTGTTAAGAGAATACTGCGGAGAACAGGCAGATAATATTACATGTTTTTAAAAGAGTGTCACTAAAATAATGCAACCACTGAAGAAGAAAAACTATACAGAGATTGAGCATTTGTCCAATAATGTGTCTATTCTTACAATTATTGACAAATGTGCTGTATAATTCAGTGTCTAAAAAGTATGAGAACAAATGTCCGTACTGAGAAGAGACTCCTCTTCTCAGGGGTTGATGGCTGTAGACGTCTGTCTTCTGTCTGGGGGTCTTGGATCTTTTCTATTCCAGCTCCAAGCAGCTCATTCTTCAGTAAAGCAGAGTAGGCCAGCCCATCTGCTATATGTACAAAAATATGATTTTATTCATTCCCAGTACAGTTATTAAAATACACTTCTGTGTGCTTACAATAGAATTACAAGTTATTTACCTTTGACATTATCAGAAGAGGCATCCTTTGTTTTTCTGTTCTGAGTTGGTGACTTTTCATTTTCCTAAAAAAAAAAAACATAAAGATTCAAGAGGTTATTGATTAGACATTCTTATTTTGTTACACCTCAAACTGGTTAAGTGAAGAAGTGAGTCCTAAAGTTTCAAACTTATTTCTTGCTTACTACATAAATCCAAATGTGTTTCAGCGTCAAAGACTTTTGACTGGCACTGTCCATACTACTCTCTTATGAACGCACACACAACAACTTCATACATTGATTCTATGGAAGTTGATGTTCCACTTGGCTCCTGCTCTGGTAGGAATAAATCTGTCTCCAAGTTTGCTGGGTGAGGACAACGGGGAGCCACCAGGGGTCCGACTGTGTAGATTCTGTGGCAATTTCTGAAACATAAAAGTTACTTTTTTATCACTTCATTTATAAGCTGACTGAAAAGATAACAAAGGGAAGTAACAGATGACTTACAGAAGGGCTGAAGTTTTCATTCTCAACGTTGATTTGGCGTAACAGGCGATGCTCATATTCATGGTCCATCTTTGACCCTGATTCCACCACTGGAAACTACGAAGACTATCCTAAAAAACAACAACAACAGCAAAATACTGTGAACCAAAAAGTCTTACTGGACAGGGCAGATTAGCTGAAAGATGTAATGTCTTATTAACACAGATTTAAACCATGAAGTTAGGTTAATTGCATTTAAGTCGTTGACATCTTTTACAGACGTTATTAATTCAGAATTCATTTGTTGCTGTCTGCTGCCACTACCTAGTAAAAATAAACAAAAAACAACACTAATAGTATTTGAACAATAACATGTTCAGCACGATCCTAAACTCGGAAGCGTAAGCAGAGCTTAGGTTTAGAAAATTAGTACATTCAGAAGTTAAGTTTAACGTTTAACTAACACGTTAAAAGCACAAAATGACATTTTAAAAGCCTTGTTCGTAGTAAATGTCAACAAATAAGCGTCCTCGCTGTCATGTTTGTGCTGAAAAGGGAGAGGTAGCTAGCTCAGCTAGTAGCTGGTCTGATCTGATCATATTTTACAACTCAGACTACGAACCAACAAGGAGCCAGCTCCTGAAGCGCTAAACCCGACCACACCAACGGGGTCGACACGTAGATCAGGCAAATATGTCCCGTAAAATAAAAATGATCCACTTTCAGATGAAGCTAGTTGAGTTTAGCTGAGATATAACTCGCAGTGCACTATGGGAGTTTGGTGACACGCCTGTGACGTACACCTCTCAAATCAAAACACGGAAATGCCGCATTTGTTGCCAGGTAGAGTCTAAATGGTTTTTAGATAAACTATTTTGAGGTTGTCGTGGTCGATTAAAGCTGCGGTTGTGGAAGAAAATGTATGTGTGTGAAAGTGTGTGTCTAAATTAACTAATTCTGGCATTGTGTGTGCTTCCACATCTATCAACTGGCTTGTTTTTTAAGAATATAGCCAGTTCAACCGAGGATGAGTCGGGTCGTCCTGACCTAGCTCTTCAACCCTTGAACTTAAACATTTCCTGTCATGTCATGTCATGATTAGTCTGACAGTTTGACTGTAAATAAAAACGTATACGAAATAGATATAACTTGTTTTTTGATCCCTCATTTAACAATACATATGTAGATAGCATTGGGACCCTGGGATTGAAAACAAAATATTAAAATATATGTAATATGAGTGAACTATACTGAATCACTATGGTTAAACTATGGTAGTATGTTTAAAAAAGAAACAAAAAATACGTGTCATGTCTAAAGTTCAAACATAGAGGGCGCAATAGATCTATTTTCACACTCCACACCCAGCTAATGTACCTTGCATGTGTGTGTTCTGACCTGTGCTTCCTGAAAGTCCTCTCAGCTCAGGCCTTAATCATTTTTCTGAATCAACTTCATTAGCGTTTCCTGCAGCACATGCTTAGGAAAATTGTGCTATGGTGTCCATTACAGATATTTGTTGATGTTGATTTAATATTTTTTATTTAAAATTATTAGGCAAAAAAGAGAAAAATACCCATAAAATATACCTTCCCTTTGTCTAATAATGAACCTAAATTAAACTTTGATGAGTTGACTTTTGTCGATATAAAACACAAAGGCTGTGGAAGTTTTTCCTGTAATTTAATCTCAAATGGGGCTTTCAGCTTCCAGCTTTAACAGAGTTTATTTAAAATATGTCCCATGTTATGTTTAAACTATGTGACAGGCCAGAGATCAGGTGAAAATTTTCAGACAAAAAAAGTACAGCAAAAATACTTCAGTGATATTTTGAGAATGTGTAACAAAACAACAATTGCATGAAATGTAACTACTGTAATGAAAGCAGCAACAAACAATAACAGATACATTCTCTTTATACTTTGTGTGTCTACATTCTTCTGTGGCCTGCGTTGACTTCAGTGTGCTGGGTGCTTTCTTTCCATGAGATTAAAGCTTCACTCCACTTGTACTGTTTTTTTGGCTCATTATCTGTTGCAAATCCTGAGAACAGTAAAATATAAAAAACCTGCTGAATGTAGACCTGTGATGAAGTATTTGATAATCTAATCAAGGCTGAAGCCTGGTTTTTAGTTTATGACAGGTTAGGTGTATTTTTAGATCCTGTGCTTGCGTGCCCTACTCTCCTGCTCTAGATTGTATTATAACAGGATTAAACACTCATAATGTATCTGTGAGAAATGTTTGGAATGTGTTTAGCGCCCATCCAAAAAAAAAAAAAACACTGCTGAATGTACTTTTATGGCACCAGCCCATCCTATATAACAATGTAGGCTCACAGCTAATGACCATGCAGCACTGACAAAAGGCTGAACACGCTCCCTTTAATGCTGACAATTGCAGTGATATTAATCACAATCTGAGCGCACTGAGGGCCACCTGTGAACATCACTGTGTGTTTTCTGCTGAGTGAGCCTATAGAAATTTATCATACCAGATACACACAAGTTCTACAAGTGTGAAGGAAGCACCACACACTCACACACACTGTGCCTATCTGTCTCCCACTCTTACAGACACACCCACACAAGCACTGGCGCCAACAACCAAATTCCCCCCCTCTCGCTCCCCCTCCCTTTAACTGACCTCTAATTATGTCATGCGAAAAAGCTGTGTCCCATTGAAAAGCTGTCTTAATCAAACCCAATTAATTCCGCTATTTTCCCTTATTATCCTTTGCAAGGAACGCGTCTTTCCAATAAGACTGTTAACTCCAGCCGTGGCCCTTTCAGATCCACCATGGTGCAGGAGTAAAATAATAGACTGCACAATTAATCAATTAGTCATTAGGGACTCAGTTGTTCCTAATAAACACAGTTACTGTGTAGCAGAAGTGACGTGATGTTTCCTCTAAAGTTACTCTCCTTTTCTCACTAGTTTTAGTTTAAACAACATGTTGTGTTAATGTTTACAGGAAACTTAATGTATTTTTAATGCTCAGATGTTGATGGTTTTACAACAAATATGAAGACTGAATAAGGATGAGATACTTTTAAAGCTGCAGGAGTGAATGTGTGGAAGATTATGAATAAATGAATCTCCATGTTATGTATGTCTGCCTATATGTACAGTTTAGCTTCTCTTATTTATGTGAACACAAACAAGACAAAAAGGTTTTTATTGTTGCTGATGTTTAATAACTGAATGCATGATTTTTCTGTGAGCAGACAGATTGGTGCTCAGATTTGTTGTCCCGATGGAACAGGGAGGATTACAGGCTGTGTTCCTGTGTCTTAGCCTCCCACCACAAGACTCAGCATTCTGGTCCTAATTGCTGGACATCAAGCAATATGTAGACAAGATTGATTTTTCTGTACAATCCAGATGTCCAGATTAGATCAGGCCATGTTTTGAGGAGTATATACTGTGCAAACGTGATTGTATATTATTTTATCTTTGCACTTTTGATATTTCCTGTTTATGTTCTAGAAGTTCAGAGAAAAAAAAAGTTAAAAGAATAGTTTGTCTTACATTTTAAGGACTATAATAAATGACAGTGTACCGCTCCATCAGGATTGTGTTTCTTGTTGATCTGCTGCTGCTCTTTTTCCCATGCTTTCCTTTGTGCCACTCACTCTGGCTCAACGCATGCCTACCCTGGCCCCTGGCTGTGACTAACAGCCCCGGCCCGGCCCCAGTTGAGCAGTGCCAAGCTGTCCAGCAGTTAGTTAGTGTCTGTTCAGGCCTAGCTCAGCCCAGCCCAGCCCGGGTACTAATCCCCAGGGTTGTCAGAGGACCCCGCTCTGAACTCATCCTGCAACACAGGAAAACGCTCTAATTGGGGGATTTTCTACATCATTAACTCTGATGAGCAGCCATCCTCTCTCTCTCTCTCTCCCTCTTCCTATTTTCTCTCTCCCTCTCTCTCTCACTCCCACACTTTTTTTCAGACTTAATCTGTCTTAATGTTTCTTTTTTCCTTTCTCTTACACTCTTGTTTGTATAAAGCAGTTCTTCCATTTTTACACAATGTATGTCCAACATTTAAAAAAAAAAAAACAGTGAAAGTTCAACAAGTCTCTAGTTGAATTCACCAAAAAAAATGCTATCCCTGACAACTGAAATTTGAACTTCGAGCAGTAATCATATCAGACTGTCATCATATTTGATTCACAGCGCAGGACATGTGACTTGCTGAAAAAATCATTTGTGGGCAGTCCTTTAAACAGACATTTAATTACCAAACGATTGATTATTCGGAATCTTCAAAAAAAAAAAAAAAACAGGCGGTCAGAAACAGTCTAAACATACTGAATGTAGTAAACACATTACACATGTCACTATGTAAATCAATGTTCAATTTACATGCAGATTCTGCATTCTTAGAACGTAACAGTACTCTGATTACCACCTGTTTACACTGTATGTTCTACGGTTATTTGAATACTGATTTAATGGGATAGATAGATAGATAGATGTCATACATTTCAAAAATATTTTCAGTGCCACTGCAAGTGTTAACAGTAACATGTCAAAAATCATACAAACATATTACAACCTCTGGGTTATCCATATGGTTCATGAAGTGAGGTCTGTTCAGAGCTCCATCTGTCCAGGAAAGTGATTCACACACTGAGGAGGCCAGTGAGCATGGCGGCACCGGGCCCTCTCTGAACATGTGTTGCAGCGGCTGAGCCTGCCGACCTGCCGGCCTGCCTGGGGGCAATTAGAGAGCTGGGCCCTGCGGTCAGAGGCCCCCCTGGGAAGCCCTGATTGATTGGAGTCTCATCTTCCTAACAGGCTGGCACCCTGCCACCAAACCATGGAACAGCAGAGAGGATTGGGAGGGGTGAAAGAAAGAAAGAAAGAGCTCTTACATGACAGAGAGACCAGGAACACAAGTGTTAGAAGAAAAGAAAGAATGTCTCTGCCCATGGATTATACTGTAGTAATCTCGGATCGCTCTTTTAGTCTTAGTGACTGTGTGGGAATGAGTGCACAGGTTGGCATGAAAACATTACAAAGTAGAGATAAAACTTCTATCAAACTATATTTATTTTCAGTAGACCTTCATTTTTTCCAGACAAAATCAAAAAAGAAACAATATTCTCACTAAAACAGACAAAGCTAAGACATGCAAGACAAATACACTGTACAAAAACTGTTCTAGTGCAATTTGGCCATTAACTAACCTTTGGCTTATTCTTGGCCCAAAATCACATATAATGTATCGTCCTATAGAAGCTTTTATTGTGCAAGGTAACCCTCATCTCCTCTATGGGGTGAGAGGTCCTGGCATCATCCAACAGGGAGGCTAAACACATCACTAACCAACAACAGTGAAAATCTACATGATGAGACACCATGTTTCCCTCTCTGAACAGGTTGGACTAAACGTCTTCTCACTGCTGTTTGACATCATATTAAAGTGAAATATCACAACCAGAAAACGGGCAGTAATGAAGAAAATGAGTCTCCTTCAAACACAAAAAAACATAGAAAAATAAAAAGGATTCTGAAATTGCACTTTAAAATGACGAGTTTTCTCTCCCTCGTTTCATTCAATAAAAGTTAGCATATGACAAGTCTAGCTGCACATTTTTGTGAGGTGGTACCTGCAGATGTTAAAAAAAATCTTGTTAATCTATTTAGCCCTACAGCCCATATAAAGCATGTTGTGTTTAAGCTTCACTACCTTTAAGACAATTAGAGCTTAACTCTGTAACAGATGGTTAAAAAAACAATATTGTGTCACTAATGACCATAGCAGCTACAATCCATGTTTCTTCTCCTTTGAAACTTCTATAACAAAATGGTTACAAGGGCCTATTTAGTGCAGCCTGAAACCGTTTCTCCCCCTTCAGTTTCAGACAAAGAGGATACACTTGGATCAATTGTGCCGAACAAAGACTGAACTATGTGGGGTGACGCATCACACAGGGCTCTTTCTGCTGCCCTGCACGTACACGCAGCCACCCAACACTGAGCTGCCAACAGGTTTTCTCCTCCAACAGCCACTCAAGCAAAAAGAGGGTAACTCCGCACACCAGCACACATCTTGTGTGCATCCTCTCCTTTCTCTTAAAGCATCCCAGCATGAGTCAGAAAAATATTACATTTGTGCAGGATTATTTTTGGTATATTCTCAGCCCTGATCCACAAAGGTGCCGTCACATCTCTGATTTTACTTTCTCACCAAAACAATAACAAGTGTTTTTTTTAAAAGATTTTTGACCCCTTAATGAAGCTCTAGTCCTTGCTGAGGTCATATTCTTCCAGTCAGTCCAGATCTGTATAAACTCAAACACATAAACAGCGCTGTAAATGAGAGATGCAGTGAAAATCAGATTGGTGAGATGTGCAGCTGGAGACACAGTTTCACATCCTTATGGCTGGATTTCATGTTAAACTGAGACCAGACCTTCATTCATACACAGTGTTCTCGGAGACTCTGATTAGCTGACCCATGAAAATTCGACAATTGGATTAATTAGTAAAAACACAAACTCGGAAAAGAAAATGGGAAAAGTAAAGAATGAAGAGCAGATGTGATATTTTGTTTGACTCAAGTGATTTTGATGGTTGAATGAAAGGTGATGAGAGCAATAATATTTCACACATTTTTTGGCAGTTTTCAGATTACAGGAGTGCCTGCAAACAGCTGCTCTTTGAGAAAGAATCAGTGGACCGCACCAGGTGTGAATATTATTTTGCCATGTGTGAACAGCTGAAGGGAAGACTGGCTGATGTGGATATTGATAAGGGTGCAAATTGTGTTTAAAGCATCGGCCACCAAGAACACATTTGCTTTGTACAGCAACCAAGGCAACATTAAACACCCGAGGACTGGAGGACAACAGGTACAATAATGTGTAGTGGTGCGAAACGAACAGTTTTGTGTGTTTCATGGCCTTGAGATGAGGAAATAATAAAAAGTTTAAAAAGGTCTTCAGTTTTCACAGTTCAAAGTCCTCTTCTTTTGCTCAAACATGTCATCTGTTACCATGAACCCCAACAAACAACCATCAGCACCTCCCTCTATCAACGTCGCCCACACAGAGTGTCATGTTTGTTAGTCACATGGGTTGCCAGGTCTTGTCCATAGACTGGATGTGTTCCTTGGCTTTCATTCTCAGCGCAGCAATACTAGAGCTGCGGTCCACGTCCTCCAGAGGGTATTTATCAGGGTACGGTGCTGAACACTGGTAAGGAGGAGGAGCCATACTCTGCATCCCCTGACCCATTGATGGGTGAGGATGAGGATGGGAATGAGGATGGGGAGCTGAGTTGAGGAAGCTGTGGCTGGGATAGCTCGGCTGGAGGCCCTGAGCTGGACCCATGAAGCCTGGGATACTGTGGACAGGTGTGGCACTGGATAGAGGGGACGTCAGCCAGGGGTCCAGAGGGAGGGAGTTGCTCATTGGCCCCATGTTGGTGTGAACGGGTGCTGGGCGGTTGAAGGAGAGCATTGGTGAGTCGTGGAGTTTCATGGTGCTAGCTTCCAGTTTTTCTTGCCGACGCCATTTTGCTCTGCGGTTCTGGAACCAGACCTAAAAGAGAAATGAACGTACAACTTAAGGTGATGATGAAGTACATAATCCACAGTTCTGAATATTAACTATGCCACATAAAAGTCAACTATTGATATCATGTTTATATTGTGTTAATACCACACACCTGGAAGTGGGAAAGCACCCTTCAGATGTCATTCTGAGAACATTTGGTATCTCTTTAAGAGAGCACCTAATTCTAACTTCTTAGTTCCAGCTCCCATTGTGTCTCTTTCTCTAAAGAAACCACTGCCCTGTTTAAGCCTCCACCTCCTCCTCCTTTGGGCTCAGTGTGAAGTTGGCATTGTACGTCTTAATCACACACCTATCCGGTACAATCACCTCACCTGAACTGGTCTTTCCAAATCCAACCAAAGCCTTTTGCACGTCATACACATCAGTGTGACACACTGAAGAAGTGGGAGGTTATTTCACATGCTGAAGCATCTCTGTGATTGATCACCTATCAGATGAGGCTTAGCTAGGTAGGCTCATATTGTCGTATTTGATCGTACCTGAACTCGGACTTCGGGCAGGTTCACCTTCATGGCGAGCTCCTCACGGCTGTACACGTCTGGGTAGTGGGACTTCTCAAAGGCACGCTCCAGTTCATGTAGCTGGTAGGTGGTGAAGGTGGTGCGGTTACGCCTGTGCTTCTTTTTGGGCTGATCATCATTACATGGCTCTGGAGAATTCCCTTCATCACTTTCTACGCTCTTCCTCAGCTCGCTCAGTTCTTCATCACACTTATTTGTGAACAGGCCCGTGTCTGTTCAGATAAACATAAAAAATGAGTTTATATTGGCTCTAAAAAGCACTGTGAACCAGAACTACAATTCAGAGAGAAAAGAAAATGCATCTTGAAGTAAAGAATGTGGAGCCCACTCTACAGCAGGGCACACATAAGTTTGACACCTACAACAATAGGCTACTGTAGGTCAGTGAAGCAGGCAATTCCCTGAACCTCAATGAAGCTCAGAAACATTCCTAATCGGATTTTGAAAAAGTTGTTTACAGTATTTATGTTTTGCAAAGAAAATAGGTCTTTAAAAGGATATTTGGAAACAATTTTTTATCAACTATGAAGACACATAAAATACTTTCCCATAAATACATACACATACATGTACAGAAACACAGACAATTAAATCGTGTACAAACATTATGATCCACTAATCAGATCAGCCGCTCTTGTAATGCAGCCTGAGTCTATGTGTCTTCAAAGACTGCATCCTCCTGGCTGACATGAAGGAAGGTCGGTGTAAATGACAGTATTCACTGCTTACTTACACATTTGCTTGCATGTTTGTCATGGAGCAGGTAGTCAATAAGAGTTTAGACATACTACAACCAAAGACTCCATGAGAGCAAGAGGAGCTGCACATACATAAAACCTCAGCTAAGTTTATTGTATTATTGTCACCTAAAGATATCTATACATCTATGTTTATGTTATATGTTAAAATGTATGTTATCATTTTCATTCATTTTCATTCATTAAAATCAAGAATGAATCTTTCCGACACACTTAAGACTGACTATAACATTGACAACATCTCCACATAAAGTATGCGTCCTTTCAGAGCATCAGTGGAACATCTGACTGTATCTAAACACTGGCTCGTTTCTGTTAATGTGATGTGATGTGAATGTGGCCTTTCCTCTGGCAAACGAGAGCAGAGGGAAAGGCAGAGCAGGATTTGAGGGGTTCATTTATCCACCTCTCATTAAGCAGCTATGACAAAGGCCAGGCTCGGACAAAGGCAGAGGTCAGGTCTGGTTCAGTGACCAGCTCTTGGCCTGTCAGCCCATCACAGCCACAGGTCTGAAGCCTCCCCACTGTTTGTCAGCCAGCAGAACATCTCAGCACAGAGAGGGCAGGGGGGGGCGACTGACACCAAGCACTGAAAAGCTGCTCCTTCAGAAGGAACCAGGCTGACTTCACAGGAAACATTCATATACAAAGTGATTTCATTAATGTTGATGTACGTTCATCCAACAACTGACTATGATTCACTTTTTTTCAGGAGGGGTGGATCATGTTTTTTTTTTCAATCCTAAAATCGCCAACCACCTGCCAGCATGTGAAAATAGCTTCAGATTAAGTGTGATGAATTTGAGACAGAACGATGACAATAACGCTCGAATGAACTACAGTACAATCTAATCTGCACAGAAGAGAAGATTAGGGGAATTCCACCAGGGGATGGGGATTGGTCTTGTGGACATAAAGCCCCTACACCATCTTGTCCTGTGATTTATCTCCCAATCTCAGTCCACACAGTTCAGCTAATGCAACAGGCGCTTACATAGCAACAGCATGTAACATCCTTTTAGAGGCAGTCTCTTGCTGAAGCTCAAAATTAGTCTGTTATTCATGCTGTTTGATGTGTTTTCTAATGTTTTTTGTGGAAAACTTCAAAGCCTAAAAGGTCTGAACTCATTTTTTCTGTGCACCATGAAAGTCTGGTGATCAGATAACTTTATAGTCAGCTGTCAAATAATTTGAAGATTTATTTATGTTAGCTCAGATGCATCAATATCTTAACTTCAGTGCAGGAAAAGCTATCCCTGCTCACCTAATTCAAATCTCTGGAACGCTGAAGTCCACACCTTTTCCTGAGGTGCTGCTATAAAGTCAATATCTTTGACCATCTCATTAAAAAATCAGATGATTCATCTGCAATAACAAACACCGTGCTGTTCAAAGCCTCTAATACCATGTGGTGTAACATAAACCACTTTACCAGGATGGAGACCAGCACATAGTCTCACCATGGTACTGCTGCTGCTGCCCTGTACTGCTGCCGCTCCTCAGAGAGGAAAGGTGCCCACTGTAAGAGGGCTCCTGCTGCTTCCCAGGTTCTGTCAGGCCATCTAAGTTTACTTTGTGGGGTCCTGAGGCCCCAGCAGGACTTAGCAAGGGGTCCTGGTCTTTACTGAAACCCAGGATGACATCGATGCTGTGGACGCGGCCGCCCGCTGCGACGCCCCCACCTTTCCCCATTTCGTGGAAGTTGCTGGGTGAGAGGCAGCTGTCGTCCACCATGTTCATGGTATCCAGTGATAAATGCATTCGAGCGTCTGGGAGATCACCCGGGCCTGCGGTAAGAAGGAAAGAGGTTGAGAGAAAAATAACTGTAGGTGGTCAGAGATCACCTTGTTACCTTAGACGACCATGTCAAAACCTTCATCCATCTTAACCTGATTATCCTCTTCAGAAGTCCAAGGGGCCAACCCCCTTAGACCCTGAAAGCTGCACTACAAAAAAATTAAACTGCACAAGTCTTAATCTACACTTTTTTTAAAAAACATGTCTGACACATACAGTGTATGATCATACATGTAGAGTATGATCATAAAGTATAAATTTTATAATAATAAAAATAATATTTAGCAGTTTCTGAGAATAATTTACAGTTATTCTAAACTCATTACTCACAACACCAAAGCCCAGATTTCACACAGCTTTTATGTGAAAGTTTTCTTGTTTGTTTCAGTTTGTAATGTTGCTTCCCAATATAACTCAAACCTTCCACATTTATTGTCAAATGTCAGGATCAGCAGGTGTATTTTTATTTCTCTGTACACCACCATACACACACAGGCTTAAAGTTTTAAAACAAAACAAACATGCAAAAACAGATGATGGCTGATGGACGTGTCACATTAAAGAGGATTATTTACACATAGAAAAGTTGTGAAGTTAATTCAGTGAAAAGCAGAAAGGGTCAATGAGAGGCAACAATCATGAGTTTCAGTGAGTAAGCGATGCCTACCTCCTTGAAGTAAATATGTAGAAGTGCTGAAGTTACTGATGCCAGCGTTCCACCTGTTCTTCACGCTTTCCAGATCCACTATGTGCATCGCCTGCAGTCACTCATTCGGCTTTGCTTTCCTTGCATCTCTCTGTAAATAGTTGTTGCTGTGTGTGTGTGTTTTTGATAAATAAACTAAATAAAAAGCACAAACGCAAAGTGAGTTCAGCAGCCGAGTTCAGACGGCATCCACTGACAACTCAGAGAGGAGAGTGAGCAGAGGAGTGAGACGGGGAGAGGGAGAGGTGGACAGAGCTGAGCGAGGCGGCGTAGGAGGTGAAACGAGGGGATTAGGAAGAGGGATGTTAATTGCAGTCCTTCCCCTTTAAGAGTAATTGGCAGCTGTTTTCTGCTCAAATAACTGTTTTAAATGTCATTTCCATTTACCCCCATTGGAGAAGGCCCGACTAATGAAGCCAAGACGATACTTTCTTTCAAAATTTATTGTTTTAAAGACAAAGGAGCCACTGAAAGTTTTCACAAAGAAAACCCAGCCCCCCATTATGCTGAGGAAAAGTAAGAAACAACACAGGAAGATCGCAGAGATACCGCCCACCAAAAGGACTGACCCATAAGTTTACTGTATTTACCAACACTGGTAATGAAATCAATATCTGATTTATCTGAAATGCTGCTTTATAGCAGCATTTATAATAGTTATTAAATTATAAAAGTCCAGTGGAAGTCATTCTGCAACTTAACTTAATCAGGCTATAATGCATTTTACAAGATAAAAAGACATGATTTATAACTTATCAAAATGTATTTATGTGGTACATTATTTAATGTTAATATTGAATTATTATTATTATTATTATTATTATTATTATTATTATTATTATTATTATTATTATTATTATTATTATTATTATTATTATTATTAAGTAATATTATTTATTTATTTTCTTTATTATCTGAAATGCATCTTAAAGAAGGGTTTCATGTCTCCAGTTGATACTTAAGGCCATGACAGGTCTTAAAAAAAGGTTCATATTAAAGTTAAACTTGATGGAAACAGTCTGCTTCAGTGGTCATTTAAAGGGCACAGAAACTGAAAATCAACTTAATTTAATGTACTTTGATATGAGGGGTGACACTATGGCAACTATTTTATGGCCTGCACTCACTGAGAGTCTGGAAACACTTAACAAAGTAAAGGCAAAATACACCAGGCACCTGAGCAGATTCAAAATTGATCTATTGTATTCATCAAAACTTTTAATGATCATGTCTGTGGAATATTGCTGAATGTTGTGAGCAACAAAGTGTACTTCGGCTGCTTTAACTCAGTCCTCAGAGGCCCCAGACTTTGACGTGGACTTTGGCTTAGTGTCACAGAAATCAGCCACGACTGTAAAGAAGCTAAAGAGATTTCCTGTGACCTCAAACATATCTGAAGACAAAGACGCTGATCAACATTGATTGAAAAACAGAGCTCATTCACAGTCACAGTCTCCATCACTGCGCAGGCTGTTTAGTAAACAGTCTGCTGAAGTTTCAGGCTGCACAATGTGATGATACATGTCATTATAGACATCAACCACACACACAGAGCTCTCATCCACACTTTTCCAAGCACAAACAAAAACCTGAAGGTTCCTGATGATCATGATCATAAACCTCCTTTCACAGATTAGATTAAGAACTTAAATACAATAACAGTTAATCCTGATTATAGAAAGTCGAGGCCATAGTAAGGATAACTGTTTGTTCTTCGCAAAATCTCAACTAATCAGCTGGAAATTAGTAAAATATCTGTTGGAAAGTATTTTTGTTTCTTCATGTCTGCTTGATGCCAGTACACTGCAGCTGCATCCTTAGAGGGGCTGTGGGAAAAATGCCACATGTCAAATCTGAATGTGTAATATGACCAATGTCACAGGATTTTAATGCTAAATCTACACTTGACAAAAGCTAACACATCATGTTTATGTAAAGATTTCCCTCCCCAGCTGTTGTTTGGGAGACACCACTGTTGATGCTGTTCAAACTGAGGAATGAGTGGAAGCTGCAGCGGAATGAGTGTCTCATTCCAGCACAACCATTTCAGCATGAAGTATTATAACATCAGAGCAGGGATTGTCAATAAATATGACTAACATACCACCATAAGAAGAATAGTAACCAGTCCTCTCCCTCAAAAATCACCAGTGTGCTGAAGAAAAAGGACTCTCACTGCCAACAACTTATGCAATAATGTGGTCATTTATCTCTCCTGATTCCGTTAATACATTTTTGTCCTTGCGCAGTTTCTCTGTTATCCTAATTGAGCATAAATTGGTTAAGAAGGAGCAGTGTAGTTATCAAGCTGCTTAGTTTTATCAGATGACAATGTAAGTCCCTCTGATCCTATTAGAGTTAAAAGCAGCTAACGTGTAAATGCACTATGTCAGCTTAGTGAGGGAGGCAGGGAAAGATAGAGAGGGAGAGAGAGAGAGGGGGAGAAGGGGGAGAGTAAGGAAGGAGAGGGAGGGACAGGGTGGGGTGGAGGGAGGCAGGCAGTGGTGTGTTTATGTGACGTCTGTCACTGACGCAGAGTGCCTGTTTGGTTTACATTATTTTACTTTCTCCATTGCATAGTTCAGCTGAAGACGTTTACACAGGGTTGTCTCCCAGTAACTGATATTTGCACAAACACATCTAAAATGATAAGAAAGTCATTATTTACAGTTAAATAAAACAGATGTCTGTGGTGACAACTCACCTGTGTGTAAATAAGTGAGTGACAAGTAATCTTTACCACATAAACTACACTGCTCAAAAAATAAAGGGAACACTTAAACAACAAAATGTAACACTTCTGTGAAATCAGCCTGTCCAGTTAGGGAACAACACTGATTGTGAATCAGTTTCAGCTGCTGTTGTGCAAATGGAACAGACAACAGGTGGAAATGATGTTTGATCACTTTTGCATTTTGTCAGTGCTCTCAGCCCTAGAGGTAGCATGAGGCAGTGTCTACAACCCACAGCTACTCAAGTAGTCCAGTTCATCCAGGATGGCACATCAATGAGAGCTGTGGCAAGAAGGTTTGCTGTGTCTGTCAGCACAGCGTCCAGAGCATGGAGGAGATGCCAGGAGACAGGCCAGTACACCAGGAGACGTGGAGGGGCCGTAGGAGGGTAACAACCCAGCAGCAGGACTGCTACCTCCTCCTTTGTGCAAGGAGGAACAGGAGGAGCACTGCCAGAGCCCTGCAACATGACCTCCAGCTGGCCACTAATATGCATGTGTCTGCTCACTCTGTAAGAAACAGATTCCATGAGGGTGGTATGAGGGCCCGACGTCCACAAGTGGGGCTTGTGCTTACAGCTCAACACCATGCAGGGTGATTGGCATTTGCCAGAGAACACCAAGATTAGCAAATTCACCATGTGGCTGAAGTGTGTCAGCAGTTCCTGCATGATGAAGGCATTGATGCTATGGACTGGCTTGTCCGTTCCCGAGACCTGAATCCAATCCAGCACATCTGGGACATCATGTCTCGTTCCATCCAACAACGCTACGTTGCACCACAGACTGTCCAGGAGCTGACTGATGCTCTAATCCAGGTCTGGGAGGAGACCCCTCATGAGAATATCCTCCGCCTCATCAGGAGCATGCCCAGGCATGTAGGGAGGTCACATGGAGGCTGCACACACTACTGAGCCCTATTCTGACTTGTCTTGAGGAACTTCCACTCAAGTTGGATCAGCCTGGAATGTAATGTTTTACTTTCATTTTGAGTATGGTTCCAAATCCAGGGGACTGTGAAGTACGGCAATATGCAGTTCCTCAAGTGACCACTTGAGGGTGGCTCAAAAGCAAATCAATACTAACAAATACTATAACAACAAACATATGTCTGGATGTCTGAAAAGTGAGATTAAAAATGACAACTCTTATATTGTTATATACAAATCCAGTGTCTGAGTCATTCAATGTGGATAATTTTTCCTATTTAACAAGTATGTTAGTTACCTTGTCACACAAGCACCTCTGTCAGACAGACTAAGTGACAGATGGCTGCTCTTAATCTTATTTTCATAATTGAATTACACCTGCCCTCCAGCATGGTAAGCTTTCACACTGTATACACAGTGGCAGTATGTTTGGCCTCATCCTGATTTCTTGTTACCCGGTATAATGACCATCGTGGTCGGAAAGGAAAAGCACGACTCGACGATTATGAAGAGGAGTGGTGGTCCAGTGGTGGTTTGAGTTGATACACAAGCAGAATATCATCAAATTATCAAGAGTACTCAGAAGGAAAACTGTACTGTCAGTTCTGAAACGGTAGTTGTAGGAAAAAGTTACATGAAAATAATTTCTAGCCGTCTATGAAGCAGTGGTTGGGTGCAGAGAAAGACAAATATCCACAGAAAAAAGCAGACTGTGACAGAGGCACTTATATGAAGAGCTCATTTACTCATATCCCTGTTTGGAAAAATCTCTCAGCTCAGTCCACGACTCATTCAGATCTAAGCTTGACCTACTTACACACCGTTCGTTGTGGGCTAGGCCCCCAATGAACACATTTGTAGTCAGCAAACCTGTTGAACTCAGGCAAGACTATTGATCCCAATGCCAAAACATTTGGTGTTGCTAATATCCTTTGCATTTGAATCTCAGCAGACATCTTTTCACTGTAAAAAATAGATACATGCGTCCCAAAGATGGCTGCAGCAGTTATGCATGCTGGGTCATTATAATTTAACTGAAATCAGCCATCATAAATTACACATGTGCTTAAACATCTGTCTTGTGCCAAGTAAGGGAAGTTTGAAGTAAAGATAAAAAGATGATCTGAGTTGATACAGTAAAAGTTTTAATGGGGGGCATCCCTCAGCCATGATATTCCCATAAATACCCAGCTCAAAAATGCTGCCAGTACCCTGGACAAGAAGTGAAATGTTTTTACTAACTGATAATCATAACAACAACAAAAACAACACTATGACTCTCAAAAAGCAGCTGCACAGGGATGAGCAGCTGCACAGCTTTCAGTTTTCTAGGAAGAGCATCTTATTTCTAATGCCTCTATTGGCTCAGACAGCTGGTTTGCTGCTTTAGTTTAGACCTTAGACCATTTGAACAGACCACAATCTACTTAAACTTTGCCTAGATTAGCTCCTAGAAGTCAGGCCATGCCTTTGCTTTTCACACTGTTGCACGTGTAGCGTACAAACAATTGGGTAGCCTCATAATAGGGTAACAATTATCTAGTGTGATGCACAGAACAACATCTGGGTTTAAAGAATATTATATTTATTTAGAGTATGTATATGAACATATGTACACAAAGAGGAAATAAAAATGAAGAAAATAAAAGAATTTGCACTTCACCAAACAGAGAGTGTCTGCTTCAACAGACCATGTCATGATCCTGTGTTCATTTGGCTTTGTTCGCATTTAAGCCTTAGTTCTCTGGTCACTTTAGTATGTTTGTATGTTTCATGGTTTATTTTGAAAGTCTTGTGTCCTCATCTGCTTTACTTCCTCTTGTGTGTATCCTGTTAACCTTGTGTGTTTGAGTCTTATGTTCGCCTTTGTCTTTGGCTGTTTCCGCTATCACTCCCTAGTCACTATATATGGCCCTTTAAAGTGCGTTCGCCATTTTGTAGTGATGTCCGAATGTGTAGGAAGAATTTTTAGACCCCATATAGGGCCCATGTTTTCCACAATGCATCATGAAAAGTAGCATGAGATCCTGGAGAGATTCTAAACTGATTATTGAAAAGTTATGTTTTATTACATGCACAGGTTTGACAGTTCTCTGTGGTTCTCCGCCGAGCAAGAGGCAGACATCTTTTAAACCCTTCATGTGCGTCACAAAAGACGAATCTAACCTTACACCTAATCTTATCCTGGGATGTTATCCTAGCAAAGACATCTTGGCGACATGGTGACCTTTTATAGGGCAGACACAGTTCCTCTCTGTCACGTACACATTATTCAGTCACATCAAAGCAAACAACATTATACATGGACAGTAGTTAATGTAACAGAAAAGACTGATTTAGTGTTTTTTCTACTACAGTAGTGTCCATCCGATGGTCACTATAATTAGCGATATGTACTGCCATGCATTGCATGGACCACTGAGAAGAACAGGAACAGAAGTTACCTGTCTTACAAATGTAACGATCCATTTAACAAATTTAACATGACCCACTGTGTTTGTTTTATTAATGTTTGCCATGAAACGTTTATTGGTTTATAGTGGTACAAATCATAACAGACTATGTTCAGCAGGTAGAGATCGGCACGTTTTATTTGCTACAGCAATGACGTAATTGACAGTGACAGAAAATGGTAGGTAGGAGGTAGTGTCCGAATGGCCCGAAAATTTTTCCCAATTAGTTCACTATATGGAAACCTGTTTTATTTATTAAGAGCTCGTCTTTAGTTAAACTGACAAGTCTTTTAGTTTGTCTGTCTCCTCGCTGAATTCTAACCCTGAAAGCCAGTCATCCTGTACAAATACAAATAACATATCAACATAAATGCCATAACATTTTATCCAATTATAATGGCTCTACTGAAGGACTACAGTGTGTATGAAGTTAAAGGTCAACACTTTAACCTCTAAGTGATGTTCTCTTCATTACAGTCCTTCGATATGTGGACTGCATTGTTTGTCTGCATCCTCTCTTTAGGAACAGATAAAAGCAACAGCTGCCAGGTCATTGTCTGGCATTGTATGCTTCAGGAGATTAGCTGTTTGCTAAGTGTTAGTAGAAAGCGCAACTTAGAAGGCATTACACCCTCCAAGAAAAAGGTCTCAGCTCAACCATTGACATATGGGTGCCAGGATGAAAGCTGTGTCCTGAAATGTCTCCATTAGTGAGCACACCCACTTTCATCCACAGCAAAGGAAGCAAAATTTTATCATCTTTTTTTTTGGCTCTTCTCTATAAATCCGTGTGCAGAAAATTGCTGGTCATCCCATTAGTGTGCCTCAGAAATACACATCAGATTGAACAAATTGTAGAGGATGCTCGCTCTCACTGTGAGATAACAAGGGACAAAGGATGAAGCCTCAATTTGTGCTCCATCTCCTGGGACACTGACAAATACCAGGCTTATGTAGACTTAAAATAAATTACATCTTTAAGTTGGTTTTGTGGCATAATAGTAATCCAAAAAAGCATTATTATGTGGTGATATTTAAAAACTGGTTTAGGTTAAAAACAGTCATTTAACATCTTCTTTGAGTCACATATTGTGATCTGAGTGAATAAACAGAACATGTGAGCATCTGCTTTTCATTCAAGATATGAAAGTACAAAATATTCTGTACCTGCTAAAAGTCCCAAGAGGATGGTGGATAACATGAAGCCACTACTGTGATTTCAAAATCAAAACATGGATGAAAGAAGTAGTAATACTGCTGCATTTTCCACAGATTTAGTATTACGAAAGAAATTACATTTGAATGAATTGAATCAAAGCATGCACCAAGCATTCTGTCCAGTGAGCTGGACGTCACGAAACAGCGTTAGGTTATTCCTATATGTAGATTTCTCTCCTTTAACCGTTTGGCTATGAATACCATTGTGTCAGTATTTTATCAAGGTAGTTATGTTGTTCTTGGTTTTTCCAAAAAATCCACAACAGCGGAAAGAGCCCACAATAATCCATCTTGGAGGCTTTAAACTGTGAGTTTGTATCCAAGGAACAGAGGTTTGGACCAACAAGCAATGACTGATTTTTATAATAAATATGAACAAGACATTTTTCCTCTTGAAGATCCTGATCAGGTTCACAGGAATGGGACACAGATTAAAAAAGTGAAAGACACATCCACACACTGTGTCTTTCACAGAACCAAAGATACAACAATCTATTGTCTGGGGCTCATGTGCGTATTAAAACAGAATAATCTTTAAAATCAGAACAACAGACTTTTTTTAACAGACTTACTCAACAAGGAATAAACAACATTTGCTGGAGGCTATTTTCAGCTGCAGATCTGAAAGCTGCACGATGTGAGACAGAAGCTGTGTTCAACATTACCATGTTAATGATGTGCCTCATGTCTTTCTGACTCATTTGGACATATTACAGAGAAATGGATTATACTGGACTTTGTCTACTAGGATGATGCCTACTAGATGGATTAATGTGTGGCAGACAAAAAAGTGTGTTAACTATGGTTTGTGTCCTTTTGAATGTTGATTTACAACATAGCAGATGCAGCTAAAGGCTAATGTGAGCATGCCAACATGTGCACAGTGACCATGCTGTTGCCATACAATTATGGTCTATAATATTTAGTTTATATTGTAACATGCAAGTAACATAGTATAACATTATTTATGCCTGTATGTTATTATTAACCAGCAATAATGTTTGCTCACAATGAACTCTTTACCCAAGAGGAAGGTTTACTGAAGTTATTTATTCATGCTAAGAAGTATATGTATGTCTGAACCTGCAGGTGGTGCAATGGAGGAAGAAGAACGTCAAAAGCTTCATAGTAATCCATCCAGTCATTTTTGACTTCTTTTAGTCTGGACCAAAGTGGTGAACGAGCCCAGTGACAGACATGTGGGAACATGCTGCTTCCATTGCACAAAAAACGGAAAGCGACCGTGCTTCTGATTTCCCAAGTTTTACGTTGCTCAAAAGCCATGTTCAGTATATTCTCTTCTCGCCGATGAGTGTAGAAGATGTTTTAACCAACAAAGTCAAGACCAAGATCAGCATCTAGATCCAGACCCAATTCCTTCATGACACTCTGCCTCAGTGCCCAGGCTAAGTTTACTCATTTCCCGCTCAAGTTTCTCCCTCAGCTTGTGGAAGCCAGGTCTTTTGCGAGGCTCCTCCTCCCAGCACAACCTCATCAGAGAGTACACCCCAGGAGGACAGTCCTCTGGAGCCTCCATGCGATAACCTCCATCCACTCTGTCCTTCACCTCCTTCAGAGACTACAGCACAGGAGCAACACAAGGAAAAATCAGTATGATCTAGAAAACTGACCTTGAAAGGATATTCGCATTATGGGGTTTACTAGGTTGGATATCAACACTAGAAGCTGCCAGAAGAAAGGTTAGCTAAACTGAAAAAATGTAAAGAACTACAAAATAGTTCCAGTTCTACAAATTCAGAAACACTGATCTGTAATTTTTATTATAATTTATAATAATTTTATAATTTATAATTTATTAACTAGTGTCAATGTGTCAATGTAAAGTGTGGTATTACTGGGATTAACTGGTAAACATTAGCATTTAACCTAAAATACTATATGTCATTAAATATGCCTCAGACCACCTCAGAGGTTTAAATGATTGGATCACAATGCATGTTGATAGTTATGATTTCATTTAGTATTGTCCCCTTGTAATCCCATCACCCTGCAACCATGTCCTCGCCATTTCTCAGATAGTAAGGAAAAAGACCATCATTTCTGAAACCACTTACTAAACTGAGATTGACTTTGTCTTCCACTTCTGTGCGTAAGTGACACTGGTTGTGCCATTTAAAGGGAATAGACAGCACACATACTTGTCACACACAGTCTTGTTTCCATTACGTCAAAGGGTGTTACATTAACTTTCATTAATTTCCTGTAGGATTACTCAAACCTTAAGCCACTTGCTTAACTTTAACTCTAGACCTGACCAAATCTTGACCAACAGTTAAGTCTTCCCCCTGAAATTTAATGCAATTGCCTTTTGTCAACATATTGCAGGTGGCATCACACATTTATTTACTACTGCACATGCACATGCTTCTCTCTCAGTAGTGTTTAGGTTTGCTCTTTGCCAACAGATAACAAATTATCAGGTGCAGAGTTTAATTGAGGGGCAAACGAACTTGACCCAAATAAATCAACATCCGTATTTGTTAAACAGGCTGTAACTAGCAGGTAATCTTCTGCATTTAAAAGGACACTACACATAGTAAGGTGCAAAAGAGACATAGAAGGTGTGTAGAACTAAGTGTCCTGTTAATGCTGCCTGATCCTGCTGATCCTTACGTCTTCACTGAACTGCTTGCCAAGTTATAAATCACCTCAGCAGTCAGATTACCCGAGAGACACTTTAATGTGACAACAAAGCTGTCTTTAACTACTTTACCAGTCTCTTAACTGTTAACACGAACACCCACCTGCTTTGACCCCTCCAAAGGTAACTTCCACTTCCTGCCACAGAACATTCCTAAACTCATTTGCCTAACTACCTTGAGAACAATGACATTATTTCTGCATGTTATCCAGTCACAGAGACTGCCTGTTAAATCTCTGTCTTCAATGACGTAGTACGAAGATCTGCGTGGCCTCAAGTGGCTTCCTGCTCAGACGCTGTAAGTCGAGTGATGACGACATCGAGTGACAAATCTGACCACTTGGCCTAGAAGCTTTACTACCAATACACCTCCTCCATGACGAAGAAGTGAGTCTAAGCATGACAGGATACCAGTTACATAACAAGCCTGACACTCTTTCCTGACTGCTTGGCCTGAATGGGGCATCAAGAAAACCTAAAGCAGAGCTTGTACAGATCAGATAAATAAAATATAAGCTAAGTTATATTTATTGTACAGATAGAGAGGTATCAATGATCTAATTTAAATCATGGAAAGAAAGCCAGCGGGCACATTGCTGCAGCTGACAATACACACTTACACATCTTATATCTACTGTACATACCATCTTGGGGTACGGCTGACGACCATATGAGAAGATCTCCCACAGAAGAATGCCATAACTCCAAACATCTGACTTTGTGGAGAATTTCTGAATGATGGGAATAAATATTCATTATGAGTAAAATATAGTAACTTTTTGTGTTTTTACATTTGTTCCAAAAACTCTGCAAAGCCAAAAAGAAGTTAAACTCTAATATCTGAATATGTTTAAGTACAGAATTTAAGTCCGGCATATAACATTTAATGCTGCTGATTAACTGATGAATATTTAAAGGATCAGGAGAATACCTGTTTATTATGAGAACATTGTAAAACATCTGTGTATTGCTACATTTTCATAGATACTATTTTAAGTGCATGGCTAAAGGTACAATTTGGAAGACGGTTATTTTAAAAAGGAGAAAAACAATTCAACAAAAATGATCAACAGAATGAAAAGAAACAGCAGCAACAATCTACACTCAACAAAAATATAAACGCAACACTTTTGTTTTTGCCCCCATGTTTCATGAGATGGACTTGAAGATCTAAACTTCATTCCAGATACACAATATTACCATTCCTCTCAAACATTGTTCACAAATCTGTCTAAATGTGTGATAGTGAGCACTTCTGCTTTGCTGAGATAATCCATCCCACTTCACAGGTGTGCCACATCAAGATGCTGATCTGACATCATGATTAGTGCACAGGTGTACCTTAAACTGCCCACAATAAAAGGCCACCCTGAAATGTGCATTTTGTTTCTGCTTTATTGGCGGTCTGGGGACTCAGAACCAGTCAGTATCTGGTGTGACCACCATTTGCCTCATGCAGTGCAACACATCTTCTTCGCATAGAGTTTATCAGATTGTCTATTGTGGCCTGTGGAATGTTGGTCCACTCCTCTTCAATGGCTGTGCGAAGTTGCTGGATATTAGTGGGAACTGGTGCACGCTGTCGTATACGCCGGTCAAGCACATCCCAAACATGTTCAATGGGTGACATGTCCGGTGAGTATGCTGGCCATGCAAGAACTGGGACATTTTCAGCTTCCAAGAATTGTGTACAGATCCTTGCAACATGGGGCCGTGCATTATCTTGCTGAAACATGAGGTGATGTTCATGGATGTATGGCACAACAATGGGCCTCAGGATCTCATCACGGTATCTCTGTGCATTCAAAATGCCATCAATAAAATGCACCTGTGTTCTTCGTCCATAACAGATGCCTGCCCATACCATGACCCCACCACCACCATGGGCCACTCGATCCACAACATTGACATCAGCAAAGCGCTCACCCACACGACGCCACACACGCTGTCTGCCATCTGCCCTGAACAATGTAAACCGAGATTCATCCGTGAAGAGAACACCTCTCCAACATGCTAGACGCCATCGAATGTGAGCATTTGCCCACTCAAGTCTGTTACGGCGACGATCTGGAGTCAGGTTAAGACCCCGATGAGGACGACGAGCATGCAGTTGAGCTTCCCTGAGACGGTTTCTGACAGTTTGTGCAGAAATTGTTTGGTTATGCAAACCAATTGTTTCAGCAGCTGTCTGAGTGGCTGGTCTCAGACGATCTCGGAGGTGAACCTGCTGGATGTGGAGGTCCTGGGCTGGTGTGGTTACTCGTGGTCTGCGGTTGTGAGGCCGGTTGGATGTACTGCCATATTCTCTGAAATGCCTTTGGAGACGGCTTATGGTGGAGAAATGAACATTCAATGCACGAGCAACAGATCTGGTTGACATTCCTGCTGTCAGCATGCCAATTGCACGCTCCCTCAATGCTTGTGGCATCTGTGGCATTTTGCTGTGAGACAAAACTGCACATTTCAGGGTGGCCTTTTATTGTGGGCAGTTTGAGGTACACCTGTGCACTAATCATGATGTCAGATCAGCATCTTGATGTGGCACACCTGTGAGGTGGGATGGATTATCTCAGCAAAGCAGAAGTGCTCACTATCACACATTTAGACAGATTTGTGAACAATGTTTGAGAGGAATGGTAATATTGTGTATCTGGAATGAAGTTTAGATCTTCAAGTCTATCTCATGAAACATGGGAGCAAAAACAAAAGTGTTGCGTTTATATTTTTGTTGAGTGTATGTATTATACACAGGGATATTTACTGCAGGTAGCAAGCTGTCCAGCTGGCTGTCGGTAGGAGAGTCTGGACTGCTGTCAGTCCAAAATGTGTTAGCACTGCCCAGATAGCAATTTGTAAACAGCAAACACAACAATGACTGAAGCTCTTGGTAAGTAACCACTGGAGGGCAGGATTAGCAAAAAGGAATAAAAGAACACAATGAACAGGATACAGAATAACAGGCAACCAAAAACATACTACACCTTTCATTACACCTTTCAAAGATGTTAAGATTACTTGTTATTGATACAGCAAACTCACCTCCTTATTCAGTGCTTCAGGTGCCGTCCATTTGACTGGCAGTTTGGCTTTATCTGACACCTTGGAGTCCACTTTGGTCAGGCCAAAGTCGCTGACCTTGGCCACGTTGTCGTCAGAGACAAGAATATTACGTGCTGCCAAGTCTCTGTGAACCAGCTTCTTAGACTCCAGGTACTCCATCCCCTCACACACATCACTGACCACACACAAAAAAAAATACACACATCCTCATCAACTATTAAAAACACACTATGTAATACAATGAATAATTAACAGTACTTTGTGATGTTGAAACTCACAGAGCAAAGCGCAGCAGCTGAACTGAGCTTACAACTGAACGCCCTCTCGTCCTGAGAAAGTTGACAAGGTTTCCCTGAAACACAGACAAATGATAAAGAAGACTGTGATTTCACATTAGCTGCTGGTGGTAAGGCTGCAGAAAAAACTTCATGTAAGAGAGTTAACTACATTACCTCTAAATTAAAACAGTGAAACACCTTGAGAGTCTTTTTTGGTTTAGCATCGGAAACACGGGTTGTTTCACTTCCTGTGAAGTTTCTGCTTCATTCAACATGTAGGTATTTATATTCCAGCACATCTTTTAACCACACTAACTGTATCTTACTCATGTTTATATTACTCATTGCTACTAATATTTGTTTTAATTTAGATCATATTTTCTTTAAGAGTTACTCCTTTTTCTTGTATTTAATATTTTTACTGTTCTCTTTACCTTTAGAGATCTATGTTTAGTATGCTGTGCCTGTAACAGTGAAATTTCCCAGCTTGAGATGAATAAAGTACTTAACTAAGTCCATTTTATTCTATTCTGTTAAATTATGTGTTAACCATACCTTTGTCATTAGTTCTGTGACAATGTGAAGGCCTTTGTGAAGGATGACCCCCAGCAACCGCACCAGGTTTTTATGCTGCAGCTTCCTGGAAGACATGAATCCATATTACAATTAGTCTAACAGCAAAAAAAAGTAATTGCAAGTAGATACAAAAGGGTCACGTAGAGAAAACCTTCAAACTTACGTCATAACAGTGGTCTCCTGCAGGAAGGCCTGAGCTGTGACATCACATTTGATGGTCTTCACTGCCACCCTCTGGCCCATGTACTCTCCTTCATGAACAGCTGAAGGTCCGAGGCGCACACAGTGTTTATCCAGAGGAATGCAACCTTGGTACTTGTTGCAAGCATTGTAATGATACAAAGATAAAAGGAATACTCACCACCAAACTCCCCCTCTCCAATACTCTCTCCCAGTGTGAGCTTTGTAATGTCCAGCAGCCATCCAGCTTGGGAGGACAGACTTGTGTTTTTATGATTGTTAATAATATCTGACACACTTAAAATGACTCATCTCTACAAAGAGGCCCCCTTCATGTAGTCACAGCACAGACACTGACGTCTTGCTTACATTTAGACAGCTCCACCTCAGCTGACTTGGTTCCCTGTTTCTGTTTAGGCTTCAGCAGAGTTGTAGCAATAGACCCTTTGTTCTTAGAATAGAACTGCAGGAAACAGAGAAACAAACAACAACAGATCAGTTCTTTACAACTGATATTTTTTGTCATCTCTGCTGTTGTGTATCTGAACTCAGATTTTCCCACAGTTTCTATTCATTCTTTATAAGATATGAAATGACAAAACAATAGCATAAGACCATCATAACAAGGCAGTGAGACTGTGACTTACATAAAACAAAGGAAGTCACCAGAGAAGCTTCACTAATGTGCACAACAAAACTGTATCCCTTTTACTATTTGTCAATGGTCTGTAAAAACCAAGGCAAAGCAGCAATGACATGTTTCAGGTCAAATGTTCACTGTTCTGTTTCCTTGCAGGAGTGACTCTGACTCAGGCCTGAAGCCATCTGTGGCTCTCTGATAAGATGCTGCTGAGCCAGAGCTGCCATCTCTGATGAGTCTATTTCCAGCAAAGCTTTCAGCGCACCCTTGTGCAAACACAGGCTGGATGTAGATAAACCACAAAAGAGATGCACTTTATAAAATTCACGGAACTATAAATATATTTGTACTCTGCTGTCAATACTGATGAGTTTTATCAGCTGACCACGCTTTGAATACAACAAGAGTTAGTGCGTCAATGACAAATGTGGCAAAGTTCATTGAGTGTGATCTATCGACTATGGAGATCCCCACACTAAACTGTCGCTGTGTTTTTAGTGAAATGCTTTGACAATTTTTGGCTGAATTGTGTTACTGTTTCTGTACTGTGGGCCTAAGGGGCAAGCTACAGACTAAATAGATTAATTTATTTATGAACTGGAATTTTGAGAGGCTATTTCTGGCTAGAGTCTAACTAAAAAGAAAAACAATCCAGCAACATTAAGATTAAGATAAAATAAGATTAAGAATACCTTTATTAGTCCTACAATGGGGAAATTGCTTACATTTTGATTCCAGTACTCCTTAGCTTGAGGTGTTCATTGAGATTATTTTACAGTTGTTCTGTAAGCTACAGACTATTCTAATTCTTCTTATACCTTGGAAGTTGTGCCTTAAATACATTTACTAGACTAATAAAATAATCTACAGTCACTCCTACCTCAATCATATCAATAAGGTTGTAGAAGTACTGTTTGTTGTCAATGGTCAGCTTGTTGTCCCCATATATCACCCTGTAGTGGATGACCTCTCCAGAGACACTAACACACAGCACATAGTCACCAGGATGGCGGATGCTCTCTCGCACTAGAAACAGGCCATCCTCAGGCGGCTGTAGTTTACTAACTGCCTCTGGACCGGAGATCTTCCCATGAAACCAGCTAATGGGAAGCAAGAAACAGTGAGTCCAACACCCATAAAAAATAGTCAACAGTGTTACGCAGGTCAACAGGCAAAACCTGAATGCACCAGTGACACATTTAGCTGTTCACACTTCAAAAAAGGAAGCTGGCGTGTGATTAACCCACAGACTGTTGCATATCTAGCACCTGACAAAAGGTTAACCAAAGCAAAATAACAGACAAGTGTGACTATGTGTGACTTACGGCATCAGGCTGAGACTGGGATCGACTCGTAATGCTTCTCTTTCCCGTACGTTGCTGGAGTTAATGAGTCCTTCCTCTCCTGTGGTGTTGTGTCGGGCCTTGTAATGTCCTTTCCTCTAATAAAAAGCAAAGCCATCTTAAATGTTAATGACTCTAATACAGACTCTACAGGTTCTGTAAAGCTGATGCTAAGTACCATGCTTGTGTCGATAATCGTGAGAATGTCTCCTTTGTGGTACACCAGTTCTCCAGGTTTGGATTTCCTATGGTCACCCTTGGCTACACACTGCGTACCTGCAGCCCAACTCATCTGAGGACGCAGAGGAAAAAAGTTGAAGCACATATAATGTCATCAGACCTAAGGACAGCTGCTTCACTCAAACAGAAAACATTTCCTGTTTATCTAAAGTAGAAATAATTCTACTGTAAAGACAATAACAATTGGTCAGAGAATTTTAATGAGACATTGGCTAAAAGTGTTAAAGGTAGTGATTCTCTTTAGAATATTCCAAACTCTTAATTTAGTATAAATATTTCTCGACAGAAACAAATTGTCCAAAACCAATCTGTCACACTTATCACACATAGCATCGCTTTGCCTGTTAATTAGACCTGCTTAGTAAACTAGCCAACATCGTTACAAAGCTATTTTTTGTTAGCCCTTTAACCAGTAAGTGTTTAACCAAACTACAACTACTTTTAAAGGTCAGAGTGAACAAAACACACATGCATAAATGCTTTTTTATTTTTAATTTCAGGGATGTAAAGTTCTGATAATCACCTTTTTAAGCTCTTAACTACATACTCGGTTTGCAAGCTAGCAACTATGCCAACAAGCTAATCGGGAGTACGAAAGACATTTACATTTTATATTGTAGACTTGATGAATATGTTAAATTCTATCAATTTATTATCATAATCATATATTTATATTTTAATCTTATTACCGCCTATTTAATTAGTAGCTGTAAAAACAGTTGCATTTTGTAGTATGTTACTTTACAACACTAATAAAACTACATGTAGAGCTGTAGGCAAACACACTTGTCCGCCTACCTTTGCCATCAGCAGGGATGGGTGGATAATTCTGTGTTGAGCACCTGTCAAAGAGAAACAAGCAGACAACATAAACACATAGGCTACTGGAGATGTAATCGCTGTAAAGGAGCCGCATAAATAGCTCTATTTAAATTTAAAGTACAATCCAGGTGACGATCGGTCTCACAGTCCGTCGTGGTCTTCATCAATGTTTCAGTACCTGCGGTTTAGTAGTGACAGACAATCTTCCTCTTTCTTGAACGACGGACGACTTCAAATCCTCATCAGCAGCTGCCGTTTATTCTCTGTCACACAGCAGGAGCCACTTTTCCTGCACACACTCACATCCAGGCATGCACTGTCCCCACGGTGCGAGACATCCGCCTCTGAAGCACTTCCTCAACATTTAGGAAAATGTACTTTATATTTAATGAGACGTCACGCTGCGTCAGTGACGCTGCAGGTCATTTCTCCTCCTATTGTTGGTTACAAACAAACGCAGCAGACAGCGTGTCTTTGAACGTCTCTTTTAATATTTCCCCTTAATTTTAGGCAACACAACAAAGACATTCAAATAACAGGACAGCGACGTTCACACTTTTAGTTGAAACAATACAAAATACACTGCAGGATCCTTCAGACATAAAATAAGCAATACTTATAATATATATGATGCTCAAATCAAATTAAAATCAAACAAAAAATGCTCTCATTCTCTCAACTCAAGCCACGCTGATGCAGCTGTCCCTTCCCTGTCCTATATCTGTGTAAAGTAAGATCACCACCGGACAAACAACAAAAGCTCCTCTTACTCTGTCTTTATTTTTTTTAATACACAACATGAAGCAGGCACCAGGAAGAAGGTCTATTTGATCATTACAGTAGATATTCAGTCTTACTTTTCGGACTAAAGCATCTCCTATCTTGCTAACCATACTCTGGAAGAAAAGAGTTCACTAGGCATAATATTTAAATGATTAAAAACTATGGCTGCATATATGGTCATTTCCTAAGTGCTTCATTCCCTCAGCATGCTACTGTGCAATATAAAACCTTCTCTCTTTAAAGAGACAGGCTTACTCTCCAGTGTGACCTCCACAGAAACACCTCACAAAGGTTCCTGTGTCTGTATGTTTCACGGCGGGGGCAGTTATTAGTTTAGCTGTGTTTCGACAGTGTTTTGATTGAAGGGCCTTTGGTTGGGATTTAGATCTCTGGGTTTAAGAAAGCTTACACAAAGTGTGTCCTTTTTTTTTTTAGGCACAATAAGCATCACAGTACTTAAATCTTCTCTGATTTTGCTCACAGTTTCAAAGCCCCCAAATCTTCTCTTATTTTAACAGCTCAGCAGCAAATGTTAGTTCAGTTCCTGTCCTGCTTTGAGTGTGGGGTGGTGTCTCGCCTGTAGAGCAGCAAAGTTCAGCCTCTTCTTCAAAGAGAAAAGCTGCAAATAAAGCTTAAGGTGCTGAAAACGGTACTGGAGTGAGAACATAAAACATCTACAGGCGACAGTGGTTGTGAAATGAAAAAGGGAGTAATGGTTGTTAATTAGTGTGTCGTCATAGTGAAATGGAATGAGGCAGTCAGTAATATTTTTCATTGATCTTTCTCACTGAGCCAATGTACACACTTTTAAATACACTGCATGAAATTACTATGAAGGACTTACAGTACAGCTCATCAAGCTTCAGTCCCTAATCTCCTCCAGCACATTATTCCTCTTAATTCAAGGGTAGACGTGTAACATGTAGAGTCAAAGTTATATTCATATGTGTATAGCTGCGTGTTAAGATTGTTTTCAAGATAAGAAAAGTTGACATTCTACCAGTCTCTAAACTAGCCAATCTGAAGGCAGAAGTCAAGCACTCTCTGCCTCTTCCTTCTTGTCTTTCTTGCCCTCCCCCTCGCCTTCACCCGCATCGCTGACATCCCGTCGACGTTTGCGGTTGCGAGCACTGGCCTTGGATGCCGGCAGGGACTCCATGTCCAGAAGCTTGTGGATCTGTCTGAAGGCAAGCAGTCGCAGAGCGTGCTGGAACCACAGAAATTGTGATAGAGTTTGTAGACATTCAAGAACCGTGTTTGTTTCATTCAAATGTACGATGAATGCCGTTACCTGTGCACTGGCAGTTATCTCCTCTCTAGCTTGTAGCACAAGGCTCTCCAAAGCATCTGTTGGCTCCTTCTCACAAGGGTCCATCAAACCTGGCCCATCTGTGAGAGGTGGAAACAAGTTATAAGTGTCACAGCATCACAACATAAAACACTATCCCTTACAGTGATACATGTGGTATTTGTCTGTATGGCATCCTCATCATTTCGTGAATGTACATGTGTGTTTGTGGTGACCTGGCAGCAGGATGCCTGTAGAGATGCACTCCAGGAACCTGCGCATGGCTTCCCCTGGGCTGAGTGGGCCTGCAGCACTGCTGATCACTTTCTCCACCAGCAGCTCCATCGCCTGGAGGTAGAAGCAGACAGTCGAAAGGAAGAAAGCATAGTACCATTTTTTGTTCTTGACACTTTGTAAAAACAAAACAAAAAAAACATGTGCTTAAGTGGTGTTTTTTGTAACCATTGCCTCGTACATGTATTGTTTCAGCAGTGATTGTGTTACTTACCCATCCAGGCATCTTCCCCCAGGTGGGAACACGCTGACATAAATCTCTCAGCACTCGAATGATGATCACACAGGACTGCAGTCCGTTTGCACGGGCCTGCAAAAATGAAGAGACATCACAATGAGAGAACACTTCTTCTTTAACAGGATACGTTTTTTTTTAAGGATTTACTTCACATGGTTGAATTATTATCAGCTAGAACAGAATGACAGTCCTGCATTTTTTAACTCTGTCAACCTGCTCAAGCTGCTTTTTACATCCATGCAGTTCCAGACTTGTACTGACATTTGGGATTCTAGTGAGTAACCAGAAATATTCTGTCTGCACAGAGTCAATGAAGACGTAATTGTGTAATAATAACAAACCTGAAGCTCACTATTGACTAAACAAACAGAGAAATTGCTCTTGGATTCAGTAAGACAATTAAATGGAATTCAGCTCAACTCTGTTGTGTATTTGACTTTACATGTTCACCAAATAAGCTTGAAGCACATCTGATGCATTTACCTGAAACCACTTGGCATGACGGAGCGCGGCCAAATATTCCAGACATTTCCTTCTATTCAGAAGATCAGAAGGGTCCTCAGCGACACCTGTAAAAGACCACATGAACTGACTCATGACTTAACCCCCCATGACAGGAACGCACCATGCGTACCACACATCAGGCCTGAGATTACCACTTTCAATCCTTAAAACTGGTTTCACTGTGAGTGGTGGTGACCGGAAGATGTGTAAGACAAAGCAAATCGTCAAATAAGGAGGAGCAGAATGTTGCATAGTTTTTTTCTGAGAAGGGGAAAAAATAGCAAACTAGGAACAGAACCAACGTGCCCTTTACAGTTAAGGGTTATATGCTCATCTAAAAAATAAAAAAGAAGGAAATCCTGAGGCACTCAGAGGAAAAGAGTCTTTAGAGGACAAACCTACTTTTTCCCCCCACACATCCCTTCAAGATCTGAACAACACTTGTATTAGAAGACAGATGTAACTAATGAAAGAAATAGAGCTATTGTTATTATAACAAGGCACATATGTTTTCTGTAGGAAATAAATGTTTTCATTCCTCTGTCTGTTCCTGTCATGATCACTCAGTGTCTCAAAATGTTGTAATCTTCTTTACTTCTGCATTCCGGTTTATTTATAAAAATCCAACATGGCTTTCACCGCAACACTGCTAATCCCTGTCATGCTATTTTCTAGTGGACAATTAGTAATGATTAATAGGTAAACTATTTGTTAACATTAATTCATGATAATCTCAGTTGATGATCTCCACTCTGAGTGATGTGGATTTCCTCTTTTTTTTGCATTCGACTTTGCACAAGATGCAGCAGACGGACACAAACTGACAAGAAATGAACCTCTTCGAAAATTTTCAACATAATCATGGATCTTATCACTTCTTTCTTATTTACCAAATGCTTGAAATTGGCTTCCATATCTCTGCTGCGATTATGTTTAAAAAGAAACTTCCCACACAGATAGAGGGACAAGAGATAAAAGGGTTCCCACAACATGCCTCAGTATTTAGAGATCAAACAATATATCAGATTTTTAAACAATATTACAAAGCCGGAGATTAACTTAATGAGCAGTAATAAAATGGAAGAACACAATGTTATGTTTACAAAATTTACATGTCTGTGAAAGAGCTAAAAATGTGTCAATGGGCCGAGTCTGAGGGACATTTTTAATGTCTCCCAACTAAAAGTATATATAGGTTTCTCACTCATTGTGGTTACTGATAACAGTGGTTAGGTAATATTTCTCAAGACCAGCCATGGGGCTTTCCAGACTTCCATGTTCACTAGAACTGTAGCAACAACAGAGGAGATTAGCATTCTTACAGGGGAAATACAAAAACAAAGCCACCTTTTGAAGTCAACACTACCATACCACTTAGAACACAACAACCCACATTTATCACACCTCTCAGAGCTATTAAATTTAGCAGCATTGCCGCCCCTCTGATGACAGTAAACAACAGGGTGCTCTTATCTGAAATGCTTAATAAATATGGGAAACTGGTTGATTGAATGATGTTTCTTCTTAGTGGTACCAGTGTGGTCTTCAGATGAGCCTTTGGCTTGCCTAGGTCTGCTGATACAGAATCTGAAGCACTGATCAACAAACCCAAACAAAATCTGATAAAATAAAAGACAACGGCCACAGAAAACATTTCTACCATGTTTTCCAAATGGGAGGTAACACATTAAAATGCTGACAATCATTATAGCAGGTGAAGGAGTGTTTGCAACACAATGATTTTTAAATGATCATCATTGTTGAAGGAAGTGATGACAGTGCTGTTACAAGTCATCTTGTAGTTAAAGTAAGTTAAAGTCATCTGAATATTACTTCAATACTGATCATTGTGAGGCAATTAAATGACACTCCAGCACCTCACCATTGATAATGCCTTATTATGATGCAAGGATGACGAGCAAAGGGAAAGAGGGAAAGTCACTGGACCTCAAATTCCCCCTCAAGTTATCATTGCCAAAATGTAAGAGGAAGTCTATAAATTAGAATATGTGTAAAAAAAAAACAAACAGAACAACATAAAAAGCAAAATGTCAATCTTCAAAGCATTTTCATCCCTGGGCATTATCTGAGCAGTGATCATCTATTATAATAGTTTCTATAGCTTTTATCTGAGCATGTGTTCATAGAATAAACACACACCCTAGTGGCACAGAAAGGTCGGAGAGCCCGGCTTTTGATTCCCATGTTGTGGAAAAGAAATAAAGAATTTGGGGGCTACAGTAGCTGCAGAAAACGGGGAAATAAAAAGAGTGGGACAAATGAATGTGTGAATTAATCCTTATTATAGGGGGGGCAAAGAAATAAGATCTTAGATGTGGGCTTGGTTAAAGTCCCAACAAACATTATATGTCATTTTCAGCCTAAAATTTAGGCCGCTAATGGGTGGAAGAGTGGAGCAAGGGGTATATATACTGTATATATAAATGTATAGCACACATTGCTAACATTTGGTTGTCTGGTACTGAAAGCTTTGGCTTCTCTAACCTTTCTCAGCCGCTTTTCCTCCTGCCTGCTTGTCCTTCTCAGCAGGGTCCTCCCTCATCAGCGGCGAGGTGAGAGAAATGGTCACCTGCATTTTGGGCTCCTTGCTTGAAAATATCACGATGTTCGCCTCCTCGGGGTGAGCCTGCACCTCATACTGATCTTCAGAAAATGTCTGCCGGTTAAAAGGACACTTGGGATTACTCACTACAGAGGAGGAGGAGTGTAGGGGCAAAGTATAGCCTTGTTTGGCAACTTTACAGGGCAGTACTTATATATTTTCTCTTTAAGACAGTAGGGATTAACTTCCCTTATATGTTACAACATTAGCTTTGTAGCAGTAATAATCAGGAAAGGAAAGGGGCAGTTAAAGAAGAAAGGTCCCGTCTCACTCTGTAGGATTCAGGTGTCATAACCAGGCAGTTAATCTAAAGATCAGTGAACATCACCTTTAATGAAACACTCATTACAGCTAAAGCAGGAGGGAGAAACAATACGGAAAACAACACATCACAACATTTGTGGGTTTTTTCTTCTTCAGCACAGAGACAGTTTTGTTATTTGTGAACATGGACAATCTTTCCCAAAGTTAGAATCTACACAATATTTCCAACTTAACATCCTCAAGGTCTACAGGCCCTCTGAGAAGTGGGTGATTTTTACTGTGTGCGATGGTGATGTCAGGTTTTCATTCTCACAGTGAACATGCTTTACTTGTTAATATATGTGTGGAGGGCAAACTGCTCTCATTTCTGCCAGGACAGTTATACATGATGTTTAATGATAAAAGAACTGCACTAGTAATTGAGATAAACCCATTTAGGTCATAATGTTTCTGCAGTGGACTTTTTCTGGTTTTGTGGTTGCTCAAACATTCCTCCCTTTATAATAAAGATATGAAGAATGAAAATGTCTTGTTCCCATTATTTTTGTTACACAACTAAAACAAACCTTGTGGTACTTTGACATCCAAGTCTTATGACACAAGTCATAAGGAAGTGAATGACAAAGCACAATTTCTTCTTTTTAAATATATACCGCAAACGACAACATGATAGAGGAAAAAAAAATGATTTCAATGATTTCAAATAATAAAGAGAAAACTTGTGAAGCTTGCTTACCGCTAGTTCCTTTGGCAGCTGCTTGGCGATATTCTTCAGCAATGTGACAGTTGGTTTCTTAGCAGTTAACAGGATGAGCTCCACATTTCTGTCCCCACGAAGGAGCAGGCCTTTGGCCAGGATGCCCACTCGCATCACACCTTTCAGCAGCCGGGCTGGGTTCTCAGCACTGTCAGGGCTAAAAACAGAACAACAATAAGGCTTGAAAGGCTTCTCAATCAATTATTAACTTGTATAGTGTTTAGGTGACGCTTCAACTCTAGTGGAGTGCCAAAAATAAAGAATGTGAATGCTTACATTTTTTCATCTCCTTCTTCAGTCGCATCAGCAGTAATAGTAACAGCAACGGGTGCCTCCTTCTCCAGCAGGGAGTCAGACACCAGCTTTAGAGCTCTCTCCGAGTGCGAGACAATCCTCTGAACAGCCTGGAGTTCCTCTTCCACTGGATAAATGGTGGAATGCTTGGCCATGATGTGACGGTCATCAAGAGAATCAGGCCGACGCACGCAACTCTTAAGGGAGAGAGGGCAAATGAAGTCAAATTAGATCAAGGTGATGTTTGTCATAATGTAATAAAGTAAGAAGATGAAAAACTGCAGTTTGGACTCTCACCAACAGAGGGGGCACTGGCATACCAGGTCGGCTCATAAGAGGTGGAGGAGCCATCCTGCGTCTCTGGTCCCCCCAATACATCTGCTCCTCTTCCATCCTCCTCCAGTACATGTCCTCCTCATATCGCCTGCTGGACAGTGAAAGGAGTTAATGCTGTCATTGACAGACTCCACAAGGAAATCATCTAAATTATTCAAATTTACTGTAGGTTACTGTTTGTTGTATAAAATAATTATCATACTGTTTTTTTCTAGAGAAACAGATCTTAGATCTTAAATCACGGGTTGCCCGTGATTTTTTTTTCAATGGAAAGGGTTAATCAAAGGGTTTTGATTTTATCATCACAACTATGTAATATATATATATATATATATATATATATATATATATAAAAGAAATACCATTTTTAACTATGCGTACATGTGACAGTATGGTTATTCCTACATGTACACAATGTCTACATCTTTCCCTTTTTGGTCTATTGTAGCCAACAAAGAAAAACAGAAAACTTGACGTCAATGGCCACCAGTTTAGGTCTGTGAGTAAGACTTAAGTCTGACCTCATCTCCATGTGCCAGCGCTGCTCATCGTCTCTCTGTCTCTTCAGCACGGCCTTCTGCTTCTGCTTTTTCAGCTTGCTCTCCTGAAGCTTCCTGGCCCTGTTACTGGGCTTGATCTCCACAGGAAGCTCAGGGTTCACTTTCTTCTACAGAGACACAGAAGAGAGGACAGAACAAATGCGAGGGGAATGAGTCCAAGCTTTGTCAGTCAATTCTCATAATACTACACAGCAATGGAGTGATGTTTTTTTTTTGCTTCTACACACACCAGGACTGAATTGTATAACCCTGAAACTTTACCTAAAACACTCAGCACAGTGTGCAATCATTCCTCCCAGACAAAATGCAAAGTCCCACCACCAACATATATCAGCGTACTTATCTGGGACCTCTTCAGATGAATATTAAAATACTCACTTATGATGCAATGAAACAAAAAGGTGGGAATTATTATCACAAGGTTTCAGTGAGGTTGGTTATATTTTGAAAACTTACTTAAAAAAACAAATAAAAGGCCAGAAACCAGCTTTTAATTGCTGTCTGGACAGCCTGCCAGGAAGGAATCAGCTCATCGGTGATAGTGTAGTTGTCTTACCTTGTATTGCAATCTGTGCCTTCTTCCCTTCAGGTGCATGTCTTTAGCATTGGGGTCATTAAAGCTGCACTCACACAGTTTGCAGTGGAATCTTATCACCTTTCCATCATCGTTACGGACCTGAGAGCAGCAAAAACCAGGTAAATAAATGCAAATCTGTTATGAAATCACAATGATCTTGTAGCAGTATTTATGACATACTCGTGTGCAATTTTTTTTTCTTCTCAGTTGTATATTTTGAAGCAAATTAAACTACCATTTATCAAACAGAAGATGGAGTTACTTTAGGCACTCAAATACTCTACAATGTGTATGTAGTGGATGTAGTAATTACCTCTTCTACATAGTCGTGCCCAACAGGCTGAATGTCCCCTTGGCATCCAGGCCTGTCGCTGTCCTCATCCTCGCTCTGTGGCTCCATCTTCTGGACTGACGGCTGCACAGGCTCTTCCACTTTGGCTGCTGCCACCACCGCTGCTGCTGCTGCTACTGCAGGAGTGCTGGTTGCCTTATTGGCTGTGAATCAATCATTTAAAAGAAGAATTTAAAAATGCTATATGTCCAACTATTTGACCATATAGCCATACAATTAATTCCTACCTCTAGTTAAATTTCAAAACCTAATCCGTTTTAGAAGTATTTTTCAATCAGCTTGGAAAAAGCATTTAGCCACAAAAATGAAGACAAATGTTACTTGGATAAAACTACTAGCACTTCTTCCTCCGTTAATGTCATTAAAAACACTACAGGAAAGCCGTAGTCTTTTCAACTTAGCGTGCACTGTGCTGCTTCATCAGATCCATAAACCAATTCAACATACTTACAAAGGACAGTTATTCTGGAAGGTGCCTGTTTCTTAATAGGCGGGGTTGCTTTGGCTGTGGTGCTTACAGCCACCTGTTTAGGTGCCATTGAAGGTGTTGTAGTGGTTGAGACTGAGGCAGGAGCAGTGGAAGGAGAGGACACTGCAGGTTTCCCAGCTGTTGAGGTTGTGATAATGGCAGCAGAATTCACCAAAACTGGCTCAGTGGAAGGTATAGGTTTGCCAAGCTTGGTGTGAAGTTTCACCACCTATCCCATGGTTTGACAAAGAAAGACAGAGAGAGATACAACTGTTAAAGCCTCCTGATACTTAATCCTATCCTAAATCCCTCAGGGAGGTTTTATTCCAAGACTTGGCAGCTCAAATGTAACACCACATGAGTACACAGTCATAAGAACATGTGAGATGCCTATTTTTCTGAACCAACAATATTGAAAGAGAGAAAAAAGCATCACAGCCATGCTAACCTTCTGATGTTTGGCCCCACGGATATGGGCAGCATAGGCATCCACTCCAGTGCATGAAACATCACATAGCTCACAGCGTAACTGAGTCTGGACCCCTCTGGGTCCATTGCTGGTTCCAGACTGCCCCCCAGATTTCAGGGAGGCTTCCTTTTTCTTATGCTTCTGGCCCTCAAGATGCTCACGGTATGTCTAATGTAGCAAATCAAAGCAGTCTTTACCCTCAGAAATGACTAGATTGTATGTTTTTATTTATACAAATGGTCAGTCATACATCAAAACTTACCTGAGGACCTGCACAGCTGATCTTGCAAATGTCACAGTAATGAAGCTGCGGCTGCTTGGGAGGCCCTTTGGGCTTTGGCAGCTTGTTCTGGTGAAATGTGGGCTTTTTGTAGGTGTTTCCAGTGGGAGCAGTCACCATGTTGCTGCCTGAGTTACTCCAGGATGAGCTTGTCAGCTGCTTGAGTGGCGGCTGTATGGAGGGCTGGGGCTGTTGGGGCTGCTGTGACTGCTGTGGTGGGGGTTGGGGCTGGGAGAGAGTCTGCTGAGCTGGCTGGTAGTAGGAAGGGGTGGATGTGGAGGTATAGCCAATTGAATCATAACTGGAGTAGTTGATGCCTGGGGATGAGAGAGCAGGAAGAAAAAGGACAAAGAGTTGCTAAAGAAAAGACAGCAACCACGATGTGGGTCAATTAACTGTTGGCAGTTACATAAGCAATAAGAAGAATTTCACTTTCACTAGGGCCACCATCCAAGCCCGGCATCTGTTTTGACAAAAAATGATTATAAATCTGTAAACATTTGCCCGGGTCTTTCTGTCTTCTGACTTCTGTTTTATCTCACCTGAGTAGGAGGAGGCTGGAACAGTGGAGCTGAATGAGGAGCCGAGGGTGTAGGATGAAATGGGTGTTGCCAGCTGCTGGACACTGGTGGACACTGGGTAAATGTTGTAACTGGTAGACACAGAGCTTGAGGGGGCCAAGGGTTTCAGGGCAGTCACCTGTCTCTGTGGAGGTGGAGGCTGGTTGTACACAGTGGAGGGGGCGGGACTGTAGGCGCTCTTTACTCCTACTGATAGAAAAAATGTGGAGAGAGAATACTGAATGCAGGGATAACAGTTTTGATGTCTTACTTTTTTTACACAAAATTCACAAAATTACCTCGTCCATCTGTCCGTTAGTCATAAAATTAGACCCTTTCCACTAAACACTAAAAAGCTTTACTTTCCCTAGTGGTTAAAACGAGGACAGTGAAAGGGATATGAAACATGCATCCTGTGGGATGGCCATCCCACAGAGTTTTTTGGCAGGATTGACAGGGGGCCGCTAACACAGTTGTAAAAAATCAAAAAGTTGTTGGAGGTTTAACTGGCTAAAGGGCTACATTTTTGGATAATTCTAAATCGCCCCTTTTAATGACAATGAAAGCACTATGGAAGTGTGATGAATATTAAGAGCAAAAGCCTGATGGAGCATTTAGCACTGGCTGCATCTCAGAGAGATGTTTTTTAAAAACTCTCTTAGACCCCCTTCAGGTTGGGGAAAGTTAATCCTGCTGGAGTGGACTCGAAACCACTATTAAGCCAGATATGTTCAGACCTATTTTAAAATCTGGCTATTCCACACAGGCGTCCACACTCAATACGGTGTCTTTGCTGTCCTCCAAACCACTATCCGGCTGGATTGATTATTGAAGTCTGAATGGGGTCTCAGATGAGCTGTGTAATCTAATCCAGCCCCAGGGGTTCCTATTTGAAAGGAAATGCACAATTCAAGCACAACTAACAATGAGATCTAGCTTTTCTCTAGCTTTCAATCTCAAGTGGCTTTATTTTACCAGTTAATACAACAAGCTGCCAAACATAAAATTATATAACTTCTTACTGAACACTGGACACATGTAAATAAAAATAACCTTACTCACCAGTTTGGTAGTAATTCTCTGTGGGTGTCCTCTGAGCTGGAGCTATACTTGTCTGGTAGTACTGTTTATTGTCATAGGTTGTCACAGCGGCAGGGCGGCCATAGTTGTAGCTGTCCTGTGGCTTTTAAAAAAGAGCATTCATCCATGTATATTCAATTATATTACTGCAGCAAATTTCAACAAAATACACAGAAAAAATATAACATAAATGTGTAGAAACTCTTACACTTTCTGTCAAATGCAGGACAAACCAGCAAAAGTGACATGCACTGCTGTGTGGCTGAGAGGTTTTAAACAATGCCATAAAAAGTCACATTGTGTTTGCAAAAGCCATGCGATATAATCCGATGAGAAACAGAAGAGCAGAAATCATAAGAGAAGCAAAAAGAGACTGACCGTGTCTGAGAATACCTGGTACGTCTGTGGGGTGGTGGTGGGCTGTGGGGGATCTGGCTGTCTGTATGTGTAGTCTGGAGGTGCCTGGTGGCTCTGATAAGCTGGGTATGGGGCAGTGGCCACAGGCCGGGCTGCCTGGACTGGAGATGGAGAGTAGGACGCAGTCACTGCATGAGCTACAGCTGGAGCCTGCTGGACGCTGTAACTGGCAGTAGAGGGGTGGGAGTAGGCCGGAGGAGGCTGGGTACTAAAGGACAAAACCAATAAGTTTAGTAGACACAAGACAAATCATGATCGAGTTACATTCAGTAACACACCAAGCACCCTAAAAAACCTGCTCACACACCAATGCAGACAGCATCCTTTTTAACATCTGTTATGGATTTTTATCAGTCTTTGGAAGGTTTCTTCTGCCCTTAAGGTGCTTTAGATTCATCTCAGTTTTACCCTGCCAAATTCTAAGTAAGTCTAGATTGTGTGTAAAGTCTAAGCAGAGCTCAGGGCATTGTGGGTATCTATACTTGTGTGCTGGTGCATCTGCTTCCTTATAATAACAGTCCCCAAAATTCGATACAGTGAGGTGGATTTTAGTTCAACTGAAACTGAATGTATCATGACAGAGCAAGATCAAGTGAAGAACCACCGAACTGAGTGAAGCAGAAGGAGGTTGATTTTATGTCTTTGTTTAGCTGCTGAGAGCCAAAACACTCCAAAGAGCCGCAGAGTCTAAACTAACTAATCATATCAGCTCTGCTTTAGACCAAAATCTATATATACACACACTAAATGGAACATGTCAACATCCTAGCTGATCAAGTTTAATAAATTATGCAACCCAATATGATGATGACGGATGTTATATAGTTGACTAAGCAGGGCTACAGCAGTCACACTCTTGTCTCTTTCAGCACAACTCCACAGCAGCCACCTTGCTCATTGCATGGTTTGTGATGCAAACAGCAGTTACTGGCAGCGACATCCGTAACTGATGCTGTCAGCATCTTTATTAAGCTTTCAGTGACAGGATGGACACGAACATGAGGGCTAAATTTAAATGATGCCTTGAGGACATAACTGAAGGTACATGCTGTGAAAGTAAAAAAAACACTTTATAAAAATATACTAGATGAACTGCAAAAACAACATAGTTACTCAGTAAGAATTAAGCAGGGAACAGTGTGTGACTAGTAATAGATGGAATTTCCAGGGTTGACAAGTCTGTGTCTGTGTATTGTTCATTATCCAACTCAATAATCCCTGTTTAAAACTTCATTATGTTGTACTGTGGACAAATGTATCACATTAAAAGAAATAAAAGAAAAAAGTAAAGATCGTCCATATTTTAAGGGAAAAGAAAAGAAATCAATAAGTTTAGTGAGACACTCAGCTGCTGACCTACATGTTAGGCCTGGCCCATCCCTGTGGTAACATGTACTATCAGGAAACAGTGTTAAATATTTAAGGTTTTAGACATGGGATGGCCCGTGTCCAAAACTAAAGTAAAAGAGCTAAGACTGAAGGAAAAACCCCTGATGCCCAATTATTGATTTAGCTGAGCTACAGGTTGCAGAGTTTTGTGGTTGGTAGCGATTTATAATGTAAATATTAACTACACATTCATCATACATACACTGTTTACTCTGGAAATGTGACATTTTGGGATTTTTGCATTAATGTGAATGAGTACACTGAATACTCAGACAGCTGATTATATGATTAACCATGCCAGTCTGCTAAATTAATCTGCATATTTAGAGAAATATTAGTATATCGTACCATCTCTTATTTTCATCTGTACCAATGACAACTAACTACACATGTGAAAGCCCTGCAGTGTAGAGACAATCACCCACACTTCAGAGGGACACACAACTTTAGAACTGTCATCTATGATTTCCAGGCATCTTTGACCTTAAATGACTTTTGATATGTAAACATGTTCCACGTCCACTGTAAAACATAAGCAGGGAATGCAGGGCAGTCCCGTTCGCCCGGTGTGCTGACTTGTGTGCTATCGAACAATAGACTAAACAGGACACCTTCACAGTTCACTGACAGCAGAATTACATATTAATTGATTACCCGTCAAACTGAAAGGTTTGACGGGTAAGAGTCAGACCTGCCAACCTTAACGAATGCTGCTACATTATGATGTTCGGTAGTCTGTCTACAATGATTTATCAAGTTTTAGGCTTTACATGTCATTATTACATTTATGACTCCTGATTTAAATACAAAACCTTCAGGGAAGCTAGACCGTGGTTAGCCCTCTTAATCCAAAACCCCAGCCAAAATCTCTTGTCATGGCTGCAACAAGCCTGTCGTTTGCTACAACTGAGCTTTTTTGTGGCGTTAAGAGTGCAGCAGTTGTTAACCCATCTGTCGCTGCTTTTTACTAGATAACCGCACTGGGTTGCCCTAATGTCAAGCAGCATGTCTGGAAGCGCTGGCCTGCGATCTCGACTAGCAAATATTAGCTAACCGAACCTGCGGGTCAAGCTAGCCGTGAAGCTGGTCTCCTCGCCGCCACGCAGTGAAACCTGTCCAGTAACTATGTCTCTGCAGATACACCCTAACTGCGGCTATCCGTGTGTTGACACAGACGCTGATACCAACAGACATCACTCTATTTACCTGTATTGCGGACCGGCACCATGTGTGAAGCCGAAATAGTTGCTTGCAGCCATCTTGGCATCTCCGATACAGTAACTGCAAACAGCAGCGGAGCCGTCGAACGTCAAGATAGTTCACTCCTCTACTGCTACTGATGGTAAGGCTTCTCTACAACCCCGGAACTGCGTGAGCAAAACAAACATAAACCACTCTCTCACATACGTGATGTATGTTATGTATGTATGTATGTTATGATAACACACACGACGAAAATGGCGCGTTAGGGCAGAGCGTTATTACGGTGTCGTTTTATAAAATATATATTCGTTGTTTTCTGCAAAATAAACAGCCTCTCATCGTTCGCAACCACGGTACGCATGCGCAAAACAAAGTAACAGCAGGAAATGAGATTAAAAAAATAGACAAATTAATAGGATTTGAACTAAATCCACAAATCCAGTAGTCGAAACATAAACATATAAAGATAGATAAATAACTCTTGGTCTATTTTTTAATGTTATGCTAAACCTTTTTAAACGAAGGCGGAAGTCGGAAGGAAATCCTCTTGCTTTGCTTGCACACTGTCGCTGCTGTGGAATGAATGGTTGGGTGGCGTGTGCGTCTGTGAGTCACTTGTACTGATGATTGACAGAATATGTGCTCTAACGTAAACTACGCTTCCAGCCAATGAGTCAGCTGCCAAAACATCCCGTTCAGGTCCGCTTTTAACCCCGTATGAAACTGACAGTAGTAGTTTTTAAATGCCTTTCTCATAAGAAGTGACAACTTGAAGATAGAGGAGACAAAAATGGTGTGTAAAAGAACAGGGACTAAAGTCTTTGGTCTTCTTGCAGGGAAACTATTGAAATAAAATGATTAATGATGTGTGGGGAGTTGTAGTCTAACATGTATGAAAGAAGCTGCAGCCAGAGAGAGGGAGGGGAGAGTCTACAGATGGAGAGAGATGCTGTTGCCAGGGAACAGCAGCCACATAGGCGACCACTGAAAACAACAGCAGAATTATCTGTGGGAGAGAAGGAACACAGAGACCCGCGCTTATTTCCTACCAAATTTGCTTAGGGTTAAATAAGTTGCCTCCATGGAGGGATTTGGATACAGTGACTCAAAGAAGCTTTTTTTTAATTGATATTGTGGTAGTCAAGTGTATTTTTTGTCTGAATGAAGACAGAAGAGCAGAGAGAGAGAGACAGATCATGATGCCAGAGCAGATGCATTCCCGTTAAAGGAATTTTGTGTCTTGGTGGTGTGGCTGTAGGAGCAGGGAGGCAGGCTGTCGGCTCGCGCTTCACGGCCAGGCTTTTCCCCAACAAAGGTGGTCAGACGGGGAGGAGAGGAGGCGGGGGGAGTCCAGAACAGAGGTGCCTCCTGTCTCCGGGCACCTGCTGCTGGCTAGTTGCTGATATCGAGGACACTGTATGCCTGTGTCAGGGCATGACTGTGTGAATTAATGAAGGGGAGGGAGGAATTTCAGCTTGACCCTATGCTTTTCTGTTGATGTTCCCCTCTCACATCTTTGCATCTGTGACTGAGACGGAGGAAGGCGCTCAGGCACCGACCAGAGAGAGAGGGATCTGTGGGGATCTCTCAACGCTCATGTGAGTACTGCCACTGATTTATATACTGGCATAAAGCTTAGAATGCACATTAGGTTGTCCATTAATGTGTGAAATCTATTGTTTTCTATTGGATGTTCCATTTTGGGGTGACCTAAAAAGGCTCTGAAGCCATTTTTGTGCTGCACATTTAGGGGGCAATCGATTGTACTCCTCTTGCAACACAGCAGAGCGGGGGAACGACTACCTGCACACCAATCAATTACATACAAATATGTATTTTGCATAATGTTTATGTTTTTATTTTTAAGGGAAAGGTCAGTTTGGCTGTGCATCCTGAATACTCATTATATTATGTTTTCCACAAAATCATATCTGATTGATACCTATTATCTCTGCTTTGCTCCTTGTGTATTAGAAGAAATGACTTATTTCCTCTATGCGAGCTTTGGCTGTCTTCCAGTTCACCCAGCCACAAGTGCTGCTGCCAAAACCACCGAAACCGCCCGGTGTAATTAAATCACAGGAACCCATGTTGCATTATTTCTCTTTGTCATTATCATACTGGGCTGCTCACACTGCAGAATATGAATTCCACCCCTCACCTTCAGCTCCAGTGTAACATAGACCTGCTCAGACACACGATTTGATCCATGACTGGAGAACTACAAACAGATCAGGAGTTGAGGTCTAATTTAACACCCATAGCACTGCTGACCCATGCTACTGTTATTAATGTATGTATTGTTCTATAATTATGTATGTGGACATCAGTGTTAAATCATTTCGTGCAGAGGAGTGGTTAATACCACCAGTAAATACACTCAGTCAGGATATTAAAGCATTAAAGACAGACTGAAGGTTATCTGAAGTGAAGTTTTTCTTTGAGTCTTGTTAGTGACATAAAGCCCCAGTGTGAATAGAGATCAAAAGGCAGCAGTGTGGTGGGATTAAGAAGCAGTGAGGGAAGGATTATAAGCCTGAATGTCGTCCTCCACACCAGCTTCTTGAATTCCACGCTGGAAAAAATTCTGTCTGTAATATTTGAGGAGAGCTGAGCAGAGAAAACGGGCTCTGAGTGGGTCACATGCCTCTCACATGTGCCCCTCTGGGCAGGGGGATGAAAACCACGTGCCCAGCAGTGGTTTTCAAACCCTAAATGCTAATAAACCAATGTCAGTCATTTGTATAAAAATCGCACCATGTGGGCTGTTTCAAACACCTGTTTCTGCAGTGCAGCCATGTCCATATACTACCGGTAATTATATTTGACATTTTCCCTGTGTGATTGTTACTAAACAAACCTTCTCCTCACACCTTCAGGCCCCTGCTCTCCTCTCCGAGGGATGGGCACCACAGAGGCAACTCTACGCATGGAGAACATGGAAGTAAAAGATGAGTGGCAGGATGAAGACTTCCCCAGGTGGGACCCTGCATCTACTTCTGCATCATTAGCATCAATTAAACTGTTATTCCTCTTCTATACAGGCTGGCTGATGCTAAAAAAATGATAACTACTAGACAAAAGGTGCTCTTATGAAGCATATTATTGCATTTCCATCTTCACTGTATCCTGCTGTTTGGCATTACAAAAATATAAATGCATGTCATCAGCTGTTTTCAGTTTTGTGACCCTTTGGATCATTTGAAAATTTCTTGAAATGAAATTAAACCATTTAAATTATTTAGGTACAATACCTCAACCACTGCTAATAACCAGTTAAGTATTGACAAATTCCCCATTACGGTAATTTGTTTTTCATTCTGGTTCTGTATTTATAGCACTGAGAAATCAATGTATTTCTGGCAGCTGTGGGAGTAAATGTTAATGTACTCATATAGAGTTACAACTCACTTCAGATTCTTGGTGGCAGGCTCTGAAATGCAGATGAAACAGAAAACCTGAGGATTTTGATCTTGATTTGACAAGACAGTGAGGTGAATGGGATCAAAAAATAAGCAGCAGAAAGGTGTGTTGACAGTAAGCATGAGACTCCTTCCTTTCTTCCCTCCCCCTTTTCCTCCTCCTCCTCCTCCTCCTCCTCCTCCATCGGATGGGGAAGCAGGAAACCAGGGAGCAGGTGCAGCTCTGTCTGTAAATGGTCTCATGCAACGTCATGTGACGTAAGAGCAGCCAACGATCAACAACACCATGCCAGGAAAATGGTGGCAGGTTTTGTTTTGAGGCAGAGACTAAGGAATAGCCAGCAGCGCATTCATTAATCTGAGAGATACTCTGCTCTGTGATCAGCTGAGAGAGGACAGGGAATGAGTAAGCGCTACGCACACAGATGTGAGGTTTGAAAAGCTTCTTTGCATCGGCTTCGCACAAAATCAGCTACCTCCAGAAGGTAAGCATCCTTGGTCTCGTGGTGATTTAAAAGGACAATGCAGCTATGAACAAAAGAGGCGAGGTTGCTTTTGTTAAAAGTCAAATGCCCCTTAGTGCATCTGCATAGTTATTGAAAGGGCGTCTTTTTGACAAAGGAAGTGTTGGACCAGGGATCACTGCAGGGGTCCTCAGGGGGAAAGAGTCAGACCACTCATCAGTGTCTGTCCCTCTGGGCTAAAGCCAGTGTTGTTGGCTCAGGAGGAGCACACACTGTCCTCCGGCTGATGGGAGGATGAGGCGGTTAGGAGGAATGCAGCTAAGACTCTTTCTGCTGAAGAACACTGCACTGCAGCACACTGCATCCTTTTTTTTAACTATTTGCCTTCTCAGTTAATTGGTTCTGCTTGCTGACAGGAGAAAGATGCATGTGCACATGCAAGCACATTAAATTACATACTTTGATATAAGCAGACAGAGCAACATACGCAGAGCAGACAGATTTGTGACCTGCTGTCTGCTTCTCTGGATGTCAACAGTAAATAAAACAGAGATGCACCACTTTGTTTGTATGCAGAAACACACTTCTTTTCTGTCTTTTCTCCTCTATTTCTCCTCCCCTCCCTCTCTGCTCTGACTCATCTCTGTCAGCCCTCTAATCTTCATCTCTCCCCAGGGAGAAGTTAATAACCATCTCTTGTTCTTCTTTTTAGTGCTTAGCCAGATCAGTGACAAAACCCACAGCATCACAGCTCCATTGAACAACATCCTAATCACACTGTTTATTGTGAGGCTGTAGTTTTAAATTTACAACTGACTTGCTTTGTTCAACAGTACTGATTTATTGCTGTATGCATGTTTCTCTCCAGACCACTACCAGAGTACGGAGACATGGATCCTTCCTGTGGTCTCACAGACGACAGAGCCTGTAAGTAACTCAGACAACCGACTACTAGAAATGAAGAATTACAGATCCTGACCCACCTTTCCTGCTCCTCAGCTCCTCCTAACTCCCTGAATGTGAGTCCACCTGGAGGAGGAGGCGGCAGCGTACCATCATCCCACAGGAAACGGCGTACGTTGATTGCCCCAGAAATGAATCTGTCCTTGGATCAAAGCGAAGGTTCTTTGTTGTCAGATGACTTCCTGGACACGCCAGACGACCTGGACATCAATGTTGATGACATTGATACACCAGATGAAACAGACTCACTGGAGTTCATCACCAACGGCAATGACCTGGAGTGGGAAGGTGTGTGGCGCAGCTGTCATTTCTGATTTTAAAAGTAGCATAAAAAATAAGACTGAAAGCATTTCAGCATAATAATATCCACCATGCTACACTGTCCTTATAAACACACTGAGTGTATGATCCATTTAAGGGTTTAAACATTTAACTAAATGTCTTCTGGAACCAGAACTATCCAGCATAATGTGTCTTTCCATGCAGAATAAAATTCAATATCTGGTTCTGTTCTTGTCCAGACGATACACCAGTGGCCTCAGCCAAAGCAGGTCCTGCTAACGGGTCAGGGGAAACGGGTGAGGATGGGAATGCCAGCAATGGACGCCTCTGGAGAACAGTGATCATTGGAGAACAGGAGCATCGTATCGACATGCAGGTCATCAGACCTTATGTCCGAGTCATCACACACGGAGGTCAGTGATGAAGAATGAACAAAGAAAATCTGAGAAATATTCCAGTGTTTTTAAAAATTCAGTCAAACATTTATGTTTGTAACTCAGCAACCTGAATGTTTATTGTTATAAAATTGAACTTTTGATTGTTTACTTTCTCCTCAGGTTATTATGGAGAAGGCTTGAATGCCATCATTGTGTTCTCTTCCTGTTACCTGCCTGACAGCAGTTGTCCAGATTACCACTACATCATGGAAAACCTGTTCCTGTGAGACTTTCAGTCACAGTTAACTTTTTCACAGTATGTACCAAAGTAGGACACCTATAAGGAAATGTTCCTCCTCTGTCCTCCAGGTATGTGGTGAGCAGTCTGGAGATGCTTGTGGCTGAAGATTACCTGATCATCTACATGAACGGCGCCACTCCTCGGACTAAGATGCCTGGAATCAGCTGGCTCAAGAAATGTTATCAAATGATTGACAGAAGGTACTGAATAAACAGCTCTGATAGCTTTAAAAAGCTTTTAAAAAATGAGATTTTGACACATAAGTGTTCAAAAGCATGATATTGATACTGGTAGATGTCTACTGGTAGAAGTTGAGTGTGCCCACTTTGTAAATGGTTAGCTAAACCTGTTTTTATTTGTTTTTGTGGCAGATTGAGGAAGAACCTGAAGTCTCTGGTCATTGCTCACCCCACATGGTTCATTCGTACCGTCCTGGCTATATCCAGGCCTTTTATCAGGTAATACAAATGTCCCGCTGCCAAAGGGAAACACTAGAATGTTGTAAGTTTTTTTGTAAACCTGAAATATAAACAACACATCCACTGTCATATTCTGCAGTGTGAAGTTCATGAATAAAATCCAGTACGTCCACAGTCTGGATGAACTGGCAGAGATTGTCCCCATGGAGCATGTCCATGTTCCAGAGTGTGTGGTGCAGTAAGTATCTCTGACAACTAGATGGAGAAAATGAGCTGCAGGAATGAAACTGCCCACAGGCTGCAGTAAATCCTGCAGTAAAATTACTATTCATGTAAATCTAACTAAGAGCAAGTCGACTGTGATATTATTATTTAAAATAGATGAATGTAGTTGGAAGGATTTACTGTGTGATGTGTAAGTTGAAGATGTAATGGTGTTATTCATTTTCAGATTTGATGAGGAGAGACTTAAAGCCCGGAGGGAAAGGTAAAAATGTGTTCATAACATCATCTTCTAACCCTCATATAGAACGGCTTTCAATGTAAACTGCAGCTTTAGCACTCTGAATTAATTGGCTACACAAGAGTGCCTTCATATTCTCTACTGAACAGAAGCATGTTCAATAACTCTCTCTCTCTCTCTGTGTGTGTGTGTGTGTGTGCATGTGCATGTGTATGTGTGTGTGTGCATGTGCATGTGCATGTGTATGTGTGTGTGTGTGTAGGATGGAGCAGGAGCAGAGACAGCAGCAGCAGCAGCAGCAGTCAGTCCCACAGGAGCCAATTAAAAAGTCAGAGAGGTATGGGAGGATTTTTAGATTGTGGGTGTTTAATTATTTGTCCAGTATCCTGTAAGAATCTTTATTTATTTGTTGTTTGTCTTTTCCAGGCCAAAATCTATGCTCGTAGGTCAAGGCTTATGAGAGGGGCGGAGCTCTGAAGGTGAATGTTCTTTTTACCTATTTTAGTCACACGATGTCTCTGTACAGGGTTTATCTCATCTCCACAGACCATTGATAACACATTGCTGTATCATGTTTCTATATAATTCAGTGGTAAAGGAGAGATTTAAACCAGTGCACTCTTATTTTTTCATCATATTTTATTTATTTTTTTAAAGAAAATGTAAAAATTAAAACAAACAGGATTAAAACTTGGACCTTAATGACTACAAGAAAAAGAATAAGTGTATGAAAATTGATTATAATTTGTGGAGGGGCTTTTTATTTTGATCCTCTCTTATATGACTTGAGGTGAAATATTCTCATAGGTTTGTCTATTTGTAAATGTGCAGACAGAGATTAGATGTTTTTTTTCTTCAGATGTTCCTCCCTGTTTATGAGGTGAGTCTAATTTTTTAAGAGTTTAGTCTGATCTTCATCCTTGGATTGATAACAGACACAAACCAAGGTTATTAACAGCTGTTTCCCCTTAGTTTATAGATTTAGTTCCTTAACCTTACAGACAGTGACACGTATATTGATATACTCAGTATATGATGCTATACTTAGGTTTAAAAAAAGTCATATCCTTTATGTGACAATAAATATTCCAGTCTTATCCAGGGCCTCTCACCCATTAAAAGCTGGGAAAGGTTAGTGACCTAATACAGGACAAAGAGGGTTAAGAGAATAAATACTCTATATTTAAAAATAATATACTTGAACACCCAGCTCCTGTCTGTGTTTCCTGCCTCTAGTTTTCTGGTTCCCTGTCCATCCCATTAAGTATTTGTAAGTAAGTAAGTAATTTGTAAGTTTGAAATCTTCCACCCAGATCTCCAGCTGCAGCATCAGGATTTCTTACCTTTAGAACTGAAAACATACCAGCAGTATCCCACGCTGACTATTGTACTATTGGTCATGTTGTATAGCTTCAGTATTAAATTGTTAATTAAATACATATTAAAAATGTTGACAATAAATAAAAATAGACAAATTAGCGACTGTGGGATAAAGGTCATTGTAACTCACAGTGCCTGTCCTTTAGTCAGATAAATAGTCTCACAAACCTTCTGGTCCAAAACAAGGAGGCCCATCAGGAAAGCTCTCTAAACACACTCCCCCTGAGTGTTAATGAGACAGTATGAGCTGGTCTGAACCAGCTGGCTGAAGGATATTTTCAGGAGCATGTTATGACTGTATCTGATCTGTCAGTCACACTGAGAAAGGTTAGAAGACGGAAACAGCGGTGATGATACTGCATGACGCCGAGTACAGATTTTGCAGATCAATTGGGCTGAGTAATAAAGGGGAACACCTGGTTCTTGGGTGAATGTTGCCTTGTATAGTGTAAGGGTTAACTACATTTGATTCTCTTTCTATTCATGCAGGGTAAGATAGGAGGAGAGCATGACACTTTCATAAGTTTGAGAGGCAGAGGACCAGCAACTCATGTATGTCCCCGTTTGTGCTGTCAGAAGGACGATCTCTCTCTCCCATAGTCAGTGTCCCTCCTATCCGTTCTTCTCTCTCACTCAGAGGGGTTTATATCCCAAATGTACAGAAGAAAATGTACAAAGGAAGTCGCTGCTGTTTATGGAATCTGATATTGAGCTTGTTCATGCATTAACCTCATACTGAATATTTTTATTTGTTCTCCCATGTTGTAATATCAGCTCAGAAAAATAACAGGCAAGGTTGGAAATAATACAATAAATCAACCAGATTAACAGAAAGATATAGATTTGTTTGACATTCATGCTGACACATGAAATATAATGTGTGTGTGTCAGATACATATTTTATTTATTTTTACCTAATAGCTGCTGTATCTAAGGCCTTCTCTCTCTCTCTTTCTGCTATCTGGACATTTGTAAATGTCTAAATGTACTAACACTCACTGGTGTGGGGCTCCTTTCTGGTGTCATTATGCTCTGTGAAGTTTACTCTGTGCCCTTCCACCTGTACTGTACTATGTGTTGAGATGTGCCTCATTCATCTTCAGTGTAAAAACAAAATGAGGAAACAAAATGAGAAGAGCCCTGGTCGAGCAATACTCCTTATTCTTTATTAACTTTGTTTAAAATCTGTATCAAAACTGGCACTAATGACAGCAAAACACATGAGAGCTGATGTTTACCTTTATAAGCTGCATGTTTCTTATAGCCCTTTTCATGTGGGAACACAAAAATAACATGTTTGCTGTAGCTGTGGAGGAGATTTAGATGGCAATGATGTTTTCATGGTTTGATGGATAACGTCATCTCCTCTGTTTCTGTGACATCTTAATGCATTTGACATTGATTTTCTTTCCTCCTGTCTTCCATTCGTTCAGCTTATTGTAGCAGGAAGACAAAAGATTTTATTTTTGTAAAGAACATAATTGTATTATTGTTTTTGCACTATTGGTTCTAACAACTTTGAATAGTTTCAGAATAGAATGTGTTTTATGTTCAGGAGGTTATTTTTAAGCTAATGAGCATTTGTGTAGCGGTTATTAGGATATGAACACACTGAAGCATCTTTGGTCTGTTTATAAAGTGCCATCGCAGTTCTGATGTTGTGTTGCCTTTGTGGAGCAGGAATGTTTTCCCCTCTGATGAACCAAACCTTGTGTCTAATATTTATCATGCTTAAAGGACGACAACTGCAGCTCACCTTTGTCTTTTGTGGACTGCTAGCTCAACTGAGTGCCTGTTTATTGAAAAAAATTGACAGAATGTAAAGTTTAACCCCTTTACTTTTATTTGGGTAACACCAATAACATAAGCACAGCGCTGACTGATAAGGGCCTTTCCAAAATCCAAACTTTGACTATAAAAGCACAATATACTCTGTCTGTTTTAACACCAACTCCTTGCCTTTCATTGATCTGCTGTAAAACATTTGCTCAGATTTAATCATCATTTGTTGCTCTGAAGTTACCACATATCAGCTTGTAAATATGACTGAATAAATGGTTCCTCCAGAAACCCAGTCTGTGTGTGTATTACAAACCATCATGTTCTATGACATTTACAGGATGTTTGCAGGTTTGTGAGTTACTTCCAGGGACTGTTCATGTGTAGAAACAAACCATGACACACCACTTCACAGCTATTTAATACTATATATACTACTTCCTAAGAGTACACATGTAATACATTACATGCAAGGAAAAGCACATGTTTGGGTATAGTGCACAGAGGTCCTGACATGAGAGGGCAGACAAGAACCACAAATCAACTCCATTCGCCCTTTGTTTCACACTGATATAACGAATGTGTGAGGCATCTTGGTTCTCTTCTTAGACCGGTGTGAAGGTTCTCAATCAGGTCAGGACCTATGAAGTATTAAATGTCAGCTGGACAAACCCTTATAAGGGTTAAATGAATTTTGACATAAAATATTTCTGGTTTGAGTCCATTGCTAAAAGTATTAGCTTTCCATTATTTATGTGTCAAAATACCTCTTATAATTTAATATCTAAAAGCACAAGATGGCCATATAGAGTCACTACAGTCATATAGGAAATGCTGCCTGTATCTGGCTGCTGTCAGCCTGGGAATCCCAAAGCAGCTATCTGTCTAGTTCTTGGATTAAAGTGAATCCTGCATCGTCACTATAGCCAGAGAGCTGTCACATGAATCAACCACAGAGATAATGATGGAGACAACTCCTGACTGTTTGACCCCCTGACCTCCAGCAGGGGTACATGCACACAAATAGAAACATGCTACCGTAGTTACAGACGCACATACTGAAAAGGAGAAGCAAGCTGTGAACTCTGAACTGCATTTAAGGAAGGTACAGAATGGTGATTTACATCAGAGCAGTTAACCCAAAATTGAATGTCGTTCTGTTCTCTTAAAATATTCACACTCCCTGTGGGAACATGGCTGATAATAAAACATCAGGCATACTGTGGATTGTTCTAGTTCAGAAGATGTGACATTTGTCCCAGTTAAACAGACCATATTTAAAGTTATAGGTTGCTGCTTGCTGGATCTAACACACATCACTGATTTTAACTATGATTGTATATGAAAAACAAAGCTTTTGATACTTGATCTATCTATCTATCTATCTATCTATCTATCTATCTATCTATCTATCTATCTATCTATCTATCTATCTATCTATCTATCTATCTATCTATCTATCTATCTATCTATCTATCGTTGTATCACAGGGTCAAACATGTGACCATTAAGGCCATGAGATTTGTGCTCCTGCCAAATAATGACCCACCAACTTTTAATATAGTTATACATTATATAAGCAGAACTAAAAGTCAAGTGTCAGTGTTTTTTTTTTTTTTTTTTATCAGACACCATCAATGGTAGTTTTCCAGCACTCATCAGGTGATGCTCTGCTGAATGGAAGAACACTACAAGCCGCCCATCAGCTGCCTCTGTGACGGACAGCAGCAGCAGCAGCAGCAGGTGTGTTAAAGATGTAAATATGTGACAGTTTGCGGGCTATGATTGGCTGCCGTCAAAGAGCACGCCTCATCACTGGTACGCCCCTCTCCCCCTCCTCGTGCCTGCGTGTGTGGTGACGCAATGGGACGCAAGCTGCATATAAACCGTGGAGGCTTTCACTCACAGTTAATGGAGCAGTAGAGAGGAGCACTTTCAGACTGCAGCTTGTTCTAAAAACTTTTTAGGCGCTTAAAATAGTTGGATTTCATTTTTTAACACATTTCCGACTGTTTCTTCAGCCGAACAGGAAAAGAAGTTGATTGAAGATGAAATACATTATAGGAATTGGAGGGTATGTTTATGTTTTTTTTATTTTCTTATCTTAAGCTAACAGCTTGTTCTTTGCTAACGTTTACACTTTACATCTGTTTCTGTAAATATTACTCTTTTGGCGGACAAACCGGCTGATTAGTTGAATTACACGATTTGTGTTGTCACCAAGTTATTTTTGCAGCGTGGTGTTATTGGGTGTGGAAGTTTTTTAGGTCGGTACAGTGCTGCAGATACGCGTATATATTTTGTAAATGTGTCTATCGTTAGCTTTTAATCGTTTGTCATCATGCCGGTGTGCTCGTTTTATCAGCTGCCCGCCGGTTTCTAGTCACGTCCGGTCTGCCTGGTTTGTTGTCATAAATCGAGCGGGACTTTTGAAAATTCACCGCGAGAGTCGGCTTAAAAAATGGAGGGAGACTTCACTTTAGGGCTGACTAGAGCAAACACAGCTTAATCTTATCATTTAGGCTTTTAAATAAGGAGTGACACAAAGGGTTTATATTGAGTTTCAGCTATTTTTATGTAAACATGTGGATTACGTTCAGCAACCAAAACAAGTTTGTTTACTAGGAGCTATAACCTCACACACACACACACACACAGATCTATAGTCACACAAACACACAGAGATCTATATTCACACACACATTAAATTCAAACATTTTTATTTTTTACTAATCATTTTCTAACTTTTTGTTTACAGAGTCACTAATGGTGGCAAAACCACGCTGACCAACAGACTGATCAAGACTCTGCCCAACTGCTGTGTTGTGCACCAGGATGACTTTTTCAAGGTGAGATTTAGCTGAGTTATAAGCAAAGTGCTGGTTGTTGTTTTGGCTACTTTTTTCTTTCTTGAAGACTGCATTGCATGTGAGAAAAGTAGTGGAGTGCAGCCATCCCCCACCCCTTCTTTACAGAAGATATGTAAAGGTCCCTCATAGTTAAGCAGAGTACATTAGCTGTGTCTCCTTCATTCCTCCCTTTCTTTCTTCTTTATTTCTTTAGCCATAGCCATATAAGAAACTTTAAACTAGTCTCTTCTTTATTTTATTTGTGATTTTTTTTTCTGTATTTCCCCCTTTTACAGTATCACCGTTAGATTTCTTAAACTTTTTTCTAATTTATAGTACACCTGCCTTCTTTTGTAAATTGCTTGCTTTACTCTGCATGCTCTTAGCTGCCCTTTTTTGTTTTTTCTCTCTATTTCCTTGTTTGGCCTTCTTACTCTGGCATGTGAGTGGGATCTGCAAGTATTCAGAGCTGTGAGGTTGCAGCAATGTTTTATTGGTGACTGTTATTTCAGAAACCTGATCAGATAGCAGTCGGGGAGGACGGCTTTAAACAATGGGATGGTAAGACTTCACTGAAGACTGCCAGTGACTCATTGCTTATATTATTCAGACAATACCCCCCTTCAATATAATATTCCCATGATTACACATATTAAATCATTGTTAACAAGCCCATTCACTATATATTACAGTGTTTGCTCAAATTAAATCTAATCTAAAAAATGTTCTACCATCTTCTTTTCTTTCTTGCTCCACAGTGATCACATCTTTGGATATGGAGGCCATGACCAACACAGTGAAGGGCTGGATTGAAAACCCAGTGAAGTTTGCCCGTTCCCATGGTGTCACGCTGTCTTCCTCCTCTAATGCAGCCAACCCTGATGAGCAGATCCACATCCTGATTGTGGAGGGCTTCCTGCTCTACAACTACCCGTACGTGTTGTTTTTATTCTCACATTGATGTTGTTTAAGTTTATCAGTTAATATCTTTGTGTCAGAGTTCAGTGTGAGGAGGAAAAGGACATCTAGTTTTCTAGAAAATTTAAGGAAGTTGATGATAACAAAGCATTGGGTGGGAAATGTTGTGTCACATGATCATTTTACAAGCATCCTATTGGCTGATGTACACGGGTCCCCTGCGAGCACTCCTGTAGTTAGAGATAAGACTTTCAGCAGAAGGAGCCTCTTAGTGCTACATCAAGGTAGCTGCTGGGTAGTCAGTACGCTGTGTGCCAGTGAACTGCATGCTGCAGAGCCAAAGATAAGGGACCACATGACCAGTTGCACAACTGTACTCTTTTACCCTAAGGATGATGCAGAATTGTGGATCACCTTGATAATTAAATTTTGTATCCCCCCACTAGGCCTCTGCGGGATGTTTTTGACAAGTGCTATTACATCACGATACCCTACACTGAGTGCAAAAGAAGGAGAAGGTGAGCAAACACAGAGATTCCCTAAGGTTGTTGTATTTAGAGTCACAGACTTGAATGTATCATCATGACATTGTCAGTGTACGTTCTTAAACTCTGTCTTCATCTTTTTCAGTATGAGACAGTACACTGTTCCTGACCCTCCCGGCCTGTTTGATGGCCATGTGTGGCCCATGTACCTGAAGCACAGGAAACAGATGGAGGACAGCGGCATTAATATTGGTATATTTCAGATGCTTTGAGCACGTTTCTCTGTCTCTGTAGCATTTTCAGTAACTGGTCATGTCTTTGTATGGCTGCAGAGTACCTGGATGGTGTAAAATCCAAAGAGGAGATCTTCACCCAGATCTACGAAGACATCCAGAACAACCTGCTTAATCGTTTATAGGTAAGGCTGAAGAAATGACTGTGTTTAATTTTAACTTTTCTGGATTTTGTTATGCAAGTTTAGAAAAGTTTGAAATTTGTCAGTAAAGTACATTAAATGTGCACCTGTGAAAACTTGTCTAACCATATTTTTTCTGTTTTGCAGCAGGAGGACTTCATCCCTGTACATATTTTGTAAATAATCCTAAGGATTCTTTTTTTATGATGTTTTTTTCTAATTGTATTTTTTGTAAATAGATCAGAACAATGTTTATTTATCATTGTCTTGATGTCATCTTCAAATGCTCTGTTTTGTATTGATTGAACAAGATGTTACCGTTGTTAACCAGTTGATTTTTTTGCCAATCGCATTCTCATGCAAATAAATTTAGTAGTTGCTGTTAAGAAACAGTAAATAAAACATGTGTTTTTATTTTAAAGCCATACATCTGCAGCTGATGTTATCCACACACACATATATATATGTATATGTATATATATATATATATATATATTTCCCAAAATGGATGCATTTGTAGATGAGTTATGTAATAGTACTGGATTTTAATTGTTAGCTAAGACCTGGGAAAAAGTATATATGTATATAAGTATAAAGTTATATATGCAAAGCAACCTCTAAACAACCCCTAAAAAAGAGTTGTGACATTGCCTACAATCATATTTTTATATATTTGTGTTTGGAGATTCTGAACAGGAAGTGCCACTTGTCAAGGACAAGGAGAGCTGTATCTGCAACTTGATCATAAGAACCTGATGGGGACTAATTGTTTATAATTCAAAATGGCTTTCAACTATTAGTATAATCTAATTCCAATTTGCTCACATCTATTTCTGACAAAGTGGTTTAAAGGAGCATTTCCTATCTGTCCTCCTGTCCTGTGTTTTATCTCTGAAATATGTCTGCTCTCCTCAAGTATATGCGTAAGTAGGTCACAGACTAACTGCAGGATTTAGGCTATTAGCACTAGATTTACAGCTCAGGAGGCCCATGGCACGTGCTGATATCACCTCTGTTTCCATAAGTATAAATAGGCCAGAATAATTTCCCATTTCCCCTAAGGCAATACCTTGTACTGTCAGACACATTAGGGTGGACTTCAGTGTACCATACAGCCAGCTAAGTATAGAGCAGGTCAGTTAGGTCTGTGTATTTTAAGCATCCTCATTTCCAAAGAGTACAGACGTCCAGTGACGCTTGATCACAGGAGCAATGTAGCATTTGGAAGTCAAAACCAGCCCAGGGTTTGTCCCTGATTCTTTGACTTGGTTTGAAGTATAGAGTTTCACATACAGTTGGGTTCTGTGATTAATATGCAATCATTGAACAAAACTACACAGGGAATGATTGATAAGTTGGGAATGATTGATAAGTTTTTGACCTACAACAGGAGATGAGTAATAGAGTAATACAGCTTCTGCTACAAGCATGTGCAGGTCAGGCTTAAATTATCACACAGAAAGTTTGAAGTTAATAATTTCTGTTTTATTTCTGTCACAAAAGTCCAATGACCCCCAAATGATCCAAGATATATTGTCACTGTACCCTTAGGCCTACAACATGTCAGGAGAGAATCTGCCACCTGTAACCATGGATAACCATTAAACCAACTAATTCCTGCAGAGAACTATCAGAACAGTGGAAACACACAGGTTAGAGCCAAAGCGTCTTCTAAGGCATTCATCTTCGCACTCATCAGGCTTTCCAGTGGCGAAATGACTCAAACATACCAACCTTTCTGTTGACATCTATTACAGTAACAAGGCCTCTTTGATTTCCTCATGACATCAGCTGAATGTACGTGTATCTATGTGTTATGTGCGTATGGAGTGACAAGGTGATTGTTGTGACTCTCTAACAGGTGGTCGTGGTCGTAAACCACACTGGCCTGGCCTGCCGGTGCTAAAACAACAGCAGTATGTGTGATGTTGGCGAAAGTATGCAGGAAGGTGAATCTGTTCATCGTGGATGAACTGGGGACAACACAGCAGGTCAGGGGAATACGTGAACATACACATGTCAATGAATGCATGACTGATCACACACACATGCGGCGAGTGTGGAAACATAGGGCACATGATTCCAAGCTGCTTTACAGTAAAAACAAATCCAGGCCATGTTCCTGGACAAACATGGCCTCATTACTCTACAGCTCGACCTGATCATGCGACTGAAACACGCCCATCAGCAGTGTGTGTTTTGCAGTGTAACTTTGGATTCCTCCCATTCTTAAATGCCTGTTCTGAGTGCAACTGTGGGTAACTTCAATCAAACTGAGGTAAACACCCAAGTGTACAAGCTTTAATAGTATCATCATCATCATGTCCCTACTAAAGAAGACCGCAAAATGTGATTGAAATCATTAAAACTGTTTAAATCAGATCTTTGGCTCTAAGTCTTTCAAGATTAAAAAATGAACCAAATGTTAAGTTCAGCTTGTGTTTTGGATTTCTCTCTGTGTACATACAACACTGAGGTTTACTGCATACAGTGAAAAAACATACTATTATAACATTAATATGTAGCCTACACTCAGATTTGCCACATTCAGAGTCTGTAGGGGAGCATAGTCAGTAGACATTATGCAGATTAAAAATTAATATTAACCAAATAAACTACATCAAAATGTAATCCTAAATGTTGCTAATTAATCTGAAAAAAAGCTATTCTGAAAGACTTTACTTACATTTGTACATTTGAGCATTATTTCAGTTGTTAGTCTTAGTCTATAAGTTGTAGTTTACATCTATACATACTCAGACTGTTGTGCAGTTTAAAAATGTATTAATATTGGGATGTCACAGTGACAGCTGACCTTGGAACTGATATATTTTGCCATCACTTCATCATTTTATCCAAATAGATATTTGCATGAAATGTTGTCATAACTGGGATTGTTGAGTTTTATAGTCACAGTGACCTTTGACCTCTTTCACCACTAAATTGTTAAGTTAATCAAGATTATAAATGTAGTACCTGTAATGGAGATTTTAATTGTTTGTGTCAATATCATTTATCAATCAAAATGAATTTGTAATGTCTAAACACACAGGGTTAAAACAGAAGCCTGTCTCTTTAACATCCAGCCACCATGACAGGAATCTGAAGCCAGTCTTCATTCATGGTATCAGTACCCACATGTGGGAGTCAGGCGCAGGACGTCAGCCTGGCGGAGAAATCACACTCACACACCCCCTACTTATGTTTCTCTCACTTACTCATGTGGATTCAAACTCGCAGAGATTACTGAAAGGTTTGGATTGCCTGCCAGGGTGCACGAGTATATTTAGAGGAGGGTTCCTGTAGTGTTTGTGCAGAGGCAGACAGCAGAGGTTTTAATACACTCTGACCTCTTCTAATCCTCACTGTGCTTTGTCACTATATTTAAACAATTTCCCCCCGGGGATCAATTAAGTATTTCTGATTCTGATTCTGATTCTGATTCTATGCAGTGTGGACTGCAGGCCACCGGCCTGTCTGCACATCTGAACAGCCGGAATGACTGAGAATGAATGGGGAGAAAAGAAAGGCAAAGGTGAGGCTGTCTATCCCCTGCTCCAAAGACAATCAACATATTTATAATGAAGGGAATGGAATCAGCAGCAAGATGCATCTCTGCAGCCTTATTGTGGATGTTGTGGTACTGTTTGAAATTTATTCAAACTATATTTAAAACACAGGCAATGCTTTGTGTCTATTAATGTTTACACACCAATGCAGAAATACTGCACAGCCACTAAGTAAATGTGATGAACAAATCAATGTGTGGATGTGAAAATATGAATGTTAACTACTAAAATAATGCTTTAAGAGAAATAAAGAAAGAATAATTCAGAATAAGACAGATTCTTGAAATATAAAAAAATACAGCAGTGAAATCTTTAAAATTTGAACTGCCCAGATGTTCTAGACGTTTCTGGATCTTTTAGATTGTCTGGAAAATGCTCGATTCTTCAAAATTGTGTGATTCTAAGTCGCACAGAAGCAGTGTGTTGATTGTCTCTGTGTGAGGATACACTGCCATCGTGTGGTGAAGAGATGTACATGGCCTCAATGTGGAGATAGACCAGCCAGAAAACAGGCAAGCACGGTACGCACAAAGGACTTTTATTCTCTGCGGTGTGCTCAGTGGGACAAATAAATAAAATTTTAATGAGGAAAAATTATCACGGTGTAAAAATGTTCACAACGTAAATTCTGATCTTTTGACTTTTTTGTTAAGCAGTAAGTTGTGTATATAGCTTCTTACTGTGGTTGTGTGTGGCACGCCACGAACTCCCAAACCACCGCCTCTCTCACTGGTGTTGCTGTGCGCAACTGCGTGACGGAGTCAAGTGTATTAAAAACACCACCTCACCACCACCCATGTCACTCTCAAATGTTTTGTCGTTAATGTCTCAGTTTTTGGAGAGACGTTATCGCATTGGTACCATGGAGAAGTTTGTGTTTGTGTCGCTCTGCCTGCTGGATGTCATGGTGTGTTTGGGTACCGGTCAGCACCATTTACGCGCACCGTGGAGACATCGGATCCAGTGGGAGAATAACGGTCAGGTGTACAGTTTATTGAGCACCGGGACTCAGTATCGTTTACCTGCACAGACCAGGAGACGCACCCAGCTCTTACTGACCACCAAAAACCCCTTTAATCCAGTCAACCCTCCTGCTGCACTCAGTCGATCCACTAGAACCAGGTCGGCACAACTCGAAGACGCAGCTGGGGGCCACTTTCCACAGAATGACCACAGTCCAATCGATACGTCGATTCTTGGTGCGGACGCAGATCAGTATTTGCTCGCTTCTGGGCGCCCTGGAACGCGCAGTCAGTCACCGGCGCGCCTTGAAACCACCAGAGAGCCTGTGCGATACCACCCAGTCCAGGAATCATCTAACTCCACCGCCATCCAAGAGTTCTCCGGCAGCGGAATCCCTCGCGGAGGCCGAAGTACACCAGGGGGTGACAGTAGTGCACAGCGGGCCAGTGCGTCACCGGTAAGATCACCAGACTTTACGCACAGCTCTGCCGGCAGGATACGGTCTGAAGGTTCGGATTCAGCTTCTCGGTCACCGGACACATCCCCGTGGATCGCCATGGCTGAGGACGGAGGGAATCCACGCCGTGTCCCTCAGCAGACCAGTTTAGGAGACACTCGGAGTGTCCACAACGTACAAAGAGCGCAATCACTGACCAGACTCACATCCGAGTCCGGAGTCTCTCCCACAGCGCTGTCCAGTAACGCCGTAGAAATACACTTTCCTCGTAGGAGACAGGATACATCACACACGACGGAAGAGGCGAGTGACCCAAGAGACCCGCACAGTATTCACCACAGGAACTCAGTTTTCTATAATGTTTATCCACCAGACAACAGAAACAGGATCACGCGTCCTTCACCAGGAACCGGCTATGGAACCAGGTTTTTCCACAACGGTGAGACCGGCAGAGGGGACAATGTCAGAATGAGACATGCACTATGAAAATAAAGAGGAACACATTTACCAACATATGATATTATTCAGAGTTCTCTAAACTGAGCTGGTTGTTGTCACGGTTGTTAAACTTGAGACCTAACACACACACACACACACACACACACACACCCTTTAGGTTAAGTTATAGTTTGATTTTTTTCCAGGTCTTCCGGATTTGGTTCCTGACCCTTACTACATCCAAGCAGCCTCTTACATCCAGAGGGTACAGATGTATGCACTTCGCTGTGCTGCTGAGGAGAACTGTCTTTCCAGGTATCAATAAACTGCATCAATACATCAATAACAAACAAGTCTGACACTGAAAGAAGCTGAATCAGAGTAACTCGATTTTGGCCTTAACAGATATTTTAATTTGCAGTGTGATGAAATGTTTCCTCTATAAAAGTAAAGATTCAGTTAAAAGATAACCATCAGTATTCCTTTGAGGCTGCCACCTCAGGATGTGTGCTGGCCCTCATCCCATTTGGACTCTGCAGCTGAGTGACAGAGCGGCTGCACACAAACCTGGCAAACACCCGAGATTCTCTCCTCTGATCTAAGCAGCCACATTGCCAAGTAAAATAAACCCTGAAATGAAAGGCAAAGGATTTCTGAGGTGAATTCAGAAGCTACTGAGGCAAGACCAGAAACCACCTCTGCAGTAAATCATTATGTACTGGCGAGTGAGCAAAGACGGGGAGTCCTACTGTATGTGCAGTGATTGGGGAGCAGGTGGTGATAGGGAGTTAGTGATGTAACAAGAAATAAGGTTGAACCAGTTGATCCAAAGCTGTGCAGTCAGTGGTTCATGGTTGTCTAAATGTCAGCTCGTGATGAAGATGATAATTATCCGTCAGGTCTGCGTATCATCCGAGTGTGAGAGACCTCGACTACAGGGTTCTGCTGAGGTTCCCTCAGCGAGTGAAGAACCAGGGAACAGCAGACTTCCTCCCACTGAGACCCCGGCATGAGTGGGAATGGCATAGCTGTCACCAGTGAGTCCAAACAACAACACCATACAACAACAAAAACACAACACATTTCTACAACAGTAATAAAACCTAAAAATAAGAACTGTATCTAACTTTTTAGAGCTAAAACGTATACACAAAATTAAATATGGGCTGACATGTGGAGGTTTCCTCTATACCTTTAGAGTAAAGTTAACCTTTGCCTCCTGCTTTGAATCTCTCCAGGCATTACCACAGCATGGAGGCCTTTAGTAACTATGACTTGCTGGATGTCTCCACTGGACAGAAGGTCGCCGAGGGACACAAAGCCAGTTTCTGCCTGGAGGACACATCGTGTGACCCAGGAGTGCGACGGCGCTTTGCCTGCACAGCTCACACACAAGTCAGTCTATGCTAGTTCACTCACTACTTAGTTTCAATCATTAGTTTGATTGCTGTTGCTAGGCAATCAAACTATTCATTTGTTTATGTTTTTATGTTGTTTGAAGATTTATCAATTATTTTAATACCACTTGCACAGGTTCAAAGTGTAGAAACCCTTAAGTATTGTGACACTTGTCCATTTACTGAACTGCAGTCAGCATGATGGTGCTCCCTGACACAGTTTACGTTATCAATCAAGCTAAACATAACTATCTAGAGTTGCATTTTTTTCATATGGTGTTGTAGGCAGACAGCAGTTTGTATTAGAAGAGAAGCTAGTCTGATTTTTACACTACAATACATTGACATGTTAAAAATTATAAAAGAGAATTACAAATCTGTCAATACATACATTTGTTATAAAGTCTAAACATAGAAATCATCTTGGTTTGTTTACGTCTCAGGGTTTGGGTCCTGGTTGCTATGATACGTATCATGCCAACATCGACTGCCAGTGGATTGACATCACAGATGTGCCACCTGGAAACTACATACTCAAGGTGGGACTGGAGATCTGATTTGTAAAATGAGATGCAGCATGGAGTGCAATCATCTTTCTGAATTGTAACAGCTCTTTGTGTTGTTTGTCCAGGTGACAGTAAACCCCTCTCAGCTGGTCCAGGAGTCTGACTTCTCCAACAATGAGGTGAGGTGCGACATCAGGTACACAGGAGGCTACGTCCAGGCGAGAAACTGCAGGATCGTCGTGTAAGTCGGGATACACATTCTTCTCATTTATGTGATCAGAAATAAAGTGTGAGTGAAAGCTCATCTCTGATGTCTCTTGTTTCACAGGAGCTGACCTGACTGATGACACCAAGTCATTTTTTTAATGTACTGCTGCTGCTACTCTGTAATGCAGATGTTTGCTACTTTATATAATAATCTTTATATTTGTGTTGTATTTTAGTTGCAGCCTGGGCAGGTGATTTGTTTTTTATTTAAATAAAAGTCATGTTTAGTGTATTTTAAAGCAATGCAAGACTGAAACGTTGCAATGCACAGATTAAGCTGGTGCTTATTTTGTAAACAGAACAGAGGAAATTTATACCCTTTTAAATGTTGACATGTTGTGACTGTATAGATATATACTGAGTAGACAGTTTTACAGAAGGGGACTTTTTACTGTTCAAGAGATGTGCAGAGTTTTTTACAATAAATGTAATTTGAATTTAAAAAAAAAAACAAAATGACACTAATGATTGATGTTGTACTTGGAAATAATCACTGTTTATAGGATAAATTGAACAACATGATGTCATCCTCCTGCCCATTAACACACACTGGGAACCATTTGAGTGTGGCACATTTCTTGAGTGCTTTTGGAATAACACTCCTCAGAGAAATACCTGAAATTATTGCACTTAATGTCTCGGAAATGGCAGCAACGAAACACAGCATTACACACTATGAGCCTGTTAGAGTGGCTGACAGATTGGGAAAACATTTATTCATCTGGTAATAACTCCATGTTGGAACGTCTTGCTCCGTTTACACTTTGTCATTGGATGTAGAAGGGACACTGGTGTCTGGTGTGTGTGTGGAAATGTATAACTAATCACAACTTTACTTCCTCTTTGCTCCTTCTGTTTGCCATCCAGCACAAATCCATTGCCTCATGTTGTAATTAATCTGTTTGAATAACCAAAAAACCTTCAGCTAAGTAAACCTAGGCTGTCATGTTGTCAGAATTAAACATGAGTGGCTGGTGCTTCAACAGAAAGCTTTTTGTGCTTCTTGTAAAAGGGATAATTTCCTTGATGAATAAGGAAGCAGCTTCAGCTGAGGTCACGGACTGTGGCCCATTCACAGTTTGCCCGGTCGCCCTCCATCACATCGTCATGGTGAAAGTTATAAGCATGAATGCAACCATCTCCATGTATTATTTCTTCATGATGGTGGTAAAAAGTATCAGAGATGAGATATGCATCACCTCCTGTACTGTATGTACACAACACCCTGAGCTTGAACCCCCTCTCCCCCCAAACATGGCCTCTCCTCTGAGCCCACTCCATCTTTGGGCAGGGAGGCCCAGAGGTGAACCACTGATGTGAATCTGAGTGTTACGGACGGTCAGGGCAGAGCCTCCTCCGCCACTCCAGGTGCTGTTTGCTCAGGGTTGGCCGACGTGCTAATCCTGCAGGGTGTGCAGAGCTGCTGGTCGCCCCTGCTGGAGATGGCGAGGAGGGGAGAAATTCCACAGATCCCACTGACGGCTAGGAAAACCCAACTGCAAACTGCTGACATCAGTGGCTCCGCCATTAAACCATTCTTATCGTGGGCTGACCGTCTGTGCGGCTGTGGCCAAAGGGCTGACCGTCTGAGACTGTCAGTCAACAAGTGTCAGAGCCAACAGGCTAGACTGCAGTCTATGTCTGCTGTATGAAACGGTTGCAGTTTAAATGACAAAATGGCAGCATTAACTGATTTAGTGGTCACTTGAAGGTGGCATAAACAAGAACATAACCCACAGACACCAGGCTGTTTTTATACCAGGCTGTAAACATGTTTATCTATGCTGTGGACTTAGGCATATTAATATGGAGTCCTATGGGCCCAGCGTCAAGTGTCCAATTGTGGAACTCTCTAATGTGAAAAAGTAAGTCTGGACTTTGTGTGCCCACCTTTCACTTTCCTTGAGCTCTAATTTGGTCTCCACTACAATTTGTCAAATAAGAGAACAACGTTCTGTGTGTGTGTGTGTGAAACTTTCAATAACTTCTACAGGGTTCTTGTTGAACCATCAGATTTGTCACACATTAACCCTTTTACATTTCATATAAACAGTAAATCCATATGTCATAAAAGGTTAAGTGAAGCTTTAAGTTGAATTTCTGATTTCTGTCTTCATTTGTGATTGAACAAAGTTTTGTTGACAAAATAGGACACACCGTGTGTGCATTGAGGTGTAATAATAAACCTTATTATTCAGATGCTAGAATATCCATCAGAGGTAATTCAACAGATTCATATGAATTCACACCTCAGCGCCATTAACAGATACATAGGAACATAATCAACAATGACTAATAGACCAGAGATGTGTAATCATTCTGTTAGTCAGCCAAACTGTTGTGTAGAAAAAAAATCCTGTGCTGAGTATTATTTTGAGCTGAGATGAACAGATTGGAAAGCAGCTGTTCAAAAAAAAAAGACGAAAAAAGACGACAAAAAAAAAACTGTAAGACACTCATATCCACTGAAGGCTTTTGGTCCCTGTTGAGTGAGTAAAGTCTGGAACATCAACCTGTATCATTAGTGAGATGATTTGACGCTGATATTGTGTTTCTCTGTCTGTGTTTGCTTTTGGGTTGAGTGGTTTGTCTACAGCTGTTTGTGTGAGCTGAGGTGAAATGACTGGATGTTTTCTCTCCTGATGGAGTTACACAGCCATTTGAAAGAGAAAACCATGTTTACCTGGGCAGGACAAGGGCACACTGAATCTGACCAGTCACACATCATTAGACACTCTAAAGCTCACCCTGTTTGAAGAAGAAGAATGTGTGTCTAATGATGGCTGTACTTTTCCTCCTGCAGCCGCAGTGTAAACACCTAAATACTCAGCAGGCTGCCTGAGTGAAAGCATGCTGTTATTAATCCTGTTATTGTATTATTTTTGGACTTGGGGAAATAGGATTGGACGGGGAGGTGGTCCGGATAAAGAAGAGGAGGAGGAGGGTGAAGAGAAGGGTGGACAGGTTGCTGTGGTTATTTTCGGTCTGAATGTTGCTCCTGTTGTTTTATGGCTTTTACACCTGAGCGTCACACACTGTTAGGGTTTCACCTCTCGTACCAAACATCTGTTCACCGTCACGCTCGATGAGGAGGACGCTTTGTGCCCCCACAGACGTGCAGACATGAGACTGCTGCTGGCGTCTCCCTGCATACAAAATATTGTTCTACTGTGAAAATGTACACGGACACATTTGTTATGGGAACATGTTACAGGCTTTTGCATGTATGTGTGTGATTTGTGGAGTCATTGTGTAAAACAGACAGGGCAACCTCAGACATGAGCCAGCCGAGCAAACAGAACATGGAACATGGGCTATAAAAGCTTCCAATTCATCCACTTCCATCTCATAAACCACACAATGATTATTCAGCACCTGTGCAGTGAGGAAAGACTGATCCTGTAATGGTGAGATGTTAGTGTCATCTGATAGCAACTCATAAATTTTAAGAAGACGGGATGTGAACTCTGCCCTCTCACCCTTACACCTGAACATGACATCCCTGGCGAGACATCCTGGGAAGCAGCCAGACAGTGAGACAGAGAAACCAAACACACTTAAATACACAGACACACACACACACCATGCTCTGGCTATTCTAAAACACTAAAAACACCCATTCACAGATTTTTTTCCCCCTAATGTGCAGCTTTTTCTGGATGTTGTCTGGATGATGTTCTGGAAGACATAGCATCTATGGTATTTATGGTATTTTAAATTATTGTGTGTTAATTTTTTTTTCATTCTGTATGAATGCATCAAATAAGTACCTCCACTGGTTCTGATTCTGATTCTTCTGATTCTCACACAGTTTGCCTTGTTACCATGGAGACGGATCTGCCGACATGTGACCTCAGTGGGTTTTTGGTATTTAGTGGAAGACCCTCCTGACAACATAGGGTTCCAGATAAATTTGTATCCTGAAAGAGAGAACGCAACAATCAACATTGTACTTTAAAATAAAGTTAATATTAGTTACATACGAATATAAATGTTTATTTGGGGCATTTGTTGATACATTAAACTGGATTCAGACATTCTTCAGACACTACCATCCTTTAGAGATAATACTGTACACATATGGATGAGAAAGGGCGACACCGTGTGGCCAAACATGGCAGAGTTCGTTTAATCTACGTACTTATACTTACTACTACTATATTTAAGTATACTACTTATACTTAAATATAGTCTATCTCTCATTAAAGACGACCAGACGAGCAAACAAAACTTGTTTTTACGTTAAAACAAATCGTATTGATGTTTACTAAATTATTTGTATTTTTTTCGTTTTATCTTTCTTTGCCGTGTGACGCACCGTGTGACGACATTCACAGTCGCCGGGAGAACCTGCCGAGCCGGGCTGCTGCTCACAGACACACTGCACAGCAGAGGAGGAAGAGGAGGCCAACATGAGTAACTTCTGTGCTTTTAATGTGGCGTTTCTGTTTGTATACGCGCTGATTGCAGCGTCTGTCCCGGCGGAAGCTTCTGCTGAGCAGACGAAGACGGTGGAGTTCAACGTTAAACCTGGAGGAGTGGTGCACACATTCTCTGAGGGAATTGTAAGTAACCGCAATAAGTGTCTTTATTTTTACCGAGTGGACCCTTTGAACAACACCACCTAGACACAGAGCTACAATTATACTAAGACTGAATGGGCCCCATCCGCTTTGAATTTTAATTAAGTCGAAATCGACTGTGTATGGGATTGCATTTCGCTCTATTGTTGACGAATTAGTCGATAATTGCCACAACAAACGCAAAAAATGATCGTTGACATTTTTTTTGTTGCTGAAGAGATGTACTTCTCTCATTAGGATGTGTTAAATTTTGTGTTTTGGACAACAAAAGTGGAAAAACTACATTCCGCAGGTTAGTTGTAGTCGCAGCCTGATGACGACACGGCCTGTGAGAGGCTGACACGTCGAGGCCAGAGAGCCACAACGGCTCCATTGATTGGATGAATAAATGTGAAGGTTTAAACCGACGTCTGTGCATTAATGACTGCGTCTACTCACTGACTGTTAGAAGTAATCATATTTATCTCTCTTTAGTCATTGACAGTGTGCAGAAACTGGCAAAACAATAACACAGCATGCATATCAGATTAGTTCTTGCACATTCTTTAAATATCTCATCATAAGAAACTACATTAATGGTGGCTCTTGGTGTGCCTGGCCAGTTAATGTGAATTTGCTGTTCTGGCCTTTGGCACATTATCAAGGATGTGGAACATGTTTGACGGCAGCAGCAGCTACACCCGTTCTGATTCCTCTGAGATTCTACGTTGTAATCAGGCTTCCATCTTTGTTAGTGAGCTGTCTTTCCCTTTGTGATGTTGTGAAAGTTAAATTTCTCATTCATTGCTCAGTCGACACTGACACACTAACACTGCCAGGTCAGCAAAGTCTATTTGATGTAACTGATAGAATTCAAAAGTCATATGCGTCTCTAACTTTGCACTTACTGGTGTTGTATTTCACTGTTCTAACACAGAGGGAGTATGAATGCTCTTTCACGTATGCCTCACAAGGGGGAACCAATGAGGTGAGTGTCTCTGCCTCTCTCAATGCTGGCATCATATTATTGATTATTGAGTACAGCTGGTTTTGGACGTGTTGAATATTCTTCTGTTTCTCCGTAAACCAGCAATGGCTGATGAGTGTGGGCCTGAGTGATGATGACAGACTGTTTTCCTGCTCTGTGTGGAGGTGAGACACACACACACATAGACACAGTCATGCTGTTCTGTTTTTGTGAAGACACTCATTGATATAATGCATCCATTACCACTTATATGAGTGCTATACTTAATGCATCTGTAATTATGGTCTCTGTGTGTGTGTGTGTGTGTGTGTGTGTAAATTTCCTTATCAGAGGATGATGGTTTTTTTAGACATAGAAACTCATTAAACACAAAGGCAGCAACGTTGTGAAAGGATTTCTAACTACAGCTATAATTTAGAAGAAAATAAAGGCGGTTAAATTTGCAGGGGATATTACTTGGAAAAGAATAAAATGTGCTTCAGTGTCGACTAAATCATCCTGCAGATGCCAATCCACTGTGTGTGTATGTGTGGGACACATCCTCCAAGACAACCCCCTGTGTCCCTGAATATAGTTTAATAACTGCACTTATATTGGTGTGCATAAATATAGAAGACAGGCCTCACACACACACACGTACGGGGCTGTCTATGATAGGACTCTACTTTAGCTCGGTGACCCCGATGCTAAATGTGTCATCCCTGCAAATATGTCCCATCTGTGCCTCCTCACTGAGTCACCTTATTGATTTTAGTTAATCGTGACAGTTGCAGAGGAAAAACAACCCATCAGACCTCTAACATCGTGGTCTAAATGTACTCGTGTGTGACACAGGCTTAACAAGCGAATGAATGTATGCTAATGACTTAATGTTGATAACAAATATTTCTTTTTCATTTCTGCCAGGCCTCAGGGGAAATCATACCTGTTTTTCACTCAGTTCAAAGCCGAACTCAAGGGAACCAAAATTGAATACGCCAATGCCTATGTAAGTATAAAGCAACACAATGACTTTGGCTTTTAGCAGCCATGTTGGCATTAATTAGTTTTAAAGTTGTCTCCTGATCCTGGTCATCAGCAGGGATCAACAGCTTGCTGGCCAGCAGCTGAATAAAAAAAAAAGAGTTTGTAGTAATTGATGGATTTTATTCCCTTCTGCTGAGTTTCATATAATAAAATCAATAATGGCATTCAGCCATCCAATATGGGGATTAAAGTAACCTCATACAACATCACATTTGTCACATTTGCCTCTCTTTTTATTCAGAGGAAGGTGAAACCTAGATTTCAATGCAGATCTGTCTTCCTGCCAAACTGCACCACAGTTGGTGCAACACACCACAAACCCTCTGAGGCTTTGCTCCGCAGCTTTTCTCCCACTGAGTGATTAGTTTGAATGCTGCTCGCGTTGGACAGAAACATGCTCACAGGACTGTGCTGCCTAACAAAGGCGATCCGTAGTAAAGAGTTTCTGTTTGGTATTTCTGTGCTGTTAGAGGCAGCCTGTCAGTTTAGAGATTAAAGCTACTGATTCCTAAGGCCAAAATCATTTTATAGAATCTGCACAAGTGTCAGAAAATAAAGGGAAAACAGAGATGATGGACATTTATGCATAGCCTGCATATAATAGACCATCCAGCCATGTACCAGCAGCACAGCAGTACATGTGTCAGAGTCAGGGAGACAGGAGAAGACAGGGAGTTCTCTGTCTTCTCCTGCTTCTTATATTTGTTCTAGATCATATAGCTGCTATACCGCGGTCACCTTCGACACTTTGACTTCTGAGCCAAAAATCAGAAGTTCCTATAGAAATAATCTTGACGTGAACCAAAGGCCCAGTGACATTACATCTGTCTGTGACAGACCAGGCGAGCCAGGCTCATAGCTCTGTTGGCCACCACATGTAAATCCGAGCAGTGATTATCAGGGGAAGTCAGGGACAGACACATAGACAGACACATAGACAGACATTCTGTGCTTATAAGTGAGATTTCAACTGAGTGTCTGTGGAAACATTCGTGCATAAAATTACAAGTAGGTAGTGATGCGTGTCCACTCAGCAGTTATCTTCCTGCCAACTCGACTGTGTGTGAAGTGGCGTGCTGTCCCCCCCCTATAGAATTACATGTAAAGAATGCTTTGGCCAAAGAAACAAAAAAACAGATGACTGGTGTTATAACAGACACACACAGCGCGCTCTTTGCATCTCTAGTTGAAGTTCAGAACACACACATGCAATGACATGCTTTTTACCACAAAGAGAGAACACAACAGAGACATGTCCTGGAAAGCATCAAAAAACTGGACTTTATTTTGTTGTCCTAGAAAATAATTTCCATCTTCAAGTTAAGAGCAAATTTCTGCACCACCTGGGAGCTGAAATGATATTTGGATGCCGGGTGATGTTAGAATGGCATGCTGACAAAAACTGCATTACAACATTCAGAATGTCCCACAAAGCTGCAGGATTTCAAACAAGTAAGCAACAGGAGATAGTGTTTGCGTAATGCTCTTACATATTTCCTAAATGTAGCCAGAATCCACACACAGGATCTTGTTAGCTGATTATAACTTTCTCGTCTCTTTTCAAACCACACCGACATAACGACGTTAGAGTCAGAGTTTGTTGTTGTCCATTGTGGGCTACTGTAGAACTGTGGTGGTGCACCATCCTGGCCTCCACAGTAGAAGACTGAAGGGCTCATTATAAGGCAATGAAAGGCAGTTACAGGTGATTAAACCGTGTTCCATTTGTGCTAATAGGCCTTCTCTAAACACTTCAATTCAATGATCTATTTCTTAAATTGTCAATAAATATAATATTTTTTTCTGCTTGATTAATTTTGTCTTTCACTTTATATTTTGCCTATATAATAGCTCCATAAGTCCTACACTGCAGGATTCCTGTACATGCTAAAGATTGATCATTACCTGAGAGACAGAATGTACCTGAGCACACAGTTCTCAGCAGAACTGAAAAAACACACCCTCCTCTAATACTTACTATACTCCTCATGGACTCCCATTATGTGCTCTGCATGCTTCTGTACATTTTTTCGATCATTTGTCCTCTTGGATGGCTTCAGCCATTACCTCAGCCGCCAACACTGACAAACTAATACAAACCGAGATAGACGAAGTAAAACTTTATTTGTTTTTTTGACAGTCACACTCGGACTCACGTCTTTGCATGTAATGTTTGGTGGAAGGTTAATGTCTGGACTTTGTCTGAGCTCAGCCGCTTTGTGGAGTTGTACCGTGTCTGATGTGGTCGTCTGTGAAGCGGAGCACACCTTGACACGCCTCCTTCCCCCCACAAGGACAGTCCTGACACTCTGTCATTAGTGAGAGCACATGTTTCCTCCTCCTGCTCTGGCTCCGTGCCCTGCAAGCAAAAGACAAATGCACAGAAAATAACTTGGCTAAATGATGAGACAAAAATAACCTCGCATACACAAACACACCTGCCACCCACCGCGCACAATATCTCCTTGACCTTGCCGTCACATCCTCATATTTCCCTGGTCCGTCTGTTGCATTTTAAAATAAAATGTCATCTGTGCCTCTTGTCCTGTTTTATTTCTTCATTGTTTCTTTTCCTCTCCCCCCGCCCCCCCCCTCCTGATGTATGTTCACAGTCTCAGACAGCAGCAGCAGGACAGAGTGACGTGCCTTTGAGGCCAGAGGAGTTTACCATTGGAGAATCAACAGGTGAGAAATTGATTGTATTTCAATCAACTCCCTCAGTTTCTCTTTCTTTCTCTGTCCGCCTCCCTCCCCCTGTGCCCCCCCCCCCCCCCCCCTCCTCCGTCACGTTGCAAGTTCCCTGCTGACTTCCCTCTAAAGCATATGCACCAGCTGTGAGTGGGCTGTCATTTGTCCCTGTAGCATTATTTGTTGTTTTTCAGCTTCTGCACAAATCCCCACCGTGGCTTCAGTTCCAGACTATGATTAGCAAGATTTGACAAGTCACACCAAACAGTAATTTACTGTAACCGCCATTTTCAGCAGATTAGACACTACAGTACAGGGGCTTACAGCAACTATCACAGACTTAAGGATAATCCCATCAGACAAAAACACTTGCAGTCATGATTACCAGGGAACTGTAGTACAGTGTATAAATGACATTTTACTTTAGTTGCAAAGTGTGTCAGGCATCAGCCTGCAAGTAAACCATCTATTAGGTTCATGGTTAGAGTCTTCACAAGGGAAACTGTAAGTGTCCAAACTGCACCACCTACAGGACAGGAACGTAACTGTAGGTTTGCACTAAAAGACACAATTTTTAACACTTTGCACAGCCTCTGTGTGTGTTTTGTGTGTGTGCTCTGTAAAATAATTAGTCAGATCAAACACCATTCCTCTTGCTGGTATAAATTCATGCTCACAGGCATTGTTTGTACGACATTAAATACTTGGAAACGCTCAAGAACTTATCATGAATACATTCTCTTTCCATTTATTTAGAAGCTGAATTTAATGAACCAAACATAACGAATTCTTCAACATTTCAGTTTCAGTATGGGTTCAGTCAATCACATATAACATTTAATTATTAAGATTTAGAGGAAGTGGGAGGCTAGCTGTTTCCCTTTGTGAGCTGTCTAAGCACATGCCTATGTCCCACGTTGGGAAGTACTTTCTCTCAAGACGAGCCATTTTTGGGAATGATAAGAGTGCAAACAGAAAAATAATGTATGCATGCATCATTAATATTTCAGCATTGGTTCAAACCTGCAGTGTTAAGAGCATGTTGTTAGACATCAGTATTTATGAAGGCACGTCAACATTTTTGCAGACTGTCTGAGTTGTTCTTACTTTAAATGTTTTAATGTTCCTGGACATGAGATCACTCCTCCACTGTGTTCTGAAGGACAGCTGTGAGCTGAGCATACCCAAATTACTTTCTTACTTGGCAGTAAATTAAAATGTTTTTCTGACTCCATATTTAACACCTTAAACACACAAACAGCACCTATAGCAGTTGACACATGTGCAGGTGACACAGTGCCACAGTTACAGCAACTCGTACCTATAGGCGAATCCTACAGACCCTGATCTGCTGATGCTACTTTCCCTGCCAGTAGGCACTGCAGGTTAGGTGGGACCACAGGCCTGAAACTGCTGGCTGTGCAGCTCTGCAGGTGGAGGATGCTGTTTTCAGGCAGAAAAGGGGTGGTGTGTCCTTGTTTTATGCTGTAATATTGTCTTAGTGTGAATTTGTTCTCTCTCCTGACCTCCAGTGACCCACAAGGACGGAAAGTTCAACGCTCAACTCTCCAAGCTGACCGCCATTGGACGGACGCAACGCGATGAGCTGTAATTGTTTGGAAGTCGTGACTTTTTGACCAATCAGAGCATATTGATCAGCTCCGAGTCAGAGTGTTTCAGCTCAATGAAGAATGGATGTCTTCCTGAGTGTATTGAAATACGTCGATACTGAAGTTGCCTCAAGAGCACTCAATACATTAATTATCTGTTAGTTCCTTACCATAGTGGATTCATACTACGTGGGACAAAAGATTAAAAATTGAGATTTTTGCCCTAGTTAAAATTCTGCCCTGAAGATAAAGTGCTTCCATAGTTATTTCTTAGCTCCTGTAAGGGTATAATGAGGTTCTGATCCGCTGAGACTGCATGTGAATGTATAGAGGATTGGTGTCTGGGGCCTTGTTGAGTATAGATAACATATTTAGACTAGGGCTGGATTTATCTATCTGTGTAATCCTGAGAGGAAAGTGAGTAATCCCCCTATATCGTCATCATCACACACATAAACAAGTACATTTTCCTCAGAGCGGCTGTTGAGAGAAGCGCCTCAGTCTCCCTCCCTCCCTCTCTCTCTGTGTTTATCTCTTCCAGATAACTGTAAGCACCACATTTGATCCTCCCAAATCACCAATCAGGACCTCTTGTGATACATTTTTGTTTCCTGCTTGTTTTTTTTGGCCAGAAGCAACGGAGCAGATAGCAGCTACTTATCGTGTTATTAGAAGAAGCATATACAGGACACATCGAAGATTTTACAGTGTTTTTAGATCTGAAATCATTATCATTGTAATTAGGCACCTCACAGTCCTGCAGTATGAGGCATGCACACCTGTTCGGATGATAAGACATTCAGCAAAGAGATGCCTGCACATATTCCCAAGTCCCTCTTGAACCCCTTGCTTTCATCTCTCGGTGCCACATGTGTGGATCAGCGAGGATATTGTGCAGGTTTTCAGAAGTGCTTCATTATTACAGGTCCCACCCTCACCGCCTTCCCTCTGTGTTCTCCTTTCTCTCTCATGTTATGAGCAGTGCCGCCTTTATCTGCCTTACATTGATCCACCCCTTCAAGTGTCCAGAGGATGAGTTTGTGGAGATTTATTGCAGATTTGAGGATTCTGTGGATGATATTTGTACCTTGCTTTTGGTCTGGGTGTGGTTTCTCTCGTCTCCTTTGAAGTTGGTTTGTCACCATCAAGGCTCCCTCAGGAAATAGTCACGTCCGGATCCTGACCACATAGAAAAACCAATACACATTACTTACGTTACTTTGTACATTTTTTTGTTTTACTTGTTGATCGTTCTGATTCATGATGAAATATGATGGGGTTTTCAATAAAGACGTGTCGTCACTGTTCTGAACTTGATGTTTTTTGTCTCGTTATGTCAGTCATGATCTGATTGAACTCTCACGGCCTTGTTAAAGGGTAAACATGAAAAGAGAGGAGAAATTTGAGAGCAGACACCAAAGCATTAAATATTCTGAGCGCTGTCGGAGCCGGGGCCACAACGAACGCGGCAGAGAACATTTGTATGCTTCCATCATATCTAAATAACAGCACTAATATATTCATGATTAAAACCCAGTTCGTAAGCAGAATGGAAACGAGACAAGTTCTCTGCAAACTTTATATTGATGTAACTATTATGAGCAAAATTTGCCTCAAAATATATTCTGCGAGCATTCTCAATTAACATATATTGTCCTTGTATAAATGTTTCCATGAGATAAAGAGCTTCCATTGTTTCTTCTTAATTTCTGGGGGAGAAAGGCTTTGCAGGGAGGATCTAGTAAATCCACAGGCACATATGGGAATGTATAGAGCGCTGATCTTTGTGGGCTTATAGAGATATAGAGTCAGGGGGGATTTATTATTCTTATGTTAAGCCCAGAGAAAAGCTACATTGTCCTCTAATTGGCATCAGTTTAGAGTCTATCACGAGATGTCTATCTGGACCTAAGCATGTGTTTTAATGTATATTACAGCCATAAATATGAAACATCTGAGCTCTACTTGCAGAGCATCTCTCGTGTAGTAGCACTTAGTCTCAACACAACAAGCTGTGCAAGGAAGACTCCCACAGATTCTTCTGCTGGTAATTAAAAACACTGTGACTATTTCAGACTTATTTTCAGTTTTGTGGCCTGCTGGAAAAAGATTTTGACACTTTGTTCTCGAGCTGGTTGTTCCATCGAGTAATGCATCTCTGTTGCACAATGGCTCATTGTTTACCATCAGCTGGCTCTGTCTGTGGGACTCAGAGCTGCCTCTATGCTGTCATCCAAACGCCTAACACATATCACTACTGTTTACCATCTGGCACCAGAAGAGAGGTTTACTTTCAACTTTTCCCCCTCACGGTACAGCCATCAGGAAAATTTATTTACACTATCCTGCCAAGAACTGGCCTAGATTAGGATGGCATGCATCAAAGAGCTTTTATCAGAAACATTTTTAGCCACGCTAGCAGCAGATAGCTGGTTGATCCACTGTTGTCCCCTTTAAAACATCTCCTCTGTGTGGGTTGTATGTCACATATGATGAAAGGAAAAACTGCATTTTGTTGTTTTATTAGACTTTTCCCTATAACAAGTAGGTTTGCTGGTATTTTGTGTGACAGATTTGTCAGAATATATTACCTAATATTAGTTTCACTATGCAGCAGTGATGTCCCAGGTATGATGATCAACAAAGAGCTGCAGGAAGGAGTCTAAAAACACAGAAATGCATTGGTAATTTTGCACTTCCAGCAGGTAGGTGGTTAGATGTGGGAAATAACGGCTGTGTTTTATACTACGGCACCAATTACATCTGTGAATTCCAGCCTATACTTCTAGGCTTTTACATCTCTTAAACAAGACAAAGTTAATTAAGTGGCCATATGGGACTACAGAGGTTGGAAATGATGTCATCACATTAGTTAATTAATAACCTGAAGCATCAATTAAGTGATGTTCATCTGTGGGGATTATCTCCCTCATAACTCTTCTTTCTCAACGTGACTTGTGATTTTCAACACTTTTAATACGGTTTCCTCTTATTCTGGTGAAATTCAAGCCTTAATGTGCTGAGGTGACCACCATATGTTTAATCTGACATAATGTGGCTCCATGTCAGCTCTTTCTGAAGCTTGTATGCAGGCAAACGTATTCAAACATATTGATATTCTAGCTTTAAAAAATCAAAAATCTCTCAATAAAATTTTCTTACATTTACGAATAAACCACAAAGCCCCATGTTGGTGCAGAGGCCCTGTGAAGTATGAGTAAATCCCACATGTGTTGGAAATCCTCTCTGGAGCAGCACATATGCATAAATCTCTTATGCTTTTCAAAAACCCACACTGTCGAGCTGTTTTGGGAAATCTGGAGCCTTTTCTCAAAAATCTAAACTCAATATTTTTGTTCTCATTGTCAAAAAAAAACTGAAACAAACCAGAGTATCATTACAGAGAGGACAGCATCGGATGACCTAAATGAATGAGCCATCGATTGGCTCTGCTGTCTTTATGTAATCAATCCGGCTGGCATTCCTGTGTCTGCTGCCCTCTCTTTCCTCATTCACACACCTGCCCCCTATTTCTCTCTCTTTGCATCTCATGACATTTGGAGGGGAACAGATGGAGAATGTGGTCGGGTCGGTCAAGCCAGAGGCAGCAAAGGAGATAGGATTTTTATAACATCAGGGGCTCGGTGAAGGGTACAGCGAATGGCCAGCTGCCCCCTGACTCCCTTGATGGGCACCCTCGGTGCTGAGCTGGTGACCCAGTCAGTTCAGAGCAGCTCAGCCTATTTGATTCTTATCCGTCTTTGCTAAGTTTTTTCATATTTCGAGACCTTTTTTGTCTCTGGATCTATCACAGATCTCTGACCTCGCTTCCCCCGCATGTGCTTTTTCCTACTGCTGAGCCAAAGTAGTCTGAGGTCTCATTATACCATGACTACTCCTGACAGCAATTATCCTCCCCAGACGATGCTGATACATGTGAGTGAACGCGTCTGGCTGCATGGCCTGAAGTGCGCTATAAGAAATAATTTCTCTCTTTGTCTTGTCGTCTTGCAATAATTACAGTTACATTTCAATCTAATTAGGCCTTCTCCTTTGCCCTGTTACTGTGCAGTCTGTGGGGGTCTGAGAGCTGGGGTGCAGAGTGAACATCTGTACAGAGGCTCTTGTTACCCAGACAGATGTTCCAATGCCCTGTGTATGTTCACTGTAGGCACTCTGGAGATCTAAAGAGGGGTAAAGGACATCAGCATAACCAGACTGCTCTTTAGGACATATACTCACCCCAGGTTGCGTCTGCGTCTTGTCACCTTGGAAACTTGGTCTCAGCTCGACTTGGAGAGCATTAAATCACCCTCTGCTCGCTCGCAGACTCATAGCTGGTGCTGTGAATGTGGCTCTGTTCAATCAGCCTCCCCCTCCTGCTGCGTCATCTCACACTGTGGTCGAGAGCAGCCTTCTTTTCTCGGGGTACGGAGGAACTTTGCGTGGCTCCTTCACTTTCTTTGTGTGTTCAGTGAGTCTGTGGTGGGGGTAAGGTGGAGGCTTGCGACCTCTGCGGCCCTGTGTCGTAGGTAGTCTAGCTGTGGCTGCATGTCCTGCAGAAGATGCTCGCCTCTCTCTGTCAGTGGATGTTTGAGTCTCTGAGTCGGTGGGTGGGCAGCTGGCAGACGGAGGCAGGGTGGATGATGGAAAGAGTGGACCAGCAGATGGGAGAAAGCTTTGTGGGGTCCGATAAGATCCCACTTTGGTCTTTACATTGACAGAAGGGCTAAGGGCAGGTGGTGGCTTTGGTGACAGAGGGGAGGAAGGGGAGACAGGACTGATCCTGATGGAGGAAGGAGCCACAGGGGAGTGAGGCTGAGAAGTGGGGCTGCTGGGGTGATGGAGGTTCACTGTGAGAGGGGAAAGACCAGGGGTGGGAGGCCGGACAGGGAGGTGTCTTTGTGGAGACAGACTGTGGATGTCGCTGGTGAGGTTATGAAGATTAGATGTAATGGCGTTATTGGTGACTGGCTGGAGCCCACCCTGTCTGGAAGACGACCCAAGACGGCAAGTGATGCGCAGAGTTCGACTCCTCTCTGACAAAAACCCAGAGGTTATCGGGCACAGCTGCACATTGGGTGGAGACTGGCTTCTGTTAGGATGATCTCTCTTGTGGGTGTCACAGGAGTCCACAGTGCCTGGCCAGCTCTCTGACGGCCTCCGATAGGTGCTGCCTACTGTCGCCTCACTGGAGCTGGAACCTGAACTGTAGCTGCTGTCGCTGGGAGGCTTGGCGCTGTCTCCTCCAGCCTCCTGCTGCTCCTCCTCATTCAGATCAATGGACGAGGTTAGGTAGTCAATCTGCTGCACCACCTAGAAAATACAATACGATATTGATAGATGCAGTCACTTTAATGGCCCAGTTAACCTCCATAAGAGGCTCCAGAGAAAAGAATCACCTGTTTAGGTGATTGTCAGGAGAAAATCCAAAAACAGGTTCTTGTGTGTAAATATTTGAGACAGACAGAGTCTTTATAAGAAACTAAATTTTAGCTACACGGAGGAGAAGTCTCATGCCTTGAATTTAGAAAATAAAGAACATTTCATGTGTGTGAAACTGCTTAGTGAACTACATCTCTCATTTTGAGTCATACTTAATTTTTTTTTTAAAGAACTTGTAATACTTGGAGCAGTTCTCTTTAATCTGCTTGCTTCACTTGGAGTCCACTTCCAGCTTTCTTTGGTTATGATGATGATCGTAAACAGATGTAAAGGATAGAAAACAGGGCACTCCATTGTTTCTACATGTGTGGATCAGTTTACTTTTAAAAGGAGAAACTGCTCAGGCTGTAAAAACAAACAGTTACGCCTTCAGCCTGAACTCACAAGTAAAAAAAATGAACACACAGTTATGTGTGTTTCAGTTTCTGTATCACACTGGTTTGTTTTGTTTCATGGGTGTGGTGGTATGTGAACACTGATTGACTCTCCATGTAGACAATCCATTCAGCACCTCCTTATGCATCCTGTCATTTTTATCTAGGACTCCTGATCTATCAAGTATCAGTAACTTAACTTTACAACAACTTGATCATCTCATTAGTTAAGTGACTCTTGGCAGAGTTCCCCATAATGAACTGGACCTGCAGACATTGGACACGTTGTGTTTACATGGTCAGGTTTTCTAATCTGATTGCTGATAATTATGCAGAACTAATCTCAGTTTTCTGTAGTAAAAATAAATGTTTCTCTCCCTTCAGCCCACATGCAGCTTTAATCTGTAAGTATAATTCAATGTGTTTTAATCAGCCAGTAAATGATGAAAATGCTCATGAAAAATGTGGTTCTCATCTAATAAGTCTGACTGGATGGTAAAAATAAGGCTGTATAATAAATCACACAGAGGCATATTTGTCTAGATGGATTTATCAGTGCAGAACATGTAAAACGCTCAAACACACACACTCAACGGCTTAACACAAAGACTCAGTCATGCTGACACACACACATGTTTGATGATGGAGGCTGGAGAGATTGGAGAAAATTACACTGGGGAAAATGTTTGACCTCTCTCACCACCTGCTCCATGTGCACAGATAAATCCTGGACCAATGCTGGCTGAAGTATTGTTATGTTCAACAACATCTTTGCTGATGTCAAAGGATGACATGATTTGTTTGTGTGTGTTTTGTGCTGAAGCTTTTGAGGGAGGCATTTCGTATTACTTTGAAGTGCATGTACACATCCAGTGACTCTGGGCAGGTGCTGCTTGTTAATGTCAAGATTTCAGATGAGATAAAAGAGCAGACGACCCCGGATTTCATCTGCAGCTCCCGGGAGTGTTTATTAAAAACAACGATTTCTGACCCCTCAGGTCTTCTGGTATCGTGCTGATGAGTGTTGAAAGATGTTTGTTGTGGAGCTCAGTCAGTTTAAAGCTTTAAGTTTTTATTTGGCTTGAAGTTCTGAATCAGAATGATATGGTGTTTTCTATACTCCTCTGTAAGGGTTTTACTGCTGTAGTCTCTCTCTTCAGTAACATTTTTTATAACATGATTGATTATTAAACAAAACAGAGGGTTGCTTCTCATGCAACAGAATGATAAAGCAGGTCTTTAAAATAAATATGTGACCAAAGTCTTCTCTTGTGCCTCATCGCCTTTTGATCTGTCATCTGTGCTGTGAAATTCGGGATTCTTCTATTACAGTGTGGAGCTTAATGCTCTTTCATCAGTGTGTTATTAACACTGTCACAGCCAGGATGATGAGGTCTCTGCTCTTTGTGCAAAGCTTTGACCCTCGCAGATGCAGATCAAATGCCAAGAGGCATTTTTTTTTTGCGTGTCACTTTTACTGGATGAGGCAGAGATACTCAGACATAAATGGATTATAAAAAGCGTCGGACGCTCCCCAGCTGTGCCTGGAGCAGCATCTGTCCATAAGAAGGGAGAGCGGGGGAAGAGATGAGAGGAGGAGAGACTAAGAGTGGAGGAGAGTCTTTGCTGATAATGTCACACAGCATTATCTCAGCAGCCCCTGAATGCATCAGGCAAATGGGGCATAACTATTGTCTCATTCACCTCTGTGAGAATGTATGCATGAAATGAGCGCTGTGATGTGTATGACTGGAAACAGATGACAGAACAGAGTTGGAGAAACACTTTGCAAATTGTGCTGGATTCTTGCGAGCTGGCTGCTGACTTTTTAATGCATGTTAAATTCTGCTGAGGATGTGCATTTGTAGCTTGGCTTGTTATCTGTAAGTGCAAAGCCCGCAAGGTTTTTTCACATAACATTTCCTGTGAGAGGAAAGTGTCTAAATATATAGGAGAGGGTGCAGTATTTACTGCAAGTGTGATGGTTTAACAGATGAAATGGCTGATGTTAAAACTGGTTGTTACCTCTTTCATTTCCTGCTGGACGTCCCTCAGTGCTTTCAGAACCTGCTCCAGGTTGTCCACCACCCGCTTGATTTGGTTTCGAACTACCTTCCTGCTGCAGCTGGCCTGCTTTCTCTGTCTCTGCCCCTCACTGTTTGGTCTCCGCTGCACCCACGTCTGGTTCTGACCCTGGATCGTGATGCACTCTGAGCTTGGTCTCGGCTTTCTGGGACCTCTCAGAGTTGTGCTGCACCCCAGGCTTCTGTGAGGGAGCTCAGTGGAGAAGATGAGTCCATTCAGGGGCCCGTTGAAGCCCTCCACAGGTGGCTCCCTCAGTGCTGTCAGGTCCCTCTGGCTCTGAGAGTTCCTGCTGTGTTTATTGACGTAGCTGAAGCTGGAGCTGAACCCGTGCTGTCTCTCTATTAGACCCTGAGTGTCTGAGCCCAGCCAGCTGGATGAATGGAGGTCTCTCTGGCGGCAGGTGGTCTGGCTGGAGTAGTCCCACACCTTCCCCCTCTTGTCCTCCATGCACACCACAACAGGCTCCTTACAGTTTGACTCCTCAGCCAGCACAGGAGTAGGAGGAGGTCCCACTAGTGGGCCATATTTCCTGACAGAGGTCCCGTCACTCTGTGACTGACGCAAGCCCAGGCGGCTGCTGTGGTTCCTGACAAAGTTGTGGTTGTCCTGATCGGTGGAGGGGGAGCTGTTGCCCAGGCCCTGCAGCCCGTCCCCTGGGCTGCTCTGTGTGTTGGGATCTGTGTCCAGCTCTTTAGTCTGGTTCCACCTGGCAGGACTGTCCTCCCTCTGCTTTCCCAGACTTGCTGGCAGGATGTGGTGCCCCCTCAGCACCACTGGCAGCATCCTCGCCATCCCCACGCCATTACATCTAAGTTCGCCTTTCTTTGCCCGGTCCTTTCCCTGGATAGAGAAGAAACCAATCCCTTTGGCTCTCTCCAGCGGAGTCAGGTTGTTGCGGGTCTCTGAGCTGGGTTTCAACTGTCTGTTGAGTCCCAGGTCACTGTTCTGGTGAGGCTTCAGACTATTGCGCAGCCACGGGATGAAGTGAGGGGTGTGGGGCTTGAAGCCTTTCTGCTCCCCAGGTGCCGGAGACCCACTGTCAGAGAACATGGTGATGGATGATGTCCAGCAGCCTCACAGAATGAAGAAGAAGAGGCAGAAGAGGAACAGGAGGACTCCTGGGACACAGAGAGTTTCCTCCTCTTCTTCCATGAATCCCCTCCTTCCTTTTCCATCAAAGCAGGCTTTATCCACTCTGATGTGAGGTCTCTTCTCCTGTCTCCAAAACTTTTATCTTCTCCGGTCCCACCCTCCCACTCCCCCTTTTCCCCGCTGAAGCTTGTTCCTGATTTTATCGCTGTGTCTTTTTCCCTTTTCTCTTCCCTCTGTTTCGGCTTCTCCTCCCACTATTTTCTCTGCTGTAGTGCTCTCGAGCCCCTCACTGGGCTGGCTGTGGAGATGCCGAAGGGCCTCATTCTCTCCCTCTCTCTCTCTCCGTCTTCTCCTTCTGCCTGCGTCTCACTGGCTCAGTAGCAGCAGAGGCTTCCTGTCTCTACATCTCTCTCTCTCTCTCTCTCTCTCTCTCCCTTCCTGTCTCTCTCTCCCCCCCGCACTGCGCTGTGCTGCCTCCTATCCTCGCTCTTTCTTCCTCCCACTCCCTCTCACTGCTCTAACTCCCTTTCTCTATTTCCCTCTTCTCTCCCCATCTCTGTCTTCTCTCCCGGCTCTCATCTGACTACCCCTTATCGTCCTATGTCTCTGCGACTCTCTTCCCCCCTCTCCCATCTGTGTCACTATTTTGCTCACCCACTCCCCCTCCCTCACCCAATCTCTAATTTGCCAGGGAAAGCAGCTGAAGTTCAATCAAGACGCCAGTATTATTAATCCAGTGTTAGCAAATGTATACCCACGTGATTCCCTGTGCCTCTGTTCTCATCTGATTACTCCTTCCAAGGCTCAGCCCTCCACAATTAAATGCTGCTTAGGACACCAAAGGGGGTTTAAGGGAGGAGGGGAGGGATGGCAGCAGGAAGGGATGAAGGAGGAATAGTAGGGGGGAACATAATTGCGACCTACAACAGCAGAGATCAGCAGCAGTTTGACAGAAACTATAAGCTGCCCCAGCTATAAACAACAGCCTGCCTGTGGCACGGTTGTCCCCAGCTTATTGTAACTGTCAGCAAATAGTGTCACGTTACATCCCAATTGTTTTCTTGTGTTTTTTTTTCTTTATTTTCTGCCACACATCCAACTTCCATTTGTTCCAATTATGCAGAGACAGCTGCTATTTTCGGGTTTTTCATTCAAATTCCAATTCTTGGCTGTCTGGATTAGATTTCTGCTGTCTGACAAGCTCAAAGATGCCTCCTAGGTGCCTTTTCACTCAACTGCGGCTGCATGGTCGGACCCCTCCCTCTCTGGCAGCATCTGAAATGAAAAGACGGCAGCAGAGCCACACACACAAAAAGCCCTGACAGTTTGCTGTCACTCAGCAGCGAGACGCTCAAATCATCTGTCACTCTGTTAGTCAGCATAGCAATCTGCTCCTCTGGTGTAGTGTACTGTTAAAATATGACTTCATTCACTGACATATTCTACTATGTAGGTGGGGGTGGTGGGGTGGGGTTGGGGGCGAAAGTAAAGTCAGAGCATCTGTGTAATCTGCAGGCTAAGAAGATTCCTGCCTACATGTGGACAGACTGCTGTCAGCCTCTGATGACCATTAGTCTGGATAAAAAAAAACAATAAAGAGTGGAAGTAATGGAGCAGGCACTCTTAATCCTCCAGAGCTACATGATCTGCACGACATGCTGCGTCACACAACATACTGTGTGTCTGTGTGAGGGTGATTTAATGTTTCAAATGCACCTCACTTACTACACATAGTGACAGCATCTTGTTTGATAGTCACAGATTGTAGGAGCTCCAGCATTCTGTGGTGTGCAAGGGCTGATTCATGAGTTCATGCCAAAGGTAGGAGGACAAGAGTTATGCAGTACACGCACAGACGGTTCAGCTCGGGTTGGTTTTGAGGTGTTTACAACTTCAGTAAATTCATCCATGACGTCCTTGTTATGATGAAGAAGAAGGCTGCTGAATTGAAACAACAGCCCTTACAGGAGGCTGCTGACAAGATGTATTGCATAATCTCGACAAAATCTCTATGGTTTTCTGGAATGTAAAGACAGCACTGCTGGTGGATTGCCTGGAAAAGTCCCACACTCTTCTGCCTTTTGTGATCACTGATGCAACTCTAGTTACAGGAGAGAATCCAGAAGACAGGAGAAGCTGAGAGGAGGACCAAACTGCAGCCATAGTGATGGTGACAACATGGTGATGGCTGCCATTCAGCAATGTGTATACGAATGAATCCTATTCACCTGAATTGTCACTGCTGCCCAGGATGAAGAAGGAGCTCTGTTGTCACCATTTTAGATCAAACTGATTTGAAAAATAATGCAAGTGCTTTACAGCATACTAGGACTTTTAGGCTACACTGAATGAGCTCATGTTGCAACCAACGCGTAAGATCATATTTCCATGACCCCCCACTGTGTGTTTCAATGTATGTGTGTGTGTGTGTGTGTGTGTTAGGAACATTGGACTCATGTCTCTTAAAAGTCCGTGTTTGCCTCCAATCAGCCACCCACTTTGTGAGGTCCATAAATAACATGGACTGCTCATTTTAAAGTCAATGTGGAATAATAAGCAGCTGTCACAGTTGCTGTCCATTTAATGCTGGCTGGGCAGCCTCTCCGGTCTGGTTGCTGTTACTCTATCTATTATATTAATATGCTGAATATGCGTGTGAGTAATTGAAGGACAAACAGAAGAAAAACACTCTCCTCGGTATTTCTCACATGTCTTCTTCATCTCCGAACTCCAGCCTTTTCGTCACCGTCATACAGTAGAACAGACAGAACATATGGCCTCTTTGAAACCCTGTCTGCTGCCTCCTGTAGTGCTCCCTCGCTTTGTTTTGAGTCCTGTAACAGGCTGGCTGTCCATCCAGAAACATCAGAGTGTGTGTGTCTGTGTGAGTGCTGAACTTTGCTGCATGTATGAGTTTCCTGCTTGACTTCAACACACAGAGAGAGGCAGTGCACCCTTATATAACAAGGTGGAAAAGCTAGATATAAAAGCAGCACTTTGAAAGGCAAAGGCCTCCATGTCTGTCAAAATTTCCCGTGCAAAATGGCTTTTAGTCACAGTGTGAATGCCTCTGGGCACCGGGGAACTTTTTAAAACCACCTGGACAGCAGAAAGGTGTAGTCAGAGGAGGTGGATGTGTCTTCACATGACTGTATTTGGCTTATACAAAGTAAAAATGAGAAGTTTCCTGGGAACACTGTGTTCTTTTTTGCAGTATTAAATATGGAAGTGAGCAGATGCTGTCTTCCCTGAAGTGTCCACTGTAGCGCTGGTGATAATCCTAAGGGGTTCAGAATAGAGCTGTGTGTGTGTGTGTTTGCATCAGTGTTTCCCATCCTCTCATGTATATTTTTATGTTGTTTGCTTTTGGATTCCCCTCCGCCGTGCTTTTCATCCTTGAACAACACGTCAGTCAGGTGTTCTCTGAGGACTACAGCGAGACAGAGAAGAAGAGAGAGACGTGGGGACACCAAGAAAGAGTAAAAGGGAGACAGAGAAAAGGGATGGAAGACAGGGGGAGGAAAAAAAGAGTTTTGAAAGACTTCTAACTTCCAAGCTGACTGTCATAGCTGTGCTTGCCAGAGGGGAGAGCACCTTTAAGCATACTGGATGAGTAACGATGTGAAGGGACTACAAAAGCAAAGTAATACATAATAAGCAGAGCTCACTCGGCTCTGCTCTGCCAGCTAACCTACATGAGATTGGTGTTAAGAAAAAATTAAGAAGCGCCTGAAAGGTCAGCGAAGGCCTCGCATTAAAGGGGATTCTCCTTCACCGCTGTGTACATGCGCTGTAATAAGATTTACAAAGTGTGAACAGGACTGTTGGATGGCGATGCTGCCATTGACAAGTGCATTTCCATAGAAATGAGGGACAAAAACAGACTGTGGCTCGGTTAAAAAAAAAACGAAACAAAATGAAAATTAAAGAACATGACAATACATAGTGTGTTAAAAAAGCCGCTTCAGATATGTGTTTGTGGGAATATACACCTGCCTCTGCATCATTCTCTGCTGGTTTCCTTTGAAAAATACAATAAGCTAACATCACAGAAATAAGCAGTTGACTCATTTTACAGTCTCTGCTTTCATGACACTCATCCTTTGACTGCAGTCCCAGTCCTCTTCCACACTCATTAGGCTTTTCTGTTTTTTTCTCCCGGCCTTGATGATAAGAGAAAACTCTAGAAATACCGGCGTGTGTTGTTATACTATTGCCTACTGTTTGAACACAATGCCCTGTGGTTTGTTTAGCTGCACCACCCAGAACTCAAACATTAGGGTATTTGTGCTGGTATTGACATGCAGCCAGACCGTGCAGTTGTTATGCCAAAACTAACTGCCTGTATCCTTGCAGTGACAGGCCCGCTCGCTTCGTCCTTTCTCACAGTGTGTGTGTGTGTGTGTGTGCACGACAAAATCAGAGCTTTGTCATCGTTAATGCTACACTAGCTCATCATTGTGTGGTTTAGGTTAGGAGTCTCTATACTACAAATCATAATCTGTGCTCGAGCACGAGTGGAAGGAGCAAAAGGTGCTCTGCATGCTTCATCCTTTCAGCTCCTTTCTTAGGATGCAGGCCAGCTCCTTTGTAGTCACTTCATTATGTGGAAATGATAATTACACCCCAGTGGAAGCTGGCTTCACCCAAAATGTATTAGAGCCCTCATTCACATCCACTGATAATCGTAAAAGTCGTGACTGTCATTTGGAAATTTTAATTTTCACAAAGTGTTTGAGTGAGACACACACTGTAAAAATAAGCAAAACGTTCCTCTCTGCATAAGAGGACGGAGTTGGAATGAATAATTTCTGTCAGATTTATCATCACAGTTGAATCCAGTGAGGAAAGGAAGAAGAGAAAATAAGATGTGACTGGGTCGTACTTGTGTTTAGTCACAACACAGTGCTCTGAACTCGACTCTACACACACATACACACACACCATAATGACCATATTAGGATAAATGGGCACTTGGTACTGCAGTAGCCTTTCAAGTGTGCTACAGGGAGGATAGTAGACGTGCTACGGGCCAAATTACCATTCCAAAGTCTTAACAGGAGCAAAGTCAATGACGGATTAAACTTTATTCACACACAGAGCTGCTCGTCCTACACTTGAAATTAAAACTGCGGCTCAGCTGGATGTTTAAACTCCCCAAAACAGAAGTCTTTCCATCTTACTCATTTCCTGCTCTACCTTTGACCGTGGTGGCGTGGGGGAGGGGAGGGTGTGTGTGGGGGTGCTTACAGGAAGTGGAGGGGGAAAAAAATGACCCAAAATTTGAATTGTTGGTCCGTTTGATGGGTTTGTGTTTGCCTCTAGGTTTCCTTACAATGTTCTGTGACCAGTAAGGAAGGGATTTGGCTAAATCCAGGTCAGACATAGTCAGATTACCCTCCTGATCTGGCCAGAAAAAAAAATTCCAACATAGTGATGGAGAAAGATACTGTGTGTGATTAGAGCAAGGGGAAAAAAGGACCAGAAATGTATTCTTTAAAAAAACGTAATATGTATTATATTTGTCATGTTAGGATACAAGGACAGCAACACAAAAACAATCACATGTACATGAGTAAAAATAAAAACATATCATAATCATTCACAAGAGTAAAAAGGCAACAAGGAAGGTGTGTTTCAGTCTTCATTTTATTTGAGCCCTCGTAAAATAAGTGAGCTTTTGCTTTTAGTGTGTCAGAGGGAGATTTAAACTAACCCTGAGATGTGGACGGATTGAAGGAAATGGTATCAAAAGACAATTAAAGTCAACTGTTTTGTGGGACTTAGGAAAAAGGATTTAACTTAAAGCCTTCCAAAATGATGCAGTCGAGAGTCAAATGGGTCGAACACATTAGAACACACTCAGGGAAGTCTTCTAAAAGGGGCTGAAACCACACCTTAGTCTTCATCATCACCTGTAGCAGGATTATAATTAAGTGCATACTGTCTTCTGAAGAAACTGCATTTTGAGTAACATCAGTCCTTCTTTTTTCTTTGGCTGTAGTTGAGCTCAAGCTAAAGTTTCAGCAATCCTATCTGGGAAAGCACAGCGCTTATTACACGGCTCAATTTCCAATTCTCTCACAGGTACACACACACACACACAGAATACAAAATGAGGCCGCAGCACAAAACAATCTCCCAGACAGGCTCGGTGATACAAAGACACATAGACAAAAAAGGAAAGATGGCTATTATGCAAGGTTGGAGAGGGACAGTAGTAACTATTCATATGCTCCTTCCTATGGAAACAGAGATCTCCATCACATTACATGAGGCTGCCGTGTGGTGAAATGGAGTGGCTGCATGACAAGAGGTGAGCTTTCAGCTATTATAGCACCCAAGAGCCGGAAGCTCTAATTGTAGTGAGAGAGTAAAATCAGGTACAGTGTTTGTCTCGGCTATAATCTCTGTACCCTGCACGGTCCTCCTCACAGTCCAAGCTTTTCATCTGAATACAGCTCCTGGGGAGTCTTTTTAGTTCACATCAGTCAGAATATCAGCTGGGGGTTTCATGCTTTTTGGAATAAACCCGAAGCAATGATGTCAAATCTGAAACGTGACTGATCCCGGCCTCAAACTCTCCTTCTGATAAGATACCAGAGCAACCTTTGCACCTCGGGCCGTGCTGTGCCGCTAACCAGATGAGCAGCAGACAATCATCGACACACAGCAACTTTATGACCCAAATACTTCCATCTTTGTTGTGGTGGTGGCTATAAACCAGACTATAAGAAGCAAAACTGGGTTTATAGGTGGCTTCCAAACAAAAGGCTGGCCTCTCTCTAAAAAAAAAAAAAAAAACAGTTCAGTGCATGATGGTGGGAGCTGTAAAATGCAGGCTAAGCAGGATTACTCAACTGCTGTGCTTCACATGGCTTCACTACTGCAGGAAAATACAGTGCAGCGCTTATTCAGGATTGAGTGCAATACTAGTTTTAGAAGTAAAAAAAAAACACTCTTTACATGATTGGAGATTCACTTTCTTTCCTCTCCTGGTGTTCCTGGTGCCATCTCTGTCCATTTAAAAAGGCTCCAACAGTGATGCGAAGGCCTGTGCCTGAATTCACATCCTTTTGATTAAGTATGAGATAAAGCAAGCCCTTGGAATGAGGATAAAATATGTTACACAGGCACAAGTTGTCAAGGCTCCTACCCCTGAATATACTGATAAGAGCATGAAGTTTTACATTCATTAAAACAAAAACATCCGCTGGGTTTTGTTAGCTGAGAAGCAAAAAAGAAACAAAACAAAACAAAAAAGTAAGGCTGGAGAAGAAACAGACTTTGGGCTAACTAGCACAGAGATTTTCAGTGTCGTCTGCACACAAACACAAACCAACAAGTGAAAAACAGAAATGTTCATGATTGTCATCTTACAAAAAAACAGAGAAAGAAAACTTGTAAAGGCTGAGTAGAGGTAAAGAAGCCTGATGATGACAGGGCAGAGGTCAGAGATTGCCCTCGTCAAGCATCTTGTTGACCCCGTTGCAGATCCTCTGTAAGTGAGTGCGGTAAACTTCCGAGGGCCCATATAGGGCCGCCAGGAAGTCACAGTCGGCGAAGTGATTGAAGACGTGGTTGACCCGCGAGTGGCTCTTTGCCGTCAGGTGGCGTCTGATGGCCTGGTGCAGCAGTTCACGGCACTCGTTCAAAATGGAGCTCATGACGCGTCGGTCGAAGGTGAACTCAATCTGATGGAAACTGACCGCCGTCATGGCCAGAGTGTGCACTTTCTTTCTGTGAGAGAGAAGAAGAAAGGCCGTCAGTTTCTAATTCTGACCGTGGCAGCTGAAGTTAGTAAAAATAGAAAGTGCTGTCTTATCATTTTCTTTAGGAAAGTTTCACCACCCACATACATTAGTTATAGCGTGTATTGTCCTTCACTGCGACACATCTCCATGCTAATTTAATCACCATTCTCCATACCGTGCGCTTATGTCAGCTTCACATACCTTCAGGCTGAGCTTTACTGTTTTAGTTTAGAAAATATATAAACCCATGTTAAAGTCAATTTCCTTAATTTTGTTCCATCAGCAGACAAAAATGTACTCAGACTGCAGTTTCCCCCCACTTTGAGCTCACTACCACAAACAGCATCATTCTCTCTTAAAGTTTCTCAGCTCCAAGTCATATAACACTGCTTAAATGTTAGTCAGGGACACTTGGGTCAAATAACTGACCGCTTATGGCATTGATTTACACATGTGCTAACACTAAATCTTAGTTAAATCAGCACATGAGGAGGAGGCGTGGAGGGACCTCCAAAGCCGTAGGCAGGAGCTTAATCACAGAGAGCAGATTGCAAAAAAAAAGCTGCTGCCAATCAGCAAACACAAGAACCAGTTAGGTACAACGCCGTGCTTCATTCATTGTAAGGCAGAACGCATCACATCAATCAGCTCCTCACTGTCATTCCTCTTTAAAGGAACTCAGGAATCAGAATTTGATGGGATTGATAATTTTCTTCTGTTTGTGTGTTGCAAATGGAAGCAATTCTGAATTCTGATACAGACTATGTCTAAATCCAGCTCTTTCTGCTTTGTACACATATGTATCATTGTAGCTGTTTTTAAGTAATCCTGATGGACAGGACATGGAACCATTACTTGTTCGCATTATTGTTGTGAAACCACGGACACTTCTCTAAACTATTTTTAACTGAAGTCTGGGACTTTCCAGAGATAGTGGTGTTTGTGCTGCACATTGATTGCTTTTTGTTTTCAGACTGGACTCATTCCTCTGAACAGACTTGCTTTTTATCAGGACCAAAGTCTTTTTATAGGATAGACCTGTTCCTCACTTCTCAGGAATATCAGCACAGACACCAGATTTAACACTGTGCTATACTGTCAGGTACAGAACATCTTTGACACTGATGGGCTTACTCAGCACTGTGCAAGCTATATAAGTGAATTTAGCCTTTTGCAATAATTATGCTGAGCTAAGCTATAGCTTCTTAGCTCCAGCTTGTTACTTCCTGCACAAACAGTATTTCCTTATCATCTCACTCATTAAAAGAAAGCCAATACTTCCTGCCCACCTGAAGTTGTCCACCAGGATCAGCTCCTCACTGTTGAACTGGTTGTTTCTGTAGAGCACTCCCAACTTCACCACCATCTTGATCAAGTTCTTGATGATCTTCTGGGACTCTTTGCGGTTGCGGGTGTACTCCTTGGTGACCCGGTAAAGCTCATCCAGCACTTCGCTGCTGGTGTCATCGATGAAGAGGTTGGCCACGCTCTTGGTGGCCATCTTGCTCATAAGCTTCTTCTGCGCCTGCAGGGCTAAGGTCTTGGTGCTGAAGGAGTCCATGGTCGAGTCTGGGTCAAGAAGGGAAAGAAAGCAGAGATGACAGGTAGATTAATTGGCTATACCTGGCAGCAGATGTCAAAAATACATGTGAAGGATATTTTGTTGTTATGTCGTGATGGCTGAAATACAAGGAGCCTTTCTAGAGATACACTCTGACTTTCTCATCTGAGAAGCAAAAAGAGGCAAACAAATGACACTGTCAGCATCCAAAATGTGCAGTTATTGCAAATAACATCTACACTAATACTGTTTAAACTGCAGGGCCAAGAACGGTGCCCTTTATCAGATAATGAGCCGTGACAGCTGTCAAATTAGTCCCAGCAACCCTCTGGCTCTGAGCCTACAAGGTAGTTAGAGAGGAATGTGTCATTACCAGTGTAGGAGTGAAGTCAGTTACAACATAACCGCGAGAAGCAGGCAATGTAATGTGGATGTCTCATCAGCAGAATGCATCCACAAAACCAGGTGAACATGTATATGTGTCACTGTGAGATGGAGACAGACAGCAGCAAGTCATTCACTGCACGTGTGTGGCTTTATTTATGTATGATGCCGTGAGCGTGTGCTTGTTTGCCAAGTGAGGTGACTCAGTAAAAAGCTGCGCCCATGATGATAGAAGCTCATAAATAGTGGGGGGGTCACAGGGTCTGTCGGTTTTCATAGATACCCCCCCCATCCCTTCATTAAATGAGGAAGGTCTGCAGCATGCCACATCGTTCAGCGGCTGCATCCCAATGCGTTCTGTGGATCACTGGTTCAGGTTTCTAAATTTTGTTTTCAAAAAATTTAAATGAATATTTTTTTTTCCTGGTGCACTCAGTGCGCTCTAACCTTTACAGATCTCCTAGGATATCCACAGAGTACACCAATATAAACAAACAACAAAAGCTGATTTCTAGAGCCAGGGAATGAATATGAGTGAGGAGGAGGAAGCAGCTGCACTACAAGTTTCACTTCAATATGTTCACCATGTTCACAGATATATCAGTTTCAAGACACAGTTAAAATGCTGCTCATTTCTATGACGACTATAGCAGCATGCAGTGCACACTGATGTACAGTATATATGAGTAAAGTCCCAAATGAGGGGCTAAATTTACCACAGCTCCTTCAAATGTGGCCGACAAATTGGTCCTACTTTCATGGTGATGTCATGACATGGTTGTGTTAAGACATTTTTTTAAACACATTTTGTATAAGTTCATGATGTAAAGACAACCTAAGTAAGTGACTTAGGATGACTTACAGTAGATGCTCTAAATCTGGAATAAATATTTGCAGATGAGTTTCATCAGCTCAAAACAGGCTGCAGCACTTCTGCTACTTATCACTTGGTCTAAAGAAAACACATGTGTAAGCTAATCACGTAAAGAGTTCTTATCAGTAGCGCTCAGGAAACTGAATCTGCTCTGGTGCTGACAAAACATTAAACAATACCCAAGCGTGAGAAATTTTAGGAAGTAAGAAAACATTTCTTTACCTCAAGAGGGAGGACGAAAAAAAAACAAACAGTCAAATCGTATTTCCTTGATAGATTTTTCTGACAAGTCACTGACAAGCTAAATGCAGCCTAATAGGTGACGGCCTAAGTGCGAACCAAATTATTATATTTGACCACAAGCGCCCCATTCATATTATGATAGAGGATTATTCTTCATGCAATATGTCTCCACATGAAAGAAACCTCAAGATTAACTGAAAATATGCATGAATGGCAAATTGGTGGAGACTAATGAAAGTCCAGAGCAGGAGTGGTGCCATTAGTGCAAGCAGACACAAAGAGAGGTGACACATCCCTGCTGGGTGACTTCTGATTTTTACTGTTGTTGGTACTAGAAGGGTGTGTGTGTGTGTGTACATCTGCTGCTACAGTGTGTGACTTTCATTCCCTCTCTCTCTGCAATGCCTCTCTAAGAATATCAATAAGACTCCTTAGAGAGCATGTCAGCAGGATGCTGCCCAGAAAGGAGACACATGAGGGGAGAGGGTGAGCAAAGAGAGGCAGAGAGATGGAGAGAGAAAAGGCAGTAGGGGTGCGTTATATATCAATCCTGGAACATCTGGGAAATGTACGCTTTGAAGAAGAGGTTATTTGTATACTGTCTCATGCTGAATCTGGTTTTTCTCCCTCTCTTGTTGCAGGTGCTGGACGTTTAATCGGGCCTCTCACTGTGCTGATCAAGGATCACTGGCAGATCCCCATCGACCGGTTCACCGTTCTTGTTACTCCAAACTTGCTGAGCCGCACATGTTACAGAAAATCCTCCTCTGATGCAATGTGTGTGAAATGTATAACAGGGTGAAAGACACTAATGATCAGACTCTTCGTTTCTATGTGAGCAAGCACCTGAAAACACTCATCACTTAGGGCTTTTGTTATCCTTAAATTACAACCTTCAGCCTCCAGAGGAGAACGTCTCCATTTACCTCGCCCTCTTCCTTTCTCTGCCCTTGCTGATAGATGTGTAAGATTTTAGAAAAAAAAGTGCAAATGGATAATGGGCAGAACTCTTTCTCAGATTGGAGGGTGATTTCATAGCGCTCATTAAATTCCACTCTCGTCGCAGACCAGAGCCATCATAGCTGTCATCTCTGTGCTGCCTGCCGATGAGCAAGGAAGAGGAGGGGAAAGGAATGAGAATGGGTGGAGTGTTTGCCTGTCACGCTCATGTATACAAGCAGTTCAAACACAGTGGTGCTCTGGATTTCACTACAGGCTGAATGGTGACATAACAGACCCCCGGCACTCTTATCTGGAAAAAAGAGGGATTTCCTCGCTCTGTTTCTTGTTTCCTCCTCGATTTCCCCAAGGTGAGAAAACTCAAGGCTTCGTGAAAACAAGTCCTCAAGAGACGAGTGCAGAGTGATGAAAAGGTTTCTGATTCAAATGTTTTGCAGCCTGAAAATGGATAGTGCCAAATCTAAATGGCCTGCGATGTGTGGTGCCCAGGGACAGACCGGCAACCCTGACACAGCGTCTCCCAAGTGTTTATAGAGGCGACACTTTAACAGATTCATGGGAGAACGAGACATGACAGCAGCAAACAGTGCTGAGTTTTGTGGAAAAATAAACAAGCCACAGTCATCTGTGCATGCAGAGATCAGGCAAACAAACATCTGCATGAGAACACACACACACACACACCTGCACACACTTCACTGATAGACCTGCCTTGTTGAAGAGCTGAAAATGAAAAGAAAACAAAGACAGATTGCACCAAGCCAAGAGCTCAGCACTTATAATTGAAGCCTTTAGACGAGCTACGAACTCATACACTTGCTAAGAACCAGCTGTCAGATATTTACTCACAGTGACATCTCGGCAAAAAGCTCAGTGGAGATGACTCATGGAAATGAAACTAGACCCTACACAGCGCTGGATGGATGTCTTGTGACAGTGAGGGAGCTTGGGTAATGAACCCACGACTCTCTCACCCTCTTGCAGGTGCAGACAGCCCCGTCAAGCCTGTGTGACAGCCTGGCTAAAGGGCTGGGGTAAAAAGAGGCTATGATGACGAAGAAATAACAACCCCACTGTCCTCCTCTTCAGTCCTTGGAGGATTATTGAAGATGGGTCATGTGATCTGAATTTATTTGCTTTGCCTGTTTGAGTTTCAGGGCAGGTAAGGCTGATGTCTACATTGGGGACACTTCAGCCAAAAGCTTTTACAATCAATTTGAGGCAATAAATGGGATACAACTCCTACTGACTGTTGCTAGTGTTTCTATAATGTGACCATGCTGACCTTTGAGACAGACAGTAAATAAGGGCTGTAAAATCTGCCATGATATCTTATACCGATGCTACATGAAGCATGGTGTTACAGCACAACTTCAGTAAATATTATGATTATTACAACTTCACATAAGCAAAGTGTTTGTTTTCATTATTAATCACATAAAATGATCATGGTGAAGAAACTTGATCCGTATGAAAAGAACTTTTTTTTTGGCTTCCGGAGGAAAGATTGCGATCACCAGTGAGGTCAAACAACAGAACAATAGTGTTGGAAAGTCCAAGGTTAGTGTCCAGAAACAGTTCCTTCTCTGCTTCCACGGCAGTAAAACAATGAAAAGTCACACAAATGACAGTGAGCTAGCCAGCATTGTTCACTGTTGTAATACATTGCTTAAAGAGCAACCTGATCCAGCTGGATGGTGTGTTTCTGGGTTCAAGCTGGGTTAGCTTATCTGTTCACTAGACTGAGGCATGAACAGTCCAGGTATCACACCGTATTCTGTGACCCATCAGAGGCAAGTTCACCTGCCCACACAACACGTCCAGAGTTTTTGTGTAATGACTCTCGGCGTCAGAAGACAGGACAAAAGTTGAACACTTTGACTTTAGAAAGCAAAACTACTAAGAGTAAACAAGAAACTAAGAAATTATCATCTCACTGGTTGTTCTGAACCTGATTTTCCTGAACTTGCTGTGGTATGTTTCAAATGTGTAGTCATGCATTCTACACACACACTACTTGACATGTTTTTGTGCCTTTTGGCTGCTCATATTTCAGCTAAATTCAACCTGATGTGAGCGTGGCATTGCTTTTTCTAAAGGGGAGCATTGAGCAGCATCCAGGATACAGCCTCTGCATCGGCTGTACACACCTGTCATTCAAACTAAAGCCGAGGTGTGACAGGTGAGAAAGGGCCGGAAATTGGATACATCTGGAGCAACCGCCCACTCTAACTCGTGCCACTATGCTTCAAGAGGAAGAGGAGGTCACAGCACCTAAAATATCACCCCTCTATTACTTGTTGCCAATCTAGACAGGTTGGCGAATGCTGATAACAACCAGCACAAGAGAGGAAATAATACAAAATGTGTCTCTGCAGTGCCGCTTGGCCCACAAGTTGTTAAAACAGCTTTGGCAGAGACTGTAGAACTTTCCATGACACTTCATCTTACAAGTGATTGGTTGATGGCAGCAGAAAATGTCACGACTTTCATGCTCTTCAGGGATCAGTAGTCACATGGATTGGGGCAGTGTGACCCCGAAAGAGAACAACTCCATCAGCAGAGGAAATCTTCCTCACTGCTTTAGGAAGGAAACTGAAGGGACATAAATCCTCACACACAACAAATGGGCTCTCAGCCCAAAATTACCCCATAAACAAATAATGTTCAGGTGGCTTAAAAACAAGCCTTTCCTGGTTTTAGTCACATTCTTAAAAGCACAATCCACTGAGGCCACAGGTCCAAACACACACACTATGCAACTGAGACATGCCGTCTGAGTCCAGTCAGGGATTTTTTGCCTTTACTGCATGTTTGGCTCTCTATTATATCCATATATCCTCTTGCAAGCAGTTGCTGTTAAAGTAAAACACAAGAATTAGAAGATGCATATATTTAATTACTCGTTCTAAGCAATGAATCAAAGAATGATGAAAGTCAATTTAACGTTTCTGCTGAGTCAGACAATTACACAGAAATAAGCAATTTGAAGAAAATGTAATTGATTCAATCTAATCTCCTGAAGCATCATACTGTCATCAAAATGTGGATATTAATTATCATAAACAAAATGCACATCTTGGACCAGCATAGACACAATAAGAGTAAAACCACCTTTAATATGTAAATTAGCTCTAAACGTGGAAGCCAGTGTGATGTTGTTTGTTGAATGTTTTATTGCTACAACAGTCCAAAGCTGATGATGGCTTAAAAAAATTAAAATTGATTATTTAAATAAGTTCCTGACAATGTGTTCTAGTCTTTTCAGAAGCTGATGTTTTGTTTTGTTTTTCGTTTTTATGTTCGAGTGCAGTATTTGTGGGGCTTTTGTATTCAACTGCATTGCAATCATCACTTGTGGGGGCGGTCAAAATAATATAAACACCTTCCAATACAATACTATCAAAGAGTAACATACAGAGTAGAATAAACACTTTTCTGAGTCCGTGCCAACAAAAATATAAAATGATAAGCACCTTAAAAGGCAGTATTTAGTGCAGGGTAGTTGAACTGGATAGGAGCATGTTGTAGTGTAGTGTGCTGCCTGCATATACTGTATTTGCCCTTCTGCCATTGCACAAGTGAAAGGGGAAACGGTTAATGTGTGCAAAGAGGGAATCTATGTGAGCACAGTTCTACCTCTGATGTTAATAAGTGTTACAAACAGGCGCAAGAAAACTGAGCAGAAGTTTTCTTCAAAAAGTTCTTTATCGTCACCAAAAGATGTCATTAGAATGAATTCATCTCAGGAAATCTTGAATGGATAAAAACATCCGATTTTCCCCAGCTGTATGATATAATCTGTCTTTGCTTTGAGATACAATACACACAATCCTGGTTGTTATATAAGGCACATCCGTGCTTTGTGTTCTGAGAGGACAAGTAACCACTCAAATGAGCTGTGCTACTGGAACCACTCCACTGTTGGGGAAATCAGCGGCAGAATTTCAGGACAAGTGAATACTGCAATTTTATCTTTCATCAAGTTTTGTAGTGTTTGTCTCACTCCTGAGGTGTTGCGTAACAGAGGAGGTTCTGACTGCTAATAGGAGAGTCGGAGCCAGGAACATTGTGTTTGTTAACAATTGTATGTAGCAGTGGTCTCTGCACACGCGCCCATCTAGTTCAGTGTTTCTGAGCCATAATTGGGCACACATGGGCCCTTACGACACGCATGCTTTGGATGCAGCAGATCTTTGCATGGCGCGCTGTCACTCTCATCTTCCCACACAGTCATCATTTGTGAAGATCTGCTGAGAAAGGAGGCAATCAATGACTTACGCTCAGAAGCTGTGCCCCATCCTTGCCTGCTTTAACAGTTTTCTCAGATCTGCCAGAGCTTGCTGAACAATTAATATTTAACACTTTGCCATATAATGGATCGGGGGATTAATAATTCAGCCAGCAGATTTGGACTAAAATAGACTGCAGGCCATAAGAGCATGTCTGCTGCTGTGCAACAGGTTTAGGGCAGAGATGTCAGACAAGGATAATGCGTGGACAATCTGCACATACACAGACAGAGATGGTGGCTGTGGCCTGCTGGCATTAAATTAGGAACATCAGTCAGCGTTAGGCATGTGTAATAGGGCTGGGAATACAGTAGCTGCTGCACTGCCTGGGGCCATCACAGCACTTGCTGACAACATTTGTTCTTGCATTAAAATGCACAAGTGGATAGTTCATCTACAGCTAAGCTAATCTGAAATAATACAATCAGAGAATCAAGGGGCACTCCACTCTGCCACGTGACGTCACTTCACCTGCCTTGACTAAGTTTTAATTATATATTATTTACAGTATAATTACCGTCCTAACAGCGCTGCAAATATGCGAGACATAATCAAAGTGCTAACCGGTGCTTGAACGATGACTGATGTCTGGGCCTATGACATTTTAATTAAGGCCACCATGAGAGCAGGGCACATAATGACTAATTTTCCTCACCTCAAGCCTCCAAAGAGCACAATTTGTTAAGTCAGTGTTAAATAGTGGCAAATACCAGTGTGCATGGCTGCAAGGACAGCAGGGCTAGCCATTGGAAAACAGAGGGGGGACCAGAATGGGAGGAGGACAGGATTGTGACTAACAGATGACTCAAACAGGATCTGAAATGAATCCAGTTTATTGGCAGGCACAATCCCTCACTCCCTTTATTTTCAAACAATGCCATGATATTTGCCGGTCATGCAGCTCTGCTCTTTCAGATGAGGCAACACACACACACTCTGGGTGTTTTGGCTTTCTAAAAGTCACCTGTGTGCTCAGCTGAACATTGCAACCCAGTAAAGAGAAGGTCAAACACCTCTACTGTCTTGCTGATGAGTTACAATGGGTTCCCCCCCTCAGAAAGAAAGAATAGCAGCATCTCTAGGATTACAGCTGCAATGTCCAAGCTCCGGCCTTACTAACACTCTGCATGGTAAATGTGGAGCAGCGTGACTGTATTGTCCTATTCTAAAAGGATGCCCAGAGGAGGGGATCTGTGCAGATACAGTTATAGGCTCAAATATAAATAGATGAGGGCTCAACAGCCTCTGCTTAATCCTGCTGGACCAGTACTTGTGTGTTATTATTATTTATTGTCTTTCAAAAAAATCATTTAGTGCTGAGACAATGACGAAGGCGCTCTGAAGCACAAAGCTACAATTAACGGGGGAAAAAATGCACATACTCATTAAAACCAGTCTTGGATGAAATCTAAAATAAATGGGATTTAATTGCACCGCATTGCACCTTCTGTACATTTCAATTGCTGTCCAAGGCAATGGGAACCAATGTGAATAATTTAGGACTTCAACTAATTATTGTTATTTATCAAAGAGAGAGCCAAAACAGCCTACTGCAGATACATCAGTGAATATGTTATACGATGGAGCAACATTTTTTTTTACAGAAAATAATATAAAAAAGATGCTCGGTGTACTTTAGAAACAGTGACAAGACATACTTTGTCAAGCAGAATGTGAGAATCTGAATCTATAGTTTCTCAGTGGTGTATGAATAGATCCAGTATCCACTGGGCTTTGATATTGATTAACAATATCTTTTTTTCTAAGCCTGTATCTTTACCATTCTACACACTGGATAAGAGGACACAGCAGAGACTGCAATAAATCTTGCTGTTACTCCTCAGCTCTCTTGTTGTCAGCTGTTGCTACCAACGACAAAGACACAAAGGAAGCCCTGGCAACTGAAAGAGAGTAGGTCAAAAAACGCCAAATCATTTCACCACTGACGCAGCTAATGCAAAGAGAGAGGCGACTCCAAGTCCTAACACAAGGCCATAATTCATTTGACATGTCTGTTGAGGCTGTGCATGATAATGTGAGCCGCTACCTGCCAGAGGCTGGACTGCACAGTGAAGCCATTCATTCACACTCCAGTCTTGTTATGGAGAGAGGAGCTTTACAATGTAAACATGCCAGTGTGTTACAAAACATATCAGTGTTTTCAAAACATATGTCCTCCTCACCGGTTTTTAGTCCTGGGCTTTTGATATGCTGTGGATTAGTTTGTGAAATACAAGGAGGATTATTTATTTCAACCAGCAGGGATGGAAATCTGTTTTCTACAATGACCTGCTTTCTCTTGTAAGGTAGATGTAAATGTAAAACATCTGTCTGACTGGGTGAAACAAAGAACATGTCGCACTTTTCATCTCTACAAACATGAACAGACACATATAAGGAGAAATAAGTGTTCTAACTGCAGTGTTTGCCTGCTGGCCTATGACGGATGTCTGTATGAGCAGCTCAGCTTCAGTCTTCTTTGTATTCAGGCTTACCTCGCTGAACAAAATGTGGGAGTATCATTTATACTCGTTCAAACAGAGTCCTTTTTTCTGCAATAATCAAAGAGCTAATGGGAAATCTTATTGCCTTTTTAATCCAAGGAGTCCACGAGATGCTAATGGAGTGGAATGTGTCATGTCTGCTGCACTCTATGGGATTTTATTAGCAAGTTTAAAGAAATTAATTCAGAGTAATAACTGTATACATTGCTGAAGCAGTGATTTTTTTCAGAAATCCAACACTACACCCTCTTAAAATCCAGACCTATAGTCTCTGATGTGGTCCTGCCAACATGGTCCAAAGCTCAACAACAGTCTAAAATGTAAATCTGGTTACTGACAACCATGTTTTTTTAATGACCAATAAAAAAACGCTGATCCTCATTATCACATGATGGAGCAGCTCCTTTATGATTTATTTGAACTGTGTTGTAGCTTCCATAAACCAATAACCCGCTGTTTTATCACTGTGTGCTGTTTAACTCACGTCCATTAGTTCAGCTGATGTTCCTTTAAAACAAATAAAACATCATCTTGTGCACCTTCACGGTCACAGAGGCCTGGTTCTGACCGCAGGCCTCTGATAACGACACTGTTCATTAAAAACTAGTCGACCGTTCAGCTGACATGGACTCACCTTCCTCTCAACTTCAGTGGGACACAGAGGCGGTCAACCAGCGAGATGACGGCTTAATCCGAGCCAAACCCCTCTTCAAGTTTTCATCCTGGCCGCACAGCAAAACCACTTCACAGCATGTTTTCTTTCTGCTTGTTTTTTTTTTGTCCACTTGTTTTTCCCCTGTTATCTCCGCTCTTCTCTCCTTTTGCTGTCCTGTAACCGTGTACCAGGCGCAGAAGTGTAAATTATTGAAAGAGTGTTTTCTTCCCTCGGCTGCTGTCTGTGAGATCGGTTACAAGAGTGTGTGTTGTAACCCGATTCCTCCTCCTCCTCCTCATAAAAAAAAAAGTTTCAAACTTGAGGGGGACCTGGAAATCAACAGATTGATGTGGGATCGGGCCAATGAAGGACCAACAAGGGGGAGTGGTCCAAGTCCAATCAGCCCTGTGAAAGAAAGGGCCATTTACAGCCAGCACATTCCCTGCCCCCGTTTAGGGTTTCCAGTAATTATCCTGGTCCAGTCCCAAGGCTGAGAATTTCCCAGAGGAAATGGTGTTGGGGAACAATGAGCAGGAACTGTGCCGGTGGGCAGCTTTTCTGACACAATGTTGAATAAATAATATTCAACATTGTGTTTTGTTACTTTTACTAACGTAACCATCAAGTTTCTTACAAAGTGCAATGATCTCTAATGAAAGATAATTAGAGTAATATTGATGATAGATAAAGCGAGAGGGAGAGGGAGAACACAAACAAACGGTCAGCGGATGTTTTCAGGACAGAGGAAGTTTTTTTCCTCATCTGTCTAATGAGGACACGGGAATTCCCGCAGCCATATCCTCCGTGCATTGTTCATTTTTATAGTTTAGATTATTATTGTTGACACGTCTCGGCCATCTTTGTTTTTTTAGTCCCAGCCACAGGTCAGACTGCAGTATTATTTTTGGAACTGTGACACACCTATTTAGACTACTGAGCACTTGAGCAACAGCAGCAACGTATCTCTACACATATTTTACTCTGTGAGGAAAAAAAGAGAAAAATGAGACACCTGTGATAGTCAAATTGATCTGGAGCGTCCTCTAGTGGTGTGATGTGATTTAATTACCGGTATGTGCAAACACAAGTATCAACTCAGAGATATGCTGCGGTTTATTTTTAAATGTATAGATTTAGATTTAGATTTAGATTTAGATTTAGTGTGAATTTTAAGCTAATTACATAAAATGGCAGGTACTTAAGGTACTTAATAAAACCGTTAGGGCAAGTTCTGGTGCATGGATTGCCAAAGAAAAATGTCTTTTATTGGGCTGAGTCCTTTGAGGGGCATCTTAGCAAAAATAGCAAGAGTAATTTGACCGACATTATTAATTTATTGCATTACAATTTCTGATTTCTGTACTTTTTTAAATTGTTGATTATGTTGAACTTCATCTCCCACAATCCTCGGCCACACGCAGGAAGGTGACGTATTTTCGCGACGTGTCCGGAAGTTCTGTAGTCAACATGGCGGCGCAGCAGGGTGATGTTGATGAACTGTTCGATGTGAAAAACGCTTATTATATTGGCAGTTATCAACAATGTATCAACGAAGCTCAGAAGGTGAAGGTAGGTGATATTTGTGACACCTGAATGTAAACAAAAGGGTTTTATTTATGTCTGTTCTGTTACTCTCTGGCTAACAGTAGCCGACGCTACGCTAGTATTTACTTTACTGAAATTATTTCGTTACCAAACTGCAACTGTTGTTTTGTTTTTGAAGCCATCCTCACCAGAGAAAGAGACTGAAAGGGACATGTTTCTGTATAGGGCATACATTGCCCAGGTAAGTGTCTTTTTCTTGAGCAGAAGTGTCCGTTTTTATCGCTAGCTGTATGCTAGCTGTCTGTTATTTGACAATATACAAACCTTCTCAGTCTGACCTGTTATGTTATTGCAGAGGAAGTATGCTGTTGTCCTAGATGACATCAAGAGCAACTCTCCACCCGAGCTGCAGGCTGTGAAGATGTTTGCTGAGTATTTGTCCAATGAAAGCAAACGGTACGAGCAGATTTACGAACATTAAAGTCATTAAAATATCGACAGAAATATATAACTTGTCAAATTGACAAGTTTATATATTAATATCTTTTTCATTACTGTAAACTCTACAATACATTTCAATATACAGTCACATTGATTACAGATTTTAAGGGAGACCAATGCCTTGACCTTAATGATGCGGTACATTGCCCCAGAGCATGTGGAGGACTTTATTCATAACTTTTATTGGCTTTTGTTCAGGGATGCTATTGTTGCTGATTTGGACAAGAAAATGGCAAAGAGTGTGGATGCTGCCAACACCACCTTCCTTCTCATGGCTGCCTCCATCTACTACCACGAGATGAACACTGATGCTGCACTCAGGACTCTGCACCAAGGAGAAAGCCTGGAGTGGTGAGAATGGTTACTTTATTAGAGGATAGAAAAGTTTGTTCATGATCTGATACAAAGTCAATTTATAGATGAGAATTACAGATTTAACAGATTCTTCTGCACCAACCAGTCATAATGTAATCTCAGATTATGTTCAAGGATTGAAAGGTTTATAGATAGTTTTAGATGGATATCTGTATATTTATGCATGTATTAAAGATTTCTTTTTTTATACTTCAATGTGAAAATGATAATTATTTGTTTATTCTTTAGTATGGCCATGACCATTCAGGTGCTTCTAAGTCTGGATCGTGTTGACCTGGCAAGGTATGGAGTGAAAACATGAAGCTATATGATCTATGAATTAGCAGATTTTGATTTTCTGTTCCTAAGCTAAGAAAGGCATATACATGTATAGCATACTATTTCTGCACATTGTAAATACATATGATTAGTTGACACTACACAGTTTAAATTAAAGGGTGACCTGACATTGTTTTTCTTTTTTTTTCTTTGACAGGAAAGAGCTAAAGAAGATGCAGGAGCAAGATGAGGATGCTACTCTAACCCAGTTGGCCACAGCCTGGGTCAATATCTCTGTGGTAAGAAGAAAAGCATTCATTTATAAATGAGTGCTCTTATAACAGCAATTGCTGTATTATGTTTGCAGACAGGTTTCAAGTGGTAAGCAGGCTGGGAGGTAGTAGTAAATTTTGGTACATTGTAAAGCCATTCAAATAGAGTTCCATTTAAATGGCTCACTTTGCAGCACACAACAGTTCCATACTTTGAGAAGCACTGCACCCCCAACATCATTAAAATAAAATAATAAATAATAATAAAATAGTTCAACCTGTGTACTTGATTTTTTTTAGAATAATGACTGATTAACAAGCTGCTTATTGTTCCAGGGTGGGGAGAAGCTGCAAGACGCCTACTACATTTTTCAAGAGATGTCTGACAAGTACTCCTCTACACTGTTGCTTCTCAATGGACAAGCGGCCTGCTACATGGCTCAGAACAAGTGGGAGGAGGCAGAGGGAGTCCTACAGGAGGCACTCGATAAGGTTAGAAGAGAATAGCTTTTTTTAGTTTTTGTTGCTGCCTTGTCACTCCCAAATTAATTGGCATACATTTACATTTTATTTTATTTAGTCTTTTAGGCATCTGTTTGGAAAAAGTCCTTATAATTATAAATATACATAAATAATTGGCTGCTTAAGAGGACGATTATGGCAGAGGGGCTAAGCAATAAGAATACAGGGTTAAATCACATTAAGTTAAGTTACAATGTGACTGCATCATATAAAGGATAACATCTATTCATTAAGATATGTCAACTATTAGGCTCAGCTGTTCGCTCTGCTGTTGAAAAGAATTTTACCTTTAACTTGTTTTCAGTCTGTTTGTAATGCACAGCTGAAAAGTAGGACAGCTCCAGCTATAGAACAGCCATCTGATTGGCTCTTCCAGTTAGCCTTTTTAGAGTGATTGTGTAGTACAGTAGTTCTATTGTTATCAAGGCCTGTTTTTGTGTGTGTGTAATTACTTAAAAATCACAGTACCCCTAAACCCAACCATTTTAGTAAAGTCCATAAACTAGCATGTTACCCTCATTTTAGAAATGTGTGGCACCATGCCGCAACCAGCACTGTCAGAACCGAGACATTAGATGGTGCACTAACAATGTGAAGGGAGAAAATAATCCTCAGTATGCATTGTAACACTAGGGGGCAGCACATACTGTGTAATACTCTTAAGACTTAGTGATCTTGATTCATGACATAGACCTCAGGTTTATATGTGGGACTTATTACACAGTGTTAATTTTTTACAAAGCAAAAGTTATCCATTTCTCTCATTAAAGAAACAGAACGTCAGGAATGCAGTCACTTTCAGCTCTCACATTCTGGTTAAAAGTAGATTATTGGTTTTATGGAGATTAATTAATGGAAACATGTAGAAATGTACAGGTTTTGAGCAACACACAATTTTTTTTCTACTTACATTTGAATTTGAAGAATGAATAAGCCTCTCCCTTTATATCTGTGTTTCTCTCTCACCCCTATCAGGACAGCAGCCACCCTGAGACGCTCATCAACCTGATAGTGCTGACCCAGCACCTAGGCAAAGCTCCTGAGGTGAGACTTTGGACCTAAAGCTGTAAAGGAGGATACTGTTTTAACAATTGTTAATCAGTTAAACAGTTTCCTACAAACAAGCGTGACTATTGAAACAAGTTTGTTCAGTAACACTTAAAATGAAGCGTTTGCTTCCTTCTGTGTGTGACTGCTTTGGTTACACCTGCAATTTCCCCATTGTGGGACTAATAAAGGTTTCTTAATCTTAACATTGTCTTTAGACATATAAAGTATCAGTGAAGCACGTCTCTCAATATAGTGATGTGTTTGAGTTATACAACCTGAAACTCAGAGTTCAGGAGATAAAGACTCAATTATCTTCCTTCCATTCGATGGACTTTGATGGAGCAGTGCTACGGAGTGCTGACTGTCAACTCAAAGGCATTATTAACGTTTCCTGCTGTCATAACCACTGATTAGCATATCTAACTAAAGTTACATGGAATTCTGTGCACATTTCTGGCTAAAAACCGAAATCAAATACAGATAGTAGAAGCAAATAACCATCGACAGGACAGTTTGATTCATTGCCTCTTTCTAACACATTTTTGAACATGCACCATCATTCTAGCAATGTCCACTGCCACTTTTAAATCCCCAGAGAGCTTATTGCTCTCTATTGACATATGAAATATTCATAGTTTATTTAACAACGAAGAATAGGACCAGCAGTCTCATTGTTTATTCAGAGTTTGACCTAAGGCATCTGATTTGGTTATATTTCATTGACCCTTCCAGATTTTGTATCACATATTGCGTAACATTGATAAGTACACAGTTTGACATGCATTGCACATTTATTGCATATCCTGGTTTGGCACACACTGATTGGCATATCTGAACCTGAAAATAGCCAGTTTTGCAATATTTACACACCAGAAACCAGAAAGTCCAAAAGTAGGTGTGATTCCAACTTGTACATGGGCTTCCTGTTTTGGACACGTATCTCTGCTCTATGTTGTTGGTGAGCTTGTTTGTGTGGACCACAGAAACCTAAATCATTCTGAAAAATGTTACATTTGCTGAATAGGCTCTTTACAAGGCCTATGTGAAATTTATGATATTGTCACACTCGTAAAAACCATGATTGTATCCAGGATCCTGCATATGGTCAGGTTTTTACAAGACTCTGTGTTGTACCTTGTGTGTGTGTGATTCATCTCTGTGTGTCTTCAGGTGACCAATCGATACCTCTCACAGCTGAAAGACGCACACAGAACCCACCCATTCCTCAAAGACTATTTAGCCAAGGTAACTGACATCTCATTCATTCTAACTAACACCATTATTGACAAGTCATCTAAATGTTATTGTTTATAATGTAATTACCTGGGATGGATGTTGTGATGGTTTGGCTGCAGGTGACCTTGCAGCAAAGCCAGTGGGAGGATTCAACTCTGAATCTTTACCCTTTGTGCAGTTCAGATGAACATAAACATGCTACCAAACAAACCACGCAATGCACAGCTGTTCCAATGGTCACACTCTTCCCTCTGCTCTTTGTTTTCCTGCAGGAGAATGAGTTTGACAGACTAGTGATGCAGTACGCTCCCACCGCTACAGCATGAAATATCTACTAATATTACTGAAGCACAACAACTATGGAGTCGACCTTTACACCATGAAGATGGTCTCTTTCTCACACATAAATACATATTTGCTTTGATATTATTATTTGGAAACTTTGACTGTATTATTTAACAGTGGAACTCCCCCCCTTACATTACATACACATATACATTTTTTCTTCCACAGATAGCAGCTTATCTGTGCACTGTAAGCATTCCTTTGAAACGATAATAAATGTTAAGACCTGTGCTGTATTTGGTGTGTGGATTAGTTTGTGTTTTTTGTGTGTGTGTTGCCTGTGAATGTGTGTGCACTGTCTCTTTAAGGCGTTCTTCCTAATCCTCGGTTCAAAAGGAAGATAGCGGTCCTAACTACGTCACGCCCCCCGCTGCGTATTTCCCCCTCTTTTTTCCCCTCACAATCGTCTCAGACCTGTCCCCCTTTCAGCGCACCAGTTGATCCCCGCAGACAGAGCAGCACAGCGCCAATTGTCATAACGCAGCCTCGGACACATTGACCACTCCGAGCAGCGACACACAACGAAGAGGAGGAGGAGACGAAGAAGCAGCCGCCGCAGCCTCTTCACCGGATAATAGTCTTATATATCCTCTCATCCTCGCTGGAGCAACTTGGCTTCGTGTGAGACTTGCCTGCTTGTGAGGAGTCTGCTGTCAAACTCGTGAAGCGGCGCAGACACATTATATAAGGTGACTAACGGACAGAGATGAGACGCTGTGACAGCGTCAATAATCCTGACTGCTGGTTTCAAAACTGAAAGGACGATAAAACGTCAGAGCTAGAGCTGATTTATGTTATGTATCACACTATAAGCGCGTTCATCAAAGCAGCGTCACGTTTTTAAGCTAATTCATCCAATTAGCTAGCCCGGCTGGAAGCTGCTGCCAATGCTGGACCATTCACTGCTGTGTGCGTCTGATTTAACTTAGCTAGGCGGCTAACCAGGACGCGCCACTGCCGCAGATGAGCCGTGTGCGTAGCGGGATGATGATCAGAAGAACCCTCCAGCAGACCGGGGCTAATGGCTCGGATTAATTGTGAAATGCTATTTTGTAATTGGTTTCTGTGATTATCAAAAAGCGGACAAAGAGAAAAAAGGGGGAAAAGCAGCCACGCAGTCGGTGTATCTGGTCAGACCTGGCAGATCATTCACGAACTGTCCTGAACGCGAAGAATGGGCCCATGTCTTAATTTGGAAAACAAAGAATTAGGCTACTGAGGAGGGTAAGCTGGTTAGATAAGCTTGTCTAGCTTCTTCAGTTGAGCTAGCAAGCTGGTCGCACAGTCTGGACTTGTACCGCTCCCTGGACTCCATCTGTCCCTCAGCAGGAGCGATTGCTCCTGGTTTTCACGTTTTTGTTGTTTCTCTGCTGCACCATAATGGGTAATCATGCCGGGAGTGCCGTGCCGGTGGAAGTGGAAGTGGAGCCCATGCCAGGCTACTTGGAGCTCATCACCAGAGCCTCCACCGTCATGCTGGGCGCATGGAGTGACTGTAGCAGTTGCGGTCTGGCGCTCTCCAAACGGACTCTCCTGGATAACGCATACATTACTTGGACCGAAATCGCCCTGTTTTTCTTTTGCGCTTTTCTGTGGACGCTGGTCAGGCGGGGACTGACAGAAAGTCTGTTTAAGGTGAGTGATACACGCACACGCGCACAAGTTCACGTTTCATCTATTTACATCTTTAATGAATGTTCTTAGGAGCTCATTCCTCTAATTGAAACTCCATCGCTGCACTGGTGTGCCTGTCATCTCTGTGCGTGAAGGCGCAACATGCACTGTGAGGACAAATGTGTAATCCACAGATGGGAATGTGTGTATAACAGATGTTAACAAATATTGGGTCTTGTTTGATATAAAGTCAGGAGTGGAGTGTTCAGCTTTAACTACAGTGTGAGAGAATATTAACCTGACTCACACTGACACACACACTCAGGTTCTCAGTTGGGTCTTGTGAGTCATTCAAGATGGTGGTGGCAGATTCAAATAGGGTGAGGAAGTGTGAACATGTCAGGCCTCACAAATAAATATGGTAGCTGCAGGACACACACTTTGGACATGAGCATAGTGTGTAGGGGGCAGTGGCAGGGATGACGGGGACTCCTAGGGAAAGAAATGTGTGAATGTTGGAGGGTTAGTATTCTTATGTGCACTCACATTTGGCAAACATACCAACTGCTCATGTGTATGATTACATTAAGATGTGATTTAAAAAAAAAAATCATCATCAGCCTGTCTCGTTCATTGATTTGGAGCCTACATTAGAAAATAGTGGCACCTGACTATGTGCACTCACAGAGTTGCCTCTAAAAGCAGCCTCTCACCTCTGTCACAGGCCAGACGCTTAGGCGGTGCTCTGACAGGCTGGCCCTGTGCCCGCGTCTTCAATATTCTCTTCATCCATCTGTGGCCTAAGCACCTCCACCCTGTTGCCAGGGAGGGGCCCTCTCTCCACAGTTAGCTGGGATGTGGCCTCTGGCTTGTTACTTTGCCATCATCGTGGGTGGGTGCGGTAGAGTGTCTACACACACACACACAGTAGAGGATGATGTGGCCTGAGAATTCAAACAATGAGGCCTGTTTTCCATTTTCCATTTTATATATGTGTGTGTGACTCATTGACTCCTATGGAACAATATAGGACGGCCCCGTTTGAGGCCTGGATCCTCTGAGGATTGTGAAGGATGAGGAGAGATTCTAAATGTAGGTTGAATGTAGACTCAGTCAGTGTGCCCCTGTGTTATTCAGTGCATGTGTAATATCACCTTTACACTGCTTACGTTAGGGATGAAGCGAGCAGGTTCAGTGTTAGGTCAGCCTTGTGGAGCTTATGCAGAACACGTATTATTGTTATAGGTCATTGAAGAGGAGGTGTGTTGTCAGATGTTGTTTGTGGCCTTATTTGTGTAGGCTAGAAACAAAGCAGGTTTATTCCTTTATAAAGTTAGACCATTAAGTTTGCATTTAATAACATGCCAGTTATGATGGGATATGTGGTTTTCCCAGCATTGAGCTGTTGCTGTGGTTTCTAATATGGAGTAAAGAAATTGAACTGTAATGAGCTCAATAAATTAAAGCAGAGACAATCAGAGTAAAGTCCTAAGCTCAGGAAACCTTATACACAATTAATATTTGCTCACATCAGTGGACAAAGCACTTGTAGCCTCATCCTGTTGTCTTTGTGATGACAAGCACAATTAAGTCTGATGAAGAATGATCCTGCAAACTGTGGAGATACAAAGAATAGAGCTCCACTTCTACTTATTTTGTACTAAGCTTGGTTAGGTCGCATCGCATTATAATGGAGTGGGTAATTCTTTCATAGAAGGCAGTTACATAATCTACAAATGCATAGTCAATAAAGGAAAAACCTGCGGAAGTTGCCGGTGTGTTTCAGAGTTCATCTGCAACAGGCTGATGGATAAAAATAATTAGTTTCCTGTTTTGTTACTTACAGTCACGTTTGAAGAATGAAAGCTGACCCACTTAAAATCTACTCCGACTCCAGTCTGCTTTTCTTCCAGTTTAAAAGTGACACTGAAAATGTTTTCCGCTGTATTGTATGGCCTATGTGTTTTACTCAGCCAGTGGTACCACACATTCACATGTATCATTCACAAAAAGAGGAAGGGCTTTGTTCAACGGCTATTGAATCCACTGTATTAGGATGATTTATGTTTACCTCTCATACACTTTGATGGACATGGAACTCTGGATAAATGTTATTTATGTCATAAATAAGGCCTGGAATGATGAGACATATTTTTTCCTGAGCTCTTTCTGTGCTAATGTTAGCCAAAAGAGGCCAGACCAGGTTCCACATGTTACCGTTATTTCACGTGTCACTGAGCATGCTGTTGGGTGAGCTAAGGCGAGTGTGTTGAAGGTGGGGGCAGCTCAGCTTCTGTTAGAGTGTGGTTGAGTGTTTTTCATCATGTTTTGATGCTTTGGAGTCACAGCATTACCTATTCAGGTTAAACACAATTTGTTCATAAGCCACTTGAGTTGTGCTGTTACATAATATGCAGCGGTGCATAATTTGTTGTGCCTCATCTATTGACTCTACTGTAACTTGGTTGTTAAGTGTTGAAACGCTCTTCTGAAGAAACTGTCACAAACACAGATGCAGTGCTGCTGCTTCCTCTTTTTTTAACTTAACTACACTGCACAAGCATGTTCATCAAATTATGCACACATTTATGTCTCTGCTTGCTTAGTGTGCGCAAGAAGCTAGCCTTTTCTTGACCAGAGAGCAGCTGAGAATGGAGCCAGCTGTGTGAAATTAGTGAACATGAGAAGGCAGAAAGGATGATAGTGGAGTGAGATGAGAGGGGCTGATTAGGAGGAATAAATAAGGAAGAGGGAGCTAGAGGAAGGAAGCACTGGAGGAGGGAACTCGGCTGAAGAGTTGTGTAGCCGGGGCCAAGCCTGCTGACTCAGCATGCCATCCAGCAGCCAATCATTAACACAATTGCACACCTACCCAACTACACACATGCAAAATAACACAAACTAATGTAAAAGTGGCATGGATTCATATATATATATATATATATATATATATATATATATATATATATATATATATATATATATATATATATATATATATATTTATATAAAGCCTTGCAGTGAGTTTGCCAGCTCCAGTCTTGTTGCAGAGCTTATTTCCCTGCATTGAGCTGAGTCGCTCCTCATTCCCCCTGCTGTTGTTCTAAATGTGAAAGCAGCCTGAGGTTTGACAAGGTTCACAACCACAGATCCCAGATCATTTTCCACTAAGCTCCTGCTCATTGTTGTGCACCAGAGCTGCAGAGGGAAACCTGATACTGGATTTGTGGTTAAGGGGAAGTGATGTCCATTTAGCCAAAAGTGCCCACTCAGGTGAAACATGCTTGTAATTCTGACACTGATTGCAAGCAATTGTTGTTGCTGTTATGATTTTTGCCTATAGTTAGTCCTCTCCTCTCCTCTCCTCTCCTATCCTCTCCTCTCCTCTCCTGACTCAGCTATCTAATTTATCATCACATTGCGTTCAGTACTAGCAGCACTTTCACTATGAGCTGACACATTATCTATCTCTGCTGTGTGCTTCAACGTCATAAATATATAGCACTTATATGTTCATTAAACTGTCAGCGGGAAGGGCTGCAATTAATTATGAGTATGACACTGTAATACATTATATATCAGTGTTATATACAGTATGTATGTGTATGTTTGGATTAAAGCAAATGTAATGCCAGCCTTGTGTGTCTACAGAACATCTGATGGCTTTGTGCACTGCCTGCAGCCTGTTGTGCACTCAGCATCATGCTGGCCAGCTCAGGTTTTCCAAAGCTAAATGTTGGTAGCTGGCTGTCTAAATTCGGCTGAATCCAGCGATGTATTAATTGATTAGTCACTGAACGGGAAAAAAAACGAATGTAGCTTTAAATCATAAATCGTAAAAGGTTAAAGGTCATCGACATCTGAAATCTCTACACTTTGAGAGAAGGATGAAAGCTTTTCTGTCACATATTGTAAAATAAATGTTGGATATTGGTTTGGATTGAAGAAAAACAAGTATTTTTATAGTCTTCCTTTTTCTATTAATTCTTAATCTTCACCCACTGAACAGAAAAACCTGCATCCACATCAGGATTCTGCACAATTAAAGTATATTCAGTGTTATATGAGCTTGCAGGTTTGTAAATCCAAACTGACCATTGATTTTATTCAAGAATAAAACCATCATGAACAGGGTGAATCATGACCAAAGCAGTCACATAAAAACCAGCAGGGTCATGAATCAGCTGTGTTTGGTGACTGTGACATTCAGACGTTCCTCTGGTCAGCTGGAATGTGCCGTGAGGCCTTGACCACTTTAGCACTGCTCTGGCTCACACACACTCTATCTTTTTACTTTTCCTCTCTCATCCCGCCCCATTTATTTTCCTCCTGACAGGCTTTCACTGGGCATGAACACATTGTCACTAAACTTCAGACTTGGCAGCTACCTCTCCTCTAACAAGGACACTTTTTAACAGCGTGTGAGAACAGAGTGGTCACAGGAAACTGGAGTTCATTCAGTCTGCTCCGCACTGCATACACATCATAAGTCATGATCTTCTAAACCATGTTTGCTATGCAAGTGTGGTTCAGTCTATCATTGTAGTTATGACAGAAGATCCAAACATTCTTAGGGTCCAGTTAGATCAGTTTCTTCATCCTGTCTTTGTCTTGTGGTGCATTCACATCATCAGAGTTGTGCCTGGATTTTTTTTTTAATATCTTCCCTCTATCTTTCCAATAATAGCTTCATTTCACCTTTCTGTCTGTGGTGCTCACCCTCAGGTTTGTTATCAGTCACCTCACCCTCCTATGTCATAGTGTTCAGTCACATAGTTCAAGTGCAAAGCTGGAGGTTTGTGGGACTTTTAGTGGAACTCACTGACATCTGGCAGCAATTTTGTTTTTCTAATAAAACGTCAAGGTGTGAGCGAGAAACTACACAGATACTTAGTCGCCACTGCAACACATAATATTTCACATTCTATTCTATGTGTGAGTTCTACAGCACTCAAGAGGCATCACATAAGCAACTACTACTAGATAAGACTAAAGTCTTATCTAGGTAATGTTATACACGTGATCTTCATTTCACATTGGGAGTTATAAGCTAAGGCTATGGCCTATAGAGGATTTACTTCCAATAAATCATATCCTCTGTAGAGTAGGATCAACACTTCTTAATGGTGTTTTAGGCTTTGAACTTGGTAAACCACAACAGAAACATGCAAACCGAAGATACTTTTATTTACTCTTATGTTGAAGCAAATGCATATTTGCTATCGATTGAATAACTGTAGTGAGCAAGTAAATCACTGCCAATCACCGTTGTATGCACCCTTTGATGAGACATGACAATGTGACCCCTGCTTAGTATGCTGCTGTTGATCCAGAACAGTTTCCACTAAGGCATGGACTGTGGTATCTCATGTAGCGGCAGCTCCTTCAAGTTCTGTTTTTCCTTTTGAGCTACTGCAGATCATAGTTGCTGCAGTACATCCCATTGCCAGTTTGTGCTGTGTGTCCAGTGTGTCCCTCCTTGAACCAGGGGTGTAACTACGTCATGGTTCAGTTCAGAACCTGATCAGTCTTCACCAAGGCTTGTGGCAGCTTTGTATGGCATGGGAAATGGAACCAAGAACTGTTTTACCACTTGTAGATACTCATCTAACCATTTAGTACTTATTAAAGCGGCTCAGGTGTTTTCTGCATCCAACACCTTAATGGAACCTACGCTCACTCCGTGTTAGTGGTTACTGAAGTGTCACCCACTTCTTTACTGAGGGGTGATAAAGCTGTGTCAGTGTTATGTCATGATTGTCACACACTATACATTAATACTCAAACAAAGCCAGTCCTCATTCTCAGTGTCGCCGATAGCATACATACTGCATTATAAATGAAAGCCATATGGCTTCTATCTGTCACTTTGGACCGAGAGCAGCCTTAACACGTCACTGACTCTCAGTACTGTTGTTTTCTCATGTACTGTTGTTTTTAAACTTACACACGTATACAGTAGCTTAGTTTAATAGTAGCAGTTTTAGCCTCCAGTGTTGGTCACCAGACACAAAAACCATGTGATGCAGTTTATTGCCACTTATTTGCTCCACTGCCTGAAAGCATTTCTGGAGAGAAAAACATTTTGTACCTATAAACAAATGTGTTTTCAGCCAAAACATTATATGTGTGAAAAAGGTAGCTTGCCCTGCAGTGGTTTGTTTTTTCCATTAGCTGGTTTTATTTTGTTAAAAAAAAAAAAACAACAAAAAATAGAAATTTGAGTTTCTACAGAACAGTTTAGACCAAATAGTGTTTTGTCTCTTACTATTATCACTCCATTATTTATTCATGACAAAGCCCATAAATTGATTACTATAATTAAAACATTTTAATAATTACTGTATTTTAATTGCCAAAGGATGCAGGAAAGGGAGGCGCTAATCCTCTTCCACAGTTAGATCTCAGCAAGCAAACGTGTTAACCTGTGATATGCTTAGACTTAATCCAGGAAAAATATTTTGCTGTGAAAGCTGTGTGCGTTTGCTTTGATGCTCCAGGAGTTAATTTGAGAACCAAGTATGGAGTTTATGCCTCCACTGGGATCCACTAAGAGGTGCACCTGCTCTCTCTGTCTCCCTCATTTTGACACATATGTGAAGGGAAGTACTATGCATAAGCCTACATTACCCTTGTTTGAATATAAATAATATATTAACGCAGCAGGAACTGAAACCACTCAAAGTATAGGCCGTTGCCCATGCTATATTTGTCAAGTATGAAATAGTATACCCACAACAGCTTCTACATTTGAAAACCTCAAAATCTATCTGATCAACACAGCACACACTCTACATCTGCAGATAACCAAGTTGAAGTTGTTGCTATGTCTCTGTTTAGTTTGGTGTTCCTTGTTACATGACAGGACTTGAAGTCAGAAGTGTTAAACGCTTGTGTACAACCTGCTGCTGTAGACCGTCTCTCATCATACATGTCATTCATGCCTGTCTGTGCTGATTTTAGTAGTAGTGGGTCATCAGTGCTCATCCACTCACATGCTTGCTTTCGTATCAGTTTGTTCAGTGGCAGCAGTGCCTCTTCTAATCATGTGTTTTAATTCAATCAAGTTCATGCAGCTGTGTGAGGCAGTTTGAGTAATGTGAGTTTTCCAGGTGTGCCAGCAGTTTAGCAGACGTCCATGTGGAAAACTAAAAATCACATACTGCTTTGATCCTGTGTCATGTTAGCTTCTTCCAGATGTGTTTTATAAATCCAGCACATCTAAAGTCCCTGTTGTTTCTGTTGGAAAGAAAGAACTGCTGCAAGATTCACATACTGTAATTAGGCTGATTCCTGTCTGCCTTCGGCTGCCTGGAAAAAACAAGCTGTACCAAAAAAACTAAAAAAAAGTCTGTGTAAAGGGTAAATGTGAGGGATATCGATTTCTCCAAGTTTAACTAGGGCTGTCCCGATACAACTTTTTCACTTCCGATATTATACCGATATTGCAGCCATGAATATCGACCGATACCGATATTGATCTGATATTCACTAAACACTAAATCAACACATATCATACATACTTTAATTGAATAAATTGTCAGAAGCAGTAGGTATGAGAAAGACCCATTTATTAACAATTCAATAAAATACAAAAGTAAAAAAAAATAAGGGGCAAGCTCACTATGGTGAGAACAACTGAGAGCAGGGACACAAAACCAACAACAATATTGTTCACTGTCCAACTGCTCAAACTCAAGTGTCCACACAGCTTCAGTTTTACTAACTGGGCCCAAAACAATGTGGTCATTGCTCCTAGTCTTAAACAAATAGTGTAAACAAAATAAACACACCTCTTTAATAACAAGAGCAGAAAACAATGTCAGTCAGTTATTAAACTGCTGACTTCTCTTACTGTTACTTGCTATTAGTGTTACTCGCGTGCATGTAACACTGCTCTCTGCGATGTAAACTCATGTCTATCCAGTGCGCAGTCAGAATCAATAAGGACAGCGGAGAATGGCTTGAGGTAGCTGCAATGTCTTTGTCCGACTGTAAGGAAAAATACTGCCACACAGCCGACATGTCTTCTCCTTGCAACAGTCACACACGTACACACGCAGTTGTTGTGATCACGTGATCTCTACATGCTGAAGCCGGGCACTTTTCTTCTTCAGTGGGCGGCAGCAACGGGTGCACTACCGCCAACTACTGTGATGGAGTGTGAAGCGTCACCTACTTTTATCAGAGCATTGATATCGGAGATTTTAGATGCCTTCCGATAAAATCCGATATTTGTTTTTTGGCTGATATCGGACAGATATCCGATATCAATATCGGATCAGGACAGCCCTAAGTGTAACCCAAAGATTTTCATGACTCATATGCTCATTTTCCAAAGATATTTATTATACAACCAAGGAAGCCTGTAAATGCCTATTTTAACCCTTCTCTTTAGATTTCTTGTGGCTCTGTTGGCACATGTCAGCAGTAAAGCTGGATCCATACTCCGCGAGACAAAGACATTTTTCCCCCCTGCAGGCGTTACGCCCACAAAATGACGTCATTTTTTGTCTCTGACCGCCCGCTGATCCGCACTCCTGTGCACAGGGTCCGGGCCGAACTTTGTCTTTCAAGGCTGTGCGGCAACCATGCTGTGATTGGTCGGAATTTATTGTGGGCGTGATGAAAGTGGAGAAGCGCAAGAGCCTCTCCAGGTATATAGGTAGGTGTATAAACAGCACTGATTCAACAGATTTAGATAAGACCATACTGGTTTGCATGATGAGCAATAAAAGAAAGAAAGAAAGGCAAGTCAGGGTGATTTGTCACCAATAACTCCAGACAGCCGTTCACACATACCAGATGGTGACTGTTATTACCATTCTATATACTCCTACATACCCGGGCATAATAGGCTCGTTAACAATGTCTGTATATCTTTGCTATTGTTACTTTTAATGTCGCATCTTCACAGCTCATCACCGGACAGTTTGAAGTATCGCAGGCACATTGGAACACAGTAGATGTGCAAATGTGGTCATAAAGGCACAAACACTGAATCTTTGCTATTGTTACTTTTAATGTCGCATTTTCACAACTCATCGCCGGACATCTCACGCTGTTGCAGGCCCCCTCTCTGTATAATGCCCTCTTGCCATGGCACAAGTCCTTGTGGTGTGTTAAAAAACTCAGTAAAGTCTTTCCTTATAGTTTAGTGGGCGGGCCGTATGAGGAGTTCTGCACACACGCGTCTCGCGGAGTATGGTACCTCAGTGCGGAAAAGACCTTTTTTTTGTATCTCTTACCACCCGTGGAGCGCGTTCTCCGCTCTTTGTCTCGCGGAGTATGGATCCAGCTTAATCCAGTGTTCCTGTGTGTATGTCGTGTGTTTCCTGTTCCTCCTCAGCATTATTAAATATTGAGTCACAGTTTCTTTGCTAAGTCATTCACAATCCTCTGCGTCATTTTGAGCTGATTCATCAGACCCCAATGCGCATTTTTTATTTATTTAGTCACAGTCACCGCAGCCTGAATTCAACCACTGCAGACCTTCCAGTGAGTAGGCAGAATGTGAATGTGAAGAGGTCAGGACTGAAAAAAGGTGCAAAGTTGATGGCGTGATAGGGTCAAAGCAGGCCATTCTAACCTGTTTACAGGACCAGAAAGTTCTAAAAGACTCTTCAGATAGGGTTGTATAAATTGTTAATCTCAGATAAATGTCCTATATTTACGTACATATGTATATATAGCCTAAAACTCCGGCCATCCACCGGATTAGCCTTTGCAAATCCTATTTGCCGCCACTCTTGAAATGATGTAAAGTGGAGAGAGGGAATCTGTGACAGAATTGGGTTTAAAGGTGACAGTGAGATGGACAGAATGACGTCAGCGTCAACAAGAGAAATCGAAGCTAGACTGAGCCAAAGGAATGAAAGAGGGTGAATTAGAGCACAAGCTTTATTGAACAGAGCCACACATGAGCCAGAACCCTGACTCACTGGCCCAGTTTATCTTCTTATGCAACAGGCTTGAGTCCATTCACCCTCTTTCCTCTCTCATCACTTACTTCTATGATGTGAAGAAGGGGGAGAGCTGAGAATTTGTAAAGAGTGAAAGAAGGAGCAGTGGGGTGCAGCTATGCATAAGTGAGAAGAAGAGGGGAAAGGAGGGGAAGGCAGATGAAGAGGCTTGATTGAGTTTTTTAGCCACAATTTGCCAGCATCCCAGCATCGTTGATAAAGGAACCACTCATTTCCAATCAATTCAATCAAGTCTCTCACTCTGACCCTTCTCCTTTCATTCACACTCAGACTCTGTAATTTGCTCCCTGTATCATTTCCTTCTGTTTTACAGCTTGGTCTCCCTTTAGCAGGCGCAATGGACACTGAAATGAAAGCCTGTGACGCCTCGAGCTAGAGAGCTAGTTCAGCCAGAGTCTGTCTGTCAGACAGAGAGAGGAAGGGTGGGAGGGCTGGTAAATGGTCCCAGCTGAGTATAATTCAAGGCTATGTCACCTATCTGACAGAGGATGAGTGGATGTGTCCTTGACCCACTACTCCCCCTTGCTTCATAGGCTGGCATAGAAAACGAAAGGATGGATGGATAGAGTGGGCAGATGGGACCCAAAGAGTTGGTGCACTGGGTGGCACACCAAGAGACAAGAATGGAACCCTCGGCAGTCTGTTATGTAATCTCACTGAATCTGCATTTGAAGAAAATATGTTGGTTCTGCTGTGTGGTTTTGGTCGAGACCAGAATATAAAGAGCCCAGATCTCTATGAACTGACCAGAAAAGACAAACATTCATGGTATTCCCCAAGAAATACTAGTAACAGAGCTTCAAACACAGTTATTACAGGCTGCTGGGTCATGTCATGTGTGAGTAAAAACCAGCACAGAAATGTAATTCTTCAAATGGCCACTTGAGGCTGGCCGCAACAGTGAGTCGATTCCTGTAGACCTCCAAGTTAAAATCTCTAACTTGACAGCAGACAGAAACAGGTTCGCAGTTTAGTACAAAAATAGTTAGTCTCTGCCTCTGCTCATTTTTGGATTAGCTGAGATTTTAGCAGAGCTAGGCACTGCCAGGATGGTGGCAGTAAAAACTAACACACCAAGCTCTGGGCTTAGGAAATGGGTGTTGTTATCTTCCCAGGTTTTTTTCTCTTTTGGACCCTCTTGGTAAATAGTTTTGGTTGTTATGTGGTTTTTCCAAACTTTTTCATTTGACGTTTTAAAATTTAGACAAGTTCATATTTAGACAGTATGTTATTAAAAAACCATAACCCCCACATAACCATCAGATATACCCTTCACAGAAATTCTCTTACTGATTTTTAGAGCAATCTCTGCCCATAAATAGCCATGCTATTTCTTTGCTTTCCAAAAATATAGCAAATATGGCAAAAATACATTTGGATTTCTGTCAGCACACAGATGTTTCACACTGATTTTGCTTTCCAGTACAGTTCAGGCATCAGCAGAAAATACAGCATATAGTTGAGATTCTTTCATAACCAGCATGTGTTACTGCTACATGTGTATAGTTGTGGTGTAAACATATATCAGTGCCAGCAGAGTGATAGAGAGGTGACTGATGATCAGCGGTGATTAGAAAATGAGATACAAGCTGCAGAGGCAGTGCTGCTGTTTGCAGTAACATGTATCAGCCTCTAGTGTATTTTAGCCTCTGTGGCTGTGTGTAGGCTTATGTTTTTGAGTGTATTGGGGGGGGGGGGGGTGTTGGGAGACTGGGGGGGTTGCTGTGTGCTGACAGCTGGCTTCTATAAATAAATGTTGCAGGCAGGGGGGAGACACAGGGGTGGAGAGAGAGAGAGAGAGAGAGGGGAGGAATGAGGGAGCTAAGAAGAGCAAGAAATTAGGAGGGAGGAGGGGGGGAGACAACAGGGACAGAAGGGAGGAGACGGGATGGGAGGGCTGATAGAGATGGACTGATACTGATGTGCTGAGAGACTTAAAAGAATGTGGTGAGTGTCCTGAACTCCAGTGCACTCCGGCCATGACATACTGAACACGCACCACATGTCCCCTTCATCTCAGCCAATCAGCAACCCCATCTAGGCGCATGTGGCCTCTGCATGGTGCCTATCTTTCTCTTCGTTGTGACTGAGGACCACAAAGTCTGTTGCTGTTACATTTTATCTTGCATCTGCGCTGCTCTGTCAGCTTCCTTCCCTGTGTTGTTTTGACTCTGCCGTGTTGATGCAGAAAAAGCTAAGAAAAAAAACTAAAGATGCAAAATGGAATGAGTCAGATCAGAAACACCATGATAAAGATACATTGTCTTTGATCAGACAGACAGGAAAACTACAAGCAAAATGAGTTCCTGTCCCTGAGCTGTAGCAGCACTCCCTCCATTAATTTGTCATGTCAGTATTCACTGAGCCCTGTCGGATCATGTCCTGTGGACTAGCTGCTTGGTAACGACTTATTGAGATGTACTGTATCACTGACACAGGCAACTTTCACTTTCCTGCCTCCAGTTACTGTTGCATGGCTTTCAGCGTCAGCGTGTGTGTGTGTGTGCCATTTTGTGTATGAGGTAGTGAGCTGGGTTTAGTTTCCTGTCTTGGCACAGCTATGAAACACTGAACACCTGCCTGTCTCAGCGGTTGCCTAGATGATGTACCTGTTGTACTATTCTACCTTGCTGCTGCCTCCATGTGTATGTACACTTCTTTCACATGTTTACCTTTGTTGGGAAGGGATTATTATGGTCACATCCTCAGCTTTTGTTAGGGTTATTCTGTGTCTTTAAACTGTAGCATTATATTTCAGAGGTCCTGCTGTTACAAAAGAGGGACAGGATTGAGACTGGGGAGGGTAAGGAGGAAGATAAAATGGCCCCACTTGTCAGTCTGTGTGTCACTGGGTGGGTGGGGTTATGTTATATCAGGCCACATCAGTTACGTCAGGAACTTCCTCGTTTTCTGCTTGCATAGAAAACCATAAGCAGACATGTGAAAGACACATTTCTGTCTGTGTTACACTGTGCAGTGGTTGACAGATGATGTGTACATGTGTTTCGGAGATATATTGATAGATGGAATGAATATGTTGATTAGTTAACAGTTAAATATTATTTCATTGTAATATGTTATTTTGGTTTTAACTGCATATTGTCCCCATTAAATAATTATCAATGTGCATGTGCCTTTATGTTCTTTGTACTTTACAACAGCAACATCTTATTTATTATTGTTTAACTGTGTTTTTAGTTTGATGAAACAAGATACTGATGACTCATGCTGCACTCAGGGGGTACAGTAATATTAAGCTAAGTTCTGAAAATGTATTGTGCACAGAGCGCACTGGGGAAGCAAAGTAGCTCCTCTAAGCTCCCCAATAACACATAAATTTGCAAAAAACAAACAAACAAATGATCATTTCTCAAGCTCATATGAAATGTCAGTTACATCAGCACATCGTTAATTTAAATGTTGTGTTTTCTTCTTTTTTGTTTAGTGTTTGTTGTCTTCAAGATGTATTCATTGAAATTCCCATGGGGTCCAACATTTCTTGCTATACATCATTTGAAGTCTCTCTCTTTGAAATTTGAATTAATTGTGCACTCCTGTTCACAGAAATGCAGACTCAGCTTTAAGTTGGTTTTAAAGGGTATAGTGACATTGACATTAAAGACATTTTAAAGTAAATACATATTATTTATTTTTCTGAGCACAAAAATTAAAATGATTTGAGCAGCTGAGCAGGCACACACTGCAGTAACACACTGAACAATATGTGGAGTTAAGTTTCTTTCCAAAAAACATTGTGTGTGACTCAGTCTTCAGTGTTACACTTAGCCACAAACCTGTAGGAGCAGGTAGATGAATTCTGAGTGTCTGACCAGTGCTCTTCTGTCTGTCTCTGCAGCCTCTTGCACAGTCATTGAGGCTGCTACCCAAAGATGCTGCCAAGATGCCGGAGAGCGCGTGGAAGCTGGTCTTCTACACCATGTCGTGGTCCTACAGCACCTACCTGCTTTTCTTCACTTCCTACTCCTTTTTCAGTGACCCGCCATCTGTCTTCTACAGTAAGCACACAAAGGTTCTGCTGTTACAGGGTGAAATAGGTAGCAGACAAAGATTTGATAAAAATACATTCCCTAGATTTCCCTAGAATTGTAGCTCCTGCTTCTGTTAAATAGCACACACACACACACACACACACACACACGTGTTATTTTAACACTAAATCAATGGGAATTTATCATTGTTGAAGTCAAAACAAATAATAATGAGTAAGGAACAACTAATGGCAGATCAGGAATACATTATGTTAGGACATGACAGTAGCACAGGATGATGTAACGGCAAATGGCATAGATATCAGCCAATAATGGGGACTTTGTGGCAGAGATAGCCTGCAAATACCTGTATTTTTTTACCTAGTTGACGATGGAGTATAAATTACAGATTAACTAACTATAATGCAAGTTAGGTGGGTGAATGGACAATTGAATGGTGGGCTATTACAGTAATCTGTTGCTCCGTTCACACTGAGATTGCACTTTAATCTTCACTCTAAAGACCCCCTCCTTATTTGACCGTGTTTATCCTATAGAGCGTTCAGCCATGTCGCCTCGCCCTTTCACACAGTGGTCAATTTGTGCCTTTTATCAGCATTAACAAAACAACCCCACATCAAACATGCTGTGTGAATACGGTTATTGCAAAACACTAATAGTACAGGATCTGATGGTTAGCATGCTTAAGTAGTACTTCAGTAGCACTGTAGTTGTGTTGAAGTTTCTCATCTAACCCCTTTTATAATCTAATGAGGCAGTGCAGACTAAGCCTATAGGGACTCTGTGGGGGCAACATGTCACTGAGTATTCAAATATAGACAGATATTTATATCAGTGCACACAGGATATGCAGCCTGCTGGTTTCTGTATATTCTAATCTTTTAATCGATCACCTTTCCTGTTACATATGTAATTAAATAAAACTTAAATATATGATATTATTATCAGAACATTTGTAGAGTTATTTAATTTATTGATGAGGTTTTAGTATTCCACACGACCTTCCTCATCATTTATTAGCAATGTTCAGCATTTCTCATGAAGAATAATGTCCCAACAGAGAACTTGTAGTGCTTATCACTGTATTGCTAATGGAGGATGGACATACATTGGGGATTTCACACATAATCTAGTGATGTATTTTATAGTCTTTCAGCCTCCTCCATCAGACAGAGAGGTGTCAGGGCTCCGGAGTGGAGCTCGCAAAGACTAGTTGACAGTGCCAGGTTCATCTTTAATAGCCACTTCACCTCTAATAGCTGTCAGCCAGAGATGAGTACAGAGGCAGTGACTGTTTGAGAGGCAAAGAGAGAAACTACTAAAATTTTAGACTGTATTGTAGAGAGAGAGAAAAACCTTCAGCCTTCTGCAGAAAACAAAAAAAGATCTCTAGTTCCCATGCCTCCCCCTTTGGCATCGCTCCTGATGTCTTCTTAATGTTTAATGATGGAAGGTCCAATCAATAAACATTACACAAGGCTCCAGCGTAACCCCATCTCACTAGGGACAAACCTTAGTCAAACATCAGAGGGGGGGAGTTTTCCGTCCAACATCCGATAGGCAGAGACATGAGCCAGCCTGGAAACCTTAACATACATATGGCCTGTTTTCTTTGCAGTACTTTAGAAACCATCCCAAATCCTCCTGAGGGTAAATCTGATCCCTGCAGCCATCTCTCATACCAACAGCTGACCCCTCACATCTGGTGTCTCAACCAGAAGTTATTGTCTATAATTTATATAATAGTCTAATATAATATAAGCATTTATATTATATATATAAAAGAAAAGTTTAAATTTCTTCCAGTCTACAAAACTAAGTGATGACAAATGAGACAAATAAATTCTTTAATGTGTTTGTGTGTGTATATATATAGGATTAGAGGTTCAGGTTAACTCAGCCTGCACAGTCAGTTGCATTCTTATATCTTTACACCTTACACTGGTTGATCTCTTGGTTCTAATCTCAGGGTTTTAATGGCAGCGGCTGCTCTTTTGTAAAACCTTGTACTTAAACTGTACTTAAGACTTAATTTCCTATGCAAACAAAAAAACGATCTAGCAAGATGGATCTTGACTAATGAGACACATACAGTAGACCACAAACAAGTGATAAGTGGTGAGCCTGTTTGCAACTCTATGGTAATTGTGAAACAGTTGAGTCCTCTTTTTTCTTTTTTTTATTGCAGGCAATAGAACAGCAAATTTGTAAAAACCTCAGATAATGATGAACAGAATATGTATGAGAAAGATCTCAGAGAAACCACACCCTTTTTATCTGTATCTTTATTACATGTAAATATTGATAGAAAATGTTAGTGATAGTTTGACAATCATTTTTAAAAGCTGCAAAGATAGCATATATGGATGACAATGAACACTGTCATGTTGATGCCACCTGTAGACATAATGTCCTGAAATTTATTTTTTGATGCTTGTTGAACTGAAATCACCCACGGCAACAACATCCAGGAACACAGTTTTGCTGAAACATCCACAAATGTAGATATCTTTAATCCTCGAATTCAGGTTAAATATTCCTTTGCTGTTTAGTGCAACAGCAGTCATGCTTTGTCACCGCCAGCTGTCACATACTAAACTGTAGTGCCTCCTGTACACCCCCTGAAATGAAGTGACAGATAAAACAATCGTTGTCACTCACCTCCTTCCTTCATCATTGGACCTCTCTCCATATCCAACCTGTTTCCTCCAGACTGGAAGAGTGGTATGTCAGTGCCTACAGACATCGCCATAGCCTACCTGATCCAGGGCAGTTTCTATGGCCACTCCATCTATGCTACAGTCTACATGGACGCATGGAGGAAGGACTCTGCCGTCATGGTGGTGCATCACATCATCACACTGGCACTTATTTGCTTCTCCTACGCCTTCAGGTATTGTTGACTATACTGGTACAACAGATTGATACCAGTTTTATAAGTCCTGCACAATAAGCTGGTATTCAGTTTATTAATTGAAGCAACACAGAAATATTTACAGTTGTAGTTCCTTCATATGTAATTAGATACAAGTTAAACAAAATGGAGAGAGAAATAGATGCATCCCATTTAATGTGCAACATCCCATCTGGCACATTTAATTGAAATGATTACAGGACTTGTATTGAAAAACGAACTCATACTGTGCTGTTTGCTCTTCAGATACCACAACATTGGGATTCTGGTGTTATTCCTTCACGACATCAATGACATCCAGCTGGAATTCACTAAGCTTAACGTCTACCTGAAGTCCAGAGGAGGAGGCTATTACCTGCTCAATGATGTGTTGTCCAACATGGGCTCTGTCAGCTTCAGCATCACTTGGTGAGTTTTGACACACAGACACACACACCACTTGGTTTATGACTCATTTTCACTCTTCTTGCCCCATTTGTTCTCTGAAACAGCCAAATGTTTTATAGTCTTGACAGCTCCATTATTTTTCTGTCGTCCTCCTATACACCAGTGAAGCTGCTGAAGATGAATGGATAGGCGTCACATTCCTGTTTCCATCCTTGTATCTTTCAGGTTCTGGTTCCGACTCTACTGGTTCCCACTCAAAGTGCTCTACGCCACATGTGTATCCAGCCTCCAGTCTGTGCCCAACATTCCCTTCTACTTCTTCTTCAACGCTCTGCTCCTCGCTCTGTTGCTCATGAACATCTACTGGTTCTTGGTGAGGACAGGCTGGCTTCCTATTCAAATACAAAAAAACAACAACAATCTACATAATCTGATCTCTTTCCTCCTGTTTTGTGCAGTTCATTGTGGTGTTTGTAGTGAAGGTGCTGAAGTTGAAGGAGGTGAACGACGTCAGGGAGTATGAGGAAGAGGACAGCAGCAAGGCAGCTGCGAAGCTGCTCAGAGAACCTTGGGCAAAGAACGACAACGATGATGCTGGACATCACAACTCTGCCCAGGAGTGAGCAACACATTTTGATCCTCTCTCTTTCTATAATCTTATATTTAGCAGCAGTCTGATAGGAAACCGAGACAGCTTGTAACTTGCAATATGTAGATTTACCACAACATCATTCATGAAAGCACACAAGCAAGTAAACAGCAGAAAACAGCATGCAGGCCAAAATGTTACTATGGCTCCATTCAAACTCAGTGCCACAAAATCAGTGTGTAGGCCCAAGTGTTATGCTGACAGCACTTAATGACTAAATGACCATCACCGTCATTTGTCCCTGGAATGAATGCTGTAACCCTTTCCAACTGCTGACAAAAAACACATGCAGCAGTTTCCTATTAAAAAGGATACTAATCACTCAAAATACAAAGTATGCCTAATACATGTACACTGTACAAGTAGACGTTGGCATTGGGTCACAAACAGTACAGCCAGACACTTCTTCGAGTCTGCTTTAATGGAAAGTTGCGGCCTTTGTGACACAACTTAAACCCATTGTGGGCAAGTAAAACCCAGTTATTTCTGCACAACCATGGCTATTTTAATAATTATATGATGCCCACGTATACTGTGCATAGAAGTTATAGGAGGTATAAAAGAATGTGTACGTGTTTGATAGTCCAGTCCTGCATCCTACAAAGACAGGTTTCTGCTTATCCTTGCAAGTGAACCCACTAACATGGAGACTCACAAACCCTTTGTTTTACTGTGCTTACTCCAAAGGAAGCCATTGTATTACCCAATGCAGTGCTCCCCTCTGATGTGTCAGTCAGCACTTTGCAGCAGTAAGCTTCAAAGAAAGTGCTTTGTTGGCTGAAACGTATATCTGTTTGAGCTTTTTATCTTTAAGTTATGGATTCATCTGTCTTTATCAGAGCAGCTGCCTTTAGCCTGGTGGCTGTTTGCCATGTGCGCCCTAGTTATCATAGATCGCCTTTAACCCCTGCAGGTCTGAAGACCCTGACACTGTCAGTGTCTTCTTCTCTTAGCCTCTCTGATCTGATAACTCTGCTCCCTCTTGGCTCACCCTGCTATGCTGGTGGCAGGTGTAGATCTCCCTCTTAGTGTGTGTAACTAGCAACAGCAGTAGCACTCACAGGCAGGTAGGATCAAACAGACCATATGGAGATGTGATTATGTGGCGCTCCTTATCTAGCTGGCCTTGAACACTTCTGATATCCTCTGTCCCTGCTAATGTCCCTCACATCTGCTGATCACTCCACCTGACGGGCTCCTCTCACCTTTTCATTCCCACACTCCCCATCTCTCTCTCTCTGTGTAGGAAGCACGTGCAGAATGGTGTCACCAAGGAGAAGCATCTATAACAGGCTCTCCGTCGCCACCACCAGGCACCAGGCTAGAAGTACACACAAGACGAGAGACGCTGCCCTCCTCTGACAGCTAACGATTGGGAAGTGTCGTACAAAGAACAGAAAACGTTGTGTTGTTTTTATTCGTTTTGTTTTAGAACATTTCATTTTATCACTGTCATTTCAGTTTGTTTTATTAGAGCACTGTGAATGTTATTTCAGCTGACGTTTTGTCTTACGGTGGTTAACTTTACATTTGATAGACTCAGTAGAAACAAAAGCAGTTTGAGTGACAGTTGGACTGTGACTGTAAAGTATAACAGGGTGTCATATTCATTACATCACCCTAAACAGCACTGCAGCACCCGGGCAGGGAAACAATTAGACATTTAGATCTGCAAGCAAAACAAGCAATATGCTAATTCTGTAGAGAGGTGGGGGAGCTACCGCCTCCAACCTCCATATGTCCTCTCTGACTTAACAAAGGAAGGAGGATTAAAAGTAATACAGGAAAGACCCGCCTGGCATCGTGCTGCTTCACCACATGTATTGATTTTCATATTGTACAAGTCAGCGGTGACAGCCGTACGGCTCTGGCATCCATTAGTTTGAATTGAAAAAGCCAGGTGTGTGTGTTTGTGTGTGTATGTCCGAATCATTAGGGATATTCACTGGGTATTCCTGTATGAAGTTTATATTTTTTAAAAGCATCTGTTGCTGCACTGACATGAAGGCGTACAAGCTGATTGCTGGTTTAATGACAGCAAATAGCTAGAATTGATTGACTGGGTGTTTCTCAGCATCATGATCGAATTTTAATGATTTAATATGATTGGATCACGGTTATAATGGTGGTGGCGGCTATTTGGTTCACAGGAAATCTGAGCAATAGCCCAGAACTTGTGTAAAGCTACAGAATCAGTATGACAAATCAAAAGAAACATTATGTATGCACACACATATGGTATTCAGGAATGCATGACGTCGGAATGATTTTCGGAAATATGCTATGAAAAATCCTCTAGCTATGTAATCATGATGTCTTTATCAACGTCTCATCTTAGCACTGAATCATGTAATGCAGACAAAAGATGAGATCTGAGTGTGTTCTCCCTCATGAGGGAAGATTTTTTTATCAAATTAACGCTACAGTGAAAGCGACTGTAAAGGAAAAAAAAAGCTGCTGCGCCTACAACACAATAAGGGATGTTTCCAGTTTTTCTACCTTTTCGATCAAATTCCAGCTCTTGTTTCGATGAACAGCATGCTTGTGCTGCTGGAGCAGGCCGCAGATGTTGTCTGTCCGTAGAAGACGCAACCATTCTGTTTTTTTCTGTCTTCCACAGTCCCCACATCAGCACTAGGGGGAAAGGTAAAAAAGTAATTTTTACATTAACACTTTAATTGCTGTAGTTTAGGTTGTTCTCGTTGACTTTTATTTTTTGAATTGCTGCTGTTTTTCTTCCTGTGAGAGCACTGTTTGCTATTCTAGTTGTGTTGTCTTTCTGCTGTGTGTGAGTCTGCTCAATGATCAGACATTTTCAGGGACCAGGGAGAGTCGTTTTTCATTCATCTACATTTCAAACAGTAAATTCAGTAGTCTCAGATCTCTTCCTTTCAATCTGAATGCTGGCTCACGCTCATTTTACTGTTCACATCTGTACTGTAGGTAACACGGTCTATTCAATATGTTGCCGTCCTTCCTGTTCAGCTGTGGAACTAGATAATCCATAGTTTGCTAATATGTTTTGGTGTATCATGACAATATCTGAACCGGACAGAAGCTTGCACTGAACCCACAAAGACCTGTTAATCTGGATTAGGTGTGACTCATCCCTAAAGTCTGACATGGTACTGTATGAAAAAAGGTCTCTGACTGTTTTCTGTGGGTGATTGATACATTTGTGGCCCAAAGAAGGAACACATTTGTCAGCATAGTTCCCTCCTACAAGTACCGTACACAAACTTTGTCCTGCAGTCATGATAGCAATGATGTCACCATCACTCTCAAAATATTCTTCATTATTGCCTTCAAAGTTCCTGTAAAATCACTCCAACTATTAAACTGCACATGCGAGAGCTATATAACAAGTCCTCCTGCCACAGGCTACAAATTTATTAATCACTCCTCATTTTTCTGTAACGTGTGAACGAGTAACCACTACTGGGTGGCCAGTATAGTCATGTATACCAGTGGTTCCAAACATTTTTCCAAAATGTAATTATCAATCAATTTCAAACATGTTTTTTTTAGTTATTTTATGTATAAAGAGGAAATAATAATTGGAAATTGATTGTTTTTGGACCCCAAACTTGGAAACAGGGATGTATACCACTACACAAGACTATAAGGTTTATACCTGTACATCTATTTATGTGGCTGGTTTATGCAAAAGCAAGGATTGTCAACTTGTTGTTGTGTCATGTTTCTGTAAGTAAAGGTACTTATTTAATTCAGAAAGTAGAGTGCCCGCGATAAACTAATGACCTATATTATGATAGAGAATGTCACCCATGATACCCGCCCCTGATTGGTGGTCAGGCTGTGACCCAACTATTCAGAATTTAAGATTTTCAGATTTTATGTTTGGCTAATCCCCTTCCAGGCGTATGACATTGGCTTACACTTGCTTGAAATCATTGGAAGCCTGTGTTGTCTGTGAAGAATGATGTGAAAGTTGACTCAGAATTTGTATTTTTTTTTTCGTCAGCATATGCTAAGATCAAAATGAAGAAAATTAGAATGATGGTTAAAAATATATATTGTTAACCAGCATCATTGACAGGACCTGGTCACTCATTATTTAAAGATGAAAAAAAAGCATCGACAGGACTGCAGAGCATGTTTGCTGTCTGTATGTGAATATTATTAAACAGAGAACTTTGACTGACATCAACAGATTTTCAATTTGAGCAGGAGAGCAGCTGAATCCGCACACAGCAGCTACGCCTGCTCTGGTTTTGTGTTGAGACTGTTTGCATTGACAGGGCCAGTAGCAACAGCAAAAGCTGCAGCAGATCTATGTAGAAATCCATGTAAAGATGTCTAGACCCCAGCTCAGCATCATCCTCATGATTGTTTCCCTTTTGCAAACAATGGAAACAATCAGGAAGTGACATTAAAGGGAGATTTAACATATTTGTCCAGTTTATCCATCTAGATTGTTCAGGTGTGAGTTGCATTCACCCTCTGACAGCAGCCGTGTGTTTATGGCAGCCTGCTGTGGTGAGCCATAATATTCATCCTGGGTGTATTCATGCTGTCTGATAGATGTTTATTTCTCCAGTTGATGGGTCATTATTTGCATAAAAGAGGTATTTCTATCACACCCTAGGGAGAAATGTGTATGCCTGATATCTGTAGAACTCACACCAAAACCAAAAAACCGTTGGGGTGAACTGTCACTTACAAAATGAAGGACTGTTTGTAAACTGAGTAGTGTCTTTTTTGAGTATGACGTGCGAGTCGTCTTCCTGAGCTGGCATTTTTTTACTCTGACACAAGCTATTGTGCCAAAAAAAATGAATATCCACCTGAATCTATGAGGCAAGTGTTTGTGGGAGCTGGTGATGAGTGAAGGAGTGTGCTGGGCAGAAAGGCCCTGCAGGTTGTTTTTACGCATTGCACTGTTAATTTATTAGTATTGTTTTATTAATAATTCATAGAATATTAAAAAAAAAAGAAGGGAGAATTTGGGAATTTTTTTGACTAGTTTTGAAGGATCATTAACTAAAAATCTAATTTTTTTTGGACCATTCATAGAAGTTCTACAAATGACCCTGTTGTTTTTCAAAAGGAATCTGACCACTTTCTAAAACTACTTGATAAAGACACGTTCTTGCTCTTTTGTAATACAATTTTAATACCATTCAGCTGATGTCATTGTTTCATTTTTTTTCCTCATAAAATAAAACATGTCAGTAAACCAGACATGTGGGCTTTGTTCTTGTCATTTTATTTATTTAATTTTATTTTAAATCACAACCAATTTTTTTTTTATTGTAAAGATTTAGAAAAAAAAAGGTATGTGGAGGTGAGTTCAGAGCAGAGGAAAGTTCATTTCAGTGCACAAAACAAACTTCAATAAATTAAAAGTCACATGCGCCACAGTCATCTCCCTCATGTTGGTATAGAAAAGACTCCTGTCACTATTACCATGGCAACTGAGAGAAAGAGAGCAGGGTCACAGGTCATGCGGTAACATGTGGAAAATACAAAAAAAAAGGCAAATTAACACCATTCATCCCCAACAACAGGTCAAGGAAACACTGAAGTATCAAGTTAGGAACAAACTGCTGTGATATCTTATTAACCCTTTGTTCCCACATTAAGACCCCCAGTGTTTAAATACTGCAGTGCTGGCTTGACCTAAACCTCAACACAGCTTTTTAAAAAAAATGTCTGATTAAATCATGTTTCTGCTTGTCAGCAAAAAGGTCCTGCTTGTTGCAACATGTTTCTACTGATAATAAAATGGGGAGAGGTTTATCTGCTATTGAGTAGTACCACATGTCAAACACAAACATGCTCTGATTAGATGAGAAAACACATTGGCTGCAGTGACCTTTAAGTAACAAGCCATCAGATTTATTCAGTTATTTTTTTGTAATCATTCAGGATTTTTAAAAAAGTAAAAAACACACACCAACTCACAAAGTAACTAGAAACAAACCTCCACTACAAAAAAAGGTGACACCAGGTGGAAAGTTCACTATAGATCACTATATAGCAACATTAAACAGGATTCATTCAGAATTATTTTTAGCAAAGTTTTTGTTCTACCAATCATGTCTTTTGACAAAAATCACTACCAAGGCAAAGGAATTAAGATCAATCTACACACTACTTCACATTTCATTTACACAGCTCGTCTTTTTTCGTAAACAGGGTTTGTGTTCGAGGAGTCATTTCACTGAGTATTTAAAGGAAAAGCTCACGTTTAACCTCCAAGTCCGTCTCAACACAACACTCATGTGACCACAGAGCGCAGCGTGTACTGTTGAAAAGGTTACAGGCTGCTGGGATCATTCCTCCTCTCCATACATGAGACCCACAAACACAACCAAGACATGCAGGACTCAGACATCCCTCTGAAGAAAAACTGCTGGTTATCAGTGCCAAATTTGATCTAATGCTGATTTAATATTAGAGGTCATTGGGCATTTGTTAATGCTTTCAAACATTTTACTGCATACTGCTTTTTGCAACCTTAAACAATGAAATAAAGAAGCCAGAATTGTTCAAAATGAAGCCTCAAAACTCCCTAAAATATATAAGGTCATAGAAGTAATGCACTGAGACAGACTTGGGCTAAACTCTGTGGTCAGTTTCTCCCTCTAGCTGCCTGAGATAACACATGACGTCAGTTTGGCTTACTGACAACAGGGGTAAAGAGGGATCTCAATACAGCAACATTAAACAAAAATCCTCCTATCCAGACCTGTGAGGTGCAGATAACAGCCAAATGATGAAATATAATATAATAAGAGAGAGAACCAATTCCTGATTTTTCTGGTCTAGATCAAGTTGGCAGCAAAACAGGAAGTGACATCATAGTTTGTGCATCAGGATGAAGGAAATGGAAGTGATTCTGCTGGTTTGAAAACCGTGGTAGGAGCAGCAGCTCGGTCCAGCTCTTGTATTGTATCTTACTGGATAAAGTTTCTTGAGGAAAACAGTAGAGACTGTGGTGAATAAAAAATGATGGGGTACACCTTAGTGGGCCTTGGCTTTAGGCTGGGTGATTCTACGGACAACACTGTACAGCACTCCAAAGTTCTGCAGAGAGAGAGAGAGAGTGTTTATGATGTGTCTCCAGCATTTTCAAACTGAAGATGCAACAAATTGATGGCACCAACTATACATAAAACTATACATATAAATGATGTCTGTCAATACTTGAGACAGTGCATGACTATCAGGAGCCACAGACAGTGGTAACAGTGACTTACTTGGATCGCCAGATACATCATCCCTAGGTAGGCTGCAATGCAGACAGCCAGCAGCAGGTCAAAAATAGCTGGCTTCACTCTGAGAGGGAGAATAAAGTATAACCACCAAGAGATTTAATCATGATGATGTGTGATAGTTTACATTATGGTTGATTTATAGAACAAAGTCCAAGTAAGTAAGTAATTTCATTTAACCATACCTGTAAGCATTCATAGTCTGCTTCAGCTGGTCATAGAATACAAACTCTGGGTCCCTGAAAAAAAGAGTTAGGTTGTGTTCAGACTAGATGGTGTTTACAAAGAGTTAATGTATAGCTCTCTCTTTAGAGTAATAGCTATTCCATCCTTGTGTTTTGCTCCCCTCTTTACCTTTTGTCAGCTTTAACATAATGTCTCTTGACATCTTTAAGGTAGCGCCCCAGGTGATACTCCAGAGTGGAAACCACGCTGCTGTCTTTGTCTACCAGCTGGGCAGCTCGGGGCTGTGCTGTCAGCCATTCCACCACCGCTGACAGCTGCTCCTCCTGCACATGCTGACATGAGACACAAGCCAAATTTATGTAAATGAAAGAACTAAAAACTGATGCATTTAAATTCATTTCCTATCTTGGCAATTTTTGTCATAAAAATTGTATCTCATGTAAGCAACTAAAACACTGACAGTTTGTGATTTTTATTAACCTACAATGATTAGATGATGGATTTCAGTCGCTTACCATTTGTTCTGTGAAAATCTGCAGGTCTCCAGGTGCTCCCTTTGTGTAAAAAGACAACAAAGAGCCACATTACATGCATGCAAAGCTTCACATGTTTTATGGAAATGCACAACTTGATCTGTTCATACCTTTTCAGTGAGGTTGTAGATGACTCTTGCCAGTGCTTCTGCTACCACCTTGGTATTCCTACTGAGCTTTTTCACATCTACATGAGGCCTGTAAGACACAGACAGTTAGAGCAGAGGAAGGCACAAAAATGTCAGTGGAAAAACTCCAAACCCTGAGCAACAGCTGAGAGTGAAAGAGGTCTGTTTTCATACAGGCAGAAAGAAAAGACATCCCAGAAGAGTGATCAACATAAATAGAGGGACACATGGGAATCATTTATGACATGAAGCACCATGACTGGCAGCTACAATGGAAACTCTTCTCTTTTGGTGATTTGAGAAACTTGCAGTAATGAACCCACCCAGCAGGGGGCTCTCCTGCTCCGTAGAAAGCGGAGGGGGACACTGACCGCACATCCATGATGCTTGAGCGCTGAGCTAAGCGGTGCGAGGGCAGATGGGAGAGAGTGAAAGCCGGCAGGCGGCGGATCCCAAAGCGCTCATGCTCCCAGGCCAGCATGTCGTCGGCCAAGTTGATTTTCTTGTGGACCATGGAGAACTTGACCTCTGGGTACTGACTTGAAACCACCTGGCAGAAGAGATGGATGTGATGAATGTGATGAATTAGACAGCATGGATGCATCTTTTATTTGTAATAATTTACACTTCATGCATTTCAGCTGAACCTCAAGCAGGCCTACACAAGTCAACTTAATGTAAACCAGCCCTATATTTTTACAGTGGAGTGCTGACCTCTCATTCCAGGTGTTAGATGCAATGCACATCACATCTTTTTAATTGAAATTAAATGCTTGTTGGTGCATGATGAATGAGAAAATACTGATTTTCACTGGCTCATCTAAAAAATGATGAAATTTGAATATATGCACCATTAACTTTAACAACATTTATTTGTTATTTTAAATGTCTCAATGACGGAATCTGGTTTCTGTCCTCTTACCATCTCCAACTCTTTGAGCAGAAAATATTGAGGGCTTCCTTCTTTGGGAGGTTTGGACACATGGAGGTGGAGAGAGTCTCCGTTTCCCAGAGTGTCCAGACACAACACAAAGGCTACATTGTCCTGCAGAAGACTAGAGTCTGACAAAGAAGAGAGGGATGGTTTCATAAAGGAGAAAGATAGGGTAAGGTAAGACAAATGACTTTATGTATTGAATAGAGATATAAGCCAATTCATGTGCAGGTTGAGTGTAAGTCTACCTGTGTGGTCTAGATTGTCCTCCAGCCAACGTTTGGTGCCCTGATAGTTAAACTTCCCGCCACCAGATAAAAAGAACAGCAGGTTGTACCTGAACACACCACATGGATCACATCAGGAATATGGAGTCACTCAGTGAAATACGAGGATTTACAGTCAGTTATCAAGTAGAAAATCTCAGCATCTGTGTAGTGCTGACAGTATTTAGAGGAACATCCACCTCCTTTAAAAGATGCCTTTCTGACAACTGATGCCTTCTGCTCTCATTAAGTACATTAAGAATGGGTCTGTGCTGTACTACTGACAACTCAGTGTTAACACAGCCGGATTGCAGGCAGAGATAATTCAATACAGTGGTCCAAATGCAGTCAGAGCAGGGCACTAATCATAACAAATGAGACTGACGTAACAAACCTCTGCTTTTGTTCACATGAACCACCAAGGTCAGCAATCAATACTACTTCTACTGATTCATCATACTATAAACAGTGCATGAACTAAGCTTGTGTGCTCCGATATGATTTGTAATCAGAAATCATCTTTATGTGTTGGCGTCATTACTCACGCAGCGTGCGTCCTTTTGTAGGTGTAGAGTTTGGAGAAGAGACGAGCCAGCTCTAGTAACATGGACACGCCACTGCCATTTGAGTCTGCTCCGTATGACAGCCACTAGAACACAACAACAACAACAACACAACGTCTGATTATTGCTCTTCACACTAGTGGCTGTGTTACTCACCAAACTGCTACGCTACATTATTACTTTCACTATGTGCTGTCTCTCCCTGTATCTTCCCTGCATGTTTGTCTGAATCTGTAGATGTCTGATCTGCTTTTATTGGCTTCACCTCAGCTCTAACAACATACATGCCCCAACAAGAAATATTGAAACTGAATGGGCTTGCTCACCTGAACGAGCCTCATTACCGAATTCTATGACTTATTGCTGACAAAATATTTCTGCTGATAAATGTCCTGTTTTAAGTAGTCAAGGATAAATACAGTGAACAAGTGGTGAACATACTGGAGCTACGCCAAAGGAATCATAATGAGCAACCACAACAATAGTGGGGAGGTCCTCTCCTCCGACTCCAGCCAGACGACCCTGTATTAAAAAAAACAAAAAACATACAGTGTTATTAGACAATACAGTGGAAACAAAATGCAACTTCAGATTCCACTAATACCATCTCTGACTAAGCCACGCAGATTAGAAAGTCACATTTTGATCCTGTGTTATTACTCCGGTCACTAAAATCCTTTTATTAACTGTTAACACTTGAGAAATTATGATAGAACAGTAAACAGTAAAATGCATACACGTATGCTGCAGTTCATGTTCAAGTATATAAACAATGAACCAAGTCAAAGTAATCCCTTCTGCTTAAATCCACAGCTTTCACTGCACGCAAAAGTTTTAGTTCAGGAATTTAAGCCCATCCACCTATTTTAAGAAAACACATTCAGACAGCTTGGAGCACACACACAAACAAAGCTACACTCAACAACCACGTTTCACTGAGATGTCTTAACTGCACCTCACACATGAAAGAAAACAACTGTATCTGTATCACTTTGACCAGGTGTGTTTCTGTGGCAGTTCAGGCCTTCAGCTTACAGGTCAGGCTCTTACCTCTAAACTGGTGATGGCCCAGTCATTGATGGCTTTGCTCTGAGCTCCACTTGTCACCATCTGGAAGCCATTAGCGGTGGCTGTATGCAGCAGGACTACAGAAAACACAATATCCCATTACATGTAAGAGCTGGTACATGTGTGACAGCTAAATATGTTGCACCAGCAGACTGGCTATGAGGTACTGAGTCTCTACCTTCAGCTGCAGATAAGGTGCCCTGTGAGGAGGACGAGGTCAGGGTTTGGGTATAGATAGATAACAGCTCATCGTCCTCCATGGCAAAGTAGACAGGAACAATGGTCTCTGTGGCCAACATCTCTGGTTCCAACTCCATGAACTGCTGCAGAGGGAGAAAAGTGGGGAATAGTGTGTTAAACAAGATGAGACATCTGTGCGTGTTCTGAACAACACATCTAACTCTACAATTCATTCACCAAGATGGTTAGCTGTTGTGTAACACAATGAGTTACTCATCAAATGCCTATAACTTCAACTTATCAAAACATTCCCCCTCATGAAGTGGGAGGTTTATTTCATCAAAATGAGTACACCACACTTGAGCCAGATAATGTGAAACAACGTCCACTCAGAACACAAATATTTTTCTTTTCAACGCTTCATAAAAATAGAATGGCAAACTTTTAAAATGTTGTTAGCAAGTTTAACAGAAAGAGAGAAGGAAGAAAACCCAGTGGATCGCTGTAACGTTACTTCCTTTTATTATTTGTATGTGTGGGCCACCTGCACTTCACCCCCTTCTACTTAGGAGTTTTTGATTTATACTGTTTTATTTAAAAGCTTTTTTGGAAAGAAAGTAAATACTGTACTGAGAAAATGTGAAAACGGTGCAAAACTAGGATTTTTGGCATCAAAGTGTGTCATTACCTGTACGATGTCTTGCGGCATAGCAGACATGTTCTTGGGTAGGATGATGACCACAGCCCCCGCTGACTGGCGCAGGGCTTTCTGGTACTTGTCATAGGAGAAGTCTGCCAGCCGCATGATGACACAGCGACGACTTAGTACCTCTGCCTCCACAGTACGGGCTTCTGTGTTAAGGATGGCATTCCTGCTACCTGGTGAGGGAGAGGAGACACACAGTAAGTCAAAACTGTAACAACATTCAGCATGTTCATCAAGCGATGGCGGTTATTCATGAGGAACTGAGGTTAATGCAATACTTTCTATAGACGAAACTGAAACACACCAAGATGATCAACATAGAGAATAAGAGGAGTTTTTGGATTGGTGAGCCATTTTTAGTCCTGCAGCTCCCAGTCTTTTTCAAATAAACACACCTTTTAGACTGTGGGGGAAAAGACACACCCCACCCCCTGCATCATAGTTAAAGTTACGAGGGTGATGGGCTTCAAAATTTGTCTGTTGTCCAATGTATGTTACATTTCGTAAATGACTAAATGACTGAACTCAAGACCAATATATGTTGAAGGGAAACAGGCAATAAGAGGGATACACGTCATACATAGCGGTGCACTCCGATCGCATGTTATATATGAAGAAGCTCCTATATAACGATTTCAAATGAGCTACTTGCCTACTAGCAAGCCCAAGCTACGTCAGCAGCTAGTTAGCTAGCAGCCCCTCATGCTGTCATTGAGATGTTTCTATAGGTAACGTAAAACCTTGCTGGAAATGGCAAGGAGGCAGACTACAGCTGGGTGATCGCAGATCTAATTATTCACCAAATAAATGCAGCAATCTATCAATTTATTTATTAAACGAGGAAAACAGCAAACTTACCGTACGGCTGTCCCTGTAGGTCGTACTGCTGCATGCGATATACCGTGAACTCATGTGCCGCCTCGGCCGGGAGCGGTGACACTAGGATCAGCACCGCAGGGATAAACACAATAAAGGTAAGGGGGAAAGAAGATTTGAACATGTTGTCAAACACTTCACTGGCCTCCTCAAACATCGTGGCACTTGTTTTTAGCGCACAGCTAAGGGGAGAATGATAAATTCGACTGTCACCTCTCTCAATAACTGACAGCCGAGGACTCAGCTTAGCTAGCAAACCGCAGGCAGAGCGATTTCTGCTCAGGCAGGGAGCTGGACGAGCCCCTTTTCTGAGCCAAGAAACATTCAATATAATACAAAAGCTATTTCTTTAAATGAACTGATGTAGCGTAGGACGTGTGAAAATGAGACGTATGTGTTTAACTGTAAAATACACAAAGGAGGAAATGTTTCAAATTCGACTTGAAATTAAGGGTCCTTCAGGATTATCCTTGAACAGCTAAATTTAAAGAGCCGTAAATTATTTATTGACACACGGTGGCGCGGTACACCACAGAGATATGACAGAGATTATAGACTGGATCTCTATGAATGATATTTAACATAGATATGAATCTAAGGGTTACATTTTACTTTTTTTCAGTGGTGGAAGAAATATTCACGTCTTCTATTTGTAAGTAAAAGTGCGTAATATCGGACATTAATGTAAAAGCAGAATTGTTGGGTTCCACTTGGCTCAGGTGTACCTAATTTGGAACTTTTTTGTGTATCCTGATTATCTTCCATTCTGTTGATTACTTTCTCTATTTATTTATTAATTGATTAATTGTTTTGTAAACTGACGAACACTGACAGTGTGTAGAAATGCTCGAAGCAATTATTAATAGAGTAGATGTTAATTATCAATCACTTCACTTGACTAATTAATTAATCAGCTACTTCTACATAATGATGGGTTCATACCAAATAATGATATTTTCTTCTTTTCTTCTATTCTTTATGTTCTTTGCCTGTAAAATATTTTTGCTGATTTACACTTGGATGAAGAACCCAATGAATTAAGATTCAGTTTGTGTATTTAACAGTAATTTATAAAAGATCTAAATTCAAGTTGCAGGTGTGAAAATAGTTGACAGTAGTGTTTATGTCAGGTGCAGAGAATCTAAAACAGAACACATTTTAGGTAGTAAAATAAAACTAATGGGAACAGAATAACCTCAGTAACATCTCAATAAAAATTAAAAACCTGAGACCAGTGGGAGGAGCTGAAAACTATATTCTCTCTTTCGTCTCCCCTCCATCTCCCTCCCTCTCTCTCTCCCTCTCTCTCTCTCCCGGGGCTGTTCGGCTAAGTAGGAGATTAATGCTGATATGATGTCCTGCTATCCCACTTAATGGACCTTGGCGTCATTATTTCCTGTTGTATGAGTAATCCAGGCCCAGGCTGGTGAGAGGGCAAGCAGCAAACAAAGCACAAAACCAATTTAGCATGGATGTTGAAGCTTATTGTAATGATTTCACATTATTGAGAAATGATCATCTGGAGATCTGTTAACTTGACCCACTGTCTGCTTAAAGGAAAACACACTGCTGAAGACAAAAGCAGAAATTGTTCAGAGAGGAAAATAATGTTATTGTGTGGTTGGTGCGTGAGCGGCACGGCCACAGTCGCGTCACATGAATCTAATTTCTCGAAATTCATAACATCCTGTTATCACAGGATCAGCCGACACAGTGGCTCAGCAAAAATGCATGTGGTCACATTTTTGTCCAAAAGGATTTTTTTTTTAACAACACACAATGGAGACGTAGTGATACAAAGAGACGGAAATACACAAAGACACAGTGTTGGTAGGTTTACTGTAAAAATGTATTATACTATGGAATCCTGCACAGTGTGAGGAAGACTGTAGGAAGATTGTTATTTATAAGTTTTTTTAATATGACTACTACTACAACTTTTATTTGCTGATCTTCATGCATGAGGGGTGTGTGTGTTTATGAGTTACTTCTCCATAGCAAGATAGCAACTACGCTAACAATTCAGCTAAGGAGGTAGCTCACCTACACTTATTTTTAAATTTCAGGGTGAACGTTTTAAAAACAATATTTGTAATCTATCAGTGTAAAAAAAATCACCTAACTTTATTTTGAAAACAAACTATTTAGAGTGTAACATACCTGCTTTGCAAGTGAGCTACTATGCTACCAATGCTAAGAGGCTAATTTGCTGTTAGCTAAAATTCAATTAGGCAAGTCGCATGAATAATGCTGAGTGTGATTCAAAATGCAACTCTAAGTAATTCTAATTAAGAAACTCTGTTGTTTTGTTACTCAACACTGCAGACACACACACTCACGACAGTATTCATGAGCAGTCGAGTGTCCTCATTTCCTTCCAGTGCTCCTGGGAATGTCCTGAATCAGACCAGCCTTTGCTCCTGACCCCGGGCCACAGAGAAACACTTTCTCTGTGCGACCACACAAAAGATGCAGTCAGTGTGTGTGTCGGGGTAAGTACTGTGGATTAAAGACAGATTATCTACCTAGCTGTAAGTAAGCAATTTCTGTGTAGCATGCCTGTGTAATAAGCCCCCCCCCTTTTGGTGTACTGCCCCTTCTCATTCTCAGAGGATGCTGTCATTTTCTCACCACAGGGGCAGTTTGCTCAAGCACTGGCCACACTGAAGTCCTTAAACCTCTCAGCGACAAGGTCAGAATCACAGAATACCAAAGATACGCTGTAAGAGGGAGTGCTCTCTGGCCCGAGTTTTCCACACCGACACCACTATTAACACACAATGGTGGTCTTTCTAAGTACAAGTAAAACCTTGGAGCGGATCTTCTGAGTCATTCGCTCCTTGAAACACCAACCAGCTGTAATCCCCTTGTTAATAAGCAGAAGCCTGTTAAATAACAAGATCCTCTCTGATGGAAAAATGTAAAAATAATCAGAATCAGAAAAACTTTATTAATCCCAAGTTAAACTTTACAATCCCCTATTGACTCCTTATTGTCCTAGTGTAATGTAATGTTTAGAACACCTGATTATTTTTGCTCTAAAAACCGTGTAAGATTGACACTTGTGATTGCTAACAGATCAGACGCATGCAGTGAGGCGATGGGTGCCATATGACCGTCGTTTCCCTTTCCTCTCTTGCTGTTTCGCTGTGATTTGTGGCCATGGGCCTTGTGGAGGCAACATTACCCCGCTTTCTTATGTACCAGGCAATTGATTTACCAGTCATTTTCATTAAGGTTGGTGGAAATATGACAAAGGGAAAAAGAGAGGGGGAAACATAGTGTACGACAGCTGAGTTGCAGCCACTGAGACCGTGAGCCTCTTTGGTTGCGCGGGGCAACAGTCAGATAATGGATGACGAGGCCTCTTGGAGCCAGCCGTTCCATTAGGTTTTGTTAATGCAGTCAGAGGAGGTTGGCGTGGCTCATCCGCCTTCATATCCACTTTCAGAGACGCTCACTCATGCTGGCCAGTGGATTTCTCTCTCTTCTGCTCACATTGTATCGTGCTTCCTTCAGCTTTCTCTTCAGACTTACATTTCTCTTTCTTGCACTTCTCTGCTTTCATTCCTTTTACTATTTTTCCCCATGACTCTCAAACAGATCACTTTAGTATTGCTTTCTCAGATTAGTTGGTGGTGTTCTTCTTCTTACAGCACCACCACAGTCATTGCACAAGAGTACATATCGTCTCTGAGTTACTACGTCGAGGGATTTGCAGGCAGTGGATTCACACTTTTGCAATTCAGAATTCTTAGAAGCTTATTTTTAAATCCGTGTGCTTCCCTGATGCTATATCAAGCATGTTACTGCAGCATGTGTGGCAAACCGGGAACTCTGCGCTTGTGAAAGAGGTGCATGTGTCATGCCCGCTCTGTACTGTGTGAACTGTACATTTAGTGGGTGGAACAGACAGAAATTCATGAATGGAACATGGGTGTGTGTTTTTTTGTATGTACTGAATGTGGTAACCTCTTTCTGCAAAGCTAATGCTGGGAAAGTGAGTCTGGTGATGGGAAAGGACCTTTTGAGTGCCATTGATATTTTCTATGAGTGTTGACTGATAAATTTATGACCTGAGGTGCAACAGAAGAAGGTTGGAGATGGTGGTCAGTAATTACTGAGGAAATCGCTCAAGATTGTGTCTTGCATGTAGTGCTGGTTGATATCAGGCCCAAGTAGTTTTAGGACACGTGGAGCTGATGCCTTAATGAGTTGGAGTTACATGACGGCATGAACACATCCTGTTAGATACGTTGCTCGATAATAAGCCCTTGAGACAGTCTTTGAGCTATTATCAATATCAGGGGCATAAAACCAAAAGAATCAGCTGCAAGATGCTAAAATGCTCATTAATGCATGAGAAAACTGCAGCAAGCTCCTATTATAAGCCTCCTCATTTAATGCACTGGTAATAAAATGCTGACCAGTTAATAGCCTACATAGATCAGCCCTCAAATAATGACGTCAGTGATTAAAGTTTTTTCTTATATTAGTGACCATTTATTCCGAAAGTTTCCTCAGTCGCTGCCTCTAACTTTCCCTTCATGACTCCACATTACATTACTTCCTACATTACATCCTGACCCTGATCCCTCCTAGGCCAAGTGGGCCTTGCGTTCCTCGCCTGCACATCCCTGTCATGTTTTTTATCCGTCTGGCTTGTGTATCACAATGGATGCCTGTGCCCGCCAAGCTCCCTCTGACCTTCTCCCTCACCCAGCCATAGTTGCTCTTTCTCTTTCTCTCTCTCTCTCTCTCTCTCTCTCTACCCCCACCAGCTGAGCGGGAAGCTGCTTCTCTGCCAGCCTAATAAATACAAAAACAAATTGCGGCAGGTTAGAAGTATGCAGCGTGGGCCGGAGCTGTTAATGTAATGAAGTTGGCTTCGTGGAAATACGAGGCAATTAAACTCCCACGGTGCCTCCCTATGTCCTAGACAGACAGACTGAAAGGAGAGAGGAGGGCTAGAGACCCTTGTGGTAGAGAGGGGAAGGTAGAGAGAGAGAGAGAGAGAGAGAGAGAGAGAGAGAGGTTTGACAGATAGAATAGACCCACTTAGAAGGCCCACAGGAGTAGGAAGTGTGCTGACTGTGATTGAACTTAAATACCAATTAGTCATGAGGCCGCCTGTCAGGGGTCACATCAGGCCTATCGGGAGCACTGTCGGACAATCACTCACCCTCCTACTGTTTGTTTTGGTTGTTTGCCGGCCTGATTGGCCTGATTGCTGACTGATTGCCAACCAGGTTTAAGCTGTTCAGGTGGTGAGAGAAAGAGAGACCGGAATCAGGATCTGTGTTGCGTGTGTTCACATATTTAGAGCTCAGTGTCTAGTCATACGTTATTATTATTACAGCAGGCTGCTGTTTCTCCCAGCGCACAGAATAATAGTCATGTGAACAGTCGTATTCCCATCTGCTGGAAGGAACCATTTTACTATGCAGCCTGGATTACTACCATTACTGTTGTCTACACCTGATCATAAAACCCTCAAATGAATGCAATAAAGTCAGGTTTCAGCATCCTGGGGCATGTAGAAGACAAAAGCACAACAAGCTGGAAGAGACAAGTCAAACAAAAGTGAACTCTAATGAGAAGCCTAGCCTCACTCACTTATAGTGTTTACTAAATAATTCTCATCTGTGTTTTACATATTCCTTTAACATCAAAGGGTCTCACTCCACATCCACAAACCTCTGACCCAGAATCTGATGTGAGGGGTTAATTTGCTCCAGTCAGGAGGGCCTGATCCTGGGCTGTTGCTACATCTGGTTTGTAATTGGGCGTGCTGCTGTAAGGATGAGTTGACCATTAGAAGCTTTGTTTTGCTTTCTTCCATCCATCCTGGCAGTGGAGGTTCAATATCTGCCAGCAGCCCATCACAGTTGTTACAGTGTGGTATCTGCTTCCTGAACCACTCTGCCTGAGTTATTCTATATCATTCTCTTCTTTGCTCTTGGAATCATTATTTGTTATGAATATAAATATTGGCCGCGGTTTGCCAGGTGCAAGATTGTAACGGGTGGAAGGCGGGGGCGGCGGCCATGATTGAAATTCTAGTGAAGCTTCAGGAAGTAATCTGGAGTGCAGAACGCAGGAGAGAGCGAATGGTTTCCGTCTGCTTCTGTTTGCAGTCATGCTGAGTTGTGTGTGAAACGAGACATTCACGGCACACGGCTCACAATCTCTCCATGAATATCTCAGCACTGACCCAGAGATTATCGATCGAGCTACTTACAGGATATCAGCACGGGGCGTTAACCTGATCCCTCCACACAAACACAAAACATCTGTGCTGCTGACTCTCATAAAGCCAACTGACCACCTCAGTGAGAGGCAGCATTCAGGATAACAGAAAGGCTCTTTGGATTGAAAGAGCTCAGAATCTGTTGGCTTTGAAGCAACCAGGAAGCCTTTCTCTCACTCAGCACAGATAACACCCTGGCCTTAGCCTAAACTCAGAACTATCTACTTACTGCACACAGGAAATTAAGAAAACGTGATGAAACTAGTGAGGAAAGCACACAGTGTGAAGTTTAAAGTGTAAAAGCAGAAGTGATGCTGCGTGCACACTGAGCTGAGCTGACAGTGTGTGGATCTTAATACATATGTAGAATAAATCTTGTTTCCGATAGATGCTTCTATTCACGGCTCACTTCAACCCTAATCCATTTGTTCAGTTAAAATCAATGTGAGAGCACTAATCTCTTTTTAGGTAAGTGCTGTCTATTTTTGAGAACATTACCACTCATGACACAATACTGAGGGAAGCCAAAAACATCAGAAAACAGATCTGTGCACACGCAAAACTCTGGTCTAATGCAAGTATTTCAGCCATTAGGCCTTTATTGGGTCATGTGTTTTACAAAAGAGGATCTTAACATGACGTCAAGTACAGAAACCTGTAAACACTCTTTCACATGTTGTCATCCAAATAGAGCACACTAAAAACATGTAATGAAAACTGATCACTGATCAGCAAGAGATTCAAAATACAATTAATTAAAAAAAAATGGCCCATTAAAATCCGGCTATATTCCAAAACTCCTTTAATGGTTTAAAATTGCATCCCCCTTTGTCCATAGATCCACAAAATATGGTGTTAACAGTTTGTACTCATTAGTTTGGCTGCAGTGTAACTTAGAGAGTGTGTGTGCGTCTCAATCTTGGATTTTTGTTTTGTTTATAAAGAGACCCATATAATCTTATATTTTAATTTTATCTGAAATGTACTATCAACATTTAGACTCCATCTCATAATACAGTGTGCTCATGACTCTCCAGGGCTGTATTTAAAGAAGCCAGCATTGCGATGGTGATGCTTCCCTCTCCTTGTGGCTGAATCCCAGATTAGGATGGGCTGTGGACATGACAGCAGCTAATTCATCATCCCTCACAGGTCATCCATCACCAGCAGCAGGCTGTGGAGCAGCATTGGACTTGGTGAGGCACTGGACCCCTGCTGAGTGCTCAGTCTGACATGAGCTTCAGAGACCTTCCCGTTGTGCAGCGCAGTGATCGGTTCAGCATGTGCTGTGTGATCAGGAAATACAGAGAAGGTGGAGAAATTATATTGACATGCCATTTAGGCTTCATGGGAAGAGGTTCTGGGAGTAATATGGATTTCCAGCACATCTGGCTTGATACACCAAGCTGTAAAAAAATGTATATTTAGTTAATATCCACCAAACTGACTGGCTGTGTCCTGTTTCAGTAGCACAGGACTGGATGGTGAGCCATGTGTGTTGCAGACTGGATAAGTCTAGCCTCTTCATCAATCCTGCTGATGAACAGGTAGTCAATGAACGAGACAGTAAAAGCATTGATGGTTTAATCTGTTGTTAAGCTTCCATCAGGGAGCAGGACGGATGGGAGAGGCCGCTGGTTAGCGTAGCATAGCATGGATTTCTGCTTCCTGATAGTCTAAGATGTCCTTTTATCTGGTCACCAACTTACTCCAGCTTACTCAAAGTGAAGGGGCTTCAGTAATGTCAGAGCGATTTACCAGAAACTATAGTCTACACATACATGTGTGTAGATGTGTAGGCCTGAGCATATGATTGTTTTATACAGTGTGGATGTGTGTGTGTGTGTGTTGGTCAAACACTCCTGCCACCTGTCTGGCTGTCCACTGCATCCTTTCCTTTGAAGCTGGGCGGTGGTGTGTCATCCAGATGTGGCGGCAGAGGAGCGAAGAGTTCAGTTAGTCCCCAGGGATTTTCCCCTCTGAGCCCCTTGCACAGGCATAGCCGCTGGGAAGGGCCATACAGCTGACATATGTGTGTGTCTGTGTGTGTGTGTGTTTTCTCTCATCTGTCTTCCTGCTCATCCTTTCCTCGGTTCAAGCTTCAACTAACTGCTACTTTATTTAGATATTTATATATCTAAGTTATTTAATCTTTCGCCTTATATATTATCTTTTCTTCACCTGTTAGATTCACAACTGCAGCTGAGTTTTTGGCTTTTTCAGTATCAAGGTGTAAACAAAAACCTCTGCTCTAATTAATGTGTCTGAATTTCTCTGCACTTTCTTCTGTTATGCCATAATTCAAGTTTTACATTTCCGCATCAACACACTGCCTCGTTTCTGCTGCTGTTTTTCATTTTGTGGTAGGAAAAGCTCAGGTGTAATTAATAACATAATGCCCAGGGCTCTACTGTTGCTGACTCACTATCATGGCTCACTGAAAGACTTAAATTTGACTGAGCCATTGCTGATGTCATTATGTGCACCTGTGCTTCTCCTGCTGTGACAAATCAAAATGTCTGCTGTGGCAAAGAAGGATGACTGTGTGAAACAGTCATAAATAAATAAAAGGTGTGAAATCTATTGATTTTGAAGGAGTGTGTGTATACACATGTGCCTACAGATGACCTTATGCATGAGAAATAAGGGAAAGAATAGAGCGAGAGGTCTAACAGAGAGCCCTCCAGGCAGCAAGCATCACACACAATCCCTCTCTTTAAGGGCTTACAGCAAAAAGTCCCAGAGCTTTACGGAACATATGTGTTGATTTTTACTCAAAACAGTCATCTAGCAAGTCTTTGTGTGAGTGTATGTGTGTGTGTTGGCTTCTATTTCAGTTACTCTCTCTCACTATATCTGGCTAACAATAGAATACAGCTGCAGAGAGGGCGTTTGAGCGGTCACAGGAGTTACTGTTGCTACAAAGAGGTGCAGTGCTGCGAGAGAAAAAAGGGGGCCGACAGATGTTAGAGAAAGCCTCTGCCATGCTGAAAGTGCCCCTGAGCACCTGAAAATGTGAAGAAGGTGAGGAAATACTGAACAATATTCACTTCCACATCAATCCACATTCATAGAGATGAATTGCATATGACTGGGAGTGACTTCAGTTTCGGTATTGAAGAAGAAAAGCAGCAACGATTTAAAACTTCCATCTGCTGCTGCTGCCCTGTGTGAAGAGGCGAGCTCTGGTTCAGTCTGGAAACAGGATGTGGGCAGGAAAACTGGGCATCTGCCACATGCCATGGAGCCTCTGGAGCTGATTTGCATAGGTTATGTTGTGTATGTGCGTGTGTTTTGATTTGCAGCTAGTTGTGCAATAAATATCCTCATATGTTGTCAGTTTTTGCTTGTTTGGATATTTTGTTGGTTCATGCATACACAACAAGTGCATGCGTGTGTGTGTTTCTTTTTGCATGTGAGCATGTAACCTCCCCCGGTTCATGCGTAGGCTTCTTTTTCCTGGCACTGAACCCTGCATGGCATCCCTGCTGGCACCGTCTTCAGCCCACCCTGCTGCCTGTCTCCCTCTGTCTGTCATCGGCCTCACCTCTTGGTTTTTCTGCTCTGGCAGCTCAAGGTTCAATATCTAGATTGAAAGACAAGACAGGGCAAGAGCAGCACACATAAATATTGAAAAAATACTCACCTCTGAGTGCCTCATTTGTTCCAACAAAAACAGACAGCATTGACTTCTGTACATCTGAGACTGATGTCTTATTTGAAACATGGCAGCGTCCACCGTGTTTGGCAAAGTGAAGTTGCTGTTTTTCTTAATGGAGTCTGGTGGCTTGTGATTGATTAAAATGATCAATGGGGTCCACCGTTAGGAAAGCTTTTCTGAAAACAAAGCGGAGCAGTGATAATACTGTAAATACAGCACACTATGTGCGTGTGTGCGCTATTCTGCTGCAACTGATGAAGCAAACGTAACATGAGGTCAATATTTCAGTCCTTGAAAATGGAATATGTGGGAGTATTTCATCCACTCATCCTGAGCAGCTGACAAAGGTGACGGTGTGTGACGGTGGCAATTTAATGTTATGAACTTTAAGATGACCTTTATGCAATCCCTATACTATGTTTTCAATGCCTAACCTTTAACACTGTTTTTTTAATGCCATATAACCAGCGTACACCTTACCCCCCCCCCACACACACACACACACACACATACACACACACACACACCCCGCACACCCAACTACATTGTTGGACATTTGTGGCTTTATCTGTCCTATACGTTCATATATCCGTTAGCAGAATGTAACCATGTGTGTTGTCTCTTGCAGGTGTAAAAGTAACCAAAGATGAGTTTTTTTGTGACGATGTGTTGGAGATTTTTTTCATTGACAGACTCCTTGCAGCATGCTGACCAGCATTTTATTGTAAGTAATACACTGACTCAGAATGTTCATACAACCAGACTATCCCCTTAAACTGCCTGATAGCACATAATGGCAGAAAAACACTGATATCTGTTGAGAAGCAGTCCTTTCCTCCAGCATGAAGACAACTTGATACAGTTTTCAAATAACCCTGGAGACAAGGAAATTTAATTGCTCTGCCCGGTGTCTCCAGTGTCCTGATATATACTAATGTTGGTTTATAGTGCAAAAGGAAAATGTTACTATTCAAGAAAACAAAACCACATCATGCAAACAATGTGTGACACTTGTGTATATACTGTAACATAGACATGTGTAACTAAGTGAAGCAGCTCGCATGCTGAGGAACCGCTCCGCTTGGTATTTTAACGAATGTTTGGTTTTCGTGTCTGAAAATGAGGGAATGATCCCAGTCGGTCGCCCTGCATCTTTGCTTTATCCTGGCTCAGTCTGCTGGAAAGTCTGAACGCTTCAGACTACTTTAAACAAACAAATAACCCCAGAGGGAAAATATGAGGAAAACAGGCAAACATCAGCACCTCGGCCTGAGTAATGAGCGCCGACTCCTGCCTGGGAACACGGCTTGTTTTGTGCTGAGATGGTATCACCTGTAACATCTGTGATTGATGTTGTCATGCTGGGTCTCTTTACATCCCTCAAAGCCTTTTTTTCTTTTAAATTTTCTCATGATTGATGATTAGTTCTCTGCAGTTTCAGGGTGGACAGTAAATCCATGCATTCAGACTGTATTTGTGAGATCTTTCAAATATTTGTACATTTCTACTTTCACATCAATACAATGGAGATGACTGGGATTTTATTTGTTTTGCTTAAAGCATTGAAAAATGACTCCAGAGATAATGTTTTCCTTCCTGTGAATATTTGCAGAACGAGCTGTCAGCAGTTTATTGCAGGAACCATTTCTTCTAGTTGCAGCTCTTTGAATCTCTTCCCATGATCGGAGATTGCTCGTGGGTGTTTGTTCACCTAAAGATATGACAAGTTAAATGTATGTATTTCCACAGCCATCAACAAAGCTTGTTGTGTGTACTGAACATGACTTAGTTGAATACCTGTAGTACCTGGTGAGAAGAAAACACAATCAAAAAATAAAATGATTAATTTTATTGTCTTGTCAGACAGAATGATGAAGTGAAGTTATTCTTTATTTTTTTTTTATGTATTTAGTTTTTGGACAGAATGTTGGACAAATGTCCCACAGAACAGTTCTGAGTCTCAGAAGTCCGTCTCTATGTTCACTGACTGGTTCTGGGCTTTATGAAAACCACCGCAGCCACTAGGGGCGAGTTAACCCCCATAGACTCCCATGTTACAATGGGCAACTTTACAACAGAAATAAACACGTGTTCATCCTGATTCCCATTAGGACTTAGCTCAGCTCCACTTGTGCTTCAGACACCAGCCGGTCAGGTCACAGAGGTCCATAGTTTCTTTGTTGTTAAAGTAAATGACTAAAAGAAGCTATGTTTGGGAGCATTAAGAGGATCTAATGGAAGTTTTGTTGTTGTTTTTGTTGTTGTTGTTGTTATGTTGTACATAATTAATTGCCAGTCCATCACATGGCAAAAACACCACAAAATTATCAAAATAATTATTGGCTTTAATGACCACAGACGAAACTGCAGAGACCTCATTGGTTTTGTGCTGGAATCTCTCTGACCAAGCTCTAAAAACCTGCACAGCCTAGGCTCGGCTACCATTAAATGAGAAAATATGTCTGTATTATGAGGTTCCTGTCACTCGCAGGACATTTGTTAAGAAGAAACACAGCACAGCTGAAGTTTCCACTGCTCAGAAACGGAGGAAACAAAAGACACTGAAGTCTAATTTTGTGCGGTGAAATGACAGATTGCACTGATAAAGTATGGAACTGTGAGTTACTGCATGAGACACAGAAAGAACATTGCAGGGCCTGTTCTCATCCTCCAAACTGCTTTTGTAAGATATTATCTAACTTCAAAAAGAACACAAGAGTTTAATTAATGACTGTTATGTCTGGACACGTAATTCCCTTTGAAATACAGTCCAATCTTTGCTGCTGCCCTCTAATCATTTTAGATTTACAGCAGGGAGCAGTAGGAGCCATCAGGGGCCTTGTTTCTACCTTGGAGGGACATCATTAGGATAGCCCTGCTGTGCTGTTCCAAAAAGTTGTTGCTCATATTCATTTTTAATGGCATTAAATTCTGCCTTTCAAAAAAAGAGGAGTTATTTTATCCAGACTGAGAGAGATCCAGTGTTTTAAAGACACATCAGCAGGACAGAAAAGTTGTTGTGGACACAGTGTTGTGGGCATAAAAACTGTGACATTCTTTTTACAGGACGCTTTCTCCACTGGGCCTTCTGTCACTCTGCTGTGTCAGACTTAAAGGCCAAATCCCACACCGCTTATGAAACTCTGTCACTCCTCCTCTGACTTTGTTGACAGAGTGATTTACTGGGTTCCACATATTGATATATGGGCTTTCAAGACACAACTTCTCTTGTGTCTGTGCTAAGAAACGTGTGCAAACTGATATGTGCGCATGGAATAATAATAACTTTGATTTAAAATGATTTGATCTAATCACAGCTACAGCTGGACAGTAAACATGGCTTTGTATAGTGTAGGGACCCACTTATAGGGGTCAGAGCTAAGAGACAAATCAATTCCAGTTTGGGCAGCGCTATGAATCATTGCATCATGTCAAAAAGAATTTTAAATATCAAGAAAGTTTGTGTAACTTCAACAACAGTTATTATTTTAATCAATCAATCAATCATTCTTTATTTCAACCTTTATTTATAAAGCACCTTACTACAACCAGCGATTGCCCAAACCTCAACAAAGTGCAGAATTTAAGGCTATTGCAAAGTTTAGGACCTGTCAATACAAAAAAAAAGAAAAAAGCCACTGTTTGAACCTTGACCGAGAGGCCTGTAAAAGCTGCTGGTCAGCAGAGCGTAACGCCCTGCTGGGTTGGTGAACATTTAAAATCTCAGATAAATAAGATGGTGGCAAGCACATTGACAGCATTAAAAACAAACAGTAGAAGTTTAAAATCGATTCTGAACTTCACGAGGAGCCAGTGGAGAGAGTGGAGGACAGGTGTGATGTGATCATGCTTACGACTGTTTCTGAACATGCGAGCAGCAGCTTTTGTTCTAGTTGTAGGTGATGAATAGGCGCTTAGTTACCTCCAACATAGAGTGCATTACCATAGTCTAAATGGGAGCTAACAAAAGCATGAATGGCTTTTAAACCAACAAAACTGACAGAATGAGACAATCTTTTTTTAAACTGCATGTGAGAAATAAAGGAATCCATCAGTCATCAAACATGATGTGTTTGTCCTAAAAAGTCTGTTTTAGACACATCTTGTGTGTGATGTCTACACATTTTAATCTGTTTATGTATCATTTTATGACATTAAGTGCAACATCTTGGTTTTGTTAGACATCAAAACTGTTTGGTTGGGGTTGGAAAAAAACGGTCAATCAGACACATGTGGTCCTTCATCACACAACACATAAAAATGCAACAAGACCTGGCATCCACCCACTCACATGTTGTCAGGCTATGATATAAAGATAATTTCTTCTGAATGAGTAGGATTGTAACTTAAGTAGTCAAATGTTTTTTTCTGCTGGTCCATTGATCCCACATACTTCTCTCCTACATTAGACCCATTAGTTCTGTAATAGCGGGTAAACATTCGAGACAATCAGAAGCCAAACAGAGAAACACAATCGATGCCTCTCAGCCTGAAGAAATATAATCCTGCACCTGCACTCCTTCAGTTTGTCCAAGCACCTGCGAGGAAAAGCAACAGAGACAGTGTCCCTTTAAGGGATAACTCACAGAGGAAGGAGAAAAACTGCAAAGAAGGAAGGAGAGGAGGTGTGTATGCGTACGTGTACATGTCAAACTGATAGACACTTGAAAGAGAGAGAGAGAGAGAGAGAGAGATAAGGGGGGAGATAAAGACAGAGAGACACAACATTGCATTAGACACTAAGAGCCATTCCTCGCTCGCTAAAGGCTAATGCAATTGCCACACAATAAGTGTGTCTCAGCGGAGGCTGTAAAAAAAAAAGTAGAGAGGGGAATGTAAGAGGAGAGGCAGGGAGGGAGGGAAGAATGAAGGGAGGGAGGAAAGAAGGAGGACTGGCAGCTCTGCCTCCAGACTCTCATAAGGATCTCCTGGGACAATGGTTGAAAGTCTCTCTCTGTCTATACTGTAACTCCTGGCTGTGTGTGAGTGGCTGAGTGGCTTGGTGCTCTGCTGTGTCTCCAGAGTGATTTATCAGGTTTGCAGGGAAGAGAGACAGAGAGTGGGAGAGAGGGGGAGACAACTCCGGTAGCAGGCAGGCAGCAGTTACCAGCCAGCTGGCTGGGTGTGTTAACTCCACATCTGACCTCTATGGGAACAGAGCAGCCTCCTCTTCTCTCCTCTCCTGGCAGACTGTGGGAACAAGGGGGCATAGATCTTCCTCCCCCCCCCCCCCTCTCCCTGCTTCTCGTCGGGCTGTCGAGCTCAGGGTACCGGTCCTGGACAGAACAGGACATGACAAGACAGGACAGCTTTGGCAGCAGGAGACCCGGGCTTTGAGGATTGCACTGCCGACTGATTCTTGGAGCTGAAATGGCACAGTTGGCACCGTCAGGCTGTCGGTCAAGCAGTCATGTAGTTTTCTAGTCAGTTAGTCAGCCAGTAATTTGGTCAGTGGTGTGTTTACCAAAGTGTCTTCCACTTTGTTCATGTCCTCATCTGAACTCTGCGTAGCCAAAGCGGACCTGTGGGCATGGTGAGTGGCAAACCTCCCTCTCTGACTCTCACATGCTTTATCTCACACACACACACACACACACACACTTTTTTCTTTTGAGTTCTTTCATTCTGCGGCTGCAATGCTTCTTTTTCAGATGTTATTAGTTTTGCTCTGTAGTCCTCCTCTCCTGATTCTTGCCGTCCTTTGACAACAGATCTGATCGCAGCATCAGCGTGATGTTCTGCTGTTTATGCAGTTGTCAGAAAACGCCTTTGATCTTTTGATGTGAGACAGTGCATCTGTTTGTAGGACAAACGCGTCAGCCCGAGATATTTCACATGGTTGGTTTAATCATCGTGTTTATGGAACAAATCTTCAAGCACTCAAGGCGAAGTGGAACAGTGGATTTTCTAACACTAAATCAATAAAAACCTTATAAAAGTTGAATAAACCTGTATTTGATTTTGATCCCTGTGAAAAGAGAAATTTCACACATACCTGCACACACACACACCTGCATGACTTCTGGCTGCTGTAGCAGCACTTTTTTTTCTCAGCACTCTCATGACTGTGGGGGGTTTTGTGCAACGCTGTAATCTCTCCACTATTTGGAAGGAGGAAGGAGTTTGATTTGATAAACTAACCCTAAAGTCAAGTGCACAGAACATTTTTGGACAAATAGTTCAAATAGTTGATTGTGTTCCAAGGCTTTATCTGGCTCAGTGAGCTGTTCTCATGTGTGAGAGACGTGTTAGACAAGGGCAAAGCTAATGCATTCAGAGAACTTGTGGATGTACAGTGTGCATGATGAATGCTGCAGAATAGATAGACTATTATCATAAGAGCATCATATAAGTCATGAAGAACTGAATGTCCAAATATTAACTCTGTGTTTGACCATCCATATCCTGTTTTTGTTTTCCCACATACAAAGATATAAAGTGACTCTAAAAGCTCTTAAAGCTCTAAAACTCGGTTATTTAGTGAATGTAAAGGCAAGTAAGCCACTTAAAACCACCAATCAAAGCACGAGCTGGAAGATTATAAATAAATGAACATCTAAAGAGTGTAGCTTCTGTATACTTTATATAGGGTCAAAAAGCCAAACCAAAGCAAGTAAACATATTATTTTCCTCTAAATCAAATTCCTCCTCAGTTCATATTGTGGTAGAGGCTGACATGGGCGTTGTCTCCTGAACAATGAACACATGTTTGCTATTTTGCTGCTAATTGCGCTGTCATCGGTGGAGTTTGTGTGAGTGGGAGCACATGTGTCTGTGTAGCCAGTTTTCCTCGGGTTTCCCCAGTAGTTTGTTGTGTGTTTGTGTGTGCAGCCACGTTGGCCTTCAACTCCTCTCTCATGGTTTTCCTGCACTTTGTGTGTTTGCCGGTTCCCCTCAGATCAGCTGCGGAGAGTTCAAGTGCACAGGACAGCACGGTTTCCCCTCGGCTCTTTCAGCCGGGGCCATGCGTCTACCACAGAGAAATTTCTGTCTGAGCCGAGGCAATTACGGCACACATCCAAAGCCTTCTTAGCCATGAACCAAATGAAGGAGCCTTTGATAGGCTCCGACTGATGCATATTTACTTTTTACGACCAACCAAGCAGTAAACAGCTTGCCTTGTTGGCGCTGGAGCGAGACTTTAAATACAGGCCTGTTCATACGCACACGTACATGCACGGAAGCGCAACTGCACACACACAGTCGAACATTTCTTCTTCAGCTGAACACCGCAGATAAATCCATGACTTTGTGACACTTCCAGCTCCATCTGTTTGCCAGTTACTGATTTCATAATCAGGTTTGTTGTGCTATGCCTGGCTGCTGTTTTTTTTTCAGAGCTGCAGACACAGCAGCAGCAGCAGCGGTAGCCTCCAATTGAAGCCATGTGTGGTGGAAAAACAGGCCTCGGTTTGTGGAGAGATTGCATGCTTGGAGTGGGAGGGAGCCTGTCGGTTATAGAGGTCACAATCCGAACACGCCAACTCCTCTCGGCCTCCTCACACGCCATGCTGATGGATGCATCTCACTGGTCGGTCGGAACCTCGTTCTCTTTAATCTGAAGTCACTGGAACGGTGTGCCACCAGTTTACTTCACAACTTATTCTTCAGATTGGTTTAAGGCTAAGAGTAAAGCAGGCCTTTGCTCTTGTTTTCTGAACCAGTCAGAAGGGTGTGCCATGGTGATAAAAAAAAAAGGTTGTTGGTTTAGTTATGTGCAAGAGGAGACTTTTTAAGAGTTGACTCAACTACTAACAGATGTCCTCATGTGAACCCGGCAGTCTGATGTTGTTGTCTCCATCACTACGTCACCTGAGCACAATCTCACACATGCATCATCCTGTCTAGCTCATGTTGTACCCTCTTCTTGCTGTTCCTTAGCTCCTCTCAGCTTCTTGCTGAAAGTCTTTTCCTTGGAGTCAAAATGTTATCGGCGCAGCAACAGCTATTAGCTAATAGCTGAAATAGCTACTACTATCAGATTTGGAGATAGCCTATGCCAGGCCTTAATGCAGCTGTGCCATTTCCCCTCATGCATTATAATCGATCATGTTCCTGTCAGAGCGGAGGGCCAGATCATTTTTTCATCTCTTCCTTTGTTCCTATAAGAGGTGAGTCAGTGCCTCTTTAAAGATAACATTCATATGATTTAACAGAAACTACTTGTGACATAAAATCCCCCAAATCAGTTTAGTCTCATGTGTCCTGCTCTGTTTCTTTTCTAAGAAAAGGTTTGGTAATGATTGATCTTGCATGAAATTACATCTCTGCCAAATTGCATTAACACTATGCAAAGTGGATTATTGTTAATGGGACATGTGAAAAAGCGCCCGCTGCCTTCATCAGTCACGTGTGAGGGCCGGGTTATCAGGACTGAGTGATCTAATGAGCTAAATAATGAAGCCCAGACCCAATGAACACTGGTAATGACTTTTTAATGCTTGTGGGTTCTTTAGTTACTTACAGAAGTGCGACTGGTTGAGATGGAGGTCTCGTGTTTGATCTCTCACTTGTGTCCTGTGTTAATCCTCCATCTGTGTGTGTGTTAGGGTGGGTCTCTAACAAACTGTATTCATGGGCTGACGAGCCACTCTTTCCTCGAAGGCATTTGTAATGATGGTCTCATTTGTATGCAAGAAAAGTGACAGGCTAGATAGACAGATCTTGAAGAGTCCTACTTAAATTAAAGGGAATTGGAAAGATGGCCCACTCTTCTTTTAAAGGGGTCAGTCTCCTCTCATTGGTTGTCTCCATTGGCCAGAGCGAGCCCAGTGAAGCTAGCTACCAGCTCATTGAGGAACAGTTAGTCATGAGGGTCTGAATGAAAAATAATAAACTAGTTATGTGGCAAAATAAAAAAAAAATACACCTAACAATATTTGTAATATTTGTAATGTAATATATTTGTTGTCTTTCTTGGGCTAGCTAGTGGCATTTCAGCATCTTCAGGAGAAAATCACAGTAGTGATTTAATTTGTTTAGGTGACTTGGTAGATGCATGTAGTCAAAAATAGCAGAGAAGTTTGTTGAAGATGGAAGACATTTTGGTGCCGACCATTAACAATTTAAAAAAACTGGTAATGTTCCAGCATGACATGAGTCCCTATCATCTGGTTTGGGTGAGCCTGGAGTTGTATTAATGCTCTTTTTATTACCACAGACAGCTGGCTTTATTACTGTTTGAGCTGATATTTGGGAATAAAGAGTTTGTGGCATATAGACACCTTTAAGGTATCAAGTTGTTCCAAACGATCACAGGGCAATCAGAGCAGGATGGAAAGTTGCATTGTTCTCTAAATATGCAGATATTGTGGTTTCACATTCACTCACTTGGTCACATTGTGTAAAAAATGATAAAATATTTTTATAAAGTTAAAGAAAACTGTGGGGGATTTACTGGTGCCAATGTACAGATGATTATCTCTACTGTTGCAAAAAGGGGAGCTCTATATTTCACAGGAAGTTTACAGTAGCACAATTGTATGGACTACATAAACATGATAATTTGCTGTTTCACTGGATGTGCATCTTTTTCACTCTCACTAATGCAAACACACAAAATTCTCACATTGTGTATTACTCTGTGTCTCCATCTCAACACTTTGCCTGTGTTTTGGGAGTGCAGGATGATTAATCCCAGTAACACCATACAGGGTGACATCAGCACTGCATATGACCATCATCACCACATATGTCACAACATCTCATAGATACACACTGCCAACTGCAGACAGAACAGCTATATGAGCAAAGTACAGTTGGTGTGAGGCCCCTTGTCATCTTTAGAAGCAGCAAACACAGCATTAAAAAGTTAGATATTTGTGGATTTTTATTGCCTGTTTTTCTTTTTGTTTAGCAGCTTGTTTTAAGGTGTTTGAACGCCAGTTGAACTCAGTGTTATTGTTCCCACAGACCCTCCTTCAGCATTTTGCCTGACAAGTACTTCCTCCTAGCTTGAATGAATGAGGTCAGTTTGTTCGGCTGAGAGTGCAAACCTTGCGCTTTCTAAATGTGGTGACTTGTTCACACCTTGCGTACAATAATAAGTTCCATCAGACTGTAAATTATGTTCACGGGGTCTCACACAAGCTGGTGACGTCACATTTTGCACAAACGGCAACAAGAGTCAAGTCTATGCGGAAACAGTGTGGAACTGAATCTTTCTTAGATTATTTCTGAAAAAACATTTAATTTTTATCATCAAACATCTGCATGCCACTCTGTTTATTCACTGTGCTCGCCAAAAAAAAGTCACACCGCTCAGTTATACCTGACTGTAATGTCAGCAATCAGTTATTTCCCACATCGACCCTTCACACCCAGCAAACAAACACTGACTCACAGGAGTGTTAGAGGGCTTGACCACTCCCTTCATTCACTCACATTTTTCTTCTTTTCTTTCACACACTCCAGCTCATGCATGCAAATGAACGACATACACATTCACAGACAGGCAATCCCTCATTCCACTTTACTGTTCAGTGAAGCACAACTTTATGTTCCACATCTCACAACCTAGACAAACATATTTATTCATGATTCCTGTGCAGGGAGGGGCAGACTGTTAGCACTGCCTGACAGGACAGACATATTTCTCTGTCTGGAAGGACTCTGCATGCCTTCGTTAGATTGTACAACATGTGCCAAGGCTCTGTGTACAGCTGTGGAAGACACTCAGTACTTTTAGAAAATGCACAGACATTTCGGTCGATGTTAGTAGATAATGGGTATTTTTAAAAAAAAAAAAAAAAAAAAACACTTTTGTCAGTTGTTCTGTGAATTTGCAGCTGTTAAAGACAACAGGTATATCTCTCTCTCCTCTGGTTTTGGGACAGAGTTAAAATAGAAGACACATTTTGGGACAATGCTGGTTAATATACGCACAGACTTTGATGTGGATATGCCCCAATCAATACACAGTGTCAATAAACAAAGGTTTTTCTTAAAACATTAATAGGACTGACTTTCTTTGCAATTTCCTATTGCTCAATGAAAAACACGTGCACTTTGTGCAACACAGAAACAGTAACTGTTCAGATGGACTCACTAAGGGTGCATGTAGTTTGGTTTCTGCTGAAATCTGCTTCTAACGATCCTGTCTGTGGCCTTACACGGCAGCAGCAGCATTTAAAGTGAAAGGTGCACACTTAATGACATTCATATCACAACACAGTGGTTATTTTGCTGTTTGCAGAAGTGCATATGAATACAGAACACAGGAACTCAGAGGGTGGCGTTTGGTGGTGTGATTGTTTACACCTGATTTTTGTGGACCTTTGCTGTACTGTTTCTTAGTTTTGAGTAGCTCCCATTCAGCCAACAGAATCTCCAGGCAGCCAAGAAACAGTCTGGCGTTTATGTTTTTGTATGGATTAAACAAACAAGATATAACATGTTAATCCGTGGGTTTAAGAGGCACCGGAGCAGAGCCGCGCTTGCTGTTTCTTCCTGTTTCCAGTCTTTATGTTAAGCTAAGCTAACTTGCTGTCGGCTTTACAGTGTAATGCACACAGAAACACACAGACATGATGACTTTCCTCTAATAAAACACAATCAAATTGTATGGAAATGTAATGTTATTTCACATGAAAACTGATCTAGATTAGCATCCTACCATGGAGGAAACTCCACATCATGTTGACCTTAAAATGTCCTGGATGTATGAATGTAGAGGGAGGGACTGTCGAGACTAACTAACCTCCTCCTCCCTCCTCCTCACTGCTCAACAATCCTGTCATTATTCCGTCCCCACCAGGGTGGGCCTGGAATTTTCCCTGCGAAACAGCATAAACAACAACAAAACAGGATAATAATACACAGTGATGTTATAATTTTGGAAGGAGGAAATAGTAAAATGAGCTGGAGTTTGTTTACTTTTTCTATATGCTGCTTCTCGTGACCCCACCCAGCAACATTGAGCCAACAGTTTCCTCTGACCTGAAATCGCCTCGTTTAATGAGACAAAACAGAACCGGGTCCATTTGATGTTTATTATTTGCTAAAAAAAAAAAGAACATGTTCTGCTTGGCCAAATGTGCTCAAATCCAGGAGCACCAGACCGTTTGCCCTCGCCATTTCAAACAAGAAGTGTTTTCTTTTTAGCCCTGAGTTGCTTTAAACAAACTGACCAGGTAGCTGGCTCTGCATGTTCTGACTAAACTCCACATCTGCTGCTCCCTGCTGATCTGTGCAACATAAAAGCCTGCAGAGTCATCGCACAAATTCTGTTTGTTACAGAGATAAGTCGTCTCATCTTTCATTCCTCGGCTATGCTGGTGGTTTAAATGCATCATAGATTATCATCAGATTAGTTCGAATGTAAAAGTTTTATGATATCACTTTTCCTCTCTGTCTTTCAGGTGCTCCACAGCTGCCGTGGAAGGAGGCATATGCCGCCAAAGACAGACGTGAGCAGAGGAGCAGACGTGGACCTGGAATGGCAGAGAGGTACAGAGAGGATCCGGCCTCTGCCCCCGGCTGTGGTGGGGAGGGTTCCTGGCATCGTGATTTGATGCACAAAGAGAAACAAAAATCACATTGCCAGGGATTTCCACTCCTTCACAGCTCAGCAGGTGACCCACCACATCACTATGTTTTCCACTTGGGATTTTTCATTTGATTTCTCTATGCTGCTTGTTGCTATGGAGTCAAAGTAACAAATATTGGAGAGGTCAGACGGGCAATGTGGCAGAAAAACAGTCTAAATACACTTTTAGACTGCCAGTAAATCAGCTGCTGTCTTCACTACAGTGTGCCAGAATACAGCTTGATGTAATAGAATGAATGTTTGGATTCATTGATTTTAGACTCTCCAAACATAACTCCAACTTTACTACTGAACAGACGCGTAAAGGTCTGCGTGAGTCTCCACTCCCTCAAAAGTCAGCCACCCACTTGCTAAAGGCACAGAGCTTAGCTAATTGGTGAGCATTGATCCCTGCTATGTGTTGTTCACAGTGGCTAAGTTCAGTGCCTGAGGTGAAATAGTTGATTTGACGTTGGGGATTAGTTCTGGTGAATGGAAAGAACTTGATGATCTCGGATATGAAGAAGGAAGGAGGGAGGAGGAGGAGGAGAGGAATGACGAGAGATTAGGTGGAGAAGGAGGGAAGTGGGAACTGAGAGAGGCCAGCATCGTGACTCTGTATATGAGGTTACATGTGTTTCTGTGCACTGACTGCAGGACTTGCTTGTGCAATAAGGTCCAAGCTGTATTATTTCATTGCCTGAAGCATCACCTGCATTATCTTACCTGATGCATCTGGTAAAAATCAGCATGCCTGACTAATATATTTGAAATCCTTTCAGTGAGACAGTGTGTGTCAGGGTCCATGTGAGGATGTGGTGTTAAAAGTCAGACCCATCTGAGCATGCCACTTTATGTCTCACAGAGTTAATCATGACTTCCAACTTGCATACACTTACCCCCAAATAGCAAGTTTCCAGTGTCCAATTATAGCTTAGCAGTAACTCATGGCCTTGGCAGACCTACCAAGGCTAGAAAACTACAGGGGGAAAGCAGAGAGGTACGTGTAATATCAATAATGTCAACATTTGTGCCTATATGAATATAAATTTCCATGAACATGGCAGAGAGGCAAAAAAGTGCATTCAACACAGCAGAAAACAAAGTCCTGCCTTCCATGTGGGAGATTTATATAACCTGTTTTCCCATCTGTTTACCATGAATCACATAAATGACTTTTGTCAATTAAAATGAATTTATGAAAGCCACTTGTCGCGACTTGTCGTAAAATTGTTGCACGAGACAGTAAAAATTATTTATTTATTTATTTATTTATTTATTTAAAAAGGATGACTGTCTCAACCCACTGAAGGATGATGGGAATTCTACAACATGCCCTCACGAAATGAGGGTCTGCCAGACACACACACACACACGTGTTTATAGTTATGCTAATGGCGCCCATGGAAGTCTTGTCCAATATATGACATTATATAACAATATGTTTAAGTTCTTTTTAATCAGTGATCCTGGATTTTTTTTTTTTTTAAAAAGGTTAGGTAAAGCTCATGTGAACTTTACATAAAGACAACTCCCATTGCACAATCACCATTTTCGGCTGAGTCTCCACCTCCAGGAACTCACAGTGATGCTGCCATAGAAATACAGACGGCTGGAATTCTACCAATGCAGAGCTATGGAGGTGCATGAGGTCCTTTAACGTCAGCTCTTATTGATGACATTATGTGTAGATTGAATGCATTTTTGCCCACAGCTATGAGACAGGACATACAACCACAACATTTATCAACAGTACAACACAACAACTCCTTTGATTTCTATCCTGATAGCTGCAGCTCTCAACATGACCAGGCTTGCTGGGATTTTTCACATCGTTTTATACTTTTTCCCTTGTTCTGGAATTTGAGCTGAAATATCCAGAGGTAATTACCATGTTATTAACATACTGCATGTGTGCTCGCTACTTTTACTGTTATAATCTCTTTAGCCAAAGCGGAGAGGCTAGAATGAACAAGCCTGAGAATAATGACTCATCACAGATTACTGTTTTCACTTGTATGTGCAAGAACAGGAAGTTGTAGTGGGTTTGAGTTTGGTTGATTGTCAGTCATTGCTGTTTTTACACAGCTGCTGCATATGTTTGGATCATTTCAGCTCCCTCTGTCCTCCTGACCTTCTTCCTGCACTGTGAATGGATTTCTGGGCTGTGCCCTCCCGTGCCTACTGAACTGGTATCAGTGTTTTACCTAAAAACTGGCTCAGTTCAGCAGGAACAGGAGTGGAGCCTGCTGACGTACGTAAACGTGCAACAAGAGGGCCCAGCCCAGAGTTTCAGGCATTTCTTTTGAATAGACTACACCCACCACAAAGCTGCATGTGACGCTTGCCTCGAGTCAGTGACCTTGATGAAAATCAAACCAACCTGTCAGACAACAGCACTGAACCCTGAAGTGTATGCAAGGCAGACGAATGTCCCTTTCTTTGAATGTTTCATAAGCAGATTTTTCCATTTTGTGCTTGATAGGTAGGCCAGAGCGGTTCTTTGAATTCTGTTACATGCTAATGCTGCTGATCTTGTTGTTCTGCCCAACCTTCATGTTTAATTCTGCATTTTTCCTTTGACAAGGCTACAAGCACCCCCCCCTCCTCCCCTCTCTGTCTTTCTGTGCTGTCAAAGGCCAGACTGACACTGGAGTTCATTGTGAGGTAATCCCAGTGAAATGTCTGCTATGCCTGTGTAATTGATGTCACCCAGCAGTCCCCATTATCAGTGATTGGGAATGTGTGCAATGCTGCTTTCCGTCCCACTCTCCAGACACCTCTCACAAGGAAAAGTGCTTCATCTTAAGGATTTCATACCCAGAGGAAAGTGGGAGCTGATCAGCAAGCATGATGAATCTGCTCTTATCCGGCTCCTCTGCAGATCGCGGCTGGCACCAAAAAATTATATTTCTGTTGCTTTGAATTTCTGCAGATAAATGTTCTGTTCAGAGCTGGGGGAGAGGGAGCCAGAGGTTAGAAAGTCACTTTTTTACATCATGTCAGTGGTGTGATATTCACTGCAGGGCATTGCTGGAGCCAGGTGGTACCACCAACACCACTGTTCCCCATGATTTGTGTTCAATCTAACAAAATGTGTAAGACAATGGTGCATGAAGTGCATTATTCTAAATGTCAGTGCGTTTCTTACAAGCATTTTTTTTGGAGCATGATTTATTCTGATGTTTCAGGTGCAGTCATTGTTTCACTTCAGTATTAATGCAATAAAGTTTAAATGGGCCTGAGAAAGAACTCTATCATTGTTTCTTTTATTCACTATGAGGAGATAACATCGCTCATCCCCAGCAGGGGAAACATGTTGTGGCAGAAAAGAACAAAGGTGGAGGCAAAGACAAAAGCAATACTTAAAAAGGCGTTACGTAACAAATGATTGAAATCAAGAACTTGATGGCAGATAATTACCACTAATGCAAGTCAATAAATAAAAGGAGGATCCATCATTATTATTTTTTTAATCAGAATTTGTTTCCCATCACTCAGGAATGTGCCTCTTTGGATCATGATGATCTGAATGCTCCAGGACACTGAGGTTTGAGGCTGCTGTCATCATTTGTCTTCTTGCTAAGTTTCACGTTGGATTACTTTCATTCTCGGTTGTTGCTCAATTGGCCTTTAAAAGAAAGAAAATCTCATGATGTGTTAAAACACATGAGGTTCTCAGTTTTCTGTGACACTTGCCACAACAAGAGGTTGCTGACATATTCTGAGCTACTTTATTTCCCACCAGAATAGATGATAATGCCCCTTCTAACCTGCCGGTAGTTTGAGAAGGGCCTGACTAGCCATAGTTATGTGAATGACAAATGGAATGGCAACACTGTGATCAGGCTTGAGTTACATTACATTTCATGTCACCATCTGGACCCAGGTTTATATGTTATATTCTCCTAATCTCCTAATCTCCACTAACCTTAGAAGAATATAACATATAAACCTGGGTCCAGATGGTGACATGAAACATCACCATTTATATTTTATATTCTCCTAATCTCCACTAACCTCCGCTTTTTGGAGATTTACAAAGACTCTGGTAGCTTATAATGTGATAATTTGATTCAAAATGTTTATTTATTTCTGGACTTCATCCTTATTGTCTGTATTGCAGCAGCAAAAAGCAAAAAGGACAAAGGTTCATTTTTTCTTTATTTGAGTTATACTTGTTACAGACTTCAAAATGAAAAACATGACAATACACCACAGTTCTCATGAAAAAACACACCCACACAGCCAGAGCTGGGTACCCAGACCAAAGCCTGCAGCTCTCCTTTTAGTCTCCATAGAGATGTCAATATCCCTTTCATCTTTGGGCCTCAAAGGCTGACCAGATTTCATGATGTGGCTTCTTTATTGAGCCTGATCTGCTTTTCTTGCCCCCTTTGCCATTCAATCAGCATCCGTGTGGTTCTGGCCCGTGGCTGTGAGCTCGGCTGTGTAATTTGGTTTAGAGCTGAGCGAGAACATCTGTTCAACAAAGCTTCAGCTCCTTCCGTTCCTCGTGCCTCATGGAAAGGGGTAGGCCAGAGGGGCCGCCACTGCATCACAGGACCTCCAAACTGGCGAGTGACAGCCCTGAGCCCAAACTCTTCTCAGGAGGAGAAGAGTGAGAGCTCTTTGAAATTCAGAGTTCAAATGTGTGAAGTCGTGTAGGATTCATCAGTGGACTGACAGTGATTAAGAATAGGTTTTATTGATTTCATGTGTACAGTGTGAGGTTTAAACACTTTCATTCAGCCAGTCCACACACAGATCAAATTCTGCTGACTTTATAATCATTTTTAAAGACAGATCAAGACATTCTTGCATGTGTACCGTTTAACCAGAGATCAGGGGGGACACCATGACTTGATTTAGATTTATTATGGGTTATTTATCAGACACCTCCTAAAGTCTTTGCTGTAAGGTGGCCAGAGGAGCTGCTGAAAGGCTTCCTGCTGTGTATCTGAACTATGACTTTTATGTAGAGGTGGGAAGTTATAACGAGATCTTGGACTTCAAGGATCCACAGAATCTTAAACAAAGGCATCAACTACAGAGAAATCTTGTAAGGGTTCAGTTTGCCAAAACCAGCGGTTGACGTCAGAGAATCCCCTGCAGAGAGTCTCATAAAGAGTACCTGTGTCCCCACTTTGGAAACTTTTGGAAACCAAAGCCGAATCATCACCCTTGGAACATCTTTCACAGCACAATTAGTTAAGTGGTCACGCCGCTCAGCTCAGAGCACAGCAAGAATGAGAGAGGGGATTAAGAAATGAGAGAAAACATGCTATTCCCAAGGTCGACAACAAAGTCAGCACTGATGGCCGACATCCAGGCCTCAAGAGAAAACTTGTTTGTCTTTGGTAATTGTGTTGTACACTCACAATGAAAAGGGGAATGAAAAAAAAAACACACTGTGTACATTTGTGTCATCTTGTTGGAACGTTTCATTTACTTATTAAAAAGCTAAACATAAGGGTTAATAACAGATTTTATGTTGACACAGACTGCTTCCATCATGTTACATCTCATAACCTCTGGGCCATTCTCCTTCGTATCCGCTGTCCTGCTATCTGGAATCTGATAAAGGGGAAACAGCTGGCCGCAGAGCTGGTGTAGATTTTAGGAGCCCTGCCTCCCCCACATGTGCCCACACTGGCATCAGAGTACACCTCTCCACAATGGACTATTCTCAGACTTATTCTTCTGTTTGGATGCAGAGATAAGAAAAACACTTAATGAAGACAACGTGGCAGTGAATTCCTCCTTAATGCCTTAATTAGGAAACAACTGATGGTTGTTCTTGTTCCTGTCCTGCTTCTCTTTTTATTATGTCTCATTGTCTTTATAGGATACAGCAGAGATTTTCAGGAATGTGTTTAGAGAACAACATGAGATGTGCATCGTTTTGAACTGCAGCTCAGAGTATATAATCCTGAATGAAATACAAAGAGCGCTGCAGGATTGTTTAGTAGGGACTCCTGTGCCAGGTGCAGTCGACAGAGACGTGAAGAAGAAAAGGCTCGTATATGCAAATGTTTCATTTGTCTGTGTGGACATGCAGCGAGCACGCCCTTCCTGTTCCTTTGTTCTCCTTGTTGGTTATGTATGGAGTATGGAGTATGCCCAACGGAAAACAGGCAAATACGCTGATTGATTGGGCGTAACTGTAACCACAACACTGGATGTGTGCACAGCCATTATTGATGTCTGAATGGCGACTGGGACTTTGTAAGTTAGCTAAATAAATGGGATGTTTTCCTGAGGAGAGAGTCTGCTGGGTTAAATACAGCAAGCGTTTCTGAAGCTGCCATTTTATGAAATCATCCTCTGTGTGACTGACAAAGAGCAGAAACTGACCGACTGCTTCACCACACATCTGGATGTTAGTGTCAGGGTTATATCTGGTTTGTTGTGCAAACACTTACACTTGTTGTGCTCATGTGCAGAGACTGAACACAGCGACAGGTACTGCCGGGGTCACATCTGGGAATGAAACCACCAACCTTATGGTTAGTGGACCACTGCTCTTACCGCTTGACAGATGTGCTTTGTACCATACACATTGGATGATGTATGATGGTCTGTCTGTCACTCAGTATGATGTCACTCCTCACTGTCAGGCTGCTTATAGTTATACTGTCTCTTTGGCTGCCGTCTGCTTTGATGAGTTCGAGTGTCCTTCTTTTCTCTGGAGAGTAGTAAAATCATCATTCATTCTTCAGCTTCTTTGAATGAGCTGCTACAAGTTTTTTCTCATAACCTTCACTCAAGTGATTTTTGATGAGTCTTACAACAGTGATTTAAGTGTCATCGACAGAATCCTGGAAACACTGGTGTCCAATCAAAATAATTTCTTTCTTCAGTAAGAGCAGCAGCTGATTTCACAGTACGACCTACCGGTAGTTGCATATAAACTGATTTTTCTTCCATATTTCAGTCATTCAGTTGGTTTGGGCTGCCGATGAAAGTAGGTCAAACTGAACTTGACATGGCCTTCTTTTTATCACTTCATTCATTCTCCTGAATGCATCATCATATTTTAAATCCTTCAAGAGCCATCAGTGATGTCTGTGAGAAATTGTGGAGCATGTATAATTTAAAGCCCATTTTTGACAATGCATCTCAGAGACACATTTCACCGGTCCTTGCCTTAGTTTGAGCCACCTTCATCTTCCTCCTGATGGAGTATCATTCAAGAGGCATCCAGTGTTTGTGTGGTGAAAGGAGACAAACATAGTCATAAATTGTGACATGTTATGAGTGATTAGCTAAGGTCAGAGTGTGTCAGGCTGTGGCTGGCTAGAGTGAGCTGGTGAAGCATTTGTTTTGTCTTTTTTTAGATGTTAAAAACACCAGTGTAAATGTGAGTTTCTACTAAAACTGTAAACACTTTAAGACTTTTTCTAAGATTCATTTCAGCTACTAGGGTTTCAACTTAAAATTCACATTTTAACCTGCAGTGTTTATCTGAAAGTGCAAACTGCAAACTTTGCAGAACCGCCCTTGAAGTCAATGGGTTGGTCCTCAGATTTTGGGTGGAGTATCCCTTTATATTAAATGACGTGTCTGTCCGCAATGCCACGCTGAGTCTGTTGTAATGCTGTCAGACCAACATCTCTGAAATTAAAGTAATGACTGTTATTATAACTGATGGGAAATGATGGCAAACACAAAAAAGGGACACAACTTTTTTTTTTAAAAAAAGTGAAATAATCCGTTAACAAATTTACTGTGAGTCCTTGTGTTAAGTTATGATGCAGAACATGTGCCACTGAGTTGTCGCAGTGCTGATGGCAATCTCTTCACTCCACCCCCCCCAAGCAGCCTGCTGCCTTCCTCTCCCGTCAGACAGTACATCATTAGCTGTCTGCTGAACACCTGGAGGCAAAGCCATGAGACGTAATTATTGAGGGCATAGCCACGTCTGCACGCAACCATCATTAACCCATCGTACCTCATTCAGAACAGAGAAAGGGCCTTGTTATTGTAACAGGAGAACCAGGGAGAGTGGCACCATAGATTGTCGATTGGCCTCTTGACACATCAAAATATGATACAACAAATGTCTCCAAGCCTTAAGCTAATAAAGCCTGGAATTTTCTGTTGCTTTTTCATCAGCCACTGAACCTGGAGGCTTGCCACGACCAGGTATGTAAGGATGTGTTTATCCCCTACACTTAACTGTAAAGATGCAGGAATCCATGAGAGCCCACACACACACACACACACACACACACACAACCAGCAATGACTTGTTTGCTTCCAAAGCCACTAAAAACACTCATAAAAGCGTGCAGAGTGGAGTGGGTGTACTTGTTTGTGCATGAGGGCCTAATGTAGGCTCTGCATGTGTGTGAGTGTATGTGTATTTCACAGAATTATAAATAATGAATAATAAGCATATGCGTTGTGCCTGCAGATTTGATTGCATACCTTCTTGCTTTCACACTTACCTGAGAGTCTGCGTGGGCGACCGTTTCAGGTAAAATGATAAAAGCAGGATTCTTCCTTCCTCACCTCAATTCTTTTTTGCACTCATCCTCGACGAGCCAGAGCAGCTTGTACGCGTCATAAATGGGAATGCCTGCATGTCAGACTGCCAAGAGTGATTACTGATAAGTGAGAGAATTGTTTTATATTTTTTATCTTTTGGACGAATGTGCAGAGGAACATATTTCATAGTTTCTTGCTTAAATAGCTGAAGTTTCACCTCACATCCAGATTTACTTCTGTACTACTGTGTTTGTGAAGCACCAAAATACCATAATAGTGTTCGCAGTTATTGGAGTGAATGTTTTTCAGGATCCATTAGGCTTTCAGAGTCTCCTGGGAGGTTGTGTAGTAAAATATCTAGCAGTTTTATCTTTTCTAAATGCCTAAAATTACAGCTTGTTCACTGTCACTATTAGACAATAGACATAAAATCCCAGTATCATGTTAGAGCTTTTAAAAACACACATCCAGGGGAGGCTAATGGAGCCGAGGCTAACTTAAATAGGGGATGAGGCTTTAGCACTCTGCTCCTTGGGGACACTTTGAGGCATTTTTGCACATTCTAGATGAGGAAATGGATTAAGCCTATTTGCCATCTTGCTTAATCTCTTTCATCACAAACATGGGTTGTGGAATATGAGTCATTCAGCACACGCTCAAACTCTTATCAGTACGTCAATCTGGCAGCAGTAACGTATAATAATCGATTGTTCCAGCTGTAACACTGATTTCTCCTTATTTTTGTTTAATTGCTGATTTCAGTAGTTTTCCTCCTTGTGCTGTGCATCTCCCTAAGATGACTGTTCAATCAAGGAAGATGCCATCTACTTCCATTACTGGAGGCCAATATATATGTATTTATTGTACTACTACTGTGTCTTGAAGTGTCCCTTAAGGACTCATGGAAAGTTCTTTTTTTCTTTTTACATTCATAAAACCAGTTTCCAGCTGCACACATACAGCTTTCCCTCTCAGCCTCTCACTGTTGTCAGGATCTAGCAACACATGTGAATCACAATGTGATGACAGTTTCTGGGCTGTTTGCATGTTGTCTGCTGTCAGACACGTCTAATGAAACCATACCACCCTGCAACAAATTAGCATTGCGCTGGAGTGTTAATGAATGATATGCAAGGATACAAGAAATGAGCTTCAAGATTTAAATTCATTGAAGATAGAAGAGCTAGAAACAACACAAAAACCTATAGCCTGTAAGTGGGAACTTTCTTGCTGCATTGACAGTGTGAGGATGCTGCTTGTGTCCATGGCACTAAAGAGAGAAGTATAAAATAAGTCAAGACAAAATAAGTGGGTCCAGTATGTGCAAGCAGAACTACAGTACAGAAGTCTGTATAACGTAAGGTTGCATGCTATCTGCTGAACTTTATCTCTCGCTCCTGCCAGACAGTCATAATGAATTTATCAATTAGCCCCGGCTGCGTGTGCCCTTGGGGCTGCAGTCCCAGCCCTCACCTCCTCTGCACTGAACCTCAATCAGTCATCCTGTCAGAGGAGCAGGGAGCGCAGACACGCCTGAAAAAAGCCTTTTAAAAACTCTGTGAAGAAAAACCTTCAAAATCAGCGCATTTCCTTTCATGTGGAATTTAATGCTTTACAAATTCTGAATTAAACTGGATTTTTAGTTGCAGATAAAATATGTGGCTTGTATAAAACTTAAGACGAGGTAGATAAAAACTGTTGAATCTGTATGTAGAGTTTACAGTATTGTATATTTTCAGCCTAAAAAAGGCATTTTCATGCATTGCATGCTGGTGATGTGTCTCCCTCCAGAGGAAAGCAGAGATATTACGGAAGAGCAACCATGCATAAAGGAAAATAAACTTTATTCGTATTTTTTGGTCACAAACTTACAGCAAATTACAACAAAATACACTTCTATACATCTTTATATAGATAATAATCCATGTTAAAATCCATATAAATATATATTATTATAAAAGTAAATACAGTGCAATGACAGATCAATACAATTAGTCTGTTAACAGACAACAAAAATCTTTACTTTTTGTGATATCTTTACAAACTGGTTTTCTTACAGTGTTCAATGAGCAGTACAGGTGTCTTTGGGCAACACAGTGAACATTCAAACCAAAACTCAGAGGAAACCGTTATAGATATGTATCACTGCACACAGGTCTTGTTTGCTTGGGAGGGGAGCAGGTTGTGGTTTAACCACTGGAAACTGACAGGCAGCTGGTGGTGGTGCTCAGCCTGTATTTTCTGGGTGCCTTGCGAGGCTTGCTTGGGGTTGATGGCGGGGAAGCCACACTCAGATTCCTGATCTTGTTAAAACTGTTCCTCAGACTGTCCCTCCTGTTCTCTGAGGTGCTGCTGGTCTCCTTTGATGTGAAAGTGTCTGGGTGGCAGAGGCCGGCCTTCAGGCAGCAACAACACAGGAGCTCAGCAATGGCCTTCCTCATTTCACTGCTGCCCAGGGCATAGATGACGGGATTCAGGCCAGAGTTTAGGACGGCAAGAGAGATGCAAAAGTCAGCACTGAATAGCAGGGCACACTGACGGGAGGCACAGAAGAAATCCACCAGTAACAGCAGGAACAGTGGCCCCCAGCAGATCATGAAGACCCCAACAATGGTGATCACAGTTTTAAGCAGAGCCAAGGAGCGCTTACGGCTACGCTGGGGGCCAAGCTGAGCACTTTTGTGTACGTGGCAATAGATGGCACCATAGAGCACGCCGATTGCCAGGAGGATGAGGAAGAAGATGATGACAGAGAAAAAGATGTACGTTTTGGAGTAGAGAGGAAGGAGAGTGGAGCATTCATCCAGGCTGCACACACAGTTCCAGCCAAACAAGGGTAGGAAGCCAATCACCAGCGCCAGCACCCAGCAAAGTACCACCAGGCCATAGATCCGATAGTAGGTCTTTCTGGCTGACTTCTGTGGCAGTGGCTTCATCATGGTGGTGTAACGCTCCACAGCAATCAGCAGCAAACTGAATATGGAGGCAGCCAGGGCTACAAACAGCATGCCCTCCCTGAAGAGCCAGATTTCAGGGCTGAGGCGGAATGTCTGGCTGCCAGACAAACAGATGTTGACCAGGTAGGCAGCACCAGTGAGGAGGTCACTGAGTGTGATGTTGGCAATGCAGACATATACCCAGCGCCGGCTGTGGCGGATGCGGGAGATGACAGCCACCAGTACCAGGAGATTCTCCAGGATGATGAACACGCTGAAGAAGAGGAAGACAGCAGTGGAGACACTGATGTGGCTCTGGCTGTTGGAGATGGTTCTGTTCTGCAGGCGGCCGGTGTGGTTGTAATGCCGCAGGATGACAGGGCTGATCCCGGTGCTAGCATTTGTCACAGTGGTGTTGCTGGGATAGCTGGGCACGTGGTACAAGTGGGGGCAGGAGGAGGGCAGCGCGAGGGAGGAGAAGACGTTCATGGTGACAGCAGAGCTGGTCAGACTCAAGGGTCACAGGGTGGAGAAGAGACTGAACTGGAGCTTTATGGCAATTAGTGTGAAACTCCTGTGATCACACAGGCTATCAGCACGCTCTAACCTTTGGAGCTCAACACACACCTGAGGGGAAAAAAGAGACCAACTTCAGCATGAAAATCTGTTTCCTCTTAGAGCTGTGTACTACTTCATTATAAAATGCAAGTCAGTTTAAAAGGCATCATTTAAATGCCTCGTGCACCGCAATCTCCACCTAGTTGTGGTTAACACAGGATGAGTGAGCAGCGAGGGCATTTAAATCAACACATGGGGGGGAAATGCACCTTTTGTTTTTATCAAGAATGCAAAAAAAAGTTAAAGCAGCATTTTGATTTACTGAATTATTGCACAAAATGTATTTCATCATTTGTTTCAAATAATTTGTTTAAGTAAATTCCTTAATTTATAGCCACAAAATAAGTAAGAATCATTTTTTTCCCTTATCTGCTGCCCGTTTTGGAAATTTATATGAGAAAGAAATCCCTTTACTGGTGGTGTTGTATCACAAGAGTTAGGTGGAGTTTATTTTAAAATGCAAATTTTTTTTACACTTTAATTCTAGTTTTATCTATTTTGTAATGTCCATAAATGTTCCAGAAAAGAATCATCACAGATAATTATCTGTAATTATGATTATTAAAGTAGAAATGCAGTGGAGAGTACTTACCCTGCACGCTGGTGATGATGCTGAAATTGTGACAGTGCAGCTGCTGCTGACTACACATCACATAGTTGCAGCACACTTTTGATGGGGAAGTAAGCCAAGGGGTGTAAGGTAGTCACACCCAAAAACAACACACACACACACACACACACACACACACCATCACTTTGGTCCCATTAGCTGGTGAACATTTTTTTTTCTATTTAAAATATTGTTCTAATGCTTCATTTATTTAGAAATAGCCCCTTTGTTACAGATTGTCTTAGTTTCCCAGGACTCCACACAGATGTGACTACTACCTAGTATTGCTCAAGCTTCCCTATAATAACTTATGCGGGAAAAGCTCTTTCAAAACCACACTAAGCCAGTTGTAAATGGTTTGTAAAAAAAAAAACAACCAAACATGACTCAATATTTTTAAGGATATGTGGTAAGATTTTCACTTGCACTTACAAGACTGTGGCACAGAGCCAAAGCAATATCACACATTTTTATCTCAATATTTCTCAGACAGTGCAAGAGAAAAACAGGAACTCCCCAATCAGATGGAAAGGTGCCCCTCCCTGCAATACAGAGTTTCATATATCTCATCACACAGCTGTGGCTGTTGCTTTGGGTGTTCAGGCCACACTAACACTATGCTGTTATTGTCACCATGACACACTTTACTTCAGTAAACCCACAACCATACGGTGGTGGGCCCTTTAACACATGTCATAAGACACGCAGGGGCCCTGAGGCAGTAACCAACTAACTGACCAACATGTGAAGCATCATGCGAGCACCAGAGAGTTAAGAATACTCTTTTCAAATGTGAGCAAAACCAGAGCTCGTGGCTGAACACATTTGCACTCCAGGGCAAAGATTTCAAAGAGCTATGATTACATATCTTGATGTTTGAGCAAACTAGGCTGTAATTTTACAACTATACTACTACAATTACCATGTATCAAATACTGGAATATGTAAAGTGAAACCTATTCCTGAGTATAACCAAACCAATGTGTTTGTAATTGGCTATCATGTGTTATTTTTCCATTTGAAAAGAATTCTCTAGTCTGCACTCATCATCTTTAAACAGCAGAAGCAATGCATAGCTAACATACTGTAACTGCGAGACACTTGACCTACATTGTGTCTAACTGTAATGAGGCATAACATTGCTGTGCCTCCCCCGTGGAACTTAAATATCTGATTCTTAACACCACTTCTCCTTTCTTATATGTGAGATGTAAAACAAAGGACATGCTTCAACAAACAGTTAAACTGTTGGCGTGGGGGGAAGATGTTTCTCTGTCTGAATCAAATTATGGGACTTTTCTGGAAGATGAAATGTGGAAAAGAAAAATCATTGTATACAACAAGACGGCAGCAGTCGGAGGTGTTAAAAACACCCACAACTGTTGAAAACGCCCTTACTCTGAAAATATAACTTCAAAGACTGCTGTCAGCATGGAGTGTGTATTTTAAACCACAGATGTGCGAGCTTGTGACGTATGTCACTGATAAGAAATAGGCTTGTACTGAAGTTAAACAAAACTGGAAGACTGAAAACAATCCAAAGTCAGTCCAGAGATATTTGTTTGCACGGTGACATCCACCAAAATATTTGATTATTCTGACTCAAATGCAGAGCTCTGCATCTGAGTCAGACAGGTTGTGGGTCTGCTGTAGGGCTCACCCATGTTTTAAACAAACTCTGCAGCACCGAGTTTGTGCATGTAAGTAAACCCTCATAACAGGTAGACTAACACTGAAATGGTCTTTGCCGTTTTTGCCACCCCTGCTCTCAATATTAGCCTGAGTTAAACCTGTCAAATGAATGATTAAACCAGTATAATGCAAATAATTTCCAATATAAACAAACTTCTTAAGACATGCAAAGAGATCTTGATGTGGAAAATCTGAAAGGTTCCCAAAGCTTTCTGTTTTATGCCATATAGTTCAGATTGTTGACGATTGTTTGGTGATCTTGAAGGTTGCTAAAAAAACAGCCTAAATTAACCAAAATAAAAGAATGTCAAGACATAGCTAAGGGGAATCTGTATTGTGCTGCAGAGGTCAACATGCTAGCACGAGCAAAGTTATGGCTTTAGTCAGAGGTTTTCAGAAAACCTTGACTGGTGTTTCTGGGACTCTCCCAGTAAAGTAAATGAACACTTTCATCACAGCCCTCCTGCTTGATATTTCCTCTTTTTGTACTTCAGTGTTTGCTGTCCCGTACCTCCCCAATGCATTAAGACAGCCACATTCTGTTTTTACAGCATGCAGAGGTTCCCACAGTCAACAGAATTTGGGATGAATCAGAGCTGGCATTATGAAGTTACATGGGTTTATGTGTACCATCTTATTCATTTCTAGTGTGTGCTACAGCATCTGCTACTTAAACCACATTTGCATTTATTATCCAATAATTCATTTTACATATATGTTAGACAATATTTAAAAAAACACTGTAGTACTCTTTGGTACCAACACTGAGCGTGCATTCCCACTACTAATGGAACAGTGAGTGAATCTAGCATTTAGAGTGCAATCAGGCCAACATGAGAGGAGGAAGAAGAAGTGCCTAGAGAGGCTTTTTTCTGTACTGCCTGCAATTCTAACCTCTTGCCAATCATGTTGACAGACAACAGTGGCTGAAGCTCTTAGTAAGCGACCATTGGAAAGCAGGAGAGCTTTGTTTTCATCCCATGTCTTCGAATCACCTCATCTTTTTTGCATACCACTTCACATTTTCACCTGTGTTGACCTCGAGGGCTGGAGGCTTAATCTACAGAGCAAGCCACAGTCCAACAGATCATCATGCCGGCTGGCTGTTGAATAATTTGTATTGCATTTATTCTAATCAAAGAATAGATTATCACCCCTGGTTAATTGACAAAGGAATAAAAGGATACCGGTACTCTGATTTCAGGTGCAGTTTGTTGGATTGGTGCTCCTAAAAGGTGGCATATAGACCCAAAGAGCCTGAGTTTAATATTACAATGACATCACCTGTCAAGGTTTATGAAACAAATCACTTCAAACAGAACTTAAACAGAACAGGACTTAAAGAGTCAGAATGAATATGGCTGATGTGGCATGTTGGTGTGGAGGAGGCAACATCTGGTGGCCACAGAGCAGCATTACAGTCATTTTATCCCGTGAATATGTTCGTTTTCATTTGAATAAGACTTGAACTATGAATGTCAGCCTTGTGGCAACATGAGTTTGACTGAATTGGAATCACATCTTTGTATGTTTTTTTCTTAAAGACATTTAAAATATAGATAGTATTTCATTTATGCATCAATACAATAGAAATCTGTTTCAAAATATTTTCAATGTGGACCACAAAGGGACCAAAAGATGGTAAACGAGCTGAATCAGTATTCACAGGGCACATTTTTCAGAATCAGAATCAGAATCAGAATCATGTTTATTGCCATGTAAGTGAAGGGGGTTCACATTACTAGGAATTTGCCTTAGTGATTGGTGCATACAAAGAACATATAACAACATATAACAATTAACATGCAATAATTTTTATTTCCATCTTAATTTCTATCTATCTATCTATCTATCTATCTATCTATCTATCTATCTATCTATCTATCTATCTATCTATCTATCTATCTATCTATCTATCTATCTATCTATCTAAATGTCACCCTGAAATCACACATAAAATAATCACTCTCCTAAAAATCATATTTTGTCCCTTCAGGTGTAACTACCATGTGTATTCTATAGTAAAAGTAAAAGGCACACAAGCTAGCCCCACATTTAATAACTGGAGCTAGGTAATTAGCTCACAATCCAACACTGCTGGTTGTAGAATGCGGATAATAAACATTACAAAAACAAACTGTAGTTTGTGTGTACTGTATTAACATATTTATATTCACCTGAGCCAGTGGATTAAACGTACCGGCGCGCTGCACGGGCAGCCACACGCAGCGGCTCCCTGCGGCGCCGCCGCTGTGGCCCTGCAGGGGGCGCTGCTCTCTAACAGTCGTCTCACAGCAACAGGGCGCTTCATTGTGGAGAATCTGGCTCGTGCCTTTTTCCCCTGAACTTTTTTCAGCGCTCAGACTGCTGCTGCTGTTATTAAGGCCGAGGAAGGAAGTAGCGACAGGCTAGCTGGTTAGCCGGTCTGAAACCACACAGACTGTCAGGAAAGAGTGGACTTTTGAGCCCATTTCATCCTAGGAACGGCTCGTTCTTATTTCATATAAGCGTTTAAATAAGCAGCGTGTTTTTTTTCCCTCGGTTCGTTTAATTCCACCCCCCCCCTCACGACCGGTTTTCAAACTGATTCAACTCTGAGCTTTGTCTGTCTGGGACTCCACCGTGTTAGCCTGCTTGATACAAGTCCGTCTTGTTTCCATCAAAGGAAGAAGAAGAAACAACTGGAAACCATCGACGTGGTTATAGTTCATTTTTATTTTCCACCAGTTGGTCGAATCGAGGGGAATACAGATGAGGATTACACCAGGACAATGAGACAAACAGCCTGGAAAGGTACGTTAAATACGGGTTGTCTGAACATTGTGTTTTTTTTTAAAGCTTCTAAAGTTTGTAAATGTGTCGAAATGTTTTGCTTTGCTGTTGTTAAAACAGAAGCTACCAGGCACCACATCGCTGCGGCTGTTATAGGAAGTTATTAAGTAGCTCGTTTTAATTTTAGCCCATGTTGACCGTTCTGTGTAGAGGGCCACATTTGTTAAGACGGCAGGAAGCTTACTGTACTGGTTATAGGTGATAATACCATGTTTAGTCAGTGTCACACAGTAGTATACTGCATATGAGGATAACACTGCAATGAGGTGAGAATGTATGCTGACTTGTTGCAGTGCATGCCCCCAGGTCCATGTCAGGGGGACTGTTGTTTTGTTTCAACGCTCCATTTGACTTTAGAAAAAAAAAAGATTTCTTTGGTTTATCTTTGGTGCAGACTTTGACAGAATTGTTGCCAGAATTGTCTAGCAGCTTCTCCAAATTGCTGGTTTATCATAACTGTTATTATGCACCCTGCTTGGGGCTGCAATTTCTGGCTATGTGCAGCCACGATTGCCAGTGATATGTGAAGCAGTAAAATACAGCTGGTAAAATGATGAAGTGCAGACCTCCATAGAACAGTGAGTGTTCACCAGCTGCTGCCTTTTATTTAGAAATTAAGTTTACATATTTGAATTCCCGTCTGCCTAACCAAAAGTTTCTAACTTTAACTGTCTGGCTGAGTAATATCAGCAGTGACTTCAACCACCTACTTTTCCCACTCCTTGTTTGCATTGTCAGTCATGACTTCACTTCGTCTATTTAGGGGGAGACATTTAGTACTTGCCAGCATGAGATCAAATATATATACATACAGATTAATCAGACTGATCATTTTGTATGCTTTACTTTCATAAGTTTACCCATTTGGGCAAATCTTCCACACAAGCTGCAGTACCAGGCTCGGGCTCCTTAACTACCATCTGTGTGATGGAAAAAAGTAATCATACATGGCAACGTTAAAATGACACACACACAGGCACTTCACTTTCCCTGCCTGTTTTTCCTCCTACTGCTACTTTTCTGAGTTACTCTGCAGAATAGTGGCCTAAGCACTAGTAATTTGATCATGCTGCAGTTATGTATTTACACGTCTGTCACATTGGCAGTGCCATGGTTCTGTTAGCCACATGTTGTTATCCAGACCTTATAAGCAATGACTTGAAATAAACTGCCAAACCAAGAACTGGAAAATTATGAATATCACCTACTGGATGGTTTAGGGTTGTACAACAAATGTACAGTCTCTTGCTAGTGACCCTAAATACTAGAAAAGAGTGGGAGAGGATGATCGATGATCTTTTTTGCTATTTAACAAACAACATCCAAGACCATATATCACCATTGGAAGGTATAAAGTGGGGTTCTACACGGAGCAATAACTAGAAGCCAATGGTAAGACATTTAAACTTGAAAATGTGTTGCTGAGATTGTTTTGTGGCAGCTTAGTTTTCATTTTATTTTTACTTTACTTTTACTTCAGTGTATTTATGTTTATATTTTTTAGCAGTCAGTCAGCAAGTCAGCAGCAATAATGAAAAACTGACCACATTCTCAAGTTGTAATGAGTAAAGCTTTGAATGCCATGTGGGGCTGTTGTGGGTGTGTCCTGCACCTGTATGCCTGGCTGTGTGGGGCCCATAGACTGGTAGACTGGTGAGGGCTGTCAACAACACAGTCCCAACCAAGCCTCAGTGTATTCAGTACAATCAATGTCCCCATCTGTCGTTTTAAAAAGTTGAATTAGCATAGCTCTAACAGAAAGCTTCAAATCTCTTTTTATTAAAATGCTTCTTGTGTAAGTATTTCAGTTGTGGTGCCAATTAGAAATATATAAAGGATTGGATGAAATTAAATGCCAAACACATAATGCTTTCTAAACTCTTTTAAATGAGATAGAATTGATAGTCAAGAGTTTATTTTTCTGTTATATACAAACACACATCACAAACATCGCAACTTTCACATTGTGTCTCATTACAGCTTATTTCTTTCCATCTATGTTGAAGTGCATCTAAACACTCTGGCAGTCCAGAGGATGGCTCTCTGCCATCTTCTGAAAGAAAAGGGCCATATGGCCCCATACTAATGGATTGTACTCTGCAAACCCCTCTGCAGATCTGACTGGCTGAGGATAAGAGGGGGGAGGGGAACAACCACCAATTACATCTCTAGTTCAACCTCGAGTTTTAATTGTCTACACATCCTGGTGTGAGACTACAGACTAAAATAATTGCCTCAATCATTGTTGTGCTAATTTTTCTCACAAAAGATCCGAGGAGACACAGCTTTCATAATCATCTTTACTAGCTCATGTGTAATACTAAACTAAATATTGTTTTTCTCACAGCTAAGTTCTGTGTTTTTACATATCCGCAGAGCTACTGGTTGTTTCTGTAAAGCCTGTGTCTTGAATATTGTAGCATACCAAGTTTAATAAAAGTGATCTGTAGCTATTTTTACTCATTAACCCAAACCACATTTGAGTTGTTTTTTTTCCCTAATGCAACACTTATCAAAGAAGCTGCTCTGCCCTTACACGACAACAAATAGGCGAATTATGGTAATGAAGCTGTTGGCCTATATGCTACATGTGTTGTGGTCATGTACATTTATTTTTGGCTCATGACCTAGGTGTGGGGGCTGATTTTACTTTGCCGAGAGAAAAAAAAATAACTTTGCAGCGGGTCTGTCAGCAACTCGGTCCTCTGTATCTTATCGGAATTGTTCTCAGGTATCAGATGTGTTGGTTTTGTTTAGTTTCTCATGAATCATGATCGTGTAAGAAATTAGGTCAAAAAAAGATGCTGTTTGGTTTATGCTGGGTATTCCCACTGCATTTTAAGTTTTGTGATTTTGTATAAAATGTATGCGATGATTATGGTTAACACTTTCATCTGTGTATCTCTACAGAAACACAACACATTTGTGTGTGTGTTACCCCACTCATGCTGGCTTGTGTGTTCCTCTTTTTATGTTTGACTTCAGAATCTGACAAAGTTAGCTCTCTGACAGAACAAGGGCACAAGAATAGGATGAGCTATGGTGTCCTGTGGCAGCACAGTGTTTCTAATGAGTCCCTGAGCAGAATGCGTTGTTTCTATGCAGCTGGTGTTCTGGGATATATAGGCTACCTGTGGAATGACGTAGACCTCTGCAGTCCCATGACTCTGCAGTGTAGCCTCAGTAGCATAGACTAGGTAACTCAACTGTCTTTAGGAAAAACACTTCAAGTGCATGAAAGCATTTGAATTGAGCTCAATAGGTTTTTTTGGGGACTTTACGTGTGGAGTAAAACAGAAATTAGGCATCCTGAAAACACATAAATTGCAACTATACATTACACAGTGAATATTTTAGTTTGAAGTATTTCTTTGCATACCTTTTGTAATGTGTGGGCTTGCAGAAGTTGAGGTGTAGTGAAGGCTTCATTACCAAGGGCTTGGCAAGAACAGTCAGACATGTAGAGGCTTGTGTTTCTGTGTGTAGTCATCGGGAAAATGTCACTGTTACTTACATTACACTAGCTTGGGCTGGGCTAGATGTCATTCTGCCTTTTGTAAACCTGTAGGCTTAGGTGCTTATCACAAACCAAGATTTCATATCGCACAGCCGTTAAAAGAGCGTCATCGCCATATCTTCCCATCACAGATGCTGCCAGCTGATTTGAATAAGGGAGAAGTGGACAATTCCCATCGTTGTCAACTACGTTTTCATTCAGTAAAGCAAGCTAGCAGGCGTATGAGCATGTGGGGAGGGATGAATGGAAAGAAGGAGGTCAGGAGGAAGAAATGGGACACCATGTGTGCATCTGTGTGTGCTTTTGTGTACAGCATGTAGTGTGTTAACTCTTAGTCCAGTAATGTCACAGGAGTGCTACAGTGTTTGTGGACAAAGATGAAGGTATAAAATAATTTGCAGAAACTTCTGCAGTAGGTGAGGAGAGCAAAAGACAGGCAGAGTGGGGAAGTGTTTCAGTTTTTCGTCTACAAACTTCTTGGTAACTCTCTCCTGGTATGCTCTTTCAGTGTGGTAAACTGGATTTATAGGCTTTATAAATAGACCCAGCTGTAATGATAGGTTATAAGCGAGGAAAAGGCAGACTTGTCTGTTTATGGATGGCCTACTTACATTTGTTTGTTGTGCCTTCACTCAGCTGTCATTGCAGTATCCAAACACATTAAGTAAAGATGATTAGGATCAAAGCTTAACTTGTGAGGTTTATGATTGCACCATAATCTGCATGTTTATATGCAGAGTTTAGGCTCAATTATAAACCAAAGATCTAACCAAAACACACAACAACACTACAGTGGAAAAACTTTTTCCACTGTAAAATGTAATACAGTCCGTCATGGAAGCCACTTTTTAACTATTTTTAAGGCAGCTCAACTATATTGATTTCTCACAGGTTCAAGGTTAAAATGTATATGTTGCGTCTTTCATGTTTCACTTTTTTAATTTATTCTCTATTGTTGGCCATCAGCTATCAGATCAGTGAGACGCTGTAACTTCACAGCCTAAAATAGGCAGCAGCAACACACATTCACCTAAAAAAAACTTTTCAGTTACATATTCACACACACTTCATTGTCCATGATGATGATGACATCTTTTACAGGGGTCTGTGCTGTCATTTCTGGCCAACAACCCTTGCAACATTTTGCAAAACAAACAAACAAACAATCAAAGCCAATATGAAATTCAATGTGCCCTTATAATTTAATTATCACTCCTTCCTGTGGAGGAGGGGGCTTTTGTGGGTACAGAGTGACTAGTTGACGGCTGTGGTGAGTACTAGAACCTCCCCCTCTATCCTTTCTGTGGTCAAAGATCCTGTCCCTTGACTCTGGATTATGGGCACAGAGAGGGCACTCCCTCAGGCTCTGTTTGCTGTTGCTGTGCACCATAGTCTTACTGTGAGGGTTACTATGTACTACTACTATGTAATCATTAGGCACTGCTAATCACACACATACTCTATTTTCTACTTTATATTGTGTCTTTCTTGATTTGCCCCAATTTTTTTCTTACTGTTTACTTGTGTTGAATGGTCACCAACAAGATGGCTTTGGAGATCAAGAAATTGTTCTATTCTTACACTTTAATAGATCAAATATCTTACTCTAGTTTGACTAAAACATTGTAGTTAGGTGCAAGACTAACACTTTAGTGTCACTCCTTTTTAAATGATGTGAGAGGGAAGAAAATGATCTCAACCAGCCTGCAGTATAAATGACAAACCATTCCCATTACATGCGCCAGAAGAAGGACCAATATGGTGTTTTACAGAGGACGATGGTACCATAAATGTGGCACATTATTACACCAGTTAGTCAAAGGCTTCACCTTATTGGAGAACATATCTGATTTAAAGTTTTCTGTTATTGTGATGTATGTGACGTAGATTTCTAATTAAGGGCATGTATTTTAGGCCTTTCTGGCAGTTTGTTTTCCACATGTGGGTACAATGCTGTGTCCCAATGTGCTGACTGCAGCTTAGGCTCACCACTGGATGCTTTAAAGGCTATGGAGAGTGACAAGAGAAATGAAGAGAAAAAGCAAAGCACAGAAGAGGACAGACACGGGAGGTACAAAAGGGGAAAGAGATTGAAAGAAAGAAAGAGAAAAGCTGAGGGTTGAAGGAGAATGAGACCGAGCAGGAACATTAGACCTTGGCTATGTGCTGGCTGTTGGCAGAGCTCTGCTCTGTTCTGTTTGTTTTTGCTCTATTTTTACCGTGCAGTCTGACTTTGGTCACTGATGAATGACTCCATATGTAAGTTACATTTCATCTAACAGAAATCATTCAGGATCTCTGGCACCAGGTAGGAGAGGGGGAGTGCTAAGAAGAAACATGATGGATCCATAAAGAAGAAAAGACAGAGGCTGTAAAAGAAAATGTTGTGCTGTTTGGATAACGGCCTTGTGTTTGTGCTCTAAATTTATGTTCTTAGAGTGTAATAAGTCAGTTTTGTTCAAGTTTAAACGACTGTCCAGTCTGCTTCTTGTAAAACAACAGTGATGGTAGATTGGTACAATTCTTTCTGATTCACTGCTTACATTCACATGTTGTAGATGTGATGTGAGACTCTTCCACCCTACCCATGCATCATCATTACACACCACAGGGAATCTGTTTTCAATAGTTTATACTAGCTACAGTACATCACAATACTACATTATATTTTATATGTTTGCTTCTAACTCTTTATACCCTGTCCCCTGCTTCAAAAATGAAAAAATATTAGGATCCACCTGTCTGGATTATTTTTTTTTTACTGAACAAAGAAAAGTGTGCGACTGCGTTTGAACCAACGGTGAGACTAAAGGATTTTAAATAAGCATGTGCTTGGTGGAGTGCAGCTACTATTCTGGTGTTACAATAGAGTCATGTGTTTGGGAAGTGTTTTAGTGCTGGGTAGCCCACATGAGTGAGCGTGTACAATAATCCCCTCTGTCTAGCTCCTTCCCTTTGCTTCGCTTTTTTCTCCTCTTCCTGATTTCTGCCTGCAGCTGCCCCACATCTCCAGATGACATACTGCATGTTTATGTATGTGTACTTGTGAATGTTGTTTTATAACATCACAACGGGAAGGAAGTGTTTCCTGACCTGGAGACCATTCTGAGCAGCCGCTGTTTACCTGCACCTAAGTTTAAATGCACCTAAAGCAAATAAACATATGCCAATATTAGCCTTTATTTAGAGTGACCTTCTCGATGCTTTAAAGAGTGAACATCTTTCTTTAAACGAGTTTCATATACAGCATATACAATAATCCATTAACTCAGCCCAATGCAGTTGAAAGCAACAACAACATTTTACTCCACTGTTTTACACAAGTTTTTTTAATATATATTTTTTGTATGTACAATTTTATAACATTATATCAGAGGTTGTATTATTTAGTCCTCCATATGGAAGTGCAGGAGAATGTGTTCACTGGTGAAGAATATTCAAATACCCACATTTTGTCCTCAGCTGATCTAAACTAGTCTAAGTCCAAAATGGCTGGTCCAGAAGACTCTCCGGTATCCCCTGTCACCACCATCCAGTGTGGAATCCCGAAACGAGCCAATCACAGTGTGCAGAGACCTCTGTGTTGCATTAAGTCAGACATGCTGGTCTGGTGTATTTCATGTGCATGATGCTGCTTTGAATCTAGAGTTTTACCTCATCACAGTGATTGGAAACATTTGTCTCTACGTGGTTGCTATGCACCGTCTTATCCATTCATTAGGGATGAGAGAGCCTGGGGACTGTGCTAGGTGGCGTTCAAGACTGGGGTGTTCTTTAGGAAAATGTGCATGTATTTTTGTATGTGCACTTTAATTTGCTCCATAGCACTCTGGAGGAGGTTTTGTTGTTTTGTTTACTTTGTTGTTGTGTTGTTGGGCTTCCTCTTGGCTCACTGAAGCTTGCCCTCTGGTCACACTGACTGGATGATAGAGTAGTTAAGAGGCATTACATGTAAAGCAGAAACACAAGAGCTTTTTATATTAAGAAGTGTTTGCTTACCATTGTAATTCTGCTCCACTTTCCTCTACTCCCCGACTCTCGGCATCTGGATTGATTTAAACTAGCAGTACCAGCATAGGGGTGATCTGTGGGGGTTTGAATGGGAGGTATTGGATGGTAAAGCTGGGGGTGGGAGACAGTGATTTGACAGGCGATATGGAGTGAAAGAGGCGCATTTAAGGAAGCAGTTAAAACACAGCAGTACAGCTGAGGCAGACGGGTGACGAGACGTGGGGGAGTAGTGTAAGGCCGTACCCGTGCCTTTTGGATTACTGACCTGCTGTGAAATGTACATAAAAAAGACTTCATAAAAGTTGATATAAGTAGTGTAAGATTGCCTTAAGCAACTACAGAGTATACAGAACTATGGAGGTCTTAAAGGATTAATATAGCTATGATTTCAAGTTGTATTAAATTCGGTTGCTCTGTGTGTATGCAGTCAGCCCCAGCTGTGGGTTTTTACCACTCGGCTTGACTTAGAACAATTTGTGTGTGATACTGGGTCATGTCTACCTCCAAGGGATGTCAGATGAACGGCACCCCGCTTCAGTTTGTCAATACATGACTCAGACACATGATATTGGCAGTAGCAAATCAATACAGTGTGCTCAGATGACCATGTTATAATTGATTAGCATTGTCCATCACAGTTATGGTAATTTATTACACCAGACAGCTGGCTAGCTTGCAAATAATTAACATTTGGAAAGCTACATTGTCATAATCATCATTCGAAGGATAACTGGTCACTCCTAATCACTCTTAACTTCGGCCAAATATATGATCTCTAATAATGTCTTTGTCCGCTCCTTTTTAGCAACTTGTTTGTGGCAGGGATGGTAACTTTGACCATGAGCATGGGCTCTGTATTGAATGAAAGGGGGAATATCATCAAGCCAAAGGCTGGATCCCTGCGGCTCCTCTTTCCTTTATCCTCTTCTTCAGACGGAGGCAGCAGATGCTGCTCAGCTCTGGTTTTATTGTTTGTGGCTGGCCAGCCTGGGAGCTGACTTAAAGACAGGGGGAGGAGATGAGCTTTTAGTGCCCTTTTCTTCTTTTTCCTTCACTCAGTCTTCACAGTTCTCTCTATCTGTGTCTGTCTTCCTGAGCCCAGTTGGTGTCTGTTGGATGAGTTAATTCCCTGATTGAGGTTTTGGTTCTTTTAAACAAAAGGCTGTCTTTGAATAGTCCACATGGCTCTAGTGGGAGGGCCCTGAACCATTCACATCCATTCTGGGTGCAACTACATTTCGTATACATATTCATCCCTGAGGCTGATTTACCATCTCTCAGCAGCAACACCAGCAATCTTTCTCCATCACGTAAGTTTAGCATACATTTATAAATCCATTCTAAGAGGAGCCAAAAAAACCACAGGGAGAACCACATACAAAGACACACACAGTGAATCTGTACTGCCTCTGCCTCTGTCTCATTATGCCCAGAGGACAATACTGCCAGCTTTGGCAAGAAGCCAGCCCCTCTCATCTCCATTAGGTCAAGCTGAGAGAGTTGTAGTGGTGATGGATACTTCAGTGGCCCCAGCTCCACTTTCCCCTGGGAGAGGAAAGGAGTTTGGCCTACAGCGTTGCAGCCAGGCGCACAGATGCCGCTGGGAAGGGGTGTAGGGATTTTAAATATTTGAAAATCAGTCTAAATCAAAACGGTAACTTTAACACAGATGTTAAAGTTGTCCTCTACCCCACAAAGCCCTCGGCAGATCCATCAAGACAACCACATGTTGTAGTAACAAGCCCTGTGGATTCATACAGGGCTTTATTTGAATTCTGTTAAACATTTCTGAAACATTAAGAATTATAAAATTTATTCAAAAAGTTAATGTTTTTGTGTATTTTTGTAGCGTCACTCTAGTTACTACATAGTCATTGTTAACTGCCCCTTACACACTCATCTTACTCATTGTACAGGGTCAGATGAGTCAGAAAGGTCTCTATTACCCCACTCAACCTGTTTGTTAGCAGCTGTCTTCTGTCTGTGTCTATATCGGATGTGTTAGGCAAAGCACTGAGCTTTAGGTTACCTAAGTTTTAAAATTGCTAAGATCACAAAACACAAACGTGTTAGATGCTGGAAAAAGGTCACCTTGCCAGGGATTTTTCTGGCCCAAAACAACTCACACCCATTACAGTAAGTGGCCCAGAGGTGAATATGCTTGTGGTTCACTTATAGATTGCCCCTAGTTGTCAAGTCAGCTCACATGTAATAAAACGGTAGAATCAATTGTGTATCGATGCAGTAAAACGTGAAGCTGATGGGCATAAGCGTGTGTTTGCAACCAAATTAACACAATTGACCTTAGCTCCAGGTTTTTTTTTCTTCAGTTTTAGCAGTGGCTAAAGTCATTATAACAGAAACACACAGCTGTAATGCTTTGAAAATATTTTGTATTTGTAAAAACAATTGTTCGATTTTCATTTACATCCACTTAGTTGGCAGGCACGTAATAGTGTCTGAAAGAAAAAATCTCACCCTTTTCACTTACTTTTCTGTTATTATTCTCAGTTAAAAACATTTTTTGTGTTTTGTAGGCAAGTCAGTGACTATGTACGTTCATGATGGGAGCCTTTGGTAGCCCAGACCCATGACATTTATCAGGCATCCTCTTGTGACACTACAATGGAATGCTGGGATGTACCACACACAGACGGGCCTGACATCATGAGTTCCTTTTGGATCTTCTTTGGGTGTCTGCTGAGTGTGAGACATACAGTTAGGGAGTGACCTAGAAGTTGTTGAATGAGTGTTAAGATTACAGAGGAACAGAATATTTCATTTAAAGTTCATTGACCCTATATGCGTCATTGGGTCATTCACTTCCTGCCTGATCATAGGGTCAGTTGGTGGTGTCTCATCCAAGTGGTTGTATATAGGTCTATGAGTGTGTTGATCTTGGGAGTTCCATTAAGAGAAAATTTACAGTGTGTTACACAGAGTAAGAACATAACACTCACGGTTTTTACACATTTCTGGGTGAGATCATAAACACTACATTGCTGTCCATATAAAGGCAAAGTATTTCTTTTCTCTCTGCACTAATTGGCACTGTATACTTGCAATCACTCCTCCTTTTCCTCCTCCTTCTTCTTCTTCCCTGGACTGAACTTTTTGCCATTTCTTTGAACATGGTTGTAGAGGACAGTCTAAAATTTGGGAAGCAGAAGACTGAAACCTGGTTTGCTTATTTTTAATTTTGCCAGTTAATGTCACACTAAGTCTTGTCTTATTGCCATTTCCAGCTGTAGTTGTTGGTTTTTTGCACTTTTCTTCTACTTTGTTGGACAGGAATGGCTCTTTTAAAACTGTGTTTGTCAGTAACATGGCATGTAAAATGTGCCATAACATTAGTGTTAACAGCATGGCTCAGTGAGCTATGAATCCCCCCCAGACGATTTTTTTGTAAAGAATCTGTTCATGCATGAACATGTGGTTTAGGAAAATAATAACTCGACAATAGCTGTCTTCAAAAAAACATTTGACATGCTTTAAAATGATGAAGCCTGTTTTTGCTTAAAAATGAATTGATAATTTGGAAATTGGAAGTGCCCAAACCTTCTGATAGGTGAACTGATTTGTAAGCTGATTTGTAAGCTGAGTCAATTTCTGCAAGTCTTTAGATATTAAGGACTTAGGTGGGATGCGGTTAGTTAGTTCAGTGGGGATGAGAAATGCCTTCTTTAAGAAAGGTCTGGGTTAAGAAGCTTGTTAGTCATTAATTCTGCCGCTTGCCCACAGTAAGCAGGTAGAGTCTTTCTCTACAGTCATCTATAGCCCTTTTTTCTGGTGTCTTCCCATCAACTCCAGTAAGCGGCTAAAATATCAGGCTAAGCCTACGCAATGCAGACAACTCTGCGTCTTATCTGTGGAATGCTGGGCATCGTCACAGAGAATCTCCTCTGCAGGGAGGAAGCTGTATTATCTCAAAGCCTCTGTCTCCTTTGATAGTCCCCTAAGACCTCTCTTTTCTGTCTCACTTTTAGATGTTTACTTTTCTTTCTTTGTGTCCCCCTACTCTTTTCTATTACCATTTTTTCTCCTTTACCATTTTGGATTTTTTTGTCTGTACAAATTGAATTGAAAATCTTTATGTCGTACACATACATACTGTATTTTTATGTTTAATGTAGTTAAGAAAGGAGGTCAGGAGTTAAAGTGACAGATTTAAACCAGACGGAGCTCATGATGGAGGATAATGGTGAAGCTGTGGTCGCTAGAGTTTTGCATGCCTTTGCATTTTATAGGCTTGCATGTTTTTGGGACTGTGGTCAGCAAGCCTGGCAAAGGCACAAGCTCATGAGTCTTAAGTTGCTCTATTTTTCCTCTAATTCCTCTGCTGTGACCTAGATGATTTTCAGAGCCGGCATTGTTTGGATATCTTTGTTGTTGCATTTTTGTATTTGGCCCATAGCAGTATGCAGTGTTTTTTGCCCTTTTGCTTGGGTTCACTATCAGATTTCTGGTAAATATTGATTTTTTATCTAGAAACATTAACACATAAGGCTTTTTCAAAAACAAGAAGTATAATCACTGGAATCAATTACCAAGATCAGTCTGGCTCAGTCTGGTATCTCTTCTCATTAAAAATGATGACACATAGGTGTAATCTAGTGTGATTATTTTGTAAATGACCTAAGTTCCTACAGTTAAACAGTAAAAGAAGAGACAGATTTTCTTTGCTACCCCGAATGATTGAAATTACCGTAGATATCCTAAGATAAAATATATTTGCAGAACCTCAGTTTCTTTGACTTATTACTAATATTTCTAAAAAAAAAATTTAATGGCATTATTCTGGTCAATGTTTCAGTCCGTTAGCCTATAACATTCTTAAAAAGTTTCAGAATGAGGACACGCTGTTCACATGATATAAACAATAAACCATTTTTCTTTGTTTGTACAGAACTGTGTGCTTGTGTCAACATAGACTTTTGAATGAGGCTTCGTTTTCCTCAAGGGGGCTTACCGTTTACTCAGAATGCATCACGCCGCATGATCATAATCACACCAAAGCTACTGTCTGTGGGATTCACACTAACGTTCCCTGTTCTGCATTGGGTTTGCGACAGACAATATTCTTTTGGCAGTGATCCAGTTGAATGTGCACCTAATCAGTCATGAAGTACATCAGCACTGGTTCAGTGCTGCTACATTTGACTTTAAATGAATCAGTAATGATGGTACAGCTTTCAGCTCGCTGTTTACGTAAAATTGTCATCGTGTCATTTTGGCAAAGTAACCACAGCAACTGACACCAGCAACAATTTGAATACTAATTATAGAGTAGTGCTAGCCCTACACCATTTTGTACCGACACTAATGTACAGTAGATTGTGGTGTGAAAACTACTGCTTATACATAGATTCAATGTACTGAATCTCAGAACTCAACTGGTGTGTAGGTTGCAGAAAGACAATTTGATGAAAGAGTTATAGATTGGCAGTTAAGATTTTGTTTTTGTTGAAACATGAACATGAGACTATGTTGCACAGACATCACTACAAATTCCCAACAGTGCCCACTGTTACTCAGATTTTGCAGGACATTTCATTGCAAAATTTCCCAGCTTAGGATAAATAAAGTAATTCTATTCTATTCTATTCTATTCTATTCTATTCTATTCTATGCATTGCAAATAAAATTGTGTTTTCAACAGTATGTCAATATTTGTATTGACTATATTTTTAATACAACCCTGAAACCTGTACAGGTTTCTATTGCATCATACTACTTTAAACAGTTATTATTTAGAATTTTTAGAAAGAATCATGAATTTTAAGGCATCTTTGAGGCAGCTGCACCTTGCTGAGAAAATTAGTTTAATCTATATTATGAACTGAACAAACCACTGTTGTTGGAGGGTGGTTTGGAGCTCTGTGAGGTTGAACACACTTTTGTGTTGGGACATTGCCAGGCAGAGAAAATGAAGTCACCCACAGATGAAGAGAGATGACTGGCTGCGGTGAAGAGCTGCTTAAATTACCTAATCCTGCCACCTAGTTCTACATCAAACACCTCTGTAGATATCTTGTCTCTGAAATGGAACTGTCTGTATTCACATTACACCATTTGTGGTCTACCCTCAGTGTTCTCAGTTTTTTGTGTCTTGGTTGTTATCAGTAAGCGGAAGGGTTGTATTTCTGTGCAACATCTGCAGCTGCAACTACTGCTAAACTTTCAGTAGCAAAGCTATTCACACGCATTATGACAACAATTTACATCTGAACCCTCAAGGGATACACCTTTTAATAGAAATCGAAGCATTCAGTTTATTTAACCATTGGCTTTTTTAAGTTAAATTAAAATATCTTTTTTGATTTGTAAATATTAAAATGTAATTAAATGTTTCATATTGCAGGTTTCTCAACAGAGAAAATTAGTTAAAACCACTTTATGGGTGACTGACCGCAGACAAATACCTAACAGTTTCACAGAACGGAGGCTTGTGTTCTGTCAAACTTGCATTTACTTATATAGACTTCACTAGACTTCACTAGACTAGACTGCACTAATCAAAGGCATAGATCTGTTGCTGAACATATGCATGTACAGAGTAAATTCAAAGGGTCCATTAGCAGTGATGAACTTCCTCTGTGGTTTGAGATTGTGTGAGAAAACCTCTACTATTTGGGGTATCTTACTGTGCTTCTACAAGCAAAACGTCAGTCCTCAGTGATTATTAAAGTAGAATAAGTAAGTTTTGCCTTTATTTTAGATTCTGTAGCATTATGACTATATGTGTTTTTATGAATACGATGATAATTGTTACTCATTCATTACGGTAATCTGTTGTCTCCAGGTGCTGCGTGGTGAGAGCAAAGCAGTGGGTGCGGCATGCTGAGGCCACTCCCCCTGGCTCAGGATGAGTGTCAGAGATGGCGCTGCCACCATGGCAACAAATGCAGGTGGAGGAGGAGGGGGAGGTGGGTTAGCTGGCCCAAACGATCATGATGGCCGCTCATACCTGCTCCAGATTTATCCACGATTGTCTGCCCAGTCCTCTACTTGCTGCAATCTAAGGTGAGTGTCCCACAGTTGTTACAGCTGGGATGTTTAGTAGTGGGGAGGACTCATAATGTTTATTCCTTACTTGATCAGAGTGCACAAGGATGCAACAGCAGCCTCCGTGATCTCAGATGCTGCTACGACACTGGGGCTGGACCCTAGCCGCCTGTACGTGCTGGCAGAGGTGAAGGAATGTGGTGGGGAAGAGTGGGTACTGGAAGCTGGAGACTTGCCTGTACAGAGGTTTCTGCTGTGGCCTCGGAAAGCCCAGGAGCAACATCCTCAGAGCCTTGGCTTTTACTTCTTACTACAGGTAGAGTGTCGCACAGTCAACAGTGTGCTTTACAGTCACAGCCTCTAATGGTCCTCCCACTGTCTGACGTAATGTGTCCTATTTCCTTTACGCTCTCTTCCTATTTGTTGCTCAGTGAGAAGTTAAAGTTAGTCAACTGTACACATAAATGCTGTTAATTACGGTTGTTTCCCAGTGTGACATTACCAATAATGTTTACACCTGACCTTTACAATGTTTGTCTCAGAAGTCCTTGTGTCAGGTTCTGCCATAAGGTTGTATATATATTACATATATATTTTCTTCCTTTACTTGTTCCAGGAGAGGAATCATGATGGCTCTATCCATTATGTCCACCTCCCACCCTTGTCCAAGGACCAAGAGGCACAGAGGCTTGCTGCCAGGGGCTTCCTGCCTCCTCCCCAGGATGACTTTGCAGACCTCTGCAACCTCCCTGTCCTCAATGAGGACAGCATATTAAACAACCTGCGCACACGCTTTTACAAGAAAAAGATATACACCTATGCAGGCAGCATCCTCATCGCCATTAACCCCTTTAAGTTCTTGCCCATCTACAACCCTAAATACGTCAAGATGTACGAGAACCATCAGCTGGGCAAACTGGAGCCTCATATTTTTGCTATTGCAGATGTGGCCTACTATGCTATGCTCAGGAAGAGGGTCAACCAGTGCATTGTCATCTCTGGGGAGAGCGGCTCAGGCAAGACTCAGAGTACCAACTTCCTAATCCACTGTCTGACTGCGCTTAGCCAGAAGGGCTATGCCAGTGGTGTGGAGAGGACCATTTTGGGGGCTGGACCAGTCCTGGAGGTAAGATCCTAATATGTGTAACAGGCGAGTATGTTGGTATTCACTTTGCATCTTGTCTGTGCATCTCACCAGTCTAATAGAAATCATTTCAAGTCCCCAGAAGATCTGTGGTAAACTATCCCATCTGTAATTCTCCTCCTGTTTCAGTCAGGTATTTTGCCTTTATAATAGGAGTCCCTATGTTGCTATAGCATGCACAGTAAACAGAATAAAGTGATCTGTATTTATAGGATAATGGGGCTGTAACTATGAATGAGAAACTATTCTGCAGAAGTTTCTGATCCTGTGCTGTAGTAGGAAATGTATTTTCAGGCTGCTGCGTGGGTTGAGCTAATGGAGCACATGGCAGTGTATATACAGTATAAAAGACTTTAACATAAAGACTTCTGTCCACACAAAAAGAAGAAATGAAAAAAGGCAGAGCGGAAGTTGCTTTGTTGACTCTTTCGTGTTGCCTCTTGCCTTTTGAAAGCACTGTGGGAATCAAGACAAGATAGTTCTGTTTGTTGTTTTCTCTCTGTGATCTCTGAGCAAGCGATGTTTCAGATTACATTTACAGGTTTAGAGTTTTTTTTTAAAGGTACAGATCTTAGCCTCTGGGTGACCAAATGTGTTTCTTTGATCACCCAGTTAGTACAAGAATCAGATTTTTTTGAGAAATTAGATACTTGAACCAAACTGAAAACTAAAACTTCGTGCAAATGTTTGATATTGATCATTACTTTATCTGTAATATCTCTCTATGCATCTGTACTCCATGTAGTCACCGCATCCTCTTTGGATTGGTGTCTTATTAACTAGACTGAGCAACAGCCCTTCTTATACAAAGGAAGATGCAATATGTAGAAGACATGCACCACCCAAATACATATCTTTTCCTGTCCTTGTATCTGATACAATGGGAAAAGTTGCATACTACAGCACTGTTTAGTGACGTAGCTGTGCCATACACTTATATGCAGAAAAGCAGATTTGAGTTTGCTTTCACATTGTGATAACAACATTTTGTATTATAAAGGCTGAGTTGGTACCCTGTATTGCTTTTGCCCAACTATAATTCCTGAGCTACGTGGCAAAGAACAGAGTTGACTTTTTTTGTTTATTTTTCATCCCTGTAATGAGAAACGGAGACGCATATGGAAGAATTTACCTCTGGTCAGAGCTCAAGCAGCATTGTTATTGCGAAGTCAGATTTAGCCGTTGCATTATTCTCTCATACTCTTAAAAAGGTCCATTGTCAGTTGTCACTCAATGTACTCTGAAGTATAGGCGTCCACCACTTAAAGCTTAATTTGGTGTATAATGTATATTTTCAACTGAATTAATTACATTTTTTGTGATTATTCTAGGTTCAGAGTTCAGTTCACACGGATCTAAACAAACAAGCTCTCTGTACAAATAGGAGAAAGTTCAGTTTCTCTAAAAAGGAACTAGTTCATTATCATGTTTCCATTCTTCAGTATGTTGTTCACCTACACATCTACAGTACCTCTAGCCATCTGTCATTGCACCTATACCATTAACCAGCATCAAAGGAATATAGTGTAGATGAATAAAGATAAAATTAACTTCTGCTTACAGCTGCAGGGTAAACATTGACAGAGGAAGCCATCAATCTTTACACCGTCACTTGCATACCATGTAGACAAAAAGCAGAAATCCCACTACTTGTTTTTAGTTAGATTTACTTCCTTGGTGTGAGGAATCATTCACACTAGAAGAAAATGCTGCATATTTTTCAGTTTTATATCACGGTAATATGGCTAAAAATATCTCAGCTCAGAAAAGCTGTATGTGTAATGTGGTTTATTTAAAATGATGCAGAGAAGGGAAAAACTACTGATCAGAGAAGCACTTCACAAAAACATACAGTACTGAAGAAAATTTAACAGGAACTGGTCCGAAACTGTTGCATGGAAGCTTAATGGCAAAAATACAGGGTGGGCAGCTATAGTATCTTTTAAGCAGTATTCATCCCTTTCTCTCACTTCCCCAGTGTCTTGAGATAGTCTGACTCAGGACCCAAGCCTTCACTCACAAAACTGCTGCTGCTTTCGGATGCATTTGTATAAATGCGGTTGGTCCCTTGATGTGTGTCAGTCTGTCAGAATCTTTGGTTCCGCACAGCAGATTTAGGAAAGAAAGGGGAGGCAATAGAGGGCTCTTTTTTACACATTTTCCCCTCCATCAGCAGAGTTCTGGTCCCTTTGGCAGACCGTCTTCCAGTCTGCCATTTATTCTCAGAATGCAGTGTTTGCGTGTTATCTCAGTCCAGACCTGTGGTCAAAGGGCCAGGGACAGATGGGGACAAGGATTCAGTCTTTGCTACCCTGGTCAGTGGAGGGAATGGAGGTTGAATTGCTTTCAACGTTTGTCTGTGCAAAAAGGTTCTGTTCTGAGGTAACATGCTTACAAAGATGGCTGACATAAAGCAAAGGTTGCTTTACGCTGAAATTATGTTCTCTGCAGTTTCTCACTACACAAACAGGTTTACTAACAGAAATAAGTTTAGATATTTTATATATGTAGAGTATATATAGAGTATGAAATGCTATTTTTAGAAACCTTTACCAACCAGTGTAATTTTAACATTAGAGTTTTATTTGGTTCTTTCTTTCTTGTGAAACTTGATCAGATTACAGTGGTGGAAAGTCTGTGTGCATGCACGCGTGTGCATATGTGTATCCTGAAGCTATAGGGGAGGTCTGCAGGCCTGGATCACATTTTGAGGAGATGAGATCATCATTTGTGGAGCTGGAATCTTGCTGTGTACTCTGTTATTGGCACCTGAAACCAGTTGGAAGTGCCTTTGTCCTACTTAAGTGCATTGCGTACAATGTCTTCTTTTCTATATATATATTCTATATTCAATTGTACTCTATAAATTTTATCCCTTTGTTTTTAAAGATAATATGGGTAAAGGAGATGACCTAATACCCTCTGATGTATGAACAAATAATGCTTCTACTTGCAGAAAAGCTCACCACCTTTAAATGAGTACCTCACTTGTGAACTGGTTCAGCTGGTTGATCCGCTGTGACGTGGTTTATTTGGTCTGTTTTCTTGTGCCAGACTTTAGAGCTTATTTATTCTTATTGTCATCAGGGCCTGCCTCTTTTTCAGCAAGTTGGAGGTAGTATGTGTTAGTAGGGAAGCACAGGCCAAGTTTTTTTGCCCCATGGTAGCATGTAAACTAAGTATTTCCTTGGCTTGGCTGAAAGTAGCAGTTAGTTAAGAACGTTTGAGGATTTTAGAATAGCCAAAATTTTGAGGTCTGCCTTGAATATATACAGCGTTTATCATACTGAAACATCTAAATCAATAAAACATCTGCAGTCATGTCCCAAATTTAAAAACATATGGCGAAGATGTTTTTTCTTTCTTCTCTCTTCAATACTCCTGTCATCCACTGTATAAATGACCTCTAGCTCCACAAAATATGATGTATAAGTAAATAAATGTGTTTAGCAATGTTGTATTGCTAAATCCTGCACTAGTCCAGATCAGTTGATTGAGTGATATAACATGATGCTTTGTCGCTAAAGCCTAGTTATGTACACATTCCTCTTTAAAGAAGCCAGGCCTCTTCCATACCGCTGTGTCTCACAGCCACACACAGGGCCCTCCTATCATCCGGAACCCTTTAACAGGAAGCAGCTACGACACGGGAAGTAACAGCAGTAGTTCTCTCTGCTGTTAGCTCAGAGCCTTGAGGGGTGTGGACACAGCAGTATTGTATTGTTGTTCAGGAAGTGCAGAGGAGTAGCTGGCCATTCTGTCTGCTGATCCATTGTTTATCTCCTGCTTATGGGTAGTTATTTAGGCTTGGTGGCATTGTGTATGAGTCTGGGAAAAGCTGGCATTACAGCGTTTAAGTCACTGTGTCATATCCATGAGTCAGTTGTCTCAAACACCTACACACTTGCACACAGACACAAATACATGTAAAGAGAGAAACCTTCCAGTTGTCATGCTATTCAGAAACACCAGAACATGCTTCTCTGCACCATCCACACTGTACACTGCACAGCATACATGTAGCAGTCGGCCACTTCAGGGTGTATTTGTGGTACTCTGACCACACCACATGCTGGGGTTTGATGTGGTACCCATCTAGACATGGGTGGAGCTGTTTGAAATGCCTCCAATCTGGTAAAACACCAGACCACAAAAGGAGCTTAACTGGTACTGGAAAACTTTCTTAACTATTGAAACTTTCTATCTATGACATGTCCTGCCCCCTGCTTTACCTTTAGATGAATCAGCTGAACCAGCTCTTGTCTGTAGCAGACATTTGCTAAATTCATATATATTATAAATATAATGAAAATAAGTGTCATACCCAATTTTATCGAACATGGTAAAGATAACTAAATAAATGCATGCCATGAAAAAATACAACAGATCTCCTGTGTGTAACATAGTTTGTCTTCTTTACTGGTGCGCAGTTACATAGTTTGTGATGTAATGTTGTGACACCATGCATGTTGTATACGCAGCATGTTGAAATTCCTGTATGATCAGTGATGTTCAGACAAAACACTCTTTAAAGATCAGAATTGCTGAAATTCTTTCAGATAAATAACAAAGAAAAGCGTACGTGTTCAGTTTTCCTCCTAAATGGATTATGATCTGAGTTTTGTGGAATGACTCGTCATAAGCTTGCTGGTTTGTTCAGTTTGTGACAGATGTTCATGTTTGCAGATTTAGTTTATTGTGGTACCAGTATTTTTTAGAGGTTTTGCTAAAAATGTAAATAATTGTGTTAGTTTATTATAGATGGTGTCAGTATGATGAAGTTTATTTGATTTGATTATTAATGAAAGCTTTACATAATTCTGTTAGTTCCTTGTATAGCTGGGATACGCATATCATTTACCATAAACTTCATTCATGCGTCTGATCTGCTTTCCAGTCTTTGCTAAGAATAGCAATATTCTATTACAATCAGCTGTTGCATACTGAAGCAATTACCATTTTTCCTCTCCTCGCCACCACTGCCACCACTTCATTTCCACCATGCTGTCCTCTAACCCAAGTTAGTGTGTTTCCAGAGTTAATTTACTGCTTTGTTTTATGATATGTGATGTAGCTCTGATGTGCTCCTTTGGTATGACATCGTTTGCTGTCTTTTACATGAACATCTTCTGTGATCGCAAGAAACAACTGTAATCTTCTGCTGAGGATACGGCTAAAGAAATAAACACCTAGAAATATTTACTTGACCTTAATTCCTATGCTTAATTATTATTAGTGGGTCAGTAATGCTGCTCTCATCGGTACTTTTACTGTTAGAATCAAAGCAACAGCCTTTCTGAGCACCAGTGATGCCATTATTGTATTTCAAAGAATGCGCTCTTTGTTAACAATTCAGATGAGTTAAGCTGTAGGGCTTTAAGTGTAGTTGGTGGGATATACTGGTGGATTGAAGCCTAGCCAAGCATAGAGGAGGAACTGTGTAGAGACGTGGTTGCATTCAGTCACAGCCAACAACATGTGATCTAACCAAAGCATTTTTCACTGTCAGGAATAATGCTTTGGCACTTTTTTGTACTAATTGCAGCTTTTTGATTAAACCTGTAATTGACAAGTATATACATTTAAAGAACATGATTGATATAGCTGTAAGCTTCCGCAGCTCAAAGTGGTTGCATGTCTACCTGAAGGCTTGATTCATATTTGCATGAGTGTCTGCCATTGTCCGCCCTGAATGTGGGAACTGTCTTTGTGGCAGTTGGATTATTTAGAATCCTTTGTGGGTGTATGCATGTTGTAGTGAGGTGTCAGTGTCAGGGCCTTGGCAGCGTTTGTGGAAACATTTAACTGAAGCTCTTTTGAGTGGACTACAAAGGATGCAGCAACGCTTCAGTGTTACACCAACAGGACCAAGTACCAGTGGGTTTTTTTACTGATTACTAAAGAGCACCTCTCCTATCTTTTAGTTTTGCTCTCAACAGGTATGTTGAAATTCTGCAAAACCTGTGGAAATATGTAAACATTCAAGAGTTAGATAGTTGTTTACAAGGAGGTAACAAGAAGTAATAATCATGCATACGACATCAGACTTTCTTTTGCTGATTGTGTTCATGTTGTGCAAGTTTATACTAATATAACATTTAAGGTGTTTTTTAAATTTCATAATTTGTGCTTTCTCACATTGTTTTTGTTGGCTTGTTGAGACAAACTACTTATAAGATGTGGCATTTTAGAGACACTCCTAGTTTGATTTGTAGTAAAAACCATGCACATGTGTACGCTTGCGAGCATGTATAGCTGTGTGAGAGGGGGATAAATGGGGATGTGAGACATACTGGTAGGTCTAGCTCTCTTCAAGTGGAAATGTACCAGGAGTACGCTGCCAGAGAAGCTGGCAGTCTATCAAAATCAGTTAGGACAGCATTGTGCCATGAGTTGGTCACTGGTTATGGGCATATTGTGCACATCTCTGTTGTTCTTATTCACTTTCTGCATTGCTTCTTTTTTCTCCATCTGTGAAAATGCTATTTCGTAAGAATGCAGATTAGACCGTTCCATGGACATGGTTAGGCAAGCCGTTTGTCTGCTTCCTCATACCTGCTGAGCCTTGCAGCCAATCATAATGTCTGCTGATGGGTGTGTTTGAATACGAATGATGCTGTGACATGTTTAGAATTCCCTCCATGGTGCAGTGGCCTGGGCTTTTGCAGAGATTTCCCAGGGTCTTTTTACTCTTGGCAGCAAGGTTTGTGGATGGGGGTGGGTGAGAAGAATGGCACTGGGAACAGTGGGCAGCAGTGAGGCACTGTCAGCTCCAAAACACTTTCACTGACCACTAGACATACAACGGAAGCAATGACATTGTACTCTGTAATTTAAAATGTTCACATATTGGGTTACTAAACATGCACATAGGCATATAATAAAGTGTACGCTAGTGTGTATGGTATACAACAGATGCAGAGAGAAAAGAGAAAGTCTGCTGAGTTGGTGGGTAGGAGCCCTGTCTCAGCAAGTCCAGGTTAGACCGAAGAGAATTCTGGTCACAGACAACTGAGCATCGTTATCCATCATCACACAGCAACTCTTGCATCACGTCGCACAACTATTTTAAAGTCACATTGTTATCTTTGTGTACTTAAATAATGATTCAACATTGGTGGACAATTATATTAGGTGAAAATGTACAGCTCAAGAAAAGAGCTGGGTATACTTGTTAAGCAGGAAAGAAAAATAGGGCAATGGTTCAATCTAGGTTGATTGAATCTCAATCAGGCCCTGTGTGTTTGTGTGTTTCAATTTGCCCCCTTACTCTAATCAGCCCCAACACCACTGTATCAAATTCACCCTGGAACTGCTTTGGAAAATACAATGTGGCTCCTATTTAACATGCACTGAGTCAACTTCCCCTGCGGTGGCCTTTTGTTAAGTGTGTGTGTGTGTGTATCTGTAACCATGTGAACATGCACATCATGAAGAAGAAAAAAAGACTATTCTGTTATCGTATCAATGTAATAAATAAGGCCCCTCAGTGAGGCCTGGTGGCTAGTATAGAATTAGCCCGAGGACTGCAGAGAAGCTATGATCTTCCTGCTTCTGTTTCTGGTCTGACATGACTATATAGAGGGTTTGACCCAACCTCATTTATCATCACCGACCTATGCTCTCGTGTCTTATTTTTCTCTTACACACACGCACAGAGAGAGAGAGACAAAGAGAAAGGGAGAGAGAGGGAGAGCACATGAGAATGAGGGAAAATGTATTAAGGATGAAAGGAGAGAGATGAATGGAGAGAGTGAAACGAGTGCAAGAGTTGACAACGAGTTGCAGATGCAGTATGCACACACACTGTAACCCACCCCATTCTGCAGTTTCAACTGCTTTGTAAAAACACCATTTAACCCCTGGACTATCAGGTTTCTTTGTTGTCATAGAGATTTGTTGTTATTGATTTCGGTAAGGGTCCTGAGATGCTTACTTGAAGGAGCACTCCACTCCATTCTACATTCTGTTGCAGAAGCAACTCCATATATGGTTTGAAAGTCAACACTGTTCACCAGCGTTTCAAATCAACAGTGAGCAGCAAGAGATGTAAACATTCTGGGGACTGTAGTGGTGGTGTGGTTTCTTTGTTGTTTTTTATTCTAAAAGTCTGCATTAGAAATGTATTGTACACAACTCTCTCGTTCATGATTATGTGGTATGTGTTCATTTTTAACCCTTTTAAATTGATGTTGTTTCTGTCTCCTCACTTTTTTGTCAGGCCTTTGGGAATGCCAAGACGGCCCACAACAACAACTCCAGCCGCTTCGGTAAATTCATCCAGGTTAATTATTTGGAAACTGGAGTAGTCAGAGGGTAAGTGCCTATTTCTCATACAAAGGCTGCAATAACATTTCAGTGACATTTGTGTTTCCTCTTGTCATCAGGATCGTTTACCCTTATGCCTTATGTCTTCCCCTTTATTCTTTTTATGGCTGGTCATGTGTTTCTTCCTAATAGTGTGTGTATGTGGACTGAAACTTTCATGAAACTAGCATATCCTTCCTTTTTCTCAGCAGTCAGACTCTGGTTAGGAGCTGCTTCAAAGTCTGGTCAGCTGTGTCACTTCCTCATTTCCTCATCAGGAGAGGGGAACAGCTGCTCAATGCAATGTCTTAAAAAAGACAACATGTTAAGCCTTATTGGTCAGAGACAAAAACTGCATGACTGCAGGGACCATTGTTAGTCTACAAAGAACGCACCATAATATTTCAAACACTGATATAGAGTCCATTTAAAATAAGTGGTGATTTTAAACATGCAAATGTCTGTGGAGACAGCTGTTCAGCTGCACACTAAGTGGGCATCAACAGCCTGGTTATCCCCTAATGACATCAAGTCTCATCGTGTGCTATTGAATTGCCTTCTCTGTGAAGTCCTTGTAGTTTAAACCCAAAGAGTTAATGTTACCTACCTGGGGAGTTTTTAGCTTTAGAAGTCAGCCCTCTTATCAAGGAACTGCAGAAAATAATGAATCTTGAAGCAAACTGCCACACATAGTTCACTACCTCTGTTGTGGTATGCTAGTGTAGCTTTCTGTTTCTTAACAGTAAAAGACACAGAGGGCCATCACAGCTCTGCTCTGTGGACTTAACAAAGGCTGCCTGTCTATCTCTCCATCTCCAGTGGCAGCCATTCACACAGTCGATAGAGGAGATTAACAAAGGGGAGGCTGCTGTTCCGCTCTGCTCTGCTCTCCTTGCAGAATGACTAATTGACAGACGGGACGGTTTTATGCTCTCTCATTCTCTCTTGGTTTCTGTATGGCTAATTCTCCCTCACTAGATCTATGTGAGACAGCGCAGAACCAAAAAAAAAATTCAAGAGGTGTGAAAAGAAGATTGCGTTTCAGTGAATGATGTCTGAGCATGTACATGTATGTTTCTCTGTGGGTTGTTTATTCTTGTTTCTTTAAGGACTTCTTTCCTTTGCTGGATATTGACAGATTGACTAGTAGTTTATCAAAGTCATCCTAACTTTTAGAGAGCTGCCACATTCACATTTCTAATAGTGGCCCTTCAGATTCACTCACCATCCAAATTTAGGGTTCACATGCCTCAAGAATGTTCTACACAGATGTATAAAAGCCTTTAACTTAGTTGACCTAGGACAGGGACGCCCATAACAGGCTCAAGACGTATTTGTAAGACCATCATTAAGACGTAAGGCCAGCTTAATCTGAATTTCTGTCAGCTACTCGGAGTTACCACAAACCTGGTTCTTAAAATACATACCTCCTGCACATATTTGGTAGGGTAGTATTTTGTGTGTGTAAGACAAGTCATATGTTAACACTGCAGAGAATGTAGGTGGGATATAAACTGTGTTGTTGATCGGTCTATAATTGACGCTTTAGTTTTAGCAGATGGACACAACTAGGTTTCTCACAGCAAAGCTCTATTCTTGGTGTGTCATGAGGACTGGCGTCAGTGTTGTTTTTGCTTGGCTATAGAAAAAACAAGCCTGACTTATAAAATCTGATTTAGACAACTTTATGGCCTTGGCCTCATGTAGTGGGTAAATACCACTGCTTTTTAAACTGCATATCTCATGACTGCAATGAAACTCTACTTTCCTCTACCTAAAGCTTCTGCAGTAACCTTAAATGCCACAGTTGGCTGTGATGGTTGTTGTTTGTTGCAACACGGTGTGTGCTACAACATACATCCAACAGTGTCTGAACGCTTTGTTCACTCTTTGATTGTTCCGACCATCTGCCCTCACTTCCCCTCCTGCTCCTCCCCTCATGCTTTATTACCAGCCCACTTTCTCATATGACCTGCAGAGACACACACACACACACTAAGTGACCTTAGTGTTAAGTGATTCATCCACTTCTTTTTCCTTGTCCCCTTGCCTTTCACCCCCACCCCACTGTCTTCCTCTTGTCTTTTAGGGCTGTGGTGGAGAAGTACCTCCTGGAGAAGTCTCGCCTGGTCTCCAGAGAGAAGAACGAAAGGTGAGGAGGGAAGGGGAGGGTCTTGGCCTCTCACCCCTGTGACCTTCAGGGGGCCTTCTGTATAAACATGGGGAGTTTTCCCCCAGAGTCTCTGTTGAGTGAATATGGGTCCAGCCAGGGATAATTCTAGGATCATAGCTTTAGTGGTGCTGAGCACTCAATGAACCCTACCACCACCACTTACCTGTCCATTATTGTTATATAATTGTTATAAATGAGCATTCTGACAGTTCTACTTTAGCTTCACACTTTTCAGAACAAACAAGACAGAGTTCATCACATCTGGTTGGGACTGTTGGGATGGAAGTCACATGATCTGACCCTAGTCTCTCACCTGAATCTGCTCCTGCTGGCTCTTGTCGTTAAAAACTGTCTAATGTCTTTCTTGGTGGGCTACACGTACTTACTCTGTCTTGGACATTATGAAATATTTGAGTTTGTCAAACATTGTAAAACAACAACATTTTTGGGAGTTTAATTTTTATTTTAGGGGCAGAGGTTCATTTAGGGCTAGCGCCGCCAGCTGAAGTCCAGCTAAAGGCTTCAGTCTGAGGTCTTCAGTGATCTTCTGCTCAAACGTGTACATGCCCACATTCACACACAGAATCTGACAATTTAGAGTTACATGTCACTATAGAAAAATGAACTTTCCTGTCACTTCTGAGAGAGACGACCTCACAAATCATCTTGTCATTCAGTCTTTCTCATCCATGGAAGCATGTGTTACTCACTACAGACTAGACTGATTGTCTGTTGCTGCTTGAATGACTAACAACCAATATTTGAGCTTTGGTAATTGAGAAATAGTCACTGTGTTTAGTAAGACCAGTGAAATATACAGTATGTCAGCGAGTCGTCAGCGTGACAAATTTTGATTACCAACAACATAAAGGAAAGCAGTTAATAAACTTGTAATTACAAATAATTTCCCTAAGCCTCATGAAAATGATTTAGTTATTTAAATTCAATTATTTTCTGACTACACGAGTCTCTACAGTAAACCATTAAATCCTACATACTAAAGATGTAAAGATCTTTCTGGAATTAATCTGTTGAAATTTTGCCAGTTAGTCTTGGAAAAACCATTTCCCCTCTTCTTTGTAACATTCTATGAGACTGCACAGAGTCTTATTAATCACTGAGCCCACAGTTTCTGTTGACACAGCCTTTTGCCTGTCTAGTCAGGGAGGGAGTCTTCTGTATGATGTTATTGTTTCTTAGTGATAAAAGTGGAAACTCATTACTCCTGTGTACTATTACAACAGAGCTCTGTGGCCTATCTACCTGCCCACTGATAGCACAAGTGGGAAACTGATATTAACAGCAGTGAGCTCCAGGCATTGTTCTTTTTCTATTAGCTTTTTACAAGCCCGGGTTTACCACCAGACCTACCTCTGTGTGTGCTCATAAACATGAAGCTCAGGGCTGCTGATAAGTGCTCACCAGTTAATAATACAAACAAATGAAGGAGGCCTCTGAGAATGTGTTTATTATTGAGTGTCTTTGCCAGTGAAGTTAATTTGTATAAAGGTAACTTTGTCCAGTACATTGTGTGTTAAGTTTGTGTTTTTTTTATCAGGAACTACCATGTGTTTTATTACCTGCTGTTGGGTGCTTCAGAGGAAGAAAGGAAGGAGTTTAAATTGCTGCCACCTGAAGAATATTTCTACCTCAAGCAGGTACAGTTCAGCCCTGCTGCCATGTTATAGCTAATGCTTTATTGTCTTTCCACTTTACATAGAGATAAAATCTTGATTATTTACTCCATTTACTTTCAGTCTACTCTGTTCACACTGCTCAAACCCACTAAAATGTTGATTGACCAAATTGGTAACACTCACTTATTCACTTTGAGCAGACCTTGTATTCATGAAAGCTGTGGAGCTCTTGAATAAGCTTCAGTATACACTCCCAGCTTTCTGCACACATGTGAATGTGCGCTGCATGTTAATGAAGCAGTCTTTGTTCTCTCGCTTGTTTTGATTCTCCTTCTGCCTCGCCCTGTCCTTTATTCATCTGTTCTCACCTGTTTGTTTGCCTATTTTTTGATTTCATTTCCTCAACATCATAACTGTCTGTTTTCTTGTAGGAAAATTTTAAGATTGAAGATGAGGAAGACCTGCGCCATGATTTTGAAAGGCTGCAGCAGGCAATGGAAATGGTTGGCTTCCTTCCCGCTACCAAGAAACAGTAAGAGTGGGCATGTTCTGTCTAGTGTATGTAATGTAGGGGAAGAGGTTGTGTTGCAAATCCATTGTAAAGCAACTTTCCTCTAACTCCTGGAAACACAGTTTGTTTTTGTTTGAGTCACTTTACCAAAAATACAACTTGTGCTTTTTAGAGCACAAGAGTATCTGCCTTTAATGGGCTAATTTGGCAGTTTATTAGAGACAGCATGCAGTTACAGCCCTGCACAAAGCCTCCATTTAGTTTACAAGTCATTAAACATAAACAGATGATCTGCATGGATGCTGCAAATGTCATGTGACTGTATTGTTTCTGTTGCTTCTTATTTATATGCTATATTTCTTTTTATCTGTGTTACAGGATCTTTTCGGTGCTGTCCGCCATTTTGTATCTTGGCAATGTGACATACAGGAGGAAGTCAACAGGCAGAGAGGAGGGGTTGGATGTAGGACCACCAGAAGTCCTGGCTACTCTCTCTGACCTGTTAAAGGTAACATTTGTGTAAATCAGTACTTGTGTAATGTCAAGCAATGTAGCTGAGTCAATGCTTGTCTAGTGTCTAGCACTGTAGTTGTGTGTGTGTGATGGACAGTATTCATCTGTGATTGTCTCAGGTTAAAGAGGAGCTGCTGGTTGAGGCACTGACAAAGAGAAAAACAGTGACGGTCAATGACAAGCTGATCCTCCCCTACAGCCAGTCTGAGGTATGCTCCAGGCTTGCACATCTCTGCAACCTCTCATTAGTCTGCCAGTCCATCTCCACCTCTGTCTTTCTGATTTCCTCTCTTTATTGACTGGACACAATTGAAGTATTATACTACTGCTTCCACTGCTTCAATAAAGTTATATCATATAATGACCCGCTCCTTTTCTTCCCATCAGGCCATCACAGCTAGAGACTCTATGGCCAAATCTCTGTACAGCGCCTTGTTTGACTGGATTGTCCTGCGCATTAATCATGCACTGCTCAACAAGAAAGACATGGAGGAATCTGTCCCAGTAAGACAAAAAACTGGTCTCAATTAAAAACAGTGAACATTTTTGGTAGAAATTAATGGACTTCTCTTCGATACTAATGCGGATGGATATAGTCACACACTTCCCTTCTGCTCCTCACTGATGTCTAGTCTATGTTCTGTTTTCTAGTGCTTGTCCATTGGTGTCCTGGACATTTTTGGGTTTGAGGACTTTGAGACCAACAGTTTTGAGCAGTTCTGCATCAACTATGCAAATGAGCAGCTGCAATATTATTTCAACCATCACATCTTCAATCTGGAACAGGTGAGTAGATTCTTTGCTTACCCTCTAACAGTGTCAGTGTACTTTTCTCTGCTGTGTTTATAATTTATGTTTGGATTAATTTCTAATTCATCTAAGTAGGCTGTGCCTAAATCAATCAGGTTGAAAAAGCGTTATAACACTTTCTAGAGTCGTTTCACCCAAATGTTTTTTTCTTCCTCATCTAGGAGGAGTACCAGGCAGAGGGAATCACCTGGCACAACATTGACTACACTGACAATGTAGGCTGCATCCAACTCATCAGCAAGAAACCCACTGGCTTGCTTTACCTGCTGGATGAGGAGAGCAAGTAAGAACAGCTACAGAGGTTTTGGTTTCATCCATGGCTGTGATAGATATAACTGTTTGTTGTGGTTCAAATTGAAGGTGCTTGTTTATTCATTTTCTTTCCCTCTGTACCTGTTATCTATCCTTCCTGTCTGTGCCCCAGCTTTCCACATGCCACAGATGAAACATTATTGGCTAAATTCAAGCAGCAGCACCAGGGGAACAAATACTTTGTTTCCACACCAGTGATGGAGCCCGCCTTTGTCATTCGGCACTTTGCCGGAAAAGTCAAATATCAAATCAAGGTAACATGGAAAAACAGTGCAGGCACTTTTTCTCATGCAGTCTACAAATGTCTGGTCTTTAATAGATGCATCCCTTGAACTAAAAAGATACAGTGACTTGATCTCTGTTTCAAGTGTAAACAAGAGATTTTAGGCTCAAATTTTTCTGTTGGCATTGCTGAATGATACTGGAGTCTTTTTTAAAAGTCTTGATATCTTTGACCTCACAGGATTTCCGGGAGAAGAACACAGACCACATGCGTCCAGACATCGTGGCCCTGTTGCGGAGTAGTGACAGAGCTTATGTGCGGCAGCTCATCGGCATGGATCCAGTGGCCATGTTTCGGTGGGGCATCCTGCGAGCTACAATCAGAGGCATTGCTGCTTTTAACGAGGCTGGTCGTGCCTGGGCAGCCAAAACTTCAGGTAAATCTTAGTGTTAGCCTGTCCTGATTTAAATGATTTTTACAAGCCATGTGTATTAAAAATGTTTCTGAAGACTTAACATATTGACAATGCGAAATATGACAATTGCCTAATGATAATGAATTTATAGCTGACATTGATGCAAGGCAGTGGTGTGGCATAGTCTCATACAACTACTGCCTTTGTCTTCACTCCGGTTATACCACAGCTTCAGACTACTGCAGTTTCTCTGCTCTGTAATTAGCCTTTCAGGTCATCACTTTAAAGTAATATGAGGCCACAAAGTTGAGGCTTTAGGAGATTTTGACATTTCTCTTGAATTCTCAATCCTCCAGACTATTTTTATGCTCCCAGATGTAGTCTATTGACGTAAGAGCCTTTTTATGTGGATTAACAAGATTAAATAAATTGAAGGCGAAAACCAAAACAACAAAAAATGCTGCCGTCATGTCACTATATTCTACTAGGAGCTTGTCATGAAATTGCTTTAACTTGTTAAGATTGTGCATTTACTGTATTTTTGTTTGATGTTTAAGGTGTTGTTCGTCCAATCTCCAGAACTCCTTTAGGAGAGCTTCAGCGCTCCAATGCACCAATAGAAAGAATGTACAAGTAAGTAATGTACACAGCTGAATATGAAATGTGCCTCAATTGTTGTGTTTGGACTGGTTTTCTAACTGCCAGCTGTGGAAGTCTTTTTGATGCTGTATCTGAGGAGGAGGTGGTCGATTGTTGGTCATTTTTACTGTGTGGTTAATAACTTTTCCTTTTCACAACACAGAGACTAATGATTTAAAACAGGATCAACACAATATCACTGTTTGTGAAGATGCCACTTAATCTTCCCTCGTTCTGTTTAATGTTCCTAGCTGAAGGTGGCGGTTGTTTAACTGAACTGTGAACCCTGACATCTATCCTGTGGTACTGGATAAGATGTGTTGGAGATGTGAGGAAGAAAAAATAGTCTGACAAAGTCCGTTCAGCTTTGTCATTTTACCTTATTTAAACATTATTCTTAAAAACAGATAAATCTTCCTTCACTTCATCTCAGTCAACCATATCCTCTCCACCTTTTGGTGACCCCACTGTGTGCGGTTCTCTCCTCTTCCTCTCCCCTCCACAGACGAGCATCAATGCTCGATTTCTACTTTGATCACTCAGAGGAGCGCCCTCTTGAGGCCTTTGAAGACATCTTTGCTAGCTATGAGAGTAAGAAGTAAGTGAATTTGGTGAGCAGGAGGAAAGGAATGAAGACCTGAGGCCAGGCAGGAAGGAAACGTGTTTTGTTTGGATTAAAGAACATGAGTTTGCTTCATTTTCTGAGTTTGCTCTCACTGTAAAAATAGTCATTTTAAAATATATTTGAATCTTTTTTTTGACAAAAGGTCAGCGTTGTTTGCATGTTGCAATTTCTGTTTTTTTTTAATTAAGGAAGTAAGTCAACTTTTTGAGGAAGTTGAATACAGCAGCATTGCCCTTTACCTCCCTGTCCCTCTCTCCCTTCACTGTAATCTTTTTGTGTAGCTGTAATAATCCCTCTCCTTCCTCCGGTTTATTATTCTTGCTGTAGAGCACAGGAACGTGTTTGTGCTGGCCTTCTCTGATTAACCACTCAAATTGCTTACATGAGCTGTGAAGCCTTGGAAGTGCACACATATTTATACATATACAGATACCTGATCAAATAGATAAACTGTGAGAGCTTTCACAGACAGGAACCAAACCATAAGGAATATTTTTGGAATGTTGGGCCTGTGAACCCTGACCTTCTACCTCATGCTTTCAGATCTGAAATTACTGAGTTGTTATTTTAAAAATCTTGAACCTCTCAGCATATTTTTATGTTTATCAGTTCCTTCCAGATCTGGAAACACAGAGGTGTAGAGGTTAGATTCACTGTGACTCTTTTCTTTTGTTTGTTCCTTCACTGCCTGACCTCTGTTTTCATGGTAAGTATAGAAAAGTACTGCATGGATTATCTCTGGGACACAGAAAAAATCTTCATATTAACCTCACCAGACCCAGCATCCAGTGCGACACTCCAAACAACAATAATAATAATAATAATAATAATAATAAAAAAGTAAAAAAATTCACCAGTAACAACTTACCGTCACATTGACAGTAACAGCCACAGCATGGAAACAGACAATCAACCACACTGACTGTCAGTTCAGCTCTGCATGTTAACTACCACAGTGGCAGACATATGTGTGTGAATTCAACCCTTACATTCACCAGTCTCCGTTCAGTTGTGTCTTTTTCTTTTCTTAAAAGGGATATGGCAACATGGTTGGGTGGTCTTGTGTATCCTGTGGTTTCCTTATACATGAGCAATGAAAGATTTTGTGGGTTACTCACATATGAGCTGAAGCTTCTCTCGATATCAGATCCTCAGCTATTCTGCAGTGTGTGTGTGTGTTTTGTCTTGTGTAACTGCAGTGGTATTCTTCTGTGGTGTCCTAACAGTGGTGTTTAATCACACCCTGCTTTACGTTTTTTTCTCCCTCCTTCCCCCCTTTTGCTGGTTTTCCCATTTTTTTCTCGTGTTTTCCCCTGCCCATTTTCCTCCCGTCTTCACACAACCTTTGTGTGTGCGTGGTGTGATCAGAGACATGCATGCAGAGATCATCAGCTCCATTAAGAACTTGCAGCTGGATGGTGAGGATCCTCGCAAACTGCTGCAATCCTGGGGTCGCCTCCGCTTCCCGCGACACGTCCTCCAGTGAGTCTGCAGACAGATGTGGCATCCGCTCCTCTCCAGATCAGTCCAGTCTACCAGGCTCAGACAGAATATGCTCCTATTAAACTCTCCCTAAAATAATGTAGACTTACATCTTTTTCACCAACCGTGTTGACGTCAGAAACCAGTTAATACAACTAGCCTGCATCCAATGTGTACCAGTCTAACAAAAACATCAACAGACATCATATTAATAGCTGAAAGCTTGTAGATACCTTGTAGATATCTAGTTTTCCCAAAGACTTAGGCCAAAATGCTAATACTGCTGTTAAGTGCTGCATGACTGACTTGGCATGCAAGGTCTTCTTGAGCATCTTGTGGAAATATGTCCCTGCAGACTTGCAGCATGTTCTGCAGACACATGGCAACAAAGAAAGCCTAAAATATATTTTTACAGCCTTTTATGTAGTAATGAAAAAAAGAGAGCATGTCTGTCTTTGTATGGTGAGCCTCTGCTGGGCTGATATAGCTACACTGTATCTCCCGCAGCAAACCAAGTCTTCCCCTTTTAGTCACCTCTTCATTGTCATTCATTCAAGTCCTGCCTCACCCCCTTCATTCATCCTTTCCAGGTTCCAAGTCTTGACTTTTATCACTGACTGACTTGACGCATGAAGAAGTCATCCGTCCGTACTAACAAGGCTTCATATATTCCATCTGCTTCTCCATCCTCAATCCTCAGACCTTTAGCATGTCTAGCCCTCCAACCTAAACTGCAACTTCTTTCTCCTTTGTTTACAGGAAAAACAAGAGTCCTAAACAGAGGCAGGTCATCCCCAAGGTAACGCAACCAAAGTTAAAATTTTTCTGGCAGAAAATAGTAATTTGTTGTAACTTGATTTCAAGTCCTAATGATTACAAGCATAAAATTGACTTGCTTATCACTGCTGTGCAGCGTTTGCTGGATTCTCGATCTCTTAAGTTCATTGTGAGCCTGACGCTGCATGATCGCACTACCAAGTCTTTGCTCCACCTGCACAAGAAGAAGAAGCCACCCAGCATCAGTGCCCAGTTCCAGGTAACACCAGCTGCAACTATATGCATGTTATGTTTGTTTTTCTGAACATTCATTTAACTCACACCTTTCTTTTCTTTAGACTTCTCTGACCAAACTCTTAGAGACTCTAAACAGAGCAGAGCCTTTCTTCATCAGGTGTATCCGCTCCAATGCTGAGAAGGTAAGACACTAACAAGCATCCTGAGGTTTCTTCTCATGTATAATGGTTATTATGCAGAGAATCTTAGGTATAACAATTGTCTGAGTGTAAAGCTTGCACTTTACTTGATATCCAAATATGCATTGTGTGTGCCTTTTTATGAGCAGAAAGAGATGCATCTGGATGAGGCTTTGGTTGTTCAGCAACTGCGATACACAGGAATGCTGGAAACAGTTCGCATCCGGAGGTCAGGTTATGGAGCCAAGTACACATTCCAGGTACTGCAAATGAAATTCACTCAACAAGACCTTACATGAAGGCACTGCAGAGAGAACATTCAATGTACACAAGACTATAAAGCAGATCTCACTGTGCTGTGGTAATACAAATATCTAATGATGACATGGCTGAGTGTAAAATACTTTTTGTTTTTCTGGTGGCTGTAGGAGTTCATCGAGCAGTTCAGAGTTTTGCTGCCGAAGAATGCCACTGCCTGTAAAGGTGACATCTCGGCGCTGCTTGGGAAAAAGATGGGCCTTGATCCCACCACGTACCAGATAGGCAAAACTAAGGTGCATCTCTAGACTCTTCACACTGCTTTTAATGGTTGCAGGTCGGAATCACATTCAGGATGTAAATCTGGTGTGTTTTCCTTTTTCAGGTGTTCTTGAAGGAACTGGAACGACAAAAGGTGCAGGACATGCTGCACAAGGATGTTATGCGGAAGATCATCTTCCTTCAGCGCTGGGTCAGAGCTCGCCTGCAGAGGGAAGAGTTTCTAAACATGAAACAGGCAGCCATTGTTATCCAGGTAAACACAAGTGCAGCTCGTTTGGGGGATCATGAGGTCAACTTTTTTATTATCTAGGAAGGGATTGAAAGTATTTTGATTTGCCCTGTCTTGTCTCTTAGCATTCATGGCGTAGGTACTACAAAGAGGAGCAGAGACGGCATGCAGCCACTTTAATCCAGGCTGTATGGAGAGGGCACAGACAGAGATTAGAGTACCACAGACAGAGGAAGGGTGCTACAAAGATACAAGCTCTGGTCAGAGGACACTCAGCACGCAGAAGGTATTGTTGAGTTTGTTTAAAACGATCATATAATGTTTTGCTAGGAATTTGAAAGGAAATGCTCTGTGTCATAATGTTTCCTGTGCATTAAAGGTGTCAGTCCATACGTGAGGAAAAACGCAACAAAGAAGAAGAAGAAGCTCGGAAGAGGGCAGAAGAGGAGGACAGGAGGAAGAGGGAAGAGGATGAGGCAAGGAGAAAAGCAGAAGAAGAGAAAGAAAGACGAAGAATAGAAGAAGAACAGGTGCGGAGAAAGGCCCAAGAGGAGGAGGCAAGGAGGAGAGCTGAAGAGGAGGCGATCAGAAAAGAACAGGAAGCACAGAAAAAAAGAGAGAAAGATGAGGCAAGACTGGCAAGAGAGCCTCAAACAAGAGATGATCCAGATATAGAGCTGGTCACAGAGGAAATGCTGGATAAAAACCTCCCTGCCCAACAGATGGAGGAAGAGAGGGGAGAGAAGGTTAATACAACCTCACTTACTAAGGATACACAGGGCAACGATGAAGATGTAGATGATGAGGAGTTAGATTTGGAGACTCACGGTACCCAAGTTGAGGCTGGCCCCCAGCTGGATGACAGAGAAGAGGACGAGGAGGACGATGAGGAGGATTTGGAGAACGAAACACTAGGACAGCCAGATTCAAAGCCTGTTCTGCCTGCTTATGGGGTCACTTCCAACACACTTGCTTCCACATCTACAGGTCAAGAGGAGGATAAACACACCTGTACCTCCAAACATTCCAAATCCGATCCAAAGAGAGTGCAACCATCAATTACTAACAGGGGCCAGTCAACCAGGAGCCAGGAGAAGAGAGAGCAGAGGAGGCGAAGAGGGCTGGAACACAACCAGAGAGAGACTGAGCGAGCCGCCTCTTCTTCCTCCACTCCAGCCATCAGCGAGCAGCAGACACCCCCACCAAAAAGCAAAAACCAGGAATCGTCTAAGCTAAAAGAGCGGTCAGACAGCAAGGAGCTGGACCAATACACTTTTGTGGCCTGGAAAATGAAGGAAGAGAAAGGAGGGAAGAAGGAAGGAAAAAGTTCTCCCCCCTCTGCTAGTCCTGTCCGTCCATCCACGTTAGCCCTGCATCCTGCTGACTCTGTGCCTGAGAGAAATGGTCTTGGAGAATCGGTTGGGGCAGTGAATCTTCAACGCCGCTCTGGGGCAATTAAGGAGAAGCCGGAGAAGTGGAGAGGGAGAAGGAGTGATGGAGAACACTCTGAGGGAAGCAGTCCACCTCCACCTCACTACAGAGATGAGAGGATGAAAAAAATGCCACTGTATGTTCAATGTTTATTATATTGTTATTCACACTTCGGTCACATTCTCTATTTTGAACGAATCTTAAAAAAAATACACAAATAAGTCTTCTGTGTACCTGTGCCCACCACCACTGTTTTCCTCTTTATATAGGTTGTTCCTGTAATTCTTTGTTGTTTCAAATATAACAGAATGTGTGTTTCTATACTAATTTGAATGATTAAGATTGTATATAGAAATGAATAGGCTCTGGATTTTGTCTATCTCACAAACAGGAGTGAAACAGTGTCCTTATCCGTCGACAGTTTGTCTCCATGTTCTGAAGGGGCCGGTGCTGTTTCAACTAGAGAGGTATTATAAGTTGTAGTCTGTTTAATGCAAAATGTACGATTTTCATCTGTCTCGCTGTTCCAATCATTTTGCACGTACTTAGCCACTTGTAAAGAATGTTGTCTCTCTGGAGCAGGTCAATTCCCCATCAGATGGTCATGGTGATGGCTCAAAGGGAAGCTCCTTTAGAAGGAAGCACCAGGAGAGTTCAGGTCACCAAGAATCAGCCCACTCCATCCCATCCACACCAGACAGGTACTGCCCTGCAGTGGACTGACTTTATTATATTAAGATGAACAGATTGATATGGAGCATTTGTCCAATAGACTGTGCATCAGGTTCACAGGAAAACTGTTTGACTTTTGTAATCAAACCTATCCTCAGTTCATGTATGTTCATGCACATTCACAGCCAGAAATTCCTAATATCTGAATTTACTCTGAGGATTTATTTGCCAGAAATGTACTCCTAAGGCATCCAAAGGATTGTTTTGTTTTTAATTTGTCCAGTTGCTGTGGTGAGTCCTGAGTGAGTTTGTGGATAATTCAGTTTTGATGTACAACATAGTTATGTACTTAAAATCTGTTTCTCCAGTTGTCAAGAAACAACCCAGAAACTTCCAAACACACAACTTGACTGTTATAAATGAAGAAGAAGTTGTATAAAGTGCACCCTGTTAGACCCTGTTATACCCAGTACATGACTGTTCAAAGTGTGTGAATATTCTTCATTCTTCATTCTTCATTCTTCTACCTTGTTTCTTTGCCCTGCAGGTCAGGTGGTTTCTTCAGCAAGATTTTGAAAAAACGACCCCACAAAGAGGCTCAGACTCCAGACAATGGAGAGCTGACTTTTGCTCAGATTCTCAGTGAGAAGCCACAAGCAGGAGAAGGTAATTAAACAAAAACAATTTAGCTCTTGACTTCCTTTCGCTGCACTGCTCTAGCACACTGGCTTTAAACGAGACATGGCAGGAAAGCACAGGTGTCGTATCTTTATTATTCTCAGGCCTTAACTAATCCTGCTGTTTGCTTTCTGAGAAAACACTGACCCGTGCAGGATCACACTTACTCTGGGCTTCTTGTTTTTTTGACTCTGTGATACTCAGCCCAAGCTTCCAGACCTTCACGGCCTCTTTCCCAGCCCCATGGTGAGCGTGCTGGTAAAGTTTTAGGCAGAAACCCCACCATAAAGATCAGTCGTGCCACACGGGTCTCTGAGCAGTGGAATGCCTCGCTGGACCGAGAAATCACCAACGCTAATGAGCTGCGGCACCTCGATGAGTTTCTGGGAAACCAGGTGAATTAAATGAAACCAAGATGATGCCATTAAATGGAATGATCTGATTCATTCAAAGACAGAAAAACAAAATGTTTGCATTCCACTGTAGGTCAATGATTTCCGCTCCAGGGGCAAGTCGCTGTCAGCCACTGAAGCCATCTTTGTCACGGCCACCATGCAGTTCAGGGACAACATCAAAGCCATGTATTCACTTCCAGTGAGTCTGTATGCAGGCATAGAGCAGACAACATACAGGCTGTCCAGAGCTTTTCTTCATCAACCCCTCTTCTTCATTATCTCTCCTGTCCTCTTATCAGAAACCCACTATAGGCTACAAAGGTCTGATGACAGGCTACCAGACCAAAGTGCTCCACCTGGCTGGCAGTAAGCAGAAAGAGGAAGTCCAACTAGTGGTCAACCTGTTCCAGTCGGTGCTGGATGGCTTCATCAGAGGAGAAATAAAGAAGGAGGAGGCTGAACCTGCAAAGGTGAAACACTCAGATTGATCATTATTCAGTCTAATTAGTCAGTCTATTAGCATATGAAAAATAATGTATTCATACCTTTGGTCTGTCTGTTTGTAGCCTGCCAAAGCAAGAAAGAAGAGAAGAAAAAAAGATAAAAGTGTAAGTGTGCACACTCTAAACTCCACAATAATCAGTGTCGTTTAGTATAAAATGACTAAAATGAGTGACTGTGTCTTATTAGATGGAGAGTCCCCTGGATCATGTTTTTATCAACTATCAGGTCAACATCATGCAGTCATGTGACCAGTGTAGTTCCTACATCTGGGGCATGGAGAAAGCCTACATGTGTAGCTGTGAGTAACGCCCCAACAAAGATGGAAGTACATAATGTTGAATGAAGAACATAATGTTCCTACATTAACATTTTGAAATGGTGTCTCACAGATTGTAAAATGGTGTGCCACAAGAAGTGCATCTGTAAAATAGTCACCGACTGCTCCTCTTTCTGTGCCAAAAAGGTACGAAACATAAACCTCATGTCTCAGCTTTAAGAAAAGTCAAATTACAGTAAACATTAATGTTTGTGGTGAGGGGTTTGGATGCATAAAGGTCTTACTGACTGCTGCTGTCTCATGAATTTGCAGAGTGACGAAGAGTTCAACGGGCAGCACTTTGGTGTGCGTGTGTGTCACCTGGTCAGTGATAAGAACCCTGTGCCCATGGTGCTGGAGATGATGCTGGAGCACGTGGAGATGCAGGGCCTCTACACTGAAGGCATCTATCGCAAATCTGGTGCTGCCAACCGCATGAAGGAGCTGCATCAGCGCCTAGAGACAGGTTAAAATAAAAAAAATGAAAATTTAAAAAATCCAAGATCCAGAAGTCTGGCATCATGGTTACTTTGTTGATTGACTTTTTTATTTACTTAGTGCTGATGTAACATTTATTTTTTTGGTGTTTAGACCCCCACCTAGTCTGCCTTGAAGACTATCCCATCCACACAGTGACTGGCCTGGTGAAGCAGTGGTTGAGAGAGTTGCCAGACCCCCTCATGACCTTCACACATTACAATGACTTCCTGCATGCAGTGGGTAAGGAGGACTTTCCCCACCAGAGGGAGACATTTTACAAACTCAAACTCTGCCTTTAGTTTTGTCTGTCAGCTGGCCAGTAGGTTTAGATTTGACATTTAAGTTGACATTGGATATTTCATGTTTTTCTCGTTAGAACTACCGGAAAAACAAGAGCAGCTTCATGCCGTCTATAAAGTGCTGGAGGAGCTTCCTACTGCAAACTTCAACACATTAGAGAGACTCATTTTTCACCTTGTCAGGTAGAAATTCTTGTACATGTGCACTGAAGGTTTTTGTTTATTCTTCCATTCCAACAAACTAACGCTGACACTATCAGTACATGCAGCTGAACTGTAATGTTCCTACAGGGTGTGTAAAGAGGAGGCTCACAACCGCATGTCTCCGAACTCATTGGCCATAGTATTTGCACCATGTATCCTTCGCTGCCCCGACAGTGCAGATCCGCTGCTCAGCATGAAGGACGTTGCCAAGACAACCATGTAAGAATGCCAAGTATACCAAAATCTGCTCTTTTGGGACTTACATCCTATTGTTATTTCATTTTTTACTTTGTGCTGTATATTGGGAGACTTAGACATTTTTTTTGTCTGTAGGTGTGTGGAGATGCTCATCAACGAACAGATCAGACGCTACAATGAGAAGATGGAGGAGATTGAGCAGCTGGAATATGCAGAGGCTCTTGCTGTTAACCAGCTTAAACTCAAAAGAAAGAATACGGTGAGGAACAAAACCCAGCTCAAAGTCTAAAGATTTGATAATGATGACTTCTTGAATCATCTTGAATTGTCAGTAACATTTTCCTGCCTCCTTTAAATATTATGACCACAGTGTGAGAAGCTGTTGTTGTCAGGGTACATGGGTAACATGGTCAATGTTCCTTGTCTCTCTTTAGCCCTTCTGGCATTTGCCTCTCAGGTTCTCAGCTCCTTACAAAGGAGTGGTGGTATGTATCATCCAGTTCTCCTGGTACAGTAGATCCTGTAGTTGTAGTGTGTAGTGCGTGCCATGTTGAAGCATCTGTGCATGGCATGTTAGATGTGGGTGATGCTCTGGCTGTTGTTTTTTTTTTGTTGTTTTCTCTCCTTAGTGCTGTTTACTCTTTCATACTAACTGGGAGTAGATTGCATGCTGTTAGTTTGGGTTCAGCTTGTAACGTGAATTCTCATTGTCTGTATGAGAGGACAGAATGGTTCTGGTTTGGAGTTGTGACTCTTAGAAGAGAATGACCTACCAATAATATGACATGCAAAGCTGGATGGTGGGGATGCATTTTGTCGTTTGTTGAGGCCTTTTAGTTTTATTTTATTGAAAGATGACCACAAAGCTCTGAAGTTTGCATGTTTGGAGCGGTCGGAGGGTTTTAGGTTGAAGGCTGTTCCATACTCCATGAGAACAGAGAACAGAGAACTCGCTTCAGGGGTGGTAAGAGTAAAAAAAAAAGTTTGTTTCGACACGGAGGTACCAAACTCTGCAAGATGTGTGTGTGCAGAACTCCTCATACGGCCCTCCTACACAGCGCACGTCACACACAAAAAAGTTGACAATGCAATTGTATTGCAAATTGTGAGCACAGTCGTGGTTACCTGGCCTAAAGAGCTGATAATGCTCAGGGAAGAGGGCGCACAGCATGACAATAGATAGAAGATCAGTGTACGGTAGCTGACTGTAGCAGACCTCTGGTCTGTGTGAGTTTAATTCTGTGAACGTGTGGATGACTGTCTGCAATAATACATCCCGTCTCCCGGTGTTTAATGTGCTTCCAGCCACTGTAACGCCGTGATCAATACTGGGATTAATTTTTATCGGACAGACGCTCTCCTCTGTGCGGCGTGTTTCTCCCTCCAAGAGCTGTTTGCCTAATCTAAACTGTCCATCGTCGCTGTACTTCCTCCTTCTGTCTGTGTGTTCTGCACCTGAAGAAGCTCTTGCGCTTCTCCACATTCATCACGCCCGCCCACAATAAATTCCGACCAATCACAGCATGGTTGATGCACAGCCTTGAAAGAAAAAGTTATGCCCGGGCCATGTGTCTGAGAGTGCTGCACAACGGGTGGTCCGAGAGAAAAAAATGATGTCATTTTGTGGGCGTAAAGTCAGCAGGGGGAAGGGAGTTCTCTGTTCTCGTGGAGTATGGATCCAGCTTTATGGTGACCTGTCTAACAGAACAGTATATTTTCTTGGCTGCGTTTATCTTTCTCCCTTCAGTTAATTTAAGAATTCATGTGCAGATGCATGAAAACCCACAGACACCAACCAAGTCGCTTTTCTCTTTACCCCACTAACAAATTTCTGTTCACTTTCAGATCTGGGTTAAAGTTTTATTGGTCATTTCCATTTTAAATTGGTTGTGGTATCAGTTTGTGATGCTCTGTCTTCTGCAGGTCCATGAGAAGGTCAGTTCAGATCTCAGCGTGGTCCCTGAGAATGAGCCTCTGGACTCAGACACAGAGGCTGAGAAGAATCTGGTGGAACGCATAAAGTCCATCAAACAGGAGAAGTAAGGATGTTCTTACCTCTATTACCTCTGTTTTTATCACTCTTTCATGTCTCTCACACCCCAAATCATCTGTTTCCCCTCAGAGAGGACCTGGCCTGCCGACTGCCAGAAATGGAGCAGCCAGGGTCCGATCAGGAGAACCTGGACTCTGAAGCGTCTCTAAGCTCCGAGAGTCTTCTGGATGAGCAGCAGCGCTCTTCTGCCCACAGCTCAGAGCTTGAAGGTCAGTATTAAGGTACAGCCTGGGCATTCCTTCTAACTGTTCCTTACACTCACCTGTGGGTTTCTGATCAGACCACGGGGCCACTGGATCGGGCCCTTCCTGTCTTTTGTGGTGCAGGTCTGGACCAGTGATGGTGATGGGGCGGTGACGTCTGCTCTGTAACAAAGCAGGTTGGAGGAACAGCAACCGTGTTTGTGTGTTTGTGTGCATGTACATGCATGTGTGGCACAAAAGCATGCTCATGCTACTTAAGTTCATTGATTGAAGATTTGGCATCACATTAAATCAAATATTTATACTTATATTTATTAATTCACTTTTTTTTTGTTTTTTACAAGATAACATGGTTGCATGCTCTTCCATCTGTCATCTCCTTTAGGACTGCTGTGGGAGCCTCTGGGTAAAACATGGCTGTTTTCCTCTTACTCAACTTTTCTTCCCTCTCTTCCAGGACAGGGTGGCTTTCAGCCGAGGAGACATAGGCCATTTTGTCCTCCTAAACCATCCGATCTGGCCCAGCGATCTCAAGTCCTGTGTGGGCGTATCCCTGTGTCAAACCTCACCCCTGCTGGCTCTGCCTCCTCTGTGTCAAGCTACGCTTCTTCAACGTCTGAATCTTCCAGCCCCTCCCTCAGGCATCTGCTGCAACGCCGCACCCCTGTCATCCCAGACACAGTTAAACTCCCCCCAGGTGTGCTATCCCAGCCTGCAGCCCCCAATCCAGCTCAGACTTACACTCCTCCTGGAAATCGAGCTTTTAAATACTTGGTGAAGAGAAGAGAGCAGCCCGGCCGCCGTAAAGACAGCACCCAGTCCTTGTACATTGACAGCCCCGAGTGTGACTTGTTGTTGCATTTTTCCTCCTGCCCTCCCTCCGCTTCCTCCTCATCTTCTTCCATTGCTATGGTTACACCCTCACCTCAACCACAGCACAAGAAAACAGAAGCCTCCACTGGCCAGAGACGATTTTCTGACCCAGACATACCCTACATGGATGAAGATGACTGAGGATAAAAGGCAGCAACCTCAGACTGGACATAAGCAAATGATTCTAAACAGCATCTAGAATGGACTCAGATGATAGAAGAGAGCCAAGAGAGAATAAGAATCAGATGGAGGCTGTTCCAGCTGCTGTGTCAGAGGGAAAAAACAAGGCACTGCAGATGTGTCCTTTATGACAGTAAAATAACTGGACATGATGTTGCCAAGCACCTTTTTCTATCATTATAATATATTGTGGATACTGTTATAAGTCCAGTTGGACCAGAGGCTGAATTTCTGTAGCCTCATAAAAGATTTTGTTTTCATTTGTCCTAATTCATGAAAATATTGCAGGTTCCAGTCGCACTTTTCATTTCCTGGTTTTCCTAATAAGCAGATGATGCTCGCTGAAATGTTGGCTAGTGCCTTGATGTTGTACACAAAGAAACTCATTTCTTAGTCATTATGGAACAGAGCCCATAAAGGGGACAGAGAGTTATTTGGTATAAAGACAGGGCCTTTGTCGCAGACACATGATCAAAACAATAATGTACACATGCACAATGGAACTTCACCTTTGCCTTTCAGACGCCCGAAAGGAAGTCATTACATTCACATAGCAAAGGGAAATAGGAGCAGCACACGCCACTTTTTCTCCCCTAAGTCATCAGAACCCAACCACAACACCATGCCATGATGTGTCCTTGAACTCACCCCTTGTAAAATTGCTTCTCTTGGCTCTGGACATTCCCAGAGTGAGCAGGTTCTGCTGAAGCACGGCTCTGGCCAAGTTTGTTTGAAATGTAATACTAATGTTCCTCTCTGCTGTTGAATGATGTTTGGTTTGTCTGGATTTATGAGAAAGGTGTGTAATGTGTAACAGAGAGTGTGTTTAGGACTGAATGACATGAACTGTAATGGTTATTAGAATTAACATGAAAATACAGTACATGATGCTTGTAACATCGGCTGCGGTGTGTTTTCATCACATACTGTCAAAAAGGTGTAAGCATGAGTTATTAAAGGAACAATACAAACTAGAAAATGGCATTTCCTGAAGAAAATGCAAGTTTGATTGCTGTAGCTGAATTGCTGGAGAATCTGCAATCTGAATTTAATTTGGTGAAACACGTTGACCAATCTGCAAGGATGAAGCGCTTTTATTTTGAAAAGTAGAAAACCTTTGAACATTAGGAAGATATGAAATAGAAACTGCTGAAGACAAGAACAGTATGAAGCCATAAAGAATAGACTGTGAATATACCATATGAAAGGTCTGAGGCTGGAATAATATCTTATTAGGAGCACAGGCTGTGTGATTTGAATGTGGAAAAGTAACAGACAGACAATAGGACAGTTGTAATGATTACAGTCTGATCAATAAGCAGAGTATAGGTCCTTTGTAGGTGCCTGTGAATGTTTTCCTGTATCTATGGCAACCTGAATGTTTATAAACTGTCCCTAACTGCAGCTCTACATAAAACTTATAATAATTAACATGAAATAAGATAAAAAAATAAGGTAAATAAACCCTAAATACACACAAATCAAAACACGCAAAAACAATACACTATATACAGTAGCACATCATGTGAAGTGGCCCAGGATTTTTTAACTGTTTTCCTCTACTCCGCCTGCGCATACTTCTGCTGGGACCTCCTCCACGTCAAGATGGCACTCCTGGCTGCGTCCGCATGTGTGATTTTCTGTTCTGCAGTCACAGACATGACATTTTTACATGTTGCAGTTGCCTCATGCATGCATTTGTTCACCGTTACTGCCCAACATACCATCAGTTCTGTAGTGCTGACTTACTTTTTCCTTGTGTGTTTCTCTGAAGTCAACATCATGTATTTGGTTTTCACAGCATTTCTTTTGTTTTGTCTGAATAGAGAATTCGCTTGATATTTCAAGCGTGACAAAGACTTTTTCCTCATTCGAAACATTTCATCTGAAGCATACCGTTGTCTTTCCTTCTTTTTCTGATTCTCTTTTCTTTGTGGAGGTTTTTGGGAGACTTTGGATCTTCTCAGCAATTTTCTCCTTTCTTGTTTATTGCGCTTTGACAGTTTAGAGGAAATATCCATTACTGTCTTAGAGACATCAGTGGCAACAGTAGAAATGGTCACAAAATCATACTGAGAAGCGTTATGTGGTTGTGATGATGTCATGTCTTGGTGTTCCAAAACGATGGTGTGGTTGATTTTTTCAGGCAAAATAGTGGCAGAAACATCAGTGGCTGTGGTTCTACTCACAGTAGCTGAGTTTGATTCAAGTTCATTCAGCAGAGGAGGTGCAACAACAGTGACAGGTGTAGGTCTGTTGTCTGATTCAGGGACAGTCTCATTGCACTTATTTCTTCTGCGGTTTTTTGCAGCCTGTGATTTCTTACCCTTCTTTGGCATTGCTGTTGCCACTTGAAAGGGTATATATCACTTGAAGATAGCGTGAAAAAGGAAGAGAGAAACTTTAGCAGAAAAGAACAGATCGAAAAGGACGGTGTGGCCTGATACGCAAGCCGGATCTGGATTTGTTTCTTTTCAGATAGCCTGAAAAAATGAAAAGAGAATCTTTAGCAGAGAAGAACAGAATTAGCAGGACAAGAAAGAATGGGTGAAGGAGTTGGGATGCCCCAAAACTCACCAAACTTGGTAGAGAAATTCATTCGGCTGAAAATTTTTGAAACGCACATGGGAAAATGGCTCTATAGCGCCCCTAACATGTAGCCTCTTTGTTTTAGCTTGGTACGTTGCCATGTCAACAGTCTACTGATGTCATCAGAGGACACCTCAAAAACCGCTCCAACTTTGAGAGCCTGGCACACAGAAACGGTTTGGAATTAGTACATTATGAATACAACTTTGATAGAGCAGCATCTAATGAGCGTTTTAAGACTAAAATGGAGTCTGTAGCTTGAAATTTGTAGGAGGAGATACATTTGGCAGATGACGCTGAAATTGCTTAATATTTGAAAAACTATAATTTTTTGAAAAACTTGAAGTTGACCCAGAATGTCCTCTGTGAGATGAACATTTTGATAGTTGAATGACTGAAATCGGTCAATGTATGCTGAAGATACGCTGCGCCAAAAACATATGGAAGAATAAGAAAACAGACTTCAATGTTAAATGGCTTTTGAATTTTTATTAATATTTTGAAAACGAAACATATTTGAACAAATCTGAATACAAGTTTAATAGGTCTTGAAAAGCTGAACAATTTATTTCAAGCAATGATGACAAATACAAAACTGAAAATGAAACAGTTCTGTCAACCTCATGGTGGTATACTACACTAACAGATTATTATAACAACATATGTTTACATCTGTTACTTTTTAACCTCTGTGCCACCATGATTTTAACCACAAAAAACAAATTTTTGTTTCACCTTATTCCCAATGAGACCATCAGCTGGACTGTCAGATTTTAGAGAGACTTCACAAAACAGATCAGATTAAACGGATTAGAAACAGATTACTCAAAGCCTCCAAAAAGCTGCAAAAAAGCTGCACAACAGGTAATTTAGTTCACCATGAATCTGTGCTGATTTGTCTGCTTGTGTTGATCAGCACACACAAGCGGTTCAAATGAAGTGACCGAAACACAAAGGAAGGGATCAATATAGAAGGAAACCTGCTCCCTGTCTGTCACTCCTGGCTTGCCCTATATGCCATAACATCTGCTGCGCGGTGTGCTTGCAGCTGAATCTCAGACCTCACCTGGCAACAAGAAGGTTATTTTTTCTGATTGGCTGATAGGTCGCTAATTGCTACAGCTGTGACTGGGCAGTGCTGTCGGTTGTGTGGTTAACTAGCGGCTATAACTTGTTAGAGGTGTGTGCAGTCAGACGTCACACTGGACGCGCATGGCTCGCTTCACTTCGTCAGTCATCCTGGAAAACTTCACCGTGCACAAACATGCCGGTGCTGCAGAACCTGCTCACAGGACCAGCAGTTTACTCCCTCGGTGTCGCCCCCAGCAGTGGCCGACCGTCTCCCAGTTTAGCAGCGCTCGGCTACAGGGCACGTCAGGGTAGAGAGGGCACATCGTGGATCATGTGACCGACCAACATAGATCTAAGTTATTATTATATCGGTCCATTTACTATTATTTTGGGCCACACAGACTGACTGTCACACGCAATAATGATATAAAATAAAATAAAAATTCACTTTGACAAAAGGGCACTTTTGGCATCAAAGGTAAAGGGGCGGGTGCTATATATATATATATATATATGTGTGTGTGTGTGTGTGTGTGTGTGTGTGTGTGTGCGTGTGTGTTCTACAATTTTCAACAAAATTGCCTCCATCATCCTTTCTTTTGCCCCGGCCCCTTTGTAGTCATGACGTCAAACCGCTGCGACGCTGTGTCAGCTTCAAACATGGCTTCTAGGTTAGAAATCAATTTTATTAGACTGTTGTCTCGTTGTGAATCTATAGCTTCTGAGAAACGAGGAGAGACTGAATGGAGACTAGAAAAGGTAAAACAACAAAACACCAAAGTGAACGCTTTAACTCTGTTTTAGTCTGACCTTCATAAGCTAACGTTAGCATGACTGTTGTTGTTGTTAGCTTTGCTGCTGTCAGCCGCTGTTAGCCACGTCGTCACAGACAGCAGGGACATGGCTTTCTTTGATGGCATATCGAAAGAATTATATAACTCCTTGACACATTTTAACACTTTTATCTGTAGTACCGTTGGAATGTTAGCTAGCCTTGCTAAGCTATGAGTGACTGAAACAAACTGGCACGTTATTATTAAATAGAACAAACAAGCTACATTACACATTCGAATATTACGCCAAAATGCGCGTTTAAATTGTTATATACCAATAGCTGTTACACTGTTTTACATGCACAATAAAGTTAAACGCAAAATAAACCCGATATTCTTAAGTCTCACGACAATTTGTATTATGTAGCCTAGCTAGCATCTAGCTTCTGTGATCTAAAACTAGAGCTAAAACACAGCAGCCCTCTAAAGATTTCTTTGTCTACACTTTTGATTGCTTTTTATTGGATTTATTGCAGTAAATACTGCGAGCTCACAAAGAGCAACATCCAATATGATGAGAAAGTTAGCTGTTCAGTCAGTGCTCTTTAGTCAGAACACGGGTCTGTTATTCTTGGTGAAATATATGCTATATATTTGGTGAGAATTGTAATTCTAATTTCTCATCGTTTAGCAGGGGGGGCACCAAAAAAGTCCTTTATAGCAATAAAAACCTGATAATCTTGTAAACTAAATATTTGCCTGAGATGTGCGTCACTGTTTCTGTTTGCTCTCCTCTAGTATGTTGGTGCCCTGGAAGAGATGTTGGTGGCTCTCAGAAAAAGCCCAAGGTAACGCCATGTATGACATTTATATGCATTCATATTTGTATTTTTTAATCATATCTAATATCTATTAATATCTACCACACTCTACCACTGACATTAAATAAAAGAAGCAGAAAGTTATAAAAAGAATAAAAACTGTATTACTAGAGTTGGTACTTTTATCTGCTTAAAATGCTGTAATCTGTCTCATTGTGCGTCTCTAATGTGTTTAATGCACATTAAATACTTAATTACATATTTGTTAAAACACACTTCATTTACTCTGTTTAACTGACACAGGTTTACACTATTAAATATCAAGGTTTTAACTTGTTTTAACTTTAACTAGCAAACCAACACCAGAGGTCCTGACCGAATACACGAGAAAAGTAGATTTTCTAAAAGGGCTTCTGGAAGCAGAGAAACTGGTCAGTGGCAACACTTCAATTTTTTTTCTCCTCAGAGATGATGCCATTTTTAGTCATATAGTTGATATTTGTTTGAAACATAAGTGTCTTCTCTGTGTGTTTAAGTTGATGAAATAATTGTGCATCAGATTTGTCTCCTGAGGTTTTCTCTGACCAGGACGCTTTTCTGTTCTCACATCTGTTCTGCTCTTCTTCTCCAGTCTTCGCCAACAGAAAAAGCTTTAGCCAATCAGTTCCTTGCCCCTGGACGGACACCTACAATAGCCAATGAGAGGATACCTGCTACTAAAACTGTGCACATGCAGACGAAGGCCAGATGCACGGGAGAGATGAGGGATGAGCTGCTCGGCACGGTATAACAAGACGTATACACAGTCAACCTCTATTGTCAACTGCAGCACCTAAAAGCTTTGTGTTCACTCACAAATGTTCCTTTGTGTCATTACAGGGGTCGTCAGGAAAAGGTAAGATTGTGATTTTGAAGGGTTCCTGAAGATTTGCAACAAATAATTTCAACATCTTCTATGTAACTTATGTTTTTTTGTGTTTTCAGGCACATCAGACTTGAGAAACAGAAGGTAAAAATTAATGTATTTCTAAATGATTTAATCTACTGGACTCTCCTTGTTGAGCCACAGCGGAATTATAATGTTACCTCGTGCAGATGTCTTCCTCTGGATGAGCGTCAGTCTGCTGCTGAGCTGGACGCCGTCCTGCAACACCACCACAACCTGCAGGAAAAGCTGGCAGAGGACATGCTCAACCTGGCCCGAAATCTGAAGAACAACACTCTGGCAGCGCAGAACATCATCAAGCAGGACAACCAGGTAAACTGTTTGGCTGTAAATATGTGAGCTGATAAAGTTTGAGATCTGGATGCTGTTTCTATCACAGGACAGAAATTGTCTTTGCTGACTATGGCCCCAAGGGGGCAGTATAAGCCAGAGAATGTTCACAGCCAGCTTTTGAATCCATCACTATGATCTGTTTAGACTTTATTACTTTTATGGACATAAATATATAAATATTTACATTTATATCCACTGTGTCTTCCTCTACTCCCCAGACTCTGGGCCAGTCCATGCGTCAGGCAGACCTGAATTTTGAGAAGCTGAAGACGGAGTCAGAACGACTGGAGCAGCACACCAAGAAGTCCGTTAACTGGCTGCTGTGGTTGATGCTCATCCTGGTCTCCTTCACCTTTATCAGCATGATCCTCTTCATCAGAATCTTTCCCAGACTCAGATGATGACTGGACACTACCCTGAACTCTTTAGTCCTATATCCTTCCTGTGTTTACAACAGCAGCAACTACATAGGCCTCCTTAGATCTATACAGCACGTCTGTGTGTGTGAGGCACAGATCAGTAGTAGTTAGAACCAGAACAGCTCAGTTCACTGGATGGAGCTTGTTTTCACTTTTCAAACTGAAGTTTTTTGTCTAAACGGGCTGGTGAAATTTTAAGGCGTCAGTATTCATTTTTTTATTGAGCAGAACGTAAATGGAGGTCAAGTCTTAATGTACAGGTGATGGGAGGAAGCCTTAACTATTAGAAACTTTCATCAGGTAGGCTACAAGCCGTTTGACGCAGGTACACACTGTGTGGGAGTGAAGTTGTTGTTTGTTTCCATTGTGTACTTCGAACGACATTTATAGAAGAGCCGTCCAGCAGCTGCTGCTAATCACAGTGTCACTGCTAAACTGTGTGTGGTACCTCTGTACTGATTACTGTTTAGCACCATAAAACATTTAATGAATAGTTTATAACACACTATAATGTAGCTGTAAACAGCTGTGTGTTTTCAGCTGCCCTGCCGTCTCAGGAAGGGTTAATAAAGATGTAGATTAGCAGAGACATGGTAACATTGGAAAATGGGTGCTTTCCCAACTTTCAGAAAATATCTCCATAAATTTATTCTTATCTCAAATAGCTGTATTAAGCTAAGTCCAGGCCCCAGTAATAAAGGATCAATAAGAAAATTTGAGTAAAGTGAGGAGGAGTAACTACCTATCTTTAACATGAAGTGTTGCCAGTTAACATCAAGCAACAGTTTGTCCTCATGCTAATGTTTTGAAACGGTTTGTACCCTTGTCATTCTTCATCTTCATCATTCTTCATCTTCAGTCTGAGTGTTTTGGAGCCACCTGTTGGTGTGTGCTGTATGTAGAGAGGCCTGCTGAGGCTGCAGGTGAATTGACTGTAACCATGTGTCCATTCCTGTGTGAGGACTCACTTCACATCTAGAGTGAAAGCTGTGTCCACTGATTCCCCACAGAATTAAAAGTGACTCTGTTCCCTTTCACTGTAGTGCCAGTATGACTGTCTGTTTTGTTTCCTAGTGAACGCTCTTTTTAAGTAACCTGTGCATGTCTTTGTGTGTCCACTGTGTGTCAGTCTTGAGCTTTGAATACAATGACGACCTCGGTGACCCTGCTGGCCTGATCAAGCCCTGATTCCTAAATTAAACCCTCCACTCATTTAGAAGTCCTCTGTGGACTGAAGTATGGCTAAATAAAGGCAGCTGGCTGTAGAAAAAGCGCACACCCTTCATGTCACATAACTGTGTGTGTGTGTCACTTTTTGCACCTGAGTCTGCATATTTCACACAGCAGAACCTTCTTTCTGACTGTTGTCTGTGAAGCTGACGAGCCTGTCCGAGCTTGCAGCTCTGCCCCCGTCCTTCCTCCTTGCTCCACCTTGTGGCTGCTTGCTGGGTTAAGAACTAGACTGCTGTGTATTTTAGGATCCCTGGGGGGTATTTTGCCTGCTGGAAGCTAAGGTATGCAGGCCACCCTGAGACCAAATGAGGCTGTGTCACAGCGAGGGATCATCATCACTCAGTGTAATCACAGCTGTTTGCACCTCCATTCTCGGGGCCTTTGCTAATGCTCTGGCTGCAGCTCTGCAGTATATGACTTCATCAGCAGCACAGTTTCTCCTCTTCCATATGGCTAAATTATCCTAATAGAAAGAGGCTGAAATAGATGTTTCCATTTCCTGTATAACCTCCAGAGTCAGAGAGGAGTCAGCGTGAGGTTCAACAAGGAGACCTTTGACCTCTGACCCTGAGAACCTGAATGGGTTCCTTCCTGAAGCCTTCTCCCACAGGGATGGTCTGAAAATAGTGTCAGACTGCTTGTTTTGTAAATTTAGCCTAATCAATGTGGTTACACATCCTAATAAGGAACCCTGTACAGGCTGTAAGCAGTGCTGGGAAGACGTCCAAGTATGAAACGTTGCTATAGTTCAATTAATACAAACATTTTCTGCTACTTTATTGGAAAATTTTCATTTTTTATTTGTCTTTTTACTCCACTATCTGACATTTATTTAACCCTGTCCTGCTCATAAAAAGATAAATTCCATACTTCCACCTGCCAGATCATTAATATGTGATAAGAGGTGATCCACCGGCCAGAGGCCACAGTCTCTTACCAAGGATTCACGTGTGTGTTCAATCCAAAGACATTAATGAAAAACATGAAATAATCAATGATGAAATCTTTGGATTTATTGATTTATTATTGATTCACTCAACATGACACATAACATACACTAAATCAGCTACAGCATGGAAATCACTGACCTGAAACCACCACACCTAACTCACCTTCTCCTAATCCTAATCCTAAATCTTCCCCAGTTTAACAACACAGACACACAGAGTTGTCCACAGGTTCATTGATTCATCACTCTCTCATTGCAGATGTTTGGTGCAGTACAGAGAGGGTGCAGCATGTACACTCTGACAGGTCTCTCTGTGTTTTTTACATCCCATAATAGCTGCTCTCTGTCTGGAGATGCTCAGACTGCTGCAAGTAATTACACATATACATATATGCTCAGATTAAAAAATGCAGCTTTTTTGGCAAACATTTCAAAGATCTGCTCTGACTCATGCTGCATGCAGCTCTGTTTGATGTTTGTTGTTAACCATGTGGCAGCAAAGAACCTTGTTTTTTATTTATTGTGACAACTGATGTTGAGCTGTGTGTGTGTGTGTGTTGTAGTTTGCTTTTAATTGGCTTGATCCCTCTAAAAGGCAGAGAGCACAGGAACAAATTGTTAAGCATGAGAGAACCTCCATCGTCTCTCAGCACAGCACTGCGCCGGTTAAACATCCCAACACTCCAGTCTTTTTAATTTAATTTTTGGCTGCAGCCACATGGAGGATTTGGGCTGCCTACAGAGATGAAGGAGATTTTTCTTTCATTCTCTTTTTTCTTTTTTTCTTTTTTGTTTCCATGCACTTCCTTGAGGGAGCAAACGAGGTGAAGAGAGCTTTTCTTTTCTCTTTTTTTCCCTCCTCTTCTTTTCTGCCAACATTTTGAATGTGCTGTAATGTTAATGACCTAATGGGAACATAAAAGTCGGCACTTATTCAGGCTTATGAAGTGAGTCACTATCTTTCACACACAAGCTCCAGTTCCAGTTGTTGAGGCTTGTGCTGCAACTGCAGACGTGATTCATTTTACAGTTAAATCTCTGCAAGTCAATAAACTATTTTTAATGCTTTTATTGATTGTTTGCTTTTACGGGTGAATTTTCCAGCTGCTATCGCTCAGATTTTCCAGTGCTTCTCCAAAGGTTTGTGAGCTCTTAAAACACCAAGATTACAGCACGTGTGATTTATGTATTCATGGCCTAAAGAAGAGGGCGATGAGCTCTGAAATCAAAAACTTGAAAACTCAGCTCTCTTTAAGTAAATAGACACAGCAGGCTTGGGGCAGTCACCATCGACCTCAGCATGGTGAAGAGGTGGGGTATTCAAATATACACAGCCTGGAAGGTGACCCTCATCCCTTTAAGCTGGTCACCATCAGGACAAACTCCAAATGACCAAGGTCCCCTGAAAGTCCTTGATAATGACAACATGTGAAAAAAACAACCACATAGCTGCCATCTTTAAAGCATCAATCAATCACACACCTCTCAAGTTCCACAGGCAAGAGCATGAGGGACGACTACACTGATCTCTAAAGGATGAGAAGCTCATAGGAGGCGTGTTTCTCCACCATAACATCGCCCTAGCTTACATGTCTACTGTAGTGATGACTGCCATCCAGAAGTATGGATGTGAACCCATCCTATTCGCCTGTTTTGTTGATTGCAGATGAGACAGATGAGGAAGGATCTCAGCGTTTTCCCTTTTGACAGTGATGATGTCACTGCTGCTGTGGATCACTGGCCAAAGGTCCAAGTGAATGTGCTTCAGTTTGTAAAAGACACTTTGCCTCACACTGCTTTACTGTGTAATCTGATTTTTGAAGCGCTAGCCTGAAACTGTACAGCTTTCCAGTTGATTCCTGAGTTTTCTGGAGTCTTCTGACCCCTGCTGATTTCTATCTCCTATTCTCTGGTCTGCACAGGTGTTATGGAGGTTTCCCTGCTCTGTCACCGTTTCCCTCGGCTGCGCCCGCCTCCGTGTTTCTGTATCTCTGTCTGTGTGGTTGTTGTGACTGTGCCTCTTCCTCTGTCTTAACACCCTAATGAGGGCCTCTGTCATAGCAGGTCTCAGGCTGCCGTGTGAAGCACCTATAAGGACGACTTTCTCCTCTCATGCAGCATCTATGAGAGCTCCATGGTGTCTGAGAATCCAGTAAATCACAGATAACCCAACAGGCCGTAACAGCACTTTCTCAGCCGTGTGTTTGGTGTGTTCCTGCCTGTGTGTATATGCATGGATGTTTATTACACCCAAAGACCTGAGCCATATGTCATTCCCTGCAGCCCCCTGTTGTCCCTCCATCACTCTGTGTTCCCAGCCTAGTGTCAACATGTGGGTTAATGCACTGAACCTTCCAGCCTATTTGTCAGGCAGCGCGGCGCTGAAAGAGTCCCCAGTGGAAGAAAACCCTCCCTGCTGGTTTCTGCTCAGCCTTTGATGTACGGAGCTCAGGTAGTGCTGCTGCTGAGAGGCTTAATTTCTTGGTTCTTTGCTCTTTCACCTTTTAGTGATTCAGGATCTCCCAGCGGGCAGTCTGAAGGCTGCGGCTGTTGCTGGTATTATAGGCAGCTTTGAGGCCTGATGCAGAGAACACAAGCTTGTCGGCCATGAGACTGCAGATTTAAGGAAGAAATATTTCTGTTCTAGATAGACTGAAAGACTGATGACACTTTAATGAGTCATCTTCTCAGATAATTTAGTGATAACTAAATCCTCCTACCAGCATCTGTAAATCTATCCAAAACTACAGTGAAGAAGTGATGAAGTCTTTTTCTCTAGTGAGCAACATGATGATTAAGTCACTGTAGAGACAACATTTCTGAAAATAATATAAGTGCCTTCTTTGAAAAGTCTATTATTATAGCATGCTTAGCTGAGGGTTTTGTACCACTGAAGCATTTGAGAACAGGCCGATAGGAAACATTTTACTTGGCAGGTGATTGGAGAAAGCCTCTGTTAGTCACCATGACAACACACCTAATGTCCGAATACTTTCTAAGAAGAGTTGCATCTTACCATTGTCACAACCCCATAATGCCTGATCCTCCTTACAGGATGCTGATTGGTCCAAACACCCCATTGTTTGAAGCTTGAAGCCTAGCAACATGGTCTGAGTACAGCTGTACAAGGTAAGAAGAAACACAACAAGCATTCCAAGCCTTGACTTTAATAAAAGTATTTTATGCACAGGTAACATTAAACTACTGGTTGTATGTGTTGAATGTGGGCTCAATGTTAAGCCTGTGGATGTATGAAGTCTCAGGAGAGTCACTGGGTGCATTTTGTGCTGAGCTCTTCCTTTATGCTTCAAAACCAGCACTGACACAGCAGCTGGAAGTCACAAGTGGTTTGGCTGACTGAGCGGACCGAGCTGTGGACGTGGACTTGCTGATCAGACATGGAGGACGGTTAGACGGGGTTTGAAGCGCTCACATGTTCTGCAGACAGCATGAAATGAGAGCCGGCCCGGTCCAAGGCCGAAGCGCAGGCTGGGATGCACCCTTCCTGGGGTGAGGGGGTGCATCCTAGCAGTAATATGCTGTTTAATCACAGTGAGAAGGTTGAACCAGGCGCACCTCTCCAGGGCCCCCTCAGTGTTTTCCCTCCAAAGGGCCTCTAGCCACCACAGCAGGTGCACAGCCCCTCCTCAATCAAGGGAGCCTGTGTAGAGCATTTTCATCTTTCATCACAGTTTTACTGCATTATGAAATGATGACAAAACACCACATTTGGCTTAAAAAGTGTCGGAAAGAAGTTGGAGTTTGATATAAAAACACTGACACTCTGCTCATTGTTTGGATGTAAAACTCTGTGTTGACAAAAGGGCTGAATCCTTGGCTCAGCTGTTATTTGGGAGGATGTTTGAAACCAAGGTTTCATTCAAGGGTAGCTTTAGCGTCATTCATCAGATGTCTTGTCCGCTGAGGTGGTATGTCAAGGCCGGCCAGATGGGCCACAATGAACAGCACAAACACAAAAGTGCCACATTTTGGCAAAAATCTTCTCCAAGGTTTTCATCAGCTTGTTATTCTCTCAGTGCAGCCGGTGAGAAACTGCAGCACAAACCTTGACTGTTATTTCAATAACGCTCAGCTGCACATGGAGCTGAGCTCACCGTGATGGGTCTGGCCATATTTTAGGTTACAAACAGTAACATTCTGCTCATAGTGGTCCAGATCAATATGCTGCTTGATGAAATAAACTGCCTGCACTAAAAACCAAAACATCTGCACTCCAGAGCAGTTGCACTTCACGCTGGCCTGGCTGCTCCTGGCTGATCTCTGCTCTGTCTTATTTACCTGCATGCTTCTCAGCATCTCCCTGTTTTATCTGCTCACCTCTCGATCTGTCTCATGCTGCAGCACAACAAGAGGAGGTGCACTACAGCTAAATAAATCATCACAGGACCAGTGAGACATCCTGACCTGAAGTAGTGTTTTTATTTTATTTAGCAGCTCAGAGATCTGTCAGGTAAATCTTTCACAACTTGAAGGATAATTGAGAAAACATAACACTAACTGTGCTGCTAAGGCCAGCTGAAAGCCTTTTTTGTCGATTTCCCTTCAAAACGCTGCCTGCCTCTCCTCAGTTCGCTTGTCTGTGACCATTGGTGGCAAATTTAAGTTGTGATCTTCCTGCGGGGTGAGCTGCAGGCAGGTGATGAGTGCACAGGCTGAGCTATTGATCACAGTCAGGGCCACAAAGGCAACAACGACCCGCATCAGCTGGACGTCTCCATACAGCAGAACAGCAGACTGAAGAGAACAGATCCTGTCAGTTTACATGATGCTGTAATACTGTGAGGTGGTATAGGGATTCTATTTATTGTTCAGTCAGTGTTGATTCATTTACAACAAGCTCGTGTATTTTTTAGCCATTTATAACCTTTATTTGGTTGGGGAAGAGATGCAGGTGCTGAAATTGCAGTTGCATTACACAGTCCTCACTATATAGGAGTGAATTGGCTTAAATGACCAAAGTAATTATTTACGCCTAAGCCAACGTCTTATTTTAGTTTGGGTAAATACACTATTGATTACATATCAGGTCTTTTCTTCTTTTGTTGTAAATCATCAATATCATCAATATCAGCATTCCTCATAGAAAGTTCCTATGTTATAATAAGAACATGTAAAAACATGAGAAGTGGAACTCTGGTGTTTCAGCCTCTTTTAGGTAAGCTACCACAGTTTGAGTCAAATAGGCAATGAACAAAGAGGAAGTTAAGACACAATCTAATCATTCTGTCACAGGAAAGGTTGCAGAAACTGCCGTGACATACTCCATGTGTCCTTGATGAAGCCTGCAAACACACACACACTAAATGCACTGACATGTGATGCGGGTACAGCATGTTCCTCACCTGTCTTATTTTAGCCTTATTGGTTATTTGTTGCACTCTCTACATACGTATGTCCTAATTTGGGCTATTTCTCACTAATGTTTTCAAACTGGGGTTATTTATAGTGACCAGACACACTGTACTTTCACACAGGCGGCCTCTTTCTGGCGTGCAATCACCACTCACACACACTCGCTTGCACTCTGTCGAGTAAATGCCATTACATTACAAGTCCAGGTTGCATAAGTCCAGAGCTTGCAGATTGTTTGTTGACTCCCAGACCTCACATCGAACTTTAACACTCATCCTACTTCCTCGATTCCTCCGTTTCCTCGTGTGAGAACATAAACAGACATTGTTTTTGTTATTGTCATTCTGGGAAGTTTCAAGACACAACACAGCCCCCCATCCTTCCACGGTTCCTCCCATTCAGTGTGTGAAGAGAGCAGCCCTGAGGGGTCAAGGAGCAGCGCTGTGGTCAGTCAGGCCTGAGTTGCACCATGTTGAAGTACCATGCCTCAGGGCTGTGGCTAGAAATAGGACTTGAGAGGAGTGAACAGTTAAAGTCTTAGTGGCTGGCTTACCCATTCCTGCTCCTCCACAGACCACACACACACACACACACACACCAACCTCTCTATCAGACAAGTGACAGGGGTCTGGAGGCCAGTATTTAGGTTTCATTCAACAAGGTCAATGACAATAGTAAAAGGCAGATGTTGGAGGAAAATATAAACAAGGATCTGTTCAGTTTGTTTGGGAGCCATGTTACTTCTAATTTTGTTTGGGGAAGAGAGTTCACAGAGGGAAATAGCTGTGCAGACGTCAGGCCAAATATCAAAAGTGGCAGTTAGACTGTTGCTCCCCTGTAATTGATGCTGTCATGACCGCTGCCGCCTGCGTTTGATCCTCCGAGAAGGAGCAGTTCTCACCTAGGATGTGGCGTTTGCAGCGTCCAGGATGGGTGGTGTGCGACTGTGTCTGTTTCCTCTGTAAACACTAATACAATGCTGCTGCATTTATCCCATAACCATGACTCGTTCTCAGGAAGTCATTAAGTGTTTCCCCTTTCTCTTATTTGGTCTCAGTGGATCTCTGTGAGCCCGGAGAAAACATGCACCACGCTGAGACCTGCACGCCTGTCAGGTTTATTTCTGTGAACGCATCTCTGCTTAATGCATTTATAGCTTGTTGTCTGGAGTAAAAATATTCCATCAGCTTGTCAGTATTTTTATCAGCGACAAGATTTAGACCAGAAAGTCAGGGGAACAGATTAAATTATGTGGTTAATGCTGACATGTTTCGGATACTTACAGCTTCATCTGTGTGACCTGTGTTGATGCTCAGTGTAAACTGTGTGCTACATAATCTGAATTGTTTTAGGAGCCTCACCTCGATTAAAATTTCTGGACGTTTCTGCAAACATTGGTCCTTTTCTAAAGTTTTTGACAATTCAGAGAACAAAAGTCCTTTTTTTATGGTTCAGGAAATCATCTGGATATACTTTGTGTTAAATAATGTTTAAGTCCTCAGAGTGCTGGATGCATTCTTTAAGGGAGGACACAGTGGCCATTGTCACTGGAGTCCCCCGATTCTGTTCAAGTCACCCTACTGCCGATTACACATGCAGTTAAGAACAATTACAATTTTATAAATTAAAATTAAAAATATAGATATGACATCTACAGTATGTAATAAAAACTAACATCACACATTATGGATGCACATTGAGATTGCATGGTGTTATCCTGCTGATCACTATACAGGCTGGTTGTTGAACAACACACACATCTATGCAGTAACAGTGTCTGGTGATGTAAACCTAAGCAATGTGACGTCCAGGTGTCAAAGGAATTAAAGTCAGGGTAAGAAGCAGAGAACTGGATCTGCACAGAAACATGTTGCCCCCGTTTATAGAAAGCCTCTACACCTTTAAGTGATGAGCTTCTGATCATAAAATAATACTGAAACATATATGCAACATACATTATGTCCACTAAGCAAAAAGGCTTGTCTCTGACAGCAGATTATACACAGACCCTATTTCCAATATTGTAAACATTTTGACAAACATTGATAAAGATCCTTTTTTTGATGACCTTTAGTTGTAAAGACAAATTCTCACACAGGTGTGGTGGTGCAGTGCCTTTCTGTGTGGAGTTTCTCCCCATGTCTGTGTGGGGCTTTCTCCAGGTTTTCTGGGTTCTTCCCACATTCCAAAGATGTGCATGTTAGGTTAACTGGGGACTAGGTGTGAGTGGGTGTTTGATGGCTGCAGTATAGGACAAAGCCAAAATGGACAGACGGGCTAAATACAGTGAAAATGAGAACAATGCTAATGTGTGAGAACTCTGCGCATCCTGCTGCTGTCTCGGTGATCACGTACCTTTCTACATTACATAAACTATGTAAAAGTAACCTTTGCTCTTATAAGTTTGAATGACAACATCCTTTTTTCAATCTCAGCAGTGATGGTGAATGAGCACCTCACCCCACCCACCTGCATGTGCAGCTGCACGTGTGCACATTTACGTGTGAAAGGAAGCAAAACAACAACATTGTCCCCGTATTCCCAATGAGAGGAGAAACCACACTTTGATGTTCTGCAGCACACACTATCTTCCTGAAGCCAACCCACCTTTTCCCCTCTGAGCCAGCGCCGCTGGTGTGGACCTGTGACACCGACCTGACCTTGACTGTCCTCTGTATTTACAGAGACCCTCTCGCTGGTGTTTTTTTTTTTGCTGTCACTGACAATATGTGGATAAAGCTGTCACTGACACATCCTCTCAGGAAGGCCATTCTAGTTCAAGTTGCTTATCAATGATAAACCAGTTCCTTTAACACTGCACAGTTCATCATGGCCCCCTGATCAGGGTGAGAGGAAGAAACTGGGGACGAGGCAAGAACAGAGAAGAGGAGAGAAAGGACGACAAAAGCGAAGAAGGCTGAAAAAAGAGCAGGTGATAAGAGTCCGAGCAGTGAATATAGAGGAGCAGGCAACAGAGGTGACCCTGACGGCCTAATCTGTTTATAGATAAGTGTGTTGTGGTGCATATGTGGGAAAACAAGGCACTCTGGGACATGCACATGACCTGAGGTTAAGTGTCTTACACACAGGGACAAACACACATGATGAAGTAGCGTGTAATAGGGGCGGAGGCTGGGTTTACTGAAGGGTCGCACAGTTCAGGACATTGTGTGTCAGAGATATAGCTGTCGGAGAGAGGAAGTCAAACCTTTGCTTTAGAAAACAAACTGCTATACGTCTTATCTCCAGAGCGCTGGGAGAACTCACTCGGTCAGCGTGACATATAGAACAGAAGGAAGTTAGACCGTCACGTGTGACTAATTCACTTCAAAACATCCACAATTATGACTGACTGCCCCTCACCATCAGTAACAGCTTCCTAACACCGTTAGGAATAAACACCTTTTAACAAGGGAAGATGGGGATTATTATGACCACTACTGAAACACAGGATTTTTTTTTATCTTTCATTAAAAGTAGCAATATGTCAAAGAAAAAGGCTTCAAGTCCAGTGCTCATGGAAGATATACTTAAAGTGTCAATGAGTGATCACTGTCCTTCCTTAAAAACTGTTTGGTAAACAATCGATAACAATACATTATTTAAAAAAAGAGAATTTGAAGCTCAATGTAGCAGAAAATTAAATATTCCTAAACACACAACTCTGCTTTCCACAGTTCATAAAGGCAGTAACTAACAATTGTTCTCATTGGAGATGAGATAATCAAGTTTTTGATCGGTCAGTTAACTGTTAAGTCAATAAAATATGAAAAAGACTAAGGGAAAAAATCACCTCAAGGCAACCTCAGTGAAATCATACTATGATATCATTATAGCCATGAAAATAGTGATATGCCTGTAATGTAATGTGTAATATGTAATGTAGCCTGTGTTTAATGTTGTGTCTGATTGGAATCAAACCATAACATTTTCCTTTTTTAAACCTAACCAAGTACATTTGATGTCTAAAGCAACCAGGGCAAAAGTCTGAAAAATGTTTTTGCTCTTGTGTAACCCTCCACCTGTGTGTGTCACTGTCACTGTCCATTCATAGTATTTCTAATCTATATAATAAATCCTTTACTTATATATACCTTGAGTAAAATAAATATAAAACAGGATAGTCATCCAGTGTCCCTCAATAATTTGAAACATGTATGCATGATCTGAGAGGACAGACACTCCCTTTCTGAAAGTCTGTGTGCACTGTAATCTGAACAGAGATCAATAAAGCCCCACTGATGCATATAAAGCTGCTGTGTACGTTGCACAGTGTATCGCTGATTGTAATTTCATAATTGATCAGAAAAAGTACTGAGACCTGATGACCTGATAGGCACCGCAGGTAATATATAAACATGCCTTGTGTGATCCGTAAGAGAGATTTATAAGGTGACTGAATGCAGCACGGCATAATCAGTGGTGACCACAGGGCACAGGGTTCTGACCTGAATTGAAATGAATCAATTAATCAATTAATCTGTACTATTTGTTTAAACATGAGGATGATCAGGCTTTTTTCCTTCTAAAGACACACACATATATGTATCTTTGTAACACAACACAAAGCCTCTGCCAGTCACAGATAGAGTGTGTGCTGCATATCAGGTGTGTATCCCGCTGTATATATTTTCGTAGACGACTTCCTGTGTCACAGCAGCTTTGTCACTTGAAGACAGAGGAAAATGCCTTAGATGGCAAAACACAGCATGTGATTGTCTGTCTGAAGAAGCAACAACAAGGGAATCAGACAGTCAGAGATGCTGCTGTTTGTGTGTTTGTCGCAGCTGCAGGGCCCACAGTGCAGGAAGAGAAAATGCTAAAAAGTATAAATCATTAACACAGGGAGCCGCTTGGAGGGGATAGTCTAGAAACCCTTTGTCTGTTTAAGCTCATGACCCTCTCCTTGGTGGACACAGCCTGTCTCGCACACAAATACACACAGAGGCTGAGGGGAGGCTCTTGCTTCCTGGCTCCCAAGGCAGCTAATTACTGAGGCTTCCATACCGACAAAAGGAAAGAGAGTCTCTCCATTCAAACATATTAATCCCTCCATTTACAGGCTGCAGCAGAGGCAACTGCAGAGAGAACGAGTGGCAGTTTGTTTTGCATTCTGTGTGTGTGTGTGTGAGAGAGAGCTAGAGAGAGAGGCAAACATGCATTCGCAATTTATTTGCTTGCACATGTGACCTGAATGTTAACCTGTGCACCAGGCTACAGGTAAGAAGGTAATGCAATTCTCAAATATGTTACATAAACCCAGAGTGGCTCTGCACACCCCTGTGGTGTTACAGACTGTATGCTTGAGACGGACATTCTGGACAGATGCTTTATTTTGTTCATTGTTGTTACAGCCCTTGAAATAGTCTTTACACCCCAACAACAACAACAACAAAATGGGCTCTGAAAATAGGACCAAATGGGTTGTCACTGTGACCCTGTATAAACAGCTAGCTCGCTGTGCACCAACCTGGACTAAACGCTACACCTTGTTGATATTTTTAGCTTGTTCTCAGATGTCTGTTATTGGAAACACCTGGGTAATGCCAACATGTTACCTTGACAGCTGTGAGTACTGACAGTAGTCATATTTCAGTGTCCTCTGTCATTTCCTTGGTGACAATGGATTGTCCCGGATGTTTGCTAGCTTACTTCCTAATGGCTGTGAATGAGTCTGTTTATAGTTGGATCATTTTGGTGAAGCTGGCTGTCCGCCACCTTCTTTGTCATTAAAGGACATATGATGGGAAGAGGACAGGGGGAGGTAGTCTTTTTGTCACATAGTTATAACACATGACGTGTCCTGGGGTGCCACTCCTCTGCTCTTAGCTGATACTAGGCTGTGTTTATGGGGACAGACACACCTGTTCCCCCTCTTTCTGCTGGAAAATATTCTGTCAGACTGAAAACATTGTTATACTTCTGATACTGCCGTGGAGCTGAGGGAACACACATCTTTTTGTTGTTAAGAGATGACAGCTTTGTTATGTGGATACGTCCTGAAAGAGAAATAAGCGAGGATATCTGAGGAATCATTGCTGATCCTGCTGCTTCTCTCTGAAAATTACAATCATCTCTCTGCAGGTCCTCCAGTCTGAATAAACTACCAACTGCCAGGTGGAAACTGAGAGCAATTCTGCCCCGAGCTTGTGACAAAGAGACGTGTCAACACATTCACGACTACTGCTTCACAACATCCACATTCTCACAGAGAATGCAGCCATTGTGTGGTGAAGTCTTCAGAGAAAATACGGTGTTTTTAAATTTTTAAAAAAGCCATGCTTGAATTAAAATTCTTAATTAGCAGCCTGAAGAATGCCCACAGACTCATGACGCTGCGTAAACTCTCACAGGATCACATTATGTTCATTTGACGTAGCACAAAGGTCCCTTCGTTTGCCTCTCTGGTCAGATTTAATCCTATTTATTCACAACGTTGTATCCCTTTGTCCCTGTTTGACATTAGCAGTGAGTGAATTGGCTGTTATTTTTGGTGCCACCTACTGAAGTGAAGCCATAGTACAGCAGAGCAAGAGCTGGGGCTGTAAGTGCCGCACAAGTGCTGCATGTGTAGACTCGCATAACAGCACTCTAGGTAGGTTAGTGGGATAAAAAGCCATTCACTCAACCTCCTCTGCTCGCACTGAAAAAGGAAAGAAACAGCACCTGAGAGGAAGTGGGACAAGTGTGTGTGAGAGAAGGAGAGAGGCATGTGTGTGTGTGTGCCTCCAGTTGGCGTCAGACAGCGTGACTACCACAAAGAGATCTGTTTTGACTAGATTCCACAACCCTTAGTCCTTCAGACCTGTGACATTTAATCTCACTAAGACCTCATTTACTCTGTTCACTGGGTAACAACATTCCTCAGATTAACAACAAGCCTGCTCCACAAGCTCTTAGCTGAGCGGAGCAGTGTGTTCCTGTCAAGAGCACACAAACTGCAACCCTGTTTGATAAATAAGAAGAAAATGTTCCACTCCATTTGCTCCCACATATTCATTCACCTGTTTTTTTTCCTTCCCGAGACTGTGTGCTAGTTAGCTTCCATCAATAGGGCAGGTTTCATTTTAAAGATATTTGCTATGCAAACCATGTTTACCTTCCTGGTTGCAGGCAGGTATTTTACTTTCTGCTAAGGCAGTGAGTCATGTTTACACTGCTGCATGACACATAGTAACTTTGTTTAGCCCACAATCTCACTGGACTATGACAATGTGACAAAGAAACTCTGGTGAGAGTGAAATGATCAGTTGCGTGTTATCTCACTGCACGGTGTGTTTAAGCCCTTCTCACACTGATACACAGTGTTTGTTTGTAGATTAACTCAAAAACTGTAATTAAATACTCTGTGTTGTGTGATCCATTGCTCATAAATCTGCTTAAGATTTATTTGGTGCAATGTTCAATAAACAACTGTGTGCGTTACTATTAGTATCAGTCAGGCTCACAGGTTGTATCAGAGCAATATGTTTAATTTATGAGAAACTCCATCTAATCTAATACCTTCAGAGCTGAGTCTGAATGTGTTCAGAGGATTTTTAGGGACTCTTTGTGGGTATCCTTGGCATTGTCAAAGCACCCACAATCCCCTGCACACATAAAAAGCAAAAATCGTAGGTATGCACACTGTTATGTGTTCCTGAAACACCAGGAAGGACTCTCACAGAATCCTTTAAAAACACAAACAAGGAGAAATTATATAAATCAAATGTTACCAACACAATATTATCATATAACTATTATGAGCCCTCTGCACGTGCCCACACATTTGTTGTGTCCATGGTGTGGAGTTGTACCTTTGCAAGGTCACTCACTGTATTTGTTGGAAAAACAATCCAGCTCCTGGCTCTGAGGAGAAGTGTTTAAGAGGAGTGTACGAAGACAACGACATGAGAAGGGAAGCCATTTGCAATAATTTATATGTGCAATAATCCATCTGTACCATCTATGCTTGTGTGTTGTGGTGTATATAATTCCTCTTATCTTCTATTTTAGTGTACTATATTCTACTTTATTCTATTTAACTCTTGCTCTGACTGTCAGAGTTGTATTGCTGCTGGTACCCAAATTTCCCTGAGGGACCTTCCCAAAGGGATTAATAAAGTATATTCTATTCTATTCTATTTAAAATCCTGTAAACGCCTAACATGCATATATGGAGCATGGACTTATAGCAAGACATTTCTACCATGCATGTATGTAGGGGAATATAAATAATTTTGAAATGTCACAGTTATACCGGTATATAGTATAAATAATATAATAATCGTAGATCAAAAATACTACTAATAATAATAATAATTGATTTCACTATTTTATAAATAAATATTGTTCAATTGAGGAAATAATAGTAAGTAGCTGCAGCGGCCTTATAACCTTAGATTTAACTGTTTCTATTATTTTGTCCACTTCACTTTTAATGATCATTCCATGTTGCTGACATGTTTTCGTGCTGGTGCGTTGCAGGCTGTAGGAACCGTGTGCTCACATTTCTCCCTCTGACAAAGAGCCCCGCTGTTGTTGAGCGCTGGTTCAGACAGTCCGGATCCAGACTCCGGGGAAGCATGTCCGCGGCGGACTGCTCCGTGTTTTCCCGCAGACCATGTGTGGCCCAGCTGAGGTGACTGGCAGGACTTGTTTACTGGTGGAGACTCGCAGAAAGAGGGGAACCTGAGGGAGAGCGATCGCTAAACGGAACGGGAATACAAGTTTTTACACTTGACCCGTCTTTTTAAGTCTTTCTATGTTTGTTTACCTCGTCGTTTTTCGACTATCGGAGACGGGATACTCACTTTGTGTGTGTTTCTGTATTTTCAACTCTTAATGCCGACACTGAAACCTCGTTTGTTTTGGATTAGCTAGCTAACGTTAGCTGCCCCCCCCCCTCCATCAGCTAACGTTAATCTGAGAGAAGAAACGGGCGGCGTGGTGGAGACTTTTCTCGCTTCACAGCAACGTGCACATTATTTTGGTCTTTTCCCACCTCACAGTCAATGGGAAACTAGTGGCGTCTTTTACCTCCCGAGTTTTTCCCCCCTTGGCTTGTTTTCCTTCTGCCGTTTCTGTCGTTTTATGGGTGTTCATTCGTTCGCGGCGTGGTGGTCAGCAGGGGTGAAGGAGTTCAGAGGAAGGTCGTAGTGTGGGGAAAGCTGCACGTTTTTCCTGCACGTAGCTGCTCCGAGGAGTTTCCTGGGATGTGCTCCCATCCGTCTTAAAAAGGGGGAGAGCTGGAGAAGAGGAAGAGAAACCAGGAGGTGAATTTAAGACCGGAGGACTTGTGGAAGAGAGAGCGCAGACCCTGCTCCGTGCTGGTTTATACATCCACAACTTAAGCTGCAGGAGGAGAACTGTTTTTTTTTAATATTTGTCACTGCATTACATATAAAAAATGAACCCGGGGCCAGTGGACCTTCTCAGAGGACCTCCTAGAAACTAGCTCTCCGCGTGTGGGGGCAGTATTATTATTATTTTTCTTTTGAATTGAACAGAGGCACCAAAAACCAAACAGATGAACGTGGACTGTCGCCTTCACTTATGGAAAATGAAGATTTTTACTCGCACATGTGTTGCCAGAACACAAGATCACGTTATTTAGTGACCTGCGTTTTTTTCCAAGGTTCACACACACAACCACAAACTTGACTGGGGAGATAATCATACATTTATTTACACACTCACACACACACACCCCCGGTTAACGGGGGGTGAAGCGTTGATATCATCAGCTGGACCTTATTATTTTTAAATACTTTCATATTTTTCTAAAAAAAAAAAAACCCCAAACATTTCTCCCTCAAGACTGGAGTTCTTTGAGAAGCTTCAAGAGGAGAGCACCAATCAAAATGAGGCGGTTGACGCTGAAGCTGCGAGCACAGATTGTGTTTTTTATCATCTGCACCTGCATTATTTACCAGTGTGGACTAATAAACGGAGAAAGTGAGTATTGCATTTATTTATTCAGTTTTTAAAGTTTTCATGTAGTGTTTTCAGTGCACGTTTGTCAAAGTTACAAAAAAGGCAGAGTTTGGGTGTATTAGTGTAAATATTCCAATATTCACCCTCTGATCAATCAATCCTCCAACTGTAATCTGAATATTAACTTCATTGTGCGCTAACACTATGTATATTGTGGTAACGTTGAAGTCCTGATGTATTTTTTTTATTTAATTCTTTTATTGTATATTCTTCGGATTCTCGCCTTCATTTTTGCGCATGCTCAGACTGCACCACAGGTCTAATTAACGGGCTCGTAATTTCAGTTGTTGCATGTGCGTGCCTGCGCGCTAATAATTGATATTCCTCCGTAAAGTTATAGAGGAATATCCCCGCCCCCTCCCTCCCTCTTACTCTTAAAGGCACACATATGTTTGTGGCGGCCTGTGCTGGATGCGCCAGCCCCAGGGCCAGATTAGTCGCTGTAACTGGACGAGGGTGGTCTGCTGCAGCGAGTCTAAACTGGGAGCAGCAGGATCGGCCCTGTGAGCGGAGCTAGGCCTCTCGTGGCGACACACACACTCACACACATGCACACATACACAGACAAGCACACACACGCACATGCGCGCCGCGCTGCTGCTGCTGCAGCCTGAATGTAAACAAATTAGCCGCCGACGCTAAGAAGTCTCTTTATAGGTAGTGGATTAGCCCACATTTGCTCTTCAGCTGTGGATCGCTCAGAAGTATTGGCGTCTTCCACACACAGAGATGTCCGTACTGTTGTGTTTTTATCAATGAACTAGGGGGGTTTTGATTACTACAATATAACAGCGTGTTATCTAAACAGCACCGCTATGCTTTGCCAGAGAGGTGGAGATAATGATCCCGCTTTAAACTGCCTAATGACCTCCTCTTGTTAATCATAGCAGTGATAATATATGCAGCAGGGCATTTATGACAAACTGCTGCTTTGTGATCCAGGAAACTCGACTTTTTATTGACAGCATGAAGTGTATATGAAACACTTATCATCATAACACATTTCAGGCTCAGGTTATAGGCAAGGATCGACAGCACACTAGATAATATGTTATTATTTGCTCGTGTAGTGTTTTCTCATTCTAAATGATGACAGAATGTCCTGTGTCTATCCTGAAATCAATTAGTGCCATTGTTTATGGTTTATCATTTGTCCTAGATTGGAAGATTTGTATTGAGTGTTTCACGCTGATGTGTTGCACAAAGTGTGAAGCAGGTAGACCATTTTTTAACAAATCACCTTCAAGAAGCCATTCACACAGTAGTGTTTGTTCTGTCTTATACTGGTCGATCTCTTCCGACTCTTGTGTTACCTTAAAATGGTTTCCAGTGGCCAGGTTCAAAGGAAGTGATCTGGCTACTTTACACAGGTCATGTATGCAGACAGAACAGAGGCCCCTGAAAGGGGGTCTTGTAAGAGAGAGCCTCTGGTCCCCCTCCTCCTTTTTTTTCTTCTTTCAGTCTCTCAGGGAGTTGGGCGTACGTGTCATTGGCTGTTCCTAAGTACGCTGGGAAGTGACCATATTTGGAACTTTTGAGATGTTTGTGCCAAAAGGGGGGTGTGGGAGACAACAACCAAACTACTTTGAATATTTCATTCTAAATCCACATTCTGCCTGACATCTCCTTTCTCTCAAGGGAAAAGAGGAGAAGCAGTATTGATAGATGAACTGTGCTGCTGACTGCAACGATCAAAATCTTGAGTTTTTTTCTCCAGAAAACCTAAAGATTTTGATTGTTGTAGTTATCAGCAAAGTGTTTTTCTGACGTAACTGCTGAGCTGTCTCCTGGTCTAACTCGTGAAAAACAAGTTGTGCAACTAGGAACCTTGCCCCCTTCCTGCTCCTCTCAGGCTTGTAAGCACAGCTCTGTTGGTAGAGTGCATGCGTTATTACTGTACAGTATGTATGCTTCTCTAACCAGCTCTTATTGCCTCACAAATCTCCCACACTGACGGTGTGAATCAGGTGTCCAGTGCGGTCTCATTTATTCAGGAAGAGTGGCTGAACAGTTGTTCTTTCTCCTCTGCTGATAGAGAAACATGTGGAGTTATAAAATCAGGGCAAGCACAGTTGCCCTGCATTTGTGTGTGTGTTTGTCTGCAGTCCATTTGGATACTCAAGCACTCTTCACTGAAGTGCACAGTGGTGTTTTCTGACAATGCTGTGCATGTTGTGGAATGTCTTTGAAGTGGCCGGCCATGTAGGTGCCTGTGTGTGTGTGTGTCCGAGTGAGTACATGCCACACATCAGTATGCACCCCAGCCACATGGTACAGTCTGCAGGATCTCATCTCTCAGCTCCTGACAACTCCTGACCAGCTGTGTTTTCTGTATATCTGTGCGTGTGTGTCCAGGGACAGCAGCCATGCACGAGAACAGCGCGTACTAGAGCAGCGAGCTGCAACTGAGCTCTGATTGGCCCCTTGATCTAGCACACATTCAATTCATTGAATGAACCAATTGCACTAGTAGCTGTGCCATTATAGAATATCTGAGCAGTGCTAGCTTTGCTCATTCCCCTAGATCTCTTTTGGAATACCCTGTACTGTATGTTAAATAAGCTGCACACAGAATCATGGCTCATAGGATGCAGTTATATCCATTGCATATTTGGGTAGTCCAATATTCACACAGGCATCATACAATGGGTGTCATGAACTGAGGCTCCATCGCCAGTGTATTGCAGTGTTGGCCAGGAAGGCAATATGTACTGCTAAAGGAAATTAACTGTTGGGGTGCCTTTCCTAAGTGCTTCCTCCTCTGCTCTTATCTTTCCAAGTATCCCTTTCAACTTCTCTTAACTTACCAGAGCATTTTTTCAACTTGTGTGTGTATTTCAGGCAGGCTTTTATAATAGCAGTACAGCTGCACTGTGAAAAATACAATTTGACCTTTCAACTCATGTAATCCACAGTTGGATTGTCTGACAAGCAAATACATTTCTGTAGCATGTTTGTTTTTGTCTGCTTTCAGTAAACACTCGTTTTAATTCCTAAAAATGAAAAGGCTTAGAGAATTTCTACAATTCAGTCGGTTTAAAGAAAAGATGATTGTTCAACTTTTTGCAGCCAACTAACAGAGAAATGTAGGATATAGGAGGGAAATGAGAGCATTCTTCCCCAGAAGACAGATTACACACTTAGTGATCCTTACCGACACACACACTATTAGAAATAAAGACTTAAAGCTAAACCTTAACCTACTACAATATGTACAAGATAAGAGAAGCCAGTGTTTTTTATGATGTAAAATAAACTCTAAAACAGGTGACAGAAGTGTGATAGAAGTTTCATGTCAGACTTGGAGGGAAATAAACCATCCTGTAATGTAACAATCTAATGATTTGTCAATAGATTGCCATGTCACCCAGATATGTCGCTCTTGGTCTGTGATCAGATGAGTTCTTCTTGCCCTCCACAGAATGATTTCAGGTTGAAATATGTTTGTCAGTTTTGGTGATGGGCTGTGCTGCTGTTTTTAAATACAGAGCTTAGCAGATGCCCTCCTCCCTGACTCCCATTCCTAGATAGAGGACTGTGACTGTTTATGTAAACCTCAGCTCACTGCACAGAAATGTGGTCTAGTTGGGAGGGGAGGGAAGGGGTGCGAGGATTGCACACACTCGCACACAAACAAACACACAGAGCGCCGTTACGCCATGCTGCAAGTATCTGATTTGATAGTCCTTGTTGCTGTTTGGATCTGCCCTATTTCAACCGTTGGTGACTTCACAGTGTAAAATCCGAGCTGAGCCTGCCCTGTAATGCAGGGATAAGCAACGGGATCTTTTCGGGTTGTTTTGCAGGCAGGTCTAGTTGAGGCCATTTTCTTTAGCTTTTTCAGCCTCAAAAATGTCTGTTAGCAAAGATAACATCCATGATTGAACATGTATTGGTTTGATTGTTAGAATTAAATGCTGGTATGTATCATTATGTGATCTTTGACTCCCTATGGAATCTGTTAGTCAGGCTTGCTTTACAAATAGCTCATCACAAACAATGAGAATGTCAATATTACCTGTGCTATAAAGCTCCACTCCATGTTTTCTTATGGCATTTCAAGGCCCAGCTTGCTTTTTAAGTAGACAAAAAAATGTTTGACATGCTAAACAGTTATTCCAGATTTGTCGTGCTGTGGAAGGACGGATTGTTTTTTGTGTCGTATATGTGGTTGCAGTAAAGACATCCGGCAATTTTAAGGGTCTCACTTAAGCAGTTAAAATGTCCATCTCTGTAGGACACTGATCCTTTGGGTGTGTCAGAGTTGCCCTTCCTGCTGTGTAACCTTAGTGATAGCAGTGTGTTTCTGTGCAGGTTTATTTCCTAAATTCCTAAGGAAATGTGAAAAAAACAACTTTACACTTTGTATATGAAGGCTGCTAAACAGATCTGACAGTGGGTTAAAGTTTCTTGTTTGTGCATAAAGTTGTTTATAAAAAATTAAACATGAATACGATGAAGTCAGCTATAAAGTTCCTCAACTATATCATTGAAGCGTAATGATTTTTGTTAGTTTGTTTTATAAATATTTAAAAATCGGTAGTTTGAACACTGCCGTTAAAATTTAGTTTGTTCTGCAAATACAAAATAATTAATGATAAACTTAATAAAAAAGTCTTTATTATTTCAAAAAAAAACTTCCCTAATATTACAAAAATGCATAGTGATTCTGCCTAAAATGTCTGTTATTATTCCAGAATCCCAGTCATATAGTACTATCCAACAAATATTGTAGCAATAATACAGCCTATTACAATATTTCAACAATAATCAATCTTTGTTCTACCTTACAAATGGTGGAGAACATTTTATTGTTTCATTCTGGATTAACACTTTGTTTGCTTTTTACGTTTTGATTTCACAGCTCCTCATTTTTGTAGTATAGTATTGGTCTTGATGGACAGCTATGTGTCATAATAAATCCAGCATGTTGGCCAAGTAAACTCTCATGTATAATTTTATGGAATCCTGCCATTTCTGTGTCTATCATATATCTGAGTGTGTAAGGGTAGGCCTGTCACGATAACAGATTTTGCTGGGCGATTAATTGCCAAGAGAAATTAGTGTGATAAGTGATAATATTGTCGTATGAGGCCATGTTCAAATAATATAATGATAACGACATAATAATGAACTACCTGTTGATTTGACACATTTTAAGACAGAAGCCGCGGGCCATATAAAGTCCGACGGCTGGACTTTGCACACTTTATACGCTACGATGCACTGGAGTGACGCCTTTTGTCACCCAGCCTCTTTGGCAGCGAGAGAGAGAGAGAGAGAGAGAGAGAGAGGAAAACAAACGAGCATGCAAATGTAATTTATCGCGGCTAAAAACCCCACCGAGCCTATTTAATTTATCATGCAATTAATTGATTTATTGTTTATCGCGACAGGCCTATGTAAGGGCACTGGGTGCATGAGTGTAGCATGTATGTGGAGCATGTGTGTTTTGTTGCACTCATGATGTGGTCTTAACTGAACCTGGTGGGTTACATTTATTTTAAGGACTGTCATATGACTGAGAAGTGGCCATCTGACACACAGCCCAGTGAGTCTGTTTGCAGATAATTACCCACACACACACACACACACACACGCAAGCCTAGGATCATGATGATCACTGTTATTGAGCTGAGGAATGGACAGATTTACAGAAGCTAATATGATAGAATATTGGAAAAGGATGAAGAGTATGACAAATGAAAATCAATCAGGTGCATTAGCTGATTGCAAATGTCACAATAATTTTCACAAGTGTTTACAGATTCAGACCAAACAGTTGCTGACAATAGTGTTTACAGACATGCAATTTAAGCAATTGTTTCTGGTCAGTCAGAAAGCAGATAAACACTCCCTGTGTATCTTCTCCCTTATAACTCTTCGTTGTATCTTGTACCTCTCATCCTCCCTTGGTCTGCTTTGACGTTCAGGGGTAAGAGGGTTTGCTGTCGTTCACTGATTTGTTTTTCTTTCTCACTGCTGGATGTGCACAGCCTGCAAACCTGCCGTCCACACATACACACACCTGCTAATACTGTAGTGTGGGAAAGCCTCCTCTTTCAAACCTCTTAAAGGTGTGAACACCATCCATTTGACACCTCTCTCTCCCCCACCTTTTTTGTTTTCTCCCTTCTTATTAAGTCAGCTTGCTCCAGCTGGGTCTAAATGATGTACACCTGCACATGGTGAACAACAGCAGCCAGTCACATGATCATGTTGTGTTTGCTGTGTTGCATCTGTCCGTGTGTGATTGTGTTTCCATTTATGAGCGCCTCTATTTATAATGTGCACAGTGATTGTTTTTTTTTTTTTTTTTTGTGTGTGTACGTGCACCGGGTGGGGTTGACTATGTTTTTGTCCTGATGAACTAGCCTGAGATGGGTTACTATGGTGACGGCACTAGCTGTGCTGGCAGTAGGCTATAGCGTTCCCCCGTTTCCCCTGTCTAAAGATTTCTAGCCTCACTGCATTTAACCTAAACTGCATTTTAATTATGAAAGGAAGTAGGATCATCAGTTTTGTCTCTCAGTGTTGCAGTTATACAGGTACAACTGTATAGTTGTATATACAACTGTATATAGATAAGTGTCCACTGCAAACACACCGTAATCTGTCTAGATTGTTTTCCACTGATATAAAAAAAAGATCAGTCTAAACGCATGTAATCAAGTCAGGGCCTCTTGCCAATCAGCCCATATCCTTTAAGTGGGAGTAACTCACCCTCAGTCTGTAAATATTGTGAGTGCTTGACCAACTGCTATAACAAAAGGGAATTTATTGATTCATAATCATGTAGTGTGATTAATACAAACTGTGCTTTGCCCATTCATTTTGCTTGCACAGTGTGCATTAATCACAACAGGATCAGTGCCTGTTGGTCAGGCTTGGGCAACTGAAGAATCAGGTCAGGACTGTCTGTGATGGTGCAGCTGTAGGAAAATGACTTGTTGGTGATGGAGAGCAAAATACAGGTCAGCAGGAAAAATCAGGGAATTAAATTTAGTTTAACACCATCAACACATCTACTTGTCACTGTGAATCCTCTCGACTACTACCAGCTGTATTTGCGCATTAAGTTGCCACAACTTTGTATTGGGGAACTGGAGGAGAAAGTAACTGCTTCCTCACATATAGCTCCACCAGGTGTTGTCTGGGCCAGTTTACATAGGAACATGTAGGTTTCAAGACAAGCTTTTTCATCATTCTCATAGCTACCATGATGATAAGTTCCTTCCTGATTGGGCACACTGCTAATGCCAGTTAGCATGGGCTATTGCATCTGATTCCACAGACATAAACATCATGGGGAAACATTAAGATTCCTTTGACTGTTTGTAATGTGTCTGGATAGTTTTATGCCAAGCTGTAAGGTGTCATACATCTGGAAAGAGCAGACAGAAGGAATGCAGTAGAAACAATCTCAGTGTTATAGAGGTCATGCTGTAGAATTCATTTGTGTGAAAATCCAGGAGTGCTTGATTCCAAGGCATTGTGAAAGTGAGGTATAGAGATGAAGAGCTTGCACCCTGTTTATGAGCCCACATCAAGCGTTCCTAATTCTGTTATAGTTAAAGGAGGCCCATATTAAATTATGCCTTACCGTTAAATGACAGCGTAATGAATGGAAGTCATTTTACAATACCGCCGCGGCCACAGACCCTCCACTCTAGGGACCTGTTTGTCAGAGGCTAGGCTAACAGGGAGTGATTTGTTGGCTGTGGGGCCTTTTGAATGTTAACATGACATCATTATTCCATCCAAGCAATACCTGGCATAGTCATGGATATCCTGTATGGAAAAACCAACAGAGGAGGGTTCAGCAATCAAAATCTTTGAGAATCTGCAAAGGGGTTTTCATGGAAAAACAAGCAGCAGTGGGGAGGAATATTTGTCCATAATCAAAACCCCAGGTCTGAGTGTTTATTGATCATGCCTGCCCTACCCTGCAGCTTTGTGTGTAATGATATCAAGTCAATATGAAACTGATGTTCAAAGGCGGAGGAACTATGAAAACAGATTTCATGACATGTTTGTGCTTTGGTAAATGGAAGCTTTGGGTTCAGGCCTGAGCAGTGGAAAAGGTAAGACAGAGGGAGTGAAGCAGACAGGCAGGATGTGTGTGTGAACTGGTGGTCCAACCGTACAGACAAGCAGGCCATTAAACTGACCTGACCCCTCTGCTCTCCATCCCTTCAGCCCCTTCTTCAGCCTCTGTCTCTCTGAAGTTTAACTTTCCAAATGTCACACCCCCCTGTCTCGTCTTTTCTCGTTCCATCGCCATGCTTGTTACCTCTCGACACTCCTTTTTATAGTCTCAGGGTCAAATACACACATTTTTATATACACAAACAATTGGAGTTTAATTTCAAGGCAGTTAGAATTAAATTATTTCCTCCAGTCTGAGCTTTCTTTGCCTGCATCAGTTGTTGGATTCAGCTGTAGCCTGGAGTTGGCAACCATGCAGCAATCGAGTCAAATCGATAGGATTTGCCATGCTTGGGATGAGCTCACTCATCCATTCACCACACAGGGAATACCTCTACTAAAGCCTTCAACTGTTAGAGGTGGACAGCAACGGCTAAAACCAAAAGTTTTATAATGTGGAGCTGCAGCCTGCTAACTGTCTCATCACACTATTTCCTTGTCTTGATTGTTTTTTAATGTAAGTGGCTAAAGCACTAACTATAGTCCTACAGAAAGCAGGTTAGAATTGGAAATGTGGCATCACTGCCGCTATTCAACCATAGAAGCGGGCAGATCTGAAGGAAAGAAGGAAAGCCATAGGGACTGAAAGAAACCGATTTGGCAGAGTCTAAGGGCAGGCGTAGTTCCTCCAGCCTCATGTGTACCTCTGGTTTGTGGGTCGGAGCGTTGGTGGGGCCTGGCCCTGCAGCTGCTGCCGTGTGGCTGCAAGTCAAGCAGGGTAACTGAGCCCTGGCTGCCTCCCTCTTAGGCCGAGGCTCACCACACCAAGACGCTGCACTGTGCTCCGCTCGCTAACGTGGGAAGATGAAAAGGAACATCAGATGTTTTTTGTATTACTCACTCTGCACTCAGTGTGAGTACAGCATTTTGTGAGTATGTGTGTGCGGTGTCTGTCTGTCTTGCACTATATCTTCAGCATCACTGTCCAGCCTGCAGCTGATTACCTGCTTCTGTTTCACAGTCCTCTGTCTGTTCCAAAATGCTTCGACTATGTTAGGAATGCTGCTCCCCCCAACATGCTTTTTATTTGTTTGGAGCACCACCTGGTTTAGCTGTTGTGTAAGGTGTGGCCAAAATTTTTCAGATAATGTTTGTTTTTTGGTTGGTCATGTATTACCAGCTGTCCAATTAATTTCTAGGCAGGGGACATGTATGAAAGAAGTGGAAAGCTGCACCCATATATCATTTTGTGTCAACTTGCAAAATTGCAGCATCATTTGTTTTCAAAATTTCCCAAGGAAAGGTTTGGAATGAAATGAGGAACTGGACAAAAAATACACAGATAATAATCAGTGACATAGTTTTTGATGAAACCCTGGATTCCTCATAGAAAATAATTTCTGACAAAGGTGTATGGTTTCAGATTAATTGTTGCAGCACTCAGTACTGAATAATTTAGAAGAAGTGACCTCTGTTTGCTGTTCAGAACAGTAAACAAACCTTGAATGTCTGTTCCGTCAACGTTTTTCCTTGTTCTTTGAGTATGAGAGGCTACTGCAAAGACCTTTGAGACTTGCCCAGCTGATATGTAAGACATGTTTCTGTGTCAGACAGCATATGTCTGCATAGTCAATACTTGGTGTTTTGGGTTGGTGCAGACATACTCCAGGGATCAGTTCCTATCGAGTACCTTGTCATTCTAAGATGTCAAACGGCTGAGTCCACTGTTCTTGTTTTGTCTGCCCTCATCTCCTTTTACACCTTTCTCCTCCCTCATGGCTGCCTTGAGTCCAAGGTTGAATCAAGCTTGTTGGAACTAGACTCTAGTGAGTCATTGTTTTTAAACCGGGTGACAGTGACACAGCACCTTGCCTTCCCCTCTCATGTCTCATCCTCTTTGTTTATATTCTGTCTCTTTCTCTCCTTCTCTCTGACTGTTCCTTCCATTCTCCCTCCCTCTATCCCCTCCCCTCTTCTCTCCATTGTTCATACAGCTAGGTAAGGAGAAAGAGGCAAACCAAAGTCACCAGTGGTGATCTGATTTAGACCTCTCTCTCATTCCCTCCCCCTCCACTCTTGGCGAGCTATCTGACAGCGCAGGGCCTGCATGTTGCTCTTTTCTACCCGCTTCAATCTGCCACAACCTGGCCCTATGCCACAGCTGTAACGGGACCCAGCGTTGTATATAAATAGGCTAGGCCAGCTCTTTTTGCCATGTTCCTCAATGGGAAACTGAGGCAATGGAGGAACAGGTGCTTCAGTCCACACACTCCCACTCGTTCTTCCGCTCTGTCTCTCCCCCACCACCTTTATATGATGTCCTCAAACATCAAAGTACAGGACAGTCACGATGCATGTGTGAGCTGTGCTCACTTGGTCCTTGTCCCCTCTTACTCTTAACTGAAGGTTTATTTTAAAACATATTTTCCTATGTGTTTTAACTTGACAGCACTGACTCTGTTTCCACTCTTCAAACTGCCCCCCTCTGTATCTTACCCTGTCTCACATTCTGTTATTCTGGTCCTCAGCTCTCTTTGTTTTGGATCTACATGTTGGTACATGTTAATCAAAATGCCTCTCATGCAATTTCTCAGCATCGTTTTTCACTGTAGAAGCCACAGCTTGGCAGTGGGCGCACAGGGAGCTGGCTTTACTTCTCAGGACTTTCCATAGTTATATTAACAAACAAATGCATTTTTCCACTGGCATCCTAGTTGGCACTGTGGCCACATATTCTCTCTCCCAAGGTTTGTTCAGCAACTGAACTGTTGACAAATCTATAATAAGCAGATCACCTCATCAGGGGCAACATGCACCTAAGCTGACAGAGAGAGGAAACTTCTCACAGTCCAGAGTTAGCTGCCACCTGGTTTCATGCTAGACAGTTCTGGTTTCACGCTAAGCTAATGTGTGGCTGCCCTCGACTTCAGTGAAAGGTAGAGGCAGGGTGGGACCCAAGCCACAGAGAGCTCCGCTCTCACCTTCTAAAAGTGCCACCATGATACACTTTCCCACTGCCAGCCAGCTACCGTTAGTTGATGCATATTGAATTCTCTGCAGGGAGCACAACTCTAAAAATAAGAGAAGAATCTGTCTGAAATTGTAGCTACACTATAACGGAGGTTGCAGCTGTGGGAGCTCATTGAATAGTGGAGATGGCAGATTCTGTCAGAGCTATAGCTTTTACACTGGTCTGACCCAGTATCCGGTCATACCCAAGTCATTTTTGAGCTGAACAAATTTTGCTCAGAAAAGATATAAGCGAGATGGATGATGGCAGGGAACTGCTATTCTGCTATTTAATGGATTGACATATACATTTCGCAAATTTAACCCTTTTCTTGCTGGACAAAAAAGTCACTAACACATGGATTTTGCCTGCAGTGAGACATGGTTCTTAGGATTCACTTGTGGGGTCATATGACTTTACAGTATTTACATGTATTTACTGGTTACTGCTGTGTTTGGCACACTCAGGTGGATAAGCTAATTTTTTTGCAGTGTGTAGTAGCGTATACGTGCTTGAGACATCACTGGTGTACTCTTTTGTGAGTGATTTTGATAGCTTAGTTTTACCGTACATTCTTCCACTTTATGGAAAGCAGAAGGAAGAGGTATACATGCAATGTATCACTATGCAACTCTTACACTTGCAACATATATGCTGCATTTATTCCAGGCTTATAGCTGTATGTTGTTATAGGGCTGTGTGTGATCATCACTTGTTTCACTATTTTGGTTGAAACACAGAGTTGTCAAATTGCAACACATGCTAAGAGCCACCCTAACACACAAAGGCTTACTTTCTACAACCTGATAGAAAATATAACCCAATAATATTCCCTTTAATGACTAATTGACTAATAAATAATAAAACGTATGGTGATTTAATTTTTTGCTTTGATTTTGATGCTTTTTGATGAATTTGATGCTTTGCGGGCTGATTTGCTCAATGTCTTCTAGTCTATAGACTGCACTCAAAATGCAGACAACTGGTGGGCTGAAAGAACCTTAAAGTTAGCAGTCCAGGTACCCTTTAATGGAAATATGCCTGTTTGTTTTCCCAGTATTGTTAAGCATTATGTCCCATTCTGAATTCTTGTTGTTCTGCTTTGCTGTCTGTGTATGGACCGTCTTCAGTCTTGTATAGTGTCTACACTGTATCCACCTTGACTTTTCTAAGTAATTTGTTAATAATTTCCTTTAAAAGACTTAAACCCATCCACCTCTCTCCATATCCAAGCTTTTTTTTCTGCCTTTCTGTTTGCCTGGCACCCCTCATTCTACACCTCTCTCCCTCCTCCTCTTCTCATTCCTGCTGCCAAATTAAGTGTCAAAGAGACAGGGAAGGCGGGTGGATGGCCCACATTTCTCCTATAGAGGTCTACAGTATGACAGTATGGTACTGTACGTTTCAGTGTGCACTTTGTTATCCCCACCCCTGCCTGGGCTCATTAATGGCTGATTGGGTTGTTATTGTAATTAAGGACTCCTGTACATCCAGTGAGAGCACCAAGCTGTCTGCTTATGGGTGGTCCTCAGTGGCAGGGTGGGCTGTGGAGGGAGCACAGTCATTGTCCTCCAAACCTACATAAGGTCTACCAGCTTTTTTCCTCTTTTGTATCACACCTAAAGCTCTGATCTGATTTTGGAGAGAAAATGCCATTAGGTGTCTTGCTTGTGTTTGACCCACAGGATCTGTTTTTATGTGTTGTATGTCTTTTTTGTGTTTGCAACCACCGGTTGACAAGTTGTACCCCTCCTCTCTTCTATCTGTGGGTCTGTGGGTCTGTGTGTGTGTGTGTGTGCTACTTGTCATGTAACAGTGTTCTACAGCGGACCTCCATTCATGCATGTGATCACCAACCGTCCTGTAGGTCCCTTACGTCACTCTGCGTTCCTGTCTGGGTTCAGGTTACACTTTCACCCCCCTCCCATCCTTTTTTTTTTTTATACCCGCGACCCCTTTTCCCTCTGACTGAGTCCCCCTTCTATATTCGCCCACATTGCTTCTCCTCTGTCCCTCTGTCCCCCCCTGCTACTAAACCTGGGAGGAGAGGAGGAGATATCTCATTATTTTAAAGACACAGGGGCTCTCACAGCCAACCCCTGACTGCTCGCCCTCCCTTCACTCTTCTTCATCTGCCCCCTCATGACCCCCCCATCTCCTCCCCTTCATTCCTGACAGTTGAAAACAGGACTCCATTTTACAGAATGAGCTCCCAGTAGCTCCATCTACTGCTTATGACCCACTGCTGTTTCTTTGTGTCCACAAAGGAGGATGTGGCATGTGTGTGAGCAGAAAGATCTAATTTCCACCAACATCTTTCTTACTTTTAGTGCCAAAAATACAGCCATGTGAAAAGATCATGTTTGTGTCCTGTTGGTTGGTCTTGATGATCACCATGGTCAGAGGTGAGCTGCACCCTGGCCCTGCTAGAGGTTGCGTAACAGTTTGTTATGTTGTCGTGTTTCACAATAGGTATCCGGTTAATACTGCTGGCTTGACAGTGAGTGGGTGGCCTGTAGGCTTGTTTGATGTGTCCAGGAGATATGGCATGAGGAGCAGAGAGAGGTGTAAGGTTGCTGTTATCACTGGAAATAACACCAACTGCTGCACAGTAGAGGAAGAAGTGTGTTTTTGTGTTTTGGTTTACGATACTGTTTGTGTCTAATAAAGAGGGAGTGGCCAAAGAAGGCACGCTGTCTTGCTGAAGTAACTCTGTGTTATCTGATGAGATGACAGCTCATGTGAATTTATTTACTTATTTTATGAGTTGTTTTTGGCTGCTGACAAAACTGGCTGCTTGCGGAAGTCTGTAAAGTTGAGCTGCCTTGGACCATGTCAACAAAAAGGTGAATAGGTATATGAATAGGTATACAACAAGATCTGTTAATAGATGTTTTTTTTTTAATTTTCTTACCTTTACCACCTTTGATCCTTGTGTGACGTGTTTTGGGATCTGTATCTACCTTTTAAAAATGGAGAATATAGACATATAGGATTCAAAGACCCAGTAATGGAAAAAACAACATAATGTATATGCTTACTGTGAGACAAGGTGCTGCTTCAAATTTATCATTTTAGGGCGATGGGGAAAACATGTTTTGACCATTGGATGCAGTGACCCCTTCCTGCCAACCTCTAAACAACACGGTTTTATTTAGCAATGTCACGATTACAGGTTTTATTGGCTGTTTTCTATTATGAGAAGTCACCATCTCATTGACATGATTCTGGCCAGAGTTTGTACCTGGGTTGTTGACATGTATGTCTGCCTAACCATTAACAGAATGGGAAGTTAATAGGTAGCTTACACCAAGGAAATGGCAAGAGGGCCAATAACTCCTCAGTGGAACTGAACAACCCGCTGTAATTAAATTTGAACCTCCATGTTTGGAGTCATGATTTGTTGTGATTGATTGCTGATGATGATGCTACCTGTGTGCCCCGCTGGTATACCTTAATACCACCCAACCCTAGTGGACAGTGTGTAATAAAGCAGTTGGGGTTCACATCATCAAGCTGCAAGAAAGACACGTATAGACAGAATATGATTTGCTTATGTAGCAGCATCCACTAAAGGGGGATTATATGTGTGATGCAGGGTTTATTTTCTACATGCTCTACGTGCTACATTTTCAGAGATTTCTGCCCTTTCTCCAATATAACCGACACTTTGCTTGTTTGGCTACAAAACTCAATAACAATGTCTCCTTTTCAGAAATTGTGAGCAATTCCAGGTAGGAACTGTTTTCTACAAGACTATATACAGCAAGATTATCACTGTGCAGAAGGATGTATATGTGTGATATCTTTTATTGATGATGGTTGTGGTTCAACCGAGAATAAACTTGCATCCACTCATGCTGTCACAAGCCAGATTAAAAAAATAGCACTGCAAGCTACAGGAAAGTGAATATATATGATTAATTTTTGTGTTATCATCCGTTTATCAGTTTTCTTTGTGAAGAATTGTTTGTGATTTGCTGCTTTGTGAGATTCCTGTAATGTTTGTTCCTCGCAGTTGAAAGGAGTTTGTAATGTTCCTGCATTTAAATCAGCTTGCCCCCATGTTGGGTTATCGTGCTAAACCATCTGCTTTAGGCCCTAATGGCTGTTTTTATGGTTGACACAGTACATGCATAGTTACATCATGTGAACAAATTAGTGTTTTATGTCGCACAACTGCTGGTGTGGTTTTTAATGGTTTATGAAATGTAAACAGGTGTGGCTAACAGAATTTGCATTCGCATTTATGCAAATACGTCTCACACTTTGAACGCCATGTTCAAACACTATCCATTGTGTCCCCGTGTCAAGTTCTAAATGATATCTCCTTTGAGTAGCCTGGTCCAGCCTCAGTGATCCTCCCTGTCAAAAACATCTCAAAGAAAGGAAAATAATGTATTTCAGAGGGGTTGTTTTAATTAGCTCATGTTATTTTTGCAAACATTTCAATATGCATGCCAAAAATAAAAGACAATTTCTGTTGCTGAACAGCTGCTGATTTTGATGCAGTGATTTGCCAACAGACGGTGTGGTAGTAATATTGTTGCTCTGCTTGTTTGCTTAGTTTTCATGGCAACAATCAAAACATGTTTTTATTACTTCACGTAATTTAAACTACGAAGCACCCCCCCTTCTGTGCACTAATTTTCTAGAACCTGTTAGAAATGTGCATCTTATTATTATTTGAGTAACACTGCCATGTGTTTTCTCCTGAAGTATCTGTGCTCTAATGAATTCTCCACTCTTGATGCATTTGTGTGCAGTGCATTTGCCTGTCCAAATGTGGGCTGTGTGTGTGTTTGTATACCAGTGTGCAGCAGCAGCTAACGAGTATGAATGAGCGTGGATAAGCATTTTGCTTCTAGGCTTCTGTCAACCCCTTCATGGCTGCTTCATTCACACCAGACAGTGCCATACAATATTTCCCCTCTGGAGAAATACTGCTGCAGCCAATGAGAAGAGAGAGACTTGGTGTGTGTATGTGTGAGGGAGAGGGAGGGAGGGAGCTATTGCTTGCGGCCAGTCAGATTGTAGATGGGACTTGAGTGATGCTTGTTCATGAATGAATGCTGAAGTGTTTATGTTTATATCTGGTTGTTTTATACCGCTGCAAATTAAGGATGAAGTTTATGACTGTTTGGCCTGTTACTGTAAGCCACACTGAAGTTAATTGCAAGGAATGGTGTGTATCTCCATTTACATGGTGGTGCAGTCTTTCAGTCATTTAGTCTATTCAAACGCTGCTTTACAGGTTCTATGGGACAGTAATTGTTTAGAATTTCATTTAAATTTTATGGTCAATTTTGTAGATCAATATGTGCATGTCTTTTTATTTTTTTTATTTTTTTGGCCTTAATTTGACAATGTATTCAGAGACAAACATGGGTAAAAGAGATCAGGTGATTGCATGCAACCTGAGTGTCCCTGAAGGGGAAAAAACCCACTCAATCAGATATAAACCATATCTACATTACTTCATGAAACAAATGCTATTTCAGGAGGCTGTCATGAGTAAAAGCATGTTAATGGTAGTCTTCTGTAATAAAGCAACAAAATGGTGAAATGTTTTGGTGGGTTCACCTTTTGGGATGTTATGTTGTACGTCGGGTACCAACACATACTTCACTTTGTCATGTATATTACATACTTCCTCTGAAGATGATACAATTCAAAGTTTGTCCAAACACAGAAAACCAAGAGTATTTATGTTTTTCTGCCCATTGCCTGCATGTAGTGTACTGCTGCTGGCTTTTGTTCTTGATTTTCCCTATTATGTGAAAAGAATGAACTGAATGTTCATTGGCTGGCTTTTCAGTTTAATTATAGATTAAATGGAGAAATTGGGAAGATTAATTGGTGATGAAAATAGTTGTTAGTGCTGTACAATAAAGTCTTCTAAAGTACACATTAGGAGCTTCATAATTATCCTTACTGTCAAGTTGAGTTAAAACTTTATTAAGAACAGAATTAATTGCAATTTCCATTGTCCTTGTTGCAAGAATATGTACATTTAAACATCTGCTGAAATTACCTCTTGATTTATAAATGAGACTGAACATTGACTGAATGAAATAGAAAATATTTGAGATTAACACAAGCTTGTTTCTGTCTTTCAGTCTGCCAGAGTAAAGACATCCGGAACAATGTGACCAATCTCCAGTCATTGGAGAACTGCACCATCATCGAGGGCCACCTAAAGATTCTGCTCATGTTCAAGACCAAGACTGAGGACTTCCGGGGACTCAGCTACCCAAAACTGCGAGTAGTGACAGACTACGTGCTACTGTTTAGAGTCTACGGTGTCGAGACCCTCAGCGATCTTTTCCCCAATCTGACGGTGATTCGCGGCAACAACCTCTTCTTCAATTATGCTCTTGTGGTTTATGAGATGCTGCAGCTGAAGGAGTTGGGCCTCCACAGCCTTATGAATGTCACCAGAGGTGCTGTGAGGATAGAGAAGAATCCAGACCTGTGTTACCTGGCCACCCTGGACTGGTCCAAGGTCCTAGACTCGGTGGAGGACAACTTTATTGTGGCCAATAAGAATGAGAGAGAGTGTGGAGACGTGTGTCCTGGTACAGCCCAAGGTCAGACCATCTGCCCCCAGAGCACCATTAATGGACATTTCAGAGGACGATGCTGGTCACAGAGCCACTGCCAGAGAAGTAAGTGTTTGCCAATATGTCTAAAATAGTAAAGTGTGTTCTGTCTTTTTTTTACCTTAAACACTCCATTTGTGCCTCTTAAATAGGTGTTTTAACTCTGCCTGTCAAAAATAAATATCGACAATGCTCCAGGGAAAAAAAACTCCATATTGACTGGATGTTTAGTACAGGCATGATAGCGTAGGATCCATCACGTTGCTTGTTTTTAAATGTTCCATTGAGACGTGTAAGGAGAAAACATACTATTATCCCTCTTAGAAATCAATTGAAGCAACTGATATTTTTATTCAAAATGGTTTATGTAATGATTTCTATGTTGTGAAGGGCTGCTCCTGATATAAGCAGCTGGGGGTCGTGGACATGCCACGCCCTCCTATTAGCATTCATTGACTGGTGCATTGTGGGCAAGTGATCTGTAATTATAGGCTCAGGATCTGCTTGATGTGTGAAATGACTCAACTACATTGTTGAGTCAGGGAACGGCACACTCAAAGGTAGGCATTATGGAAAAAATTGCTATGAAGAAAGATAGTTGATGGACAGGAATAAACATCATAGTACACTCGACCGGTCTGCCACTGTGTTGGCCAGTCAGTCAGTCTTTCCTCTCCTACCATAAACACAGAGAATGTCTTCTATTGTAAGACACACAGAGAGGATGCTTATTATTTTTTGAAGGCGATTATAGCTTTGTTGTTTTTTCTCTTCTGTCTCTGTCTGACAGAGAGGCCACTGTTCAAGGCATAACAACTTTAGCCATGTTTATACTTCAACATCAACAGCCTGTGTATAAGACCTCAATTTTCTGCCAGGTCTCACTGTCGGGGAAAGTAATACAGGAAATGGCTCTCTTCATGTCTCAGTCTCCATCTCTCAGACACACACACATTTGCCATAGTATTTTGACTTTGACAGTCAGTGCATAGGATTCAGTTTGTTTTGTTGGTCAAATGGCAATTTTTGAGGAACACTGAATCTTAGCTTCAGATAACTTTGATTCATTGTATACCACACTGCATATTTATGGTATACACATGTCAATTTGCTTTCAAACTCTCCTTAAATAACTTTTGATAGACATTAGGTAACAAACAATACAAACATACCAGTAATATATATGTGTGTCCCCTGCCCCTTTGGAAGATGTTTCTAGCCCAGAGCAGCCACACACTACCAGATGTAGCTCTGTATCCATACCATGTTACAGCGCTACACATAACACATGTTGGATGTAGGCATGAGGAAACTAGGATCTTTAATTAGAGCTTCTGTGAATGAAAAGTCACAACTTACAAACTTACACAAACACACGTGTACACGCAGACGCGAGTGCAGGGCGCAGGAACATTAGACGGGGCATTAAAGTTTATGTGTGAGTGGAAACTGTGGGGTTGTTTTTGTTGTGCTTTTATAGGGTTCCAGTTGCCTTAGGTAAGAGCCAGGGGAGAGCCTGCATTCCTCTGATCTTACACTCCTCCTTACAAGCAGGAAAACCACTGTGTGTATGAGTTTCAAACGAGTGTGTGAAGCACATCACTTTAAACTGTGCAGTTCCCTAAAGCATCTTGTTGGCAATCCAAACCAGTGTGTATGAGAACTGACATTCATTGCCCAGTGCTGTTTTCAGGGGTTTGCATGTGTCCATCTCTGGTGTACATGTATAATTTGTGTGTATGTGTGTACTGTATATTTACAACTTTGTGCAGGTTGCCATTCAGATGTGGAGATCTAGTAAATAGTCAGTTTTTGTCAAGTACAGGCTGCAATTTTCTCAGCTTTTACAAGCTGTCACCAGTCACTGTGGTTTCGTTGCCTGATTGAATGTTGCTGGTTGTTTGCATTCCTTCTCCCTAGTGCAATAGTGTATTCTGATCAAGAGCAGTAGTCTGACTATGAGCTGTCAGCCCAGCATAAATACACTAAGATGACAAAAGTTTTAGATCAAATGTGATTATTTACAGATGAGATAGATAGATAAACTGGATATGCAGGTGACTTGCTAGATGAAAGACAACAGAAACAAGTAAAGTTGAGAGAAAAGAGAGGAATGGGTGCAAACTGTTGATCTCCTGTTTAGATAATGTTGCATGTGCTGCTCAGACTTGGCACACTGTGTTCAACCTCACACACCACAATCCAGCAGTTTGCTTACAGAACGCAAGCACACAGAAAAATACACAGAAACATACACACACATAACTAGGGTGACAAAAGTCGTTTACATGTGTTGTTGTTGCGATTGTTTCCGACACAGTCACAGTGTCATCTCCTGTAGTGATAAAAAAGCCAATGTCTACATTACACATACCTGTGCATCTGTCCCAGTCACACAGGTTAAACACCTTATAGCGGTCAATCTCAAGGGGTCTGTATGCGTCATTCAGCATGACTTTGTAATTGTCCTACTGACTGGAGTTGAATTTAAGGTGGAAGAGCACAGCAATGGCTTAAGAATAAGGACAGGAAAATTAGCTTGAACATATTAAGCTGCTTTTGTAAAAACAGGAACAGGTACCAGAAATATTACCACAATGGTGTTTACATGTATGTAGTTCTTAAAGTTCTATTATAGTATAGTTGATCTTCAGCAGACTGTAATCCATGACAGTGTATTATGCTCAGAAATTATTGTATCAATCACCTTGACTTTTAAACACTTACTCATAGATGCCTTAGCTATACCACAAACCAAAGGCTGTTGTTCTGTTCTGTCCTAGCCGGTACTCATGAAACATGTAGGTAATGGAAATTGTTATCAGTGACATTTCCAGTACCGTTTTATTTCTCATGCTATCAAATGTAACTAGACGTCAGTGTGGATAAGATGAGCTAGACGAGGGGGCCAGAAGGGAAAGAGAAGGGGTTGGGCAAACCAAAACAAACAGAGCAAAACAAACATGGCGGGGCTTTTCAAGTGTGGCTCCCAGGTACACACACAAACGCGCAACTCACAAACCACACACACACAAACACTTTTGCCAGAGTGGCGACTGGCCAAGTTAAAGGAGGCTAGAGAGAAAGACACTGACAGTATGGAGGAGCTCAATGAAGCGTGCTCTTGGCCTTCGCCTACAACCAAACAAAAACACTTTGCTAGCCTAGCCTCCTAATTGGAGTGTAAAAGTGTCTCTGTTCAGGCTCGCTTCTCCCTCTATCTGCCTTCGGTTCTCACTTTTAATGAGGGGTAAAGAAAAAGAGTTTTCCCTAAAACAACTGTTGTTAATTAGCCATTTAGCCCTGTGACACCAGGAACTGTAGAATATAAATACAAAGGATGGACTGTTTGATAAAATATGTTAGGACTCCTTCATAATCAGCATACATGTAAAGGCCTTTGCATGTTTATAACAGTAGAAACACAACAGGCTACTTTTGTTGTTAGATATGTTGTCCCAGAAAAAAGTGCATAAAAATACGATCATTTAGAATATTATATGCCACATGTAATTATAATATAACAAAGACTGATCATTTGGCTTTTTGCTCTTGTGTTGGTGCATCCAGCTCTTGTAATGGCAGATTGTTCTACCATCATGGTGGCTAAAATTTGGTGACATACTTAAACAACATAAACATTCCTATGAATTTAGTCATTAACATGTGGGAACCCAACCAGTCTTATCTGTGGACATACAGTAGATTAGATAAGTGCAGGTCTGGTAAATGTCATGTGCATTCACTGTGAACTGTTAGAAGACTGGGGCATGTTCAAATACTTCATTAAAGTTGATGTGTTGTCAATCTGTGAGGCAGCAACCTTTGCACATATATTGAGTCACTACTCCTTAACACCAAGCCTCCCTCTGGAGAAGAAGGCGTGTTGTTTGTCTTGTGTGGTAGGCGCACAAGCAAACACAGAGGTTCTTTTCCTGATCAACAGATACAATGATTAAACAAGACCAGAGAAAAGTTATACTGACAGCTAAAGGGCACATTTTTGCCAAGTTGTCTCACAGAGTCTATAAGTGTTTGGGAAATACAACAGAATAATCACAGTCTGCAGCCTTTAGGCCACTTAAACTTTGACCCAGATGCATTACCAGTGAGAGGGGACTTGAGCTTGAAAGGCTATCCTTTGCTATCATCTCCCTCACTGGTATTAACTTGGCTGCCTGGAAGTAGGAAGCTTGTTTTAAAGTAAACGGAATAACTTGTGCAATTAAGATGAAAACATAAAGCAGTGGGCTCTTACAAGATAATATAGCTTGTGTGTTTGTGTAACATTGGACCATTTTAGGGTCAGTTTGCAGTTTGTCTAGCTTGAGGTAATGATGCATGCAGGACCCTGAGAGGGTCTGGCACTCACAGAGGTTAATGCTGCAAGATTGCAGCCAGAGTTGATAGTCCATTTGTTCTAGAGGCTGTGATTGCAGTTATTAATTATAGTTAGTTGCTCTGATAATATCAGGAATAAATTGTCATGATTCTGCAGCACATTAAAACTGGATCTCTTCCAAAGCAAAAAAAAAGTCTTTTGTTCATTCAAACAAGGAAACACTTTAGTGGTAGTATTTGAATTTCTGTTTCCATTCCGGTCCTCAAGTAGAGTGAATTGCAACTGAAAGTGAGAGACTCTCACATATAGGAGAAAGAGCAGCAACCGTTTGTTCTCATCTTTTGCTCATTTATTGCTATAGACCCTTTAATATTGTCCGTTTGTGATAGTTGAAGTTTTTTTTTGGTGGCTTGCCTTACATCAACACACACAGACACTCACTCACTGGTGTTTGAATTACCATGAATATCTTATAAGGGACAAGGAGTGAGAGGAAGAGAAAAAAAATGAAAGAAGGATAGAAACAGACAGATGGAGAGGGAGAGGTAGTAATCATGTGCTCTTGTGTTTTCCTTCCCGGCAGCTTGCATCCTTGTTAACGAATCCAAATTAACTTTGATAAGCTGGTGTGTGTGTGTGTGTGTGCATGTGTCTGTGTGTGTTTCTCTCAACCTGCTCCATTTGTGTAGTGAGTGTTGTAGCAGGCAGGCAGTGCTAGCCGAGCGCCCCGGGGGATCTGGAAAACTATCTCTCCTCTCTCCTCCAGCTCATCAATGGACTGGCACTCCCACATCCTGCTCCACACACACAAAGTGCTGCCCACTTCTCTTAGTAGAAGATTGGCTGCTAGTAGAAATGTAAATAGCTGGTAGTGTTGAGGATGGGGGCATCTGAGGATACTGACATGGTGGAACAAGATGTATGGCTACTGTGGCTGCATTGTCAACAAGGAAAGGTGTTTAATTAATACCTGTTCTTAAGTTATAGTTAAGTTTTTTTAGAATACACATGTTATATTTGTTAACTTTGGACAAGTATATATTCAGAGGGAGCCTGATATTTCTTCTTAATGAGGCTAACAGGTTGATGAGGTTGATTCCCATTGTGTATGTGTGGTTTGATGTGTGGAAAGCATGTTGGCAGGCAAGTGGCTGTTACAGCTTGAGCTGTCTAAAAGGACTTCCTCATTACTTCCTGCCTTTGTCCAAAGTACTTCCTACTGCTGAGCTGTATGACTGGGCCCAGGGGGGAAAGCTGGAAGGGAGTGAATATTGGTGGAGAGGAAGGCTATTTGCATGTTGAAATGAGTTGGATGAATGGGTCACAGTTCTCCAGCACTGTGTAACAGAGCTGCAAATGTTTATTTCCTTAATCGCCTTGCAAGCTTAGAGCTAATGCACAACATCAGTCTATCAGAAATCAGAATAAAAGGCAGCTGGGAGGAGAGGAGAGCAGTAAGAATTGCATAAAGTGTTTGTGTACATGAGGGAGGAGAACAAGACCCACCCTTGAGGCGAAAGAGGGGGATTGTTTTCAGGTGTTGAAGCAGATCAGGTGACAGCCTGCTTCTACTTCTTACAGTAGCCAAACATACACATGTTACTTATGTTTATGTAAGCCCACTTGCTGACATAAATATTGCTGTAGCCCAAACTTCATCTTTTTGTTAACGCAACCGAGACCTCATCATAAAGTAAGTTAACTCAGGTAAAGACAGATAGACAAATACATACAAAGTTCCCTAAAGTCAGTTTGTGTTTTTTGTGCTAGATACAGAATGATGATATGAAAACAAGATGTAAGCAAAAACCTGGTTATAATCAAGATATCTAGTCAGCATACATATACACTCATTCATTTTTATTTAGAGTTGAATCTGTTTTTATGAGTCTGAGTTATGTTATGTTTTCAGGTTGTTCGTCTGCTGTTGGACAAACAACAAGTGATTCTAGTTTCAAGTTTAGATTTAATTCACTTTAAATAACATTGTATAATTATTTGGAAACTGAACCTTTAAGTTGTTATAGTTTTTATTTACTTATACACATAGGTTTATCATTATATTGTCCTGTAGCCTGTCCTGCATCTTTGTAGTGAAAATATTTGGATATTGCTCTAAATGCAGTGTTGATAAAAACACAGTTTCCCTTCATGTGCACTGTAAATTCTGAGACCTACAACAAAGAGTTGAATATATTTAAGTGTTTTATACATTAAAGACATAATTAAGTTAAAATAATCTAACAGCAACTTTCTTCCTTAGAGGAAGCTGAATATTTTGTAAGTCGAAGTAGACACAGCTGCTTAAGTGGAGCAAGAAGGTTCTGTGTACGTTCATGGACACGTGATCTCAGAACTGTGTGTTAGAGGCTTAACGTAGTCTATAACAACAGCTACTAGTATGTACTGTATTTGGAATATGTGTTGGTTATGCTCCATCAAGCACTTGGAATTTCATGGGTGGCTTTGAGGTGGTACAGTGGCTCTGCTGAAAGGGTTTGGGAGAGTTGTTTTGATGTTTGAAATTCTCTAGAATTTGTTGTTACATCACCTTCTTGGGAAAGCAGTGTTTCCTACAGGTTAAGAAAGTGTTCATGGCGGCGTTAGTGTGGGTTATTGAGTTCATGCTCACCTGACACCTTTTAGAAGACTTTACAAATTATTATCCCAATTTTGCCTTTTTGGTCACGTATACACCGATTCAGTCGAGCAGGATCAGTCAAAACAATCCCAATATTCAAAACATGTGTACTAAAGGAAAACCTCAGAGGTCGGTGTTAGAAATGGACTTTGTGTTTCTAAACTTGCTTTTCCTGAACTGAACTTGTTTATCCTTAAATGACCTTTCCATCCAAGTTCCTTCCAAACCCAACTCTTTCCACGTAGCTCTGTCCAGACCCAGATCACTCACTTCACTGAATCTCATGTCCTTGGCTTTCAAGAAATGCCTCTGTTCCTTGAACCATTTAACAGGTTTCTCTAGGGCAAAGGAGAAAATACCCACAGTATCCTCCAGGGAGTCTAGCCCTACTCAGAATGTGTTAAACGTCTGGGAAGGGACCATGATTTTTGTAAAGTGGAAGCTTTGATGGTGACCACCACCATGTGCAGGATGTGATGGTGCAGTCTAAAGAAACTTTGTCTATTTAAGGCTATACTTGTGACACCTAAGATCAGTAGTGGGGCTGGGTGGGGTAGACAAATGCACAGGAGTATTACCGGGAGAATGTGACCCTGGGTTGAACCACCAGCGTCAGGAGGGAGCAAGGAGAGATTTACACGCATGCGTTCGATTAGGGCACACATAGACAGGAAGGCCCAATATGGAACACAGACAGGTGTAGAATTTTCTGGTCAAAGCTGTGACATAAGATGTTGCATTTCATAACCACATTTAGCCTCTCATCAAAACTTATCATGTAAATACAGTTAGTTAGCCCACTTGTGAATTTCTCTGTAGTGCAGACTGGTTCTGTGGTTGGGTCTGTGCTTCAGATTGGCATAGCTCCAATGTGTAAACTGTTACTCTCCTCTGACCTGCACTGTGAAATGTTTCTTTTTAGCCCTGTTGAATTACATGGGAAGAAATCAGTTCTTTCTCAGCCTGAGCTCTTTCCTGCTGTTCAGTGCATTTCTACTATAGAGTTGTTTTGTTCTCTGATGCTATAAAGAGATCATGCAAACAATGTTTTGTCACTAAGCAGCCCTTTTGTATCTTTACGGTCTTGCTGATAGCTTAACTGGTTGTTTATATTTGCAAGACAGATATCAAGATGCAGTGATAAACCTTCTCTTTCAGCCTAACTGCATCCTCTGTTCATACCAGAGTGGTAACTAAGTCATAAGAAAGGGAGTCTTTCTTGTCATAGTAGAACATGTAGAAGTATAAAATTGCACTGGACAAGACTCGAGTCATGCTTGTACTGTGTTCTCCCGGCACTTCACTGCATTTTGATGGCATCGCTGCCTTCATGAGGGAAGCAGTTGATAATTTGGGATGTCTAGTCATGTGTGGAAAAGCCTGGGGAATGTAGAAGACAGCACTAAAACAGAATAATGAAATGAAGAAGAAATACTTTTCCCCTGTGTTTCTTTTCTCTCTCTTCACTTCTGATGCTCCACCTTGTATAAAAGATCCTCCCTCCCTTTTCCCTTTCTTCTCCTCTCAGTGCCTCTGTTCCTTTGCTTTGTGTGCTCTCTTTCTCTTTCTCTCTCCCCCTCTTCCTTCCCCTAGCACGCTGTGGTATGCAGACATGCAGGAATTTCTGGGCCTCAAAATGATAGACCAAACTTGTCAGCCTTGGCTCCTGTTACTAAAGATGGCTGCCTTGGCAGTGTGTGCGCCTGTGATTGGTGCACGTCTGAGTTTCTCTGCATGTGATTGGTCATAACATGTTTGTCCACGGTCCATGTGTTGCTGGCAGAAGTGTAAATGTCAGTTTTTTGTTTGTATAAGAAGCATTTTCCATCTGTAGTTTGTGACTATCCTGCGTATTCTCTCCTTCACAGTTTTGTGTGTGATTTCAGAGGCGTGTGTTATTGTATGTATTCCTATGTGTATGAAAGACGTGTGTCACTTAGAAGCACTTGGGTAACGAGCAAAAGACAGAAATGTTTTACTGTACAAGATCAATACAGGGGTCCAACTTAGGGTTGCAGCCCACATTTGTTTTTATTATTGATTAATCTGACATTTACTCTCCTGATAGGTTAATGGGCAGACGCAGGGATGTGTGTGTTGGCATCATTTTGTCACCTTTAAAGGGACTTTTAAATTTTGAGGAAAGCAAACACCCTCCTCCAGCTGATTATGTATTGAAGATGGCATTGAATAGGGCCCCATAGTCCTTAATATAGACTATGATCTAGTGAGCTAGACTCTTACAACCATGTGTTTGTGTGTGTATCACCAGGCAGAATGACGTCCAACCCAGCTAATATTTAGCATGCCTTGGCTGTTGCCTCTCCTCTCCAGTGTCTGCCTCTCTGGACCTTGTGATGGCATTGTTGTAACTAAAAAAGGTTCTGCTCTGGTGCTCCTCTCGCAACCTGTCAGCCAGACATACAGCACTCTGCTGTCTGTTCTACACACACGTGACATGGATGACTCTCCCAGCTATGTTTTGCTGGTATTTTGGATGAACTGCATTGCACCTGTGTTTCTGTGTGTGCACTGTGTATACCCATATATCATCTGACTACTCTTTGTGAGATTTGTATCTTGGCAGAGATGGAGTGGAATGAGCATTTTTCTTTTCTTTTTTTCCCCCACAAGGAATTTTGCCATCATGTGCCGTCAGTTTTCCACTTTAAGTCTGCTTGTGTGTTCTGTACCTGAATTTAGGTTAATAAGATCAACTGGAGCCACTGTATTTGTGGTGAGTGGACTGCAAGCATGTGATCCAGTGGTATTCATATTAATCACGAGGGAGGAACGGTAGATATTAGCAGGCAGACTACGACAGCCTTCCATCCGGAGGGGGCTTGAGCCAACTAACCTCACAAACAAACCACACCACTTTGGAAGTGCTATCTCTTCTCAGTGTGGCTGCTCTACAATAAGAAACTATGGCAGAAAAACAACACTCTGCAATAAATTCATAAGACCTTTTTACACTCAATATTTGTGTTAGAATGGGCTTGACCTGCTTAAAAGAGTTGTTTATGACACATCTGATAACGAACGGCGTTGCTTGTCACCCACATAAAATGTAAGTCCCCCTTATCACCCACCATCTCTCTTCCTGCCGCATGCTTCAACCAATGCAGGCAGAGCCAGGGAGGAGAGGGGCGCCCCTCTGGCCAATTCTACTGAACTAATTGGTGGCAAAGGTTTGTGGGTAGATGGAAGTTTGGGAGCAGTGGTGAATATCTGTATCTGTGTTATACTCTAGATGTGTGAGCAAGCACCTAGCCAGAGTTAGCGGGGTCAAGATTAGCAAATGGTGGCAATAGCAAGGCTTTTTTGTCCTGCTGCCTGTTTGTCACCAAACTATACGTTTCATCTGTTCACCTTCACAGTAGGATGTTTGTATGATTCTTAAAAAATGCTAACAACCTCCTTCATGCAGAGAGATGAACAGATGTAAATATGTTGTTGAATCAGTGCATTGTTGATTTGTTAATGAATGGACGTTTGACTCGGGCCATAAACGCCCAACAGTCCTCTTCTGTACAACTCAGCGTGCCCTTAATGGTTCTTTTAATGTAATACAATGTCAGTGCTTTGCTCTCTGTGTGCCTGTATGTCTGTCTGCATGTGTGACCCCTCTCAGGAATAGCTAGCAGTGATGGATAGATGGATGCAGAGAACAGCTTGGATGACAAACTCAGCTCCTAGTTTTTTTTGACGCGACGTATGTCTGTGGGAGGGACTGTCTGGCACTCCATACTTCCATACTGTGGACAGTATGTGTAGATCGAGACAGATGCTCTGGTCTCTTTGTCTCATGTGTAGCATTGACAGAGATAAATGAGCCAATAGCACATGTCCAGACTGCAGAAAAATAGAGGTGATGCATGGTGTTCCTAGCATGTGCTAGACCACAGTACCTCTGCAAGGTGCTTTTTGGCCATGTTTGGTAGATTATTAGATCAAAACACAATTTTTTCGCACTGATTTAATTTGCTGGAATTAGACAGTTTTAGCAAAATCTTCTGTTTGCTTTGATTATGTTTAATTCCCATGTTAATTACAGCTTATACAGATAATCAGGTAGGGATGGCAATTAGTAATCAATGATCAATTAATCACTGTTTAATGTGTTTAATCAATCAGGAATATATTACCAATGGCTCATGAATTATTTATTTATCTCAAGGTCACTGGCTAATGATTTCTTTTGAGCAAATTGTATCTGAAATATACATCAACCCAGGCTAACACCCACTTTTACACAGTGAAAATAGTTGATGTAATTTCCATTTGATTGGTGAAAATGAAATTGCAGTTGTTTTTTTGTTTTTGTGACCTGTAGCATTTGCTCTGCTCCCCTTTTCAGTGAATTCTTCCTTTATTCCAAGAGCCGGTCATGGCTGTCGCTGATAGCATCAATCACCAATACCTGTTTACTGTCTGCTGTTAACCGCTCTTCCCTTCTGCACTGATTTAATTTAGTCCTCATTTTACTTTTTACAATCTTATTATGAAGACACACACACACACACACACACACACGGCTGTTTACCTCTGCCTATCCAATGTTCTGTGGCAGAGAATCACATCTGTTATACAGTGGTGCTGTGGTGTTGAAGTGACCGCAGAAACTTGTGTTTGCTGTACACTAAAAAATTCACTGAGCAATTGCTTTTTTTGTTAGTAAAAAAAACACAAGAAAGGCATGCCCCATACTTGCTTCATCAGGTTTTCTAATTTGGCTAATCACCAACCACAAGTGAGACATATACAGTCCCACCTGCTATTGTGTGATCAAGTGTGTAAGATCTGTTGGTTCATACTCATCACATGTGAATATTCTTCCTGCTCTCTCTCTTACATAGATCTGCACAGCAGCAGCAGCAGCAGCAGCAGCATTTCTTAGAATAACATCTGTACAGTAGCCAGCTGAGCTGCAGGCAGTCTGTTTTTCTCTGAGCTGCTTTCATTGTGTTTGTTTTGGCAGCATCTGGAGATGAAATTCTTGTTCTATTTTTTTATTGTTTGCTAGATGTGTAAATGAGCTCTGGGTGTCTTTGTGTAAGCTTTGGATCACTCTAATGTGTGTGATGGTATATATGCACATTTCTAAATCATGAAGATGGATTAGGAACAAGGTGCTGTTTACCACGCTGGCCTTGCAGTAGTGAAGGCTAAATAGTGCAGGCTCAAGGAGCAATCTGTTCAAAGTTCAGTCGAGTCTTGTAGATTCAGCATAAGTGCACGATGCACATATAATTTAAGCTATCAGCATTATATTCTGACAGCCTTCATGCAATTAAATACATACATACATAAATAAATAAATCAGAGAAAGAAAACAGGACATTTCAGCTGCATATTGAATTTCATTAAGTATAGTCTGTCTTTGTATATTCATCCCTGTTAAAGTAGCAGTGGGAGAGCACATAAGGCACAGGTAATGGCTGCCTCTCTGTCTACCTCTGGCTGCTCTGTTTCAGTGAAAGCCTTTTCTCTTTTTATGCCACCCACCTACTAACTCATGCTGCATGGTAGTGGGGCCTCTGCTGACAGCACCTGCACCCCAAGGATTAGCAGGGCCTCTTCAGTCCCCCTGACACTCGTTCCCCCCTTCCTAATGTATGTGTTGTATTCCTTATTCTTTTGTACCGTACCCTGGTGTACATGTATTATGTATGTGCATACATGCACATACACACATATGGCGACATGATACCATAAATGGGTGCTCCTTTGTGGTGGGACCATTCTCCTGCAGGAGTCACCCGCTGTGTAAATCCCTCAGATCTGGTTTGTTTTTCAGTCAGGCCCCTGAAGGACGCCATGTGCCTGAGCCTGGCATCAGTAATTGGCCGAGGACCCAGCTTTCGGCTTTCACGTCGCCATTATGTCCAGTCTTTAGCCATAATAGCCTGTGGATTCTTAGTGTGGTGTGACTGCTGCCAATGGTTGTAAGTGAACTTGTTGCAGCTGCTGTGACCTGCAGCAGTGTTTTTGTTTGCTTTTAGTGTTCTAAAAAAATATCATGTACATACTGTCTCTAGTCAATTACAGATTCAAAACGTCTGAAACATAACTGTTTGTTGTTATGAAAATCAAATTAGTAAGTAAGTAAACTCAAGGGTCCTTGTGCAAGAAAAATATCTAGACATTTTAGCATGGCCTATAAGGTCCTATAGATACTGTTCTACTGTGTGTGCACAAATCATGAATTACATTGAAGGCAGTATAATAAAGAACAAATACAGCTCTGTCACCTCCAAGGATTAATCATCTCCCTACACTGTCGCCTGTTTGTGTCTTGCTTAATGATCAGAACATGTCATTCAAGTGTTCCTTTTCCAGAAATCAAAGACAATAGAATGAAATGGTTTTCCACGTGTGGAAGCTCTCTTTCTTTTCTCCTCTGGGGCTTACAGCGAAGACGCAGCTCCTCCTCATTACTCACAGTCTCACACGTTTGCAGGCCTGCAGACAAAAACATGCAACGAAAGACAAAGTGAGAATCTGAGGTTGGCACTAACGCTTAGTTAAACCTCCTAAATTCAGTCAGCGATTCTTTATATTTATTTCTTCAATTTATTGTCATTAAATTAGAGTTTGTTATCTAAATGTTGACAGGGAGCAAGCAAAGCACTAATTTAAAGAATGTGAAGCATAACTGCAGCCTTATGACCCTCCTAAGGTAAATGATGTGTCCACTGTTAAATCTTGTTTTTGATAAGATGCCCCGTGAATTCCTGTATGAGGAGAGAAAAACAAGCCTAGGGGGAGGGGTGTTCGTCAAAGAGCTGATCTCAGTGAGGGATAAAGGGACTCAATGATCCTGCTCTTTACCCTTGACAGTTAAATCCATGTGGTTTGGTAGTGATATTTTTGCTTATTGTTTCCCTCATTACAGCTATACGCCTGCTCTGCCCTTTATGTATGACCCCTCAAACCAAGGCTTCCTCTCTCTTGCAGCTTCTTCACACCTTGCACCCATCCCTTCAACCCTGTCTGTATCACTACATACAGTTTCAGTTATGTTCACATAATCAGGGCTCAGTGAATGACCACTGTTGTATCTGTTTATGACCTGTTTACCTGCGTTTTGTTGCTGTAGTCTGTTGTGCCTTATCACCACCTATCCCATATATAAAGACATTTACATTTACATATAAATATCATTCATCTTCAGCACTTGGTGCATGCACACACACATAATCTCCCTTCATTCTCTGCTCGGCAGTTAATAGTGTGTGCTTATGGCAAATCTCTTTAGTCTGGCAGTTATTGGAACTAAGATTTTAATTAGGGGAGGTTTTAGAGTGGCACACGCTGCATTAGCATTACAACAGGGGCATGTTTGAGGTGTGGTTTGGCAAGGAAGACACTGAGCCATCATTCTAACCAGCTGACATATCAGTCTTGTCAAATTAAGAGCATTGTAAACTCCATACCATCTCTGCTTAGATCAGACAGGGGGGAAGTGACACATCTGTGCTTTCATATTGGATTACTTTTCCAGGATGGGCTCACACTCTCCATGAGGTTGTAAATAGGACATTAAAATAGCCACACTTTTTGAGGATTTTTTGGGTACCTGTTCATAATACCTTGTTGCCAGAAATACCTTTTTTTGTTGGGCTTGGCTTAGGGTTTGATCTAAAATGGAGTGCAAAAGTCAATGTCCGCTGCTGAATCTGTGTTGGCTGCTGAGCCTCAACACCTTTTGTATATGTTTTGTTCTGCTCAAAGACTTGACTACATTGCCATTTTTGGGAGTTTTTAGAACAAACAGAATTTAATATTTCCATCAGTTAGGTGTTTTAGAGGCTTTCACTCTGTTTGTTTGTACTCTCACTCTCTTAACTGAAGAACAATCTTAAATTGAATTCATTTGTAAGCCTGCCTAATGTATACTACATTTTTTTATCCTTTCTGTGTGTCTAAATTACTGTAGACCTGTTGGTTTTAGTCCATGCCTTTCCCACGCAGCTCTTTCAGAACAGAACGAAAGGTACAGAACATGTAGTCAGACAGATGCTTAAGCAAACAGAAGAGAGGAATCACCAAATTTCCTCTGAATTTCTTTTGATGTGTTTAAGCCTGAATCTGACTTTAAACTGTTTTTCTTATGACTAACACTCTCCTAAATCAGTCCTTGTACACCGGCCCCGGAGAAGCCTGGCTTTGTCTTCCTAGCTGTTTACCCTGGCCTGTTGCTCTGCTGATGGAAAGATGTCTCTCACTGAGGTCAGACTGAAGTGAGGCTGTGAGGGATCAGGGTGCTTGATAACCACTGTTCCACAGCTTTTATTTTTGCTCAGCTGAGATATAATGATCACTGTCTTGTGTACCTGACTCATTTAATAAGCAAAGTAACAGATGTGTTGGAGTAGAACTGTTGGAGTCATCACATGAGCAGGAGTCAAACTGTTGCAGTGATATACTAAAACAATTTGATTCAGGGCCTAGAGCTGTAATGGTGTGTTTGTCTTGAGGTCAGGGGTCAAGGGGCAGGAAGGGAGGGTCGCTCATCTTGGAACAAAAGCATGATATGAGAACAGCACGTGTTTGCCACATGTGACCTGTGTACTGTATCATCTGCTGTGTTTTGACCATAACATGAGGGAATGTGCATCTGTCACCCCTTGTGACAAGCCTGTTTTTCCTAGCAATAATGGAGAGTTTCCCTCCTTCCTCCTAGAATACAGAAGCCTTCCTGAGGCCTCGTGGGAAGGAGGAAGGAGGAGATGGGCAGGGTGGGAGTTCTCACATTCATCAAAAAGGACTGAGAGGGCATATTTTGAAGAGCTTAGTGTTCCCAACTCAGTCACACAGCCAGAACAAAGCTAATGTGGAGGCTTCAAACAAGATCTCTGTGGCTTTATCTCGGTTGATAATGTGTGCCATCAAAGATAATATTTGAAAGTATTATCATATTTTCGGAAACTTCAGAATTGACTTTGTTTGTGTTTGTTTAATCTCTTCCCATCCGCTGCTCCATGTGCATACATGTACTTGAGTTTGCCTGCGTACCGTAGCTCTGCTTAGTGCTATGCTGTGAATATGAAATAGGACAGCTAGCATCTGCACTGCAGCCATTCCACCCTGGCCCCCACACTGTGCCTACTGCTCAGTGCAGCTGCCCAGCTTGCTGAAACACAGGAGCATGGAACTTTTATGTGTGCTTGTGTGTTTTGGGATGAGTGTGTATTGCGGGGGAGGAAGAGTGTTTTGTTTACTTGTCTGTTCCTTTGTTTGTGTGGGTTCATTTCCTTGTTTGTGCTGCTTTTGGTTTCTGAGAGACTGCTGCTGAGTACCTGCTCCTGATCTGTGCATGGATGTTTGTGTGCACATTTGCAGTTAATCTGCCCCTGTGCAAAGGGGGGTTCATGCAGCAAAAATCCAAGAGATTTCACCTTATTTATTTCCAGTATCTCTTAATCTATTGTAACGCACTATGGGGCTAGGGGCCTGACTGCGGCCATAGGTGTAAAAAGCAACGGAAGTAGGTTCTGCTATGGAGCCTAAGTGTGTGAATAAGACAAACAAACAAAATTGTTTAACCTGTAAAATGAGAAAAAAACATAACTTTCACCAACCAAGTGGCAGATTTGCATTTTTTTATCAGGTTTAAACACAATAGGCGTATTTAGGACTGGATTTATTTCCTTTGCCAGTCTGGAACAGCCTATATTATGGCTTCCACGGCAACACCTCACCCCGCTCATAGGGACTTGCTGAACTCAAAGCCCCTGAAACACAAGAAAGCCAGGAAAGAGGGAGAGAAGCAGAAAGAATGAAGGATGGAGTAAGGAAAGAGGAGAAGAGAAAGGGACAGAATCTTTGACAATCAGCTCTTTGATAAACATTTTCTCTGTGTCAACTGAGGACAGAGAGATAATGGGCAATTTGAGTTCTCCTTTTGCCTTCCGTTCCCTCTCTCTTTCTGTGGCTAATATGAGGAGATAATGGGCCATTGAGGGAAAAAGGGAAGGCTTAAAAACACCTTAGTCATGACGGGGCCACCACTCAAGACCAACGATTAAATTACCCAAATGAAGAAAGGTATTTATCTAAGCACAACTACAATCCATAAAACTGCACTTAAGGGTGCCCAGTTAAAGATGTTGATTTGCTGTCTGCAGCTTTTTGGGGCTTCGTGTGTCTTTAGAGTTTAATTTTTCATTCAATATATTTGGGCTTTTAACTATCTGCCTTAGGAGAGAGGTCAAAATTCCATCAAACATCATCTGAGTCCCACAGAATGCCACATGAGGCTGGTTTGACACTGATTGTGTTCCAATCTAGTCCATGTTGTTTGATGTGTATGTCACACAGACTCAGTGAATCACAGTGAGTGCTGGACCTGACAGCTGCCTGGACATGGTGCTGAGCTTTTGTTGACTAACTGAAGGCAATTTTGTTATAGAGACCCCTGCCTCCTCTGCTGATATGTCTGTTTCTATGTGGGTGATTATTTTTGTTTGTGACGTAAAGGAAAATCATGAGGCCAGTGATGCAGGTGTCATGCTCTCTAGATGGATGTTCACCCACTACCTCTCTCCATCACCTTCCCACTGTCACCAAACTGTCCAGTCAGCAAAACCTACTGGACCTCTCCCTGTGTTTGTGTGCAAGAGAGAGGGAAAGACTGTTGTGTCTGTGAATGTATAGTGCATTCTTGACTTTCTGTGTGTGCAGCAGCAACTGCATAAATGCGTGTGTGTTCCCAGCTTGTCTGTCTTCTCATTTGTGTGTATTTCATGTTTGCATCTAGAAGATGTCACAAATAGTGCAGCTGACTGCAAATGCTTGGGCTGGTGGCAGTGTGACAAAATTAAAGAAGTGACACAGAGGATGGGGGAGAAGAAGGATTGGTGTGTGAAGGGGAGGTGAGGCTGAAAATGTAGTGTGGACAGAGCGATGCAACACAGAGCAGATGGGGCACTGTGGAGGGAGGATGATCATTGAGAGGGGAAGATGATGGAAGTGTTGCAGGGGAAGAGAATCAGGGAGTGGCGGCGGTGGGATGTATCGATTACAGCTCTGTCCTGGGCATCTGTAATGAGATCTAGTGGCTGTGGGTTTCTGGAGATGCAGCTTTGTCACCTGGGGCTAGACACTATATGGTAGGATGGGACAGGGGTAGATGAGGGTCAAAAGGAGAGAAGAAGTCGGAGAGGAGGGATATGTGAGAAGCTTCAAGCGACAGATGAGAGAGAGAGAGGGAGACAGGAGGGAGTGTGGCTTCATGATGAAAGACAAGACACAAATGATGACTAGAGAGGAATCTAAGAAAATGCCTGTTGGGAGCATGCAGCTAATTACTGCAGACAGTCTATGTCTGGACCCATCTCCATGGTAACAGGATGGGCCAGCAGTGCTGGCCAGCACACAGGAAGACACGGACAAGGAAATCAATGAACAGACAGACAAAGCAGGGAGTAAAAACATACTCATTAAGCCTGATTCACCCTTTCATTTTGTTTATCTCCATGTCACTGTGTGTGTCCATGTATGTGACTGAGGCTTATTAAGCATGCATTGCTACATCTGTGTTAATCTTACCCAGGAGGTGGTCGACCTGGGCCATCTGACATCAGGCAAGAGATCAACAAAGGTGGCTGCATGGTGGCCAAATGTTGGCATTTTTAAGTAGGACAGTGAGTTAAGATCTTGAGCAACTTAAGAGATCTGTAATTTTTGATGAAGTTTTTAGCAATAGCAGACCCAGTAGTAGAATTAGATCTTGATACTTGATACATTGTTTTGCCACAGTATAATGTGAAGAATTGATAATAAATAAAGAAACCTTTATTAGTCCCACAATGGGGAAATTGCTTAAGGCAGCCCAGCAAAGAGCACCATACACCAGTGAGTGCACTGGAGACTATGCAGGTAAAGTGCCTTGCCTAAGGACAAACAATAGTGACTAGGGAGGAGTTGGACAACCCTGCTATACCACTGAGCCACTGCTGCCCATATCGATATCGATATCGATACAACAAAGAACAGCTACTTTGGGACTGCAGGGTTAATTCTAGACTGTGCCCACATTACACACATAAGGACCTTCCTATGCACATGAACAGATCATTTATATCTGCTACTGTTTATCTAAGTGAACAACTGAACATGTTAAGGCAGGCATGCAGATATGTGGAAGGGGTGTGACTTTGCATGTGGCAGAGGGTGTGTTCTGCTTCATCCTCATACTGTAAATAACTATGTAAATAAAGATACAAGAAAAATCTACCAACACTTAAATAACAATCTTTATGTACCTCCAGCAGTTCACCACAGGGACCTTGCATGCAAACGTGTGTGTGGGTGGAGGAAGGAGGAAGGTTGCTTTCTTGTATAGACTACTGTATGAACTGAGAGTGAGACAGTCGAACCCTGTTCTGTTTCAACCAATTCCAACCATCAGTAACTCAATATTGTCTGAGTCACTCTCTCTCTCCCTCTCTCTCTCTCTCTCTCTCTCTCTCTCTCTCTCTCACTCACACACACACACACACACACACACACACTTTAAAACAATGGAATATCTTTGATAAAGTCTTATCATGCCTTGTCCTTTTTTGTCACATGAAAAGCACATACAGTGTGGTACAGCACATGCATCCTAAATACACCAATGAACTCTGTTTTGTATCAACTCCTGATTGACATCAATATATGTTATTGCCTGTTCTCGGTGTGCCTGTATTTTATCAAAAACCTGCTAACTACTACATGATCAATAAGGTCATTGTGACCGAGGGACATAAAACAGCAGCAGTACACGTCTGTTAACCACCTAATTTTATTACTGTGTGCGCGCGCGCATGTGAGTATGTTTGTGTGTGTATTCAGGTATATAGGTTTTCAGACATGCATAAATGTCTCAAACAATTATCATTTTGGGTTCTAGCTTCACAATGTTAGTTAAACACACACTGTAAAGAGACACCGCAGAGTGTCATGGTCGTCATTGTCTTGGTGACAGATCCACAGGATTATATAAATAGAACTGATAGGGATGGGAGGAGATGCGTAGATGAACTGCTTTCACTTTGCTATTCCTGGCTGTTATCTCCGTGTTTACTTAATTTATAAGGAATGATACATAAATCCACTTCTGAAGAAACAGTTCCCACAAACTCAGCGGTGCTCTCAATTCACAACTTGTCTTGACTGTTACTAGAGAAATGATTGTGTGTTATATCAAGTCGAACGTGTTTTTTTAGAAGCATGTGCCTACATAGAAAATGCCATTTGTGAAAACAAAACCTGAACACAACTCAGGTTTCTGCCACTTTATACAATGAGTGCTCACTAACAACATTTGTCTTGCTACCAACATCCACAACTTATTTCTTGTTATACATTTTATGTATGATAGGAATATTTTGATATGGACATATTAATTCTGGAATAATTTGTAGAAATAAACTACAACTCTTTTCCTTCCCTTATCACCTATTATTACATCCTTCTCTTTTATCTCTTGCTCCCCTCTTCCTCCTGTTACTTTCTCTTTGCCCATCACAGCAAAATAAAACTTTTGCATTTGCTGTTATGTGTGTATATGCTTATGGCTTCTGATGGTGTCACTCCCTCCAAGCAATCACTGTGTTTTTGTTTATACTCTTCCCCCTCCCCCACCTCTGCCTCAAGTCTCTCAGGGCAAATGTCTTACATCAGATCACTCGAAGCATTTACAGCAAAGCTTTTGAAGCTTAGGACTCCCACCGTGGCCAAATATAGTAAACGTGAATCCAGCAGCTATGTGTGTATGTACGTGTAAGAGGCTGGATGAGTATTTGTGTGCATGTTTTCTCCTGAGTAAATGGCTCAGGGGTAAAAACGTGTTTGTTATTGTTCCCAGCACTTTGCCTGTAGACAACACTGCCAATTAAAGGGGAGGTTTTATGTGTTAAGAGCAGGAAGTGTTGCCGTGTGTGGCTGCATACTATTGGCTACTCAGCTTCTCACAGGTTCCTTCCCTGGGGACTGAGCAGCCAGGGCTCTTTACTGCCATGGCCAAATGATAAGTAAACACAACACACCTTTGATCGGGCTTTGCAGTTACTGGAACAGTGTGCGTGGGGAAGCGGCAAGCAAATTATTGAATGACACAGTCAGATTTACATGCGTGTGTGTTTAGCCTAATGAGAGATAACCTCTCCAGGATGCTGCAGCCTCCTCCTCCGCTTCCTCCTATGAGTGAAGTCATCTCTCCATCCATGCCTCCTTCCCTCCATCCCCACCACCCCCCATGCAGCCAGCATAAAAACAAAACAAGGCATTGTATGAATGAAAGTGGGAGGGGCTGAATGGCCTAGAAAGGCAGGCAGGCAGATAGAGGGATAGATAGTGGTGCAGGGCCGGGCGAGGCTGTGTAGAGAGAAGAGGACAGTGAAGTAGGAGGAGAAGGAGGAGGGGATGAATGAATGAGTGAGCTGACTGGAGCATGTTTGGCATAGCAGCTAGCTTGTGTAGCCTGGTGCTAGTGTGAGCAGAATGGGGAATAATCCTGCTGCAGTTGTGTTGTTACTCTACTTGTTGTAGTAGTGCCTGCTGAGACTGCTCTGCTGTAGAAACAGGAGATATACATATGAATCTATGCATACAAAAAAATAACAAAAAATAGAAATATATATATATAAACAATGTTTTCATTGGCTCTGTATGGGACACATTTTAAGTAATATTGATTTACTAGCTCTACCAAACTGTTTTGGCCGTGCTCCAGTTTTAAGCTCATTCTAATTCCCCCCAAAGGAGCAGCAGCAAATTCGTCTTCTCTGGCATGCTGGCTTCTTAGCTGCGTCTGCCCTCTGTCTGCCCCAGCAAGGCCAGGGTTAACACTGGGTGTCTCTCCTCCCCGACATGGAAGAGGCCATTGAATGGCTGCCTCCCCCAGCCAGCAAACACATTGGCTGAAGCTGAGGGTGGATCTGGGGCTGGAGCGGCACTCTGGCATGGATCCTAAGCTTGGAGCCGGATTGGGGGAGCTGTCTCAGCCCTCCCTGCTTCTGTTATGTGATGCCGTTGTCACAGCATGTACACACACAGGCAAGCAGGAGGGGGAGGGCTGGGGAAGAACTATGCATTTTTCTCTGTGGGCCATAGACGATTGTGTGCAGTGGTAGGTTTACAGCTCCATAGTAAAGAAAGCGTAGTGGAAGCGACCCCTGCTTGAACTACACCAGAGGTTGGAGATGATGTTTTTTTTGTTACTCACTCTATCTCTCTACAGTTTTGACTTCCTATCATCCTTAATGTTGATCTTATTTTTCACCTCTTTATCCCATCCCTCCTTTCACCCCTTTCTCTGCCACAACTCTGTCAGTCTTCTCTGCTTTTAGTCTGGCAGCACAATGGGCAGCCACAATCTTGGTAGTGGGAGATCACCTGATGTCCTCACAGAGGTGGCACCCCATAAAGGCTGGCAAATAGTGCCCCCATTGCAATTTCAGCTGTTTAACAGTATGACGCACCTCTCATTTATTTAGTGACCAGTTCATATTTCTGACTATACATGTGTTTTGTAGAATAAATAACTCAGGAGTTAATCAAATACAGAATCTTTGAACACTTCATGCAGCAAATTTCCTAATGCAGGAAACAGTGAAAAAATAATGTTTATTTGCCACTTGCTGTGATTCTCTTTGGTTCAATAATGATACAGGTTGACAGTATGGTGAGATCTCCAGTGAACTCTAGACTATAAGTAAGCTTTTTAGCCTTATAAACCGTGACGTATTTTGAAACAGCATCCTGTTTGCACACAGCTATTATGTGCAGATGATAGTAGAGTATTATCAATACCTGAGACTGTTTTTGGACAATCAATTGGACTAAACTAAGAACACTGAAGCCCTCTACAAGAAGGCCAGAGCCGCCTGTATTTTCTGAGGAGGCTCCGGTCCTTTGACATCTGTCGGACCATGCTGAGTGTGTTTTATGAGTCTGTGGTTGCCAGTGCCATTTTGTTTGCTGTCGTGTGCTGGGGCAGCAGACTGAAAGCAGCGGACACAAACAGACTCAATAAACTGATCAGAAGGGCCAGGGGTGTTGTGGGGGTGGAGCTGGGCTCCCTGACAGCAGTGTCAGACAGAAGGATGCTGTCTAAGCTGCGGGGGATCATGGAGAACAGCTTCCTCTCCACAACATGCTGCTGAGGTGCAGGAGGACTTTCAGTGCTAGACTGAACCTCCAAAATGCACCACTGAGCGCCACTGGAGATTGTTCCTTCCTGTGGCCATCTAATTCCTCCCTCTGAGATCAGACAATCTGATCTAACACATTGTCTTATTAATTACATCCACATTGGATGGTATTATAATGCTGATATATTTTACTCCTTGCAGTATTCCAGTCATATGTATGGCTACCATTTTATATTTGACTTGAGTTTTTATTATTGTTTCGAATGCTTTTTTTTAACCATACCTTATTTTATATTTCTTACCTGTTAATATTTCTGATTCATGGAGCACCTGGAATGTAAGCAATTTCCCCCTTAGTAATGAAGTGTTTCTGATTTTGATTCTAAAACAAAAGTTCAGTGCTGGTATACCTGTGAGATCTAATAAGTCAGACAGACAATGCAATAACATCTAGTTTATTAGACCGTTACAGGGTGCAAGTCAGACCAGACTGCTAATCCAATCACAATTGACACTCAGAGCAAATGCTTTTCCCCAAAAGGACAAATGAAACCTGACAGTGACGCATAATGTTCAGCAGTTGTTCTCATGGCACTTCAAGCTGCTGTTGACCATCAGGTGGAAACTGCGGACGCTCATACTCTGCGGTGGGCAAGCACTGGGTGTGCTGTTGTATCCAGCTCACAGTTGGAGCTTAAATGTTAATTTGACTAAAGTTAAAGTTGGTATTGGAACTATAGTTTTTGTAATTTTATGTGGGGGCAAATATGAGATGTTTCATATTAAGCAAAGTGTAAAGATAATTTAGCAGATCCTGATGTGACTTTGCTGTAACCCTTTTCATCGGGGTCAGATGTTTTTTAATTTGCAGCATTGTAACCATCTTCTTCATAGCAGAGACAGCACCTGTCTAAGGTTTATGCTGCAGACACATGTAGATAAACACAAAATAAGCATGTGGTTCCCTCTCTGCTCTCTGATGAAACCAAAGCAACACTTGGTGGCTGTTTATCTGCATATTTTTTTCTCTGTCTGTGTCTTCTTGTTGTAATGTTTTATGAGCTGTTAAATACTAGACAGAGAGAAATGTTCCTGTCTACACTGAGGCCAGTGCTCTTTATTTTACTTTGTTGTTACAGGTAATTAGGGCCCGAGCACCGAATGGTGCAAGAGCCCTATTGAAACCCTTAGGATTATTATTTTTCATTTTTTTTTTTTTCTTCCTTCCCCCCCTTAGATCGTATTTTTGGGGGCCTTAACATGCCCAAAAACTCACCAAACTTGGTAGAAAAATTCATTCGCCCGAAAAATTTTGAAATTTGCTGACGTTTGAAACGCACATAGGAAAATGACTCTATAGCGCCCCCAACGCGTAGCCCCTCTGGCCAGTTTGACACAGGATTATGAAAATTAGCACACATATGTATCACCTCAAGACGCACAAAAAAGTCTCTTGGACCCCCCCTCCAAACCCAACAGGAAGTCCGCCATTTTACCTTTTGTGGCCATTTTTGGCGATGTGTGACCCTGCTGCCAAACTTTTCACGCCTCGCATACGTCATCGGATTGAGCTGAAATTCGCCGTGTCCACTCAGGACACCATAGGGAATAGACGCATTCCAAAACTCTTACAAAAGTCTGACGGTGTGGCCGGGGCGTGGCCTCAAAGTTTGACCATTTCTGAGGACACAGAAAGTCTCTATAACTTCTTCGTTTTCTGTCCGATCTGTACGAAATGTCACATGTATGATCAGAGTCTGACCCTAAACACATCTATACAACAATATTGAGGCTTTGACAGAGCGCCACCTACTGGCTACACAAAATGTTGTGTTTTCATAGGTTTTTCTGCCTGCCCCCCTGGCCTGTTTTGAGTAGGGGCATGAAAATTGGCACACATCTGTATCACCCCAAGATGCACAAAAAAGTCTCTTGGACCCCCCCTCCAAACCCAACAGGAAGTCCGCCATTTTGACTTTTGTGGCCATTTTTTGCCTGTTTGTGACCCTGCTTCAAAACTTTTCAAGCCTCACATACTTCATCCAATTGAGCTAAAACTCACTGTGTCAACTTTGGACACCATAGGGAATAGACGCATTCCAAAACTCTTTCAAAAGTATTACCGTGTGGCGGGGGAGTGGCCTCAAAGTTGACCATTCGCCATTATAAAGGAACTCGCTGTGTTTTATGCAGTACTACCCATATACTTTATGCAATGTGGACAAAATCTTACAGTACTGCCATGGAGCCGAGTCTAAACAGATATATATGCTAATAGGATGATACGGTCATAGCGCCACCTACTGGTAGCAGGAAAGTTTGGTTGTAAACATGTGTTTGTTGTATATCTGTGGAAATGAGAGGAGGAGAGCATAGCACAGGAGAGTATAGGAGACGAGAGCATAAGAGAGAAGACTGCGATGACCCCGCGGATCGCAAGGTGCGCGAGGGCCCGCAATGCTGCTTGCAGCTTTAATTATTTTTTTTTTTCTTTCCCCCCCTTAGATCGCATTTTTGGGGGCCTTAACATGCCCAAAAACTCACCAAACTTGGTAGAAAAATTCATTCGCCCTAAAAATTTTGAAATTTGCTGACGTTTGAAAGGCACATAGGAAAATGACTCTATAGCGCCCCCAACGCGTAGCCCCTCTGGCCAGTTTGACACAGGATTATGAAAATTGGCACACATATGTATCACCTCAAGACGCACAAAAAAGTCTCTTGGACCCCCCCTCCAAACCCAACAGGAAGTCCGCCATTTTACCTTTTGTGGCCATTTTTGGCGATGTGTGACCCTGCTGCCAAACTTTTCACGCCTCGCATACGTCAACGGATTGAGCTGAAATTCGCCGTGTCCACTCAGGACACCATAGGGAATAGACGCATTCCAAAACTCTTACAAAAGTCTGACGGTGTGGCCGGGGCGTGGCCTCAAAGTTTGACCATTTCTGAGGACACAGAAAGTCTCTATAACTTCTTCGTTTTCTGTCCGATCTGTACGAAATGTCACATGTATGATCAGAGTCTGACCCTAAACACATCTATACAACAATATTGAGGCTTTGACAGAGCGCCACCTACTGGCTACACAAAATGTTGTGTTTTCATAGGTTTTTCTGCCTGCCCCCCTGGCCTGTTTTGAGTAGGGTCATGAAAATTGATACACATGTGTATCACCCCAAGATGCACAAAAAAGTCTCTTGGACCCCCCCTCCAAACCCAACAGGAAGTCCGCAATTTTGAAATTTCTGTTAATTTTTGGCGATTTGTGACCCTCCTACAAAACTTTTCACGCCTCGCATACTTCATCCAAATGAGCTAAAACTCACTGTGTCCACTCAGGACACCATAGGGAATAGACGCATTCAAAAACTCTTACAAAAGTCTGACGGTGTGGCGGGGGCGTGGCCTCAAAGTTGACCATTCGCCATTACAAAGGAACTCACTGTATTTATTGCCCTAATGCGTAGCCCCGCTGGCCAGTTTGACACAGGATCATGAGAATTAGTACACATGTGTATCACCCCAAGACGCACAAAAAAGTCTCTTGGACCCCCCCTCAAAACCCAACAGGAAGTCCACCATTTTGATTTTTTTTTGTAATTTTTACCGTTTTCTGACCCTGCTATAAAACTTTTCATGCCTCGCATACTTCATGCAATTGAGCTGAAATTCACTGTGTCCACTCGGGACACCATAGGGAATAGACGCATTCCAAAACTCTTTCAAAAGTATTACCGTGTGGTGGGGGAGTGGCCTCAAAGTTGACCATTCGCCATTACAAAGGAACTCGCTGTGTTTTATGCAGTACTACCCATATACTTTATGCAACGTGGACAAAATCTTACAGTACTGCCATGGAGCCGAGTCTAAACAGATATATATGCTAATAGGATGATACGGTCATAGCGCCACCTACTGGTAGCAGGAAAGTTTGGTTGTAAACATGTGTTTGTTGTATATCTGTGGAAATGAGAGGAGGAGAGCATAGCACAGGAGAGTATAGGAGACAAGAGCATAAGAGAGAAGACTGCGATGACCCCGCGGATCGCAAGGTGCGCGAGGGCCCGCAATGCTGCTTGCAGCTTTAATGTTTTGAATGAGTCCCATAGCACTCCTACTGTAGATGTCATCTGTCTTGATAGTGAAACTGCAGGGGATGACAAATGTCGACATGTATGACCTGATATTAACCATTTTGTTTCCTTTCTTCTTCTCAGTGTGCTTGGAAAACTGTAAGCATGGGGCATGCAGCCTCCAGGGCTCCTGCTGTCATGACCAGTGCCTGGGTGGCTGTTCTGAGCTGGGTAATGCCAGTAGCTGTGTCGCGTGCAGGAACCTCCAGCATGGGAACACCTGCGTAGAAAAATGTCCTCCTGGGTACTATGTCTTCAGGGGTTGGCGCTGCGTCAGCTTCTCTTTTTGCCAGGTTAGTAATATTTAAAATGCCTCACTCTAATCACTGCATCACTGTAAATATACATATTCCCAATGTGTGGTGCTTGTTGTCTGAATCCAGGAACTCCACAACCAGTGCAAGCAGACTAGAAAGCAGAACCAGGACCGGGAGTCAGGCTGCTACGAATACGTCATCCACAATGGGGCTTGTATTCCAGAATGCCCTTCTGGATACACCACCATAAATTCCACGACGTACGTGAGCTCACACCTAGACACGCACACCTTTTTATGCCACCATCAACACTGCAGGTGTTTTGATGGTGGTCCTCGGTACATGATCACAAATGTAACCCACAACGGATTACCCTGCTGTCACTTCTGGAAAAACAAGTGCACTGTGGTCACTGAACACACAATAATATTAATACACATAAGATGATGCCGTTGAATGTTGATGAAGTTTAAAGGAAGGATTGTTCAGTGAGCTTGCCATTATGACAGGATTAATGTCAACACAGAGGCACACCCTTAGGGAATATCTTTAGCAGATAGGATTTCTATCTGAACTGAGTCCATAGCGATAGTATGTTATACAGAAATAACAGACTGCAGTATGCTGTGATTGAACTGGAACATGCTCAAATTATTATTACTATTTATTTATATTCCTTGCATTAGAGTTCAAGTCACAAAGTAATGCCATGCCACATGAATAAACAGAAGTTAATATGCAGTAGGTATGATCATTTACTGAACAAAATACAAAGTCTTTCCATTTAGGCATTAGTCTTTTATAGTTTCATATGCAAATGTTGCTGTAATGAGTCCCTGGTGTTTCAAAGTCTCCATCACATTGTGTTCTCAGTAATCACACAGCTGCACCAAATCAAAGCTGCACCTCACTGGCATCACCGAAAAACTTTTATTCACAGCAGTTTAAAAAAAGTCACTAAGCATCTGAACATGCACATTATGTATGTGTCCTCAGAAAATACTTGTCTGAGTGGAGCAAGCCCTTACTAGAGTTGATTATTTTGGAAACAAGGGCGCACTGGAGTGAAATAATGTGACTGGGTCTATTATTTTCCTATTAAAAAGATTATTTCAGTAGTTTGTCTGGACTGTTTAGTTAGTCTGGTTGAGTAGTTTGCATGAGATTCTTTCATGTGGAATGAAGTTGATTCTTGATGATGATAGAATAATGGTTGTATTTACAGTGGGGATCTTGAACATGTTTGCTGCTGGGGGCATTAATTTGGTTTGAAATGTAATGTCACAGGTAGAAGAGCAAAGGTCTACAATGAAGTGTTTTAACTTGAATAATAATCAGATCACTTGTTGTCAAGTGTTAATGTGAGAATGGATGTTGAAAGAAGAGAGTGCAGAGGTACGTGCTGATGTTGTTTGGGAGATGTTGCTTGAAGCCACAGGTGGCTGGATGATTGGTGGTGGTTATGTATTTTTATGCATATATTTGTGTTTGCATGTTTATGTGTGAGCAAAATGTGTTGATAACTGTTAACTCATCCCCAAGAAAAGGTTTGGTTTACCAAAAAGAGACACATACTGTGTTCATTAGATAAATACTCAAAGCAGAACTTGAAGTATATCCATTGCAAATGTTAAGGATGTGACTACTGCAACTTTTATATTTGTGTCAGAAACAACTTTCCCTCACTTTCTGTCAGACTGCAGGGATTATAAGGTGCTTAAACAGAAAGAACATTGCTTTAAATCTCAGTCACATACCCTGAGGCATGAAGTGGAATGGCATCCTTTATGTGTGTGTTATTGTTTATGGATGCAGTTTCATATGTCATAGAAGTGCAGTACTTACAAACACGTTTAGCTCTTTACTGGGTAAGTTCATAGTGTAAGCAGGTGTGTGCATATTTGTCTTATTTTTGCAAGATGCTTGGCAGGTTGGATGATGTTGACATTAGGGTTTACCGTCTGTTGGAGAACTCTGTCTTCTCCTTGTTGAATACATTTCCTTGGGACTCTTCCTGTCTGTGGGTTTGTTGTTAAGCAACAGAATAATTTGTAACTTACCCAATTCTACTACACAATCAATTCGAACATTTTCTTGCTTGTGTGCACATAAAATGTGATATACAAACCTTTTTGCTGATAAAGATTGTGTTACTATTGCAGCCTTATGACGTTCGTGTGTGTGTGTGTGCGTGGTATGTGTGTTTTTCTGCTGTTTAGGTCATAGCAAGAACAAGCGTCATCACAGCGGCTTAGTCTGGCAGAAGCAACACTCAGACAGACACACACACACATCAGTCTGGCAGATATCAGATAGAGGCAAATAGACAGCCATTTGCAGCAAGACCCAAAGGTTCACATCATGTATTATACAAATTAACTGTAATTTGTGTTATTAGAGTATGCATGCAACAAAAATTGCTTGTGGAGCAGTTTTAGATTATGTTTTGTGTACGCTTCAGTCTCTGTACCCTCAGATGTGATGTAGTTTATCTGTCTCTATTCTGTCTCTTCACACTTGGTTTTAGTTCTACTGTATAAAAAGCTCATCTTTCCTGGACTTTGTGACTGTGCAGTAGTACAGCTGTGTGTGTGTGGTGTGCTGTCTTGGTCTGGTTCTTCTATGCTTGGTCTGAAACCAAACCTGAGTGTCAGCTGCGGCCTCTGGCTCTAGATGGTTCTAGCAGACCCCAGAATCCAAGTCACCGAGTTCAGCCGGACCTAAAAACACTGTCCCTTTAAGAGCTGTTGTTGGATCCAGCTTGTCTGCCTGTGTGTCTGTGTTTTTCAGTACAACGGCCCAAAACATTCTTTCTACAGCACAACTAGAGCATTACTTCTGAGAAGCTGAATATATGACTTTCCATGTGGGGGGAGAGACAGAAAATAGTTTTTCTTACTACTACAATGTTGTTGCCATTCACTCAGAAGGGAGACAATGTGCTCACTGACTGATTATAAGAGCATGATAAAATGGAAACTGGAAGGAGCCAGGTGTGTAAAAGGTCATGGTTGATAGGAAAAAAAACAGACAAGGACCAAAACAGAATACCTGAGAGTTTTTTATATCGCTGATAAAAGGCATCTTTAGCACGGCCTGGCTGTTTGAGAGGGGAAAGCAGGGGCACTGTGAGTGTGTGCTTCCTGAATCCTGTCATCTCCTGAAAAGGGAGATTACAATAAGAGTTGCATAAACAAAGAATTAAAGTAGGGTGAGCTTACAAATAGCAGATCATGCAGCACTTGCATGGTCTTTGCAGTGAACCTTTGTTTGCTGGTCGCCCAGCACAGAGGCTGCTTTAAAAAGGAGCCTGTTAAGGCTTCTCTTTGATATCTGCCTTCCTTTTTCAGAGGGCTGCATAGTAAATCAGTCATGTTGGGACAAATAAGTTGAGGTTTTTCAGTGGTTAGTGATGTGCAGGCTGGGAGTGAATTTAAAAGCAGGATTATATTCTTTTTAAGAGGGAAGAGACAAAATGATCATTTGTGTGTGAAGGGTCAGGTCCCTTTGATTCTGTGCATTGTGTACGCAACTGCTCACAGACAAGGCTGGGGCTAGGTCCTCAGCTGTAGTTGTATGTACGTGCGTATGTCTACGTGATTACGTGCACATGTTTTCAGGGAGAAAATGTCACTCACAGAGCCAGGAGAACAGAAACAGCCTGTTGGGAACTGCAACTGGTGTTTCAGTCATGTTTTTTCTCTTGTCTCTGATTGCATTGTGTGCTCATTCATGCAACAGTAGTAATTGAAGCAAAGAATGAAAAAGCTCACCACAACCCCCTGTAGATGAGGTTGTATAATCTGTATAATCTAGGCTTTTTTTGAAGCCTGTAGATTTATTGAGACTTAATTGATTGAGCTCATTCAGTGAACTCAACTGTGTGCATCTTACATTGTATATCAAGATTTTTTTTAAAAAAGAAAATATATCTGGCAACATTACTTATCACAAAAATCATTTGATAAAGTTATAAAATGTTGGACATAAAAAGCAAACTAAAAAAGAAGGCACAATGCAGACAAATTCAAAAATTAAGCTAGCTGCCTACATACAGAGAAATCATAATACATTTCAGAAGAAATGTATGTCGGTGAAATTCCACTAAACAGGTTCAGCGTTGTTGTTTGTCGCATCATACTGGTCCCAACCCACACCATCCCAGCACGCCACTGAACATTCCTGCCTCATACCATTCAGTCCTGCTCTGTTCCATGTTTGATAAGGACAGGCGGAAACATTTGTGGTATTTGTTGTGTCTCCTCTGAAAAACCAGTCTGTTGCTTTCACTGGAGGCATCACTCTGCAACATCATGTTATGACATCTGATGTCATGTGATGTTATGACACACTCCTAATTTATTAGGAAGCAAGTCTAACGTCTGTGCATGTCTGTCTGTGTAGGTTGACGTGCTCGCCATGCGCAGGCCTGTGTCCTAAACTGTGTGTGGGAAACAAGACGATTGATTCTGTAACATCAGCCCAAGCTCTGAGAGGGTGCACTGTTCTTCATGGCAACATGATCATCAAGATCCGAGGAGGGAGTGAGTACTATTACACCTCAACCCCCATGACTGGCCTCATGACGAGGCTCCAGTTCAGCCATCACCGAGAGGCTGTAAGCATGACCTACTGCCTTTCTCCTTGCAGATAACATAGCAGCTGAGTTGGAGGCTAGTTTGGGCCAGATTGAAGAGATTACAGGCTACCTGACTGTTCGCAGAGCTTACGCCCTGGTTTCCCTCTCCTTCCTCCGGAAACTACGTGTCATTCGGGGGGAGCATCTTGAGGGAGAGTAAGTAATATCTCCTCTCCTCTTCGCCAACCTGCACTGTGATCTGTTTTAATTTATGTATTTGTCTCTCTATCTTAGTATTTATGCCTTCCATGCGCTGGATAACCAGAACCTCCGTGAGCTGTGGGACTGGTCCAAGCACAACCTGACGATACCACGTGGTCGTACGTTCTTCCAGTACAACTCTAAGCTTTGCATGTCTGAAATCAGAAAGATGGAGGAGATAACAGGAACCAAGGAGCGCAACCTAAAGAGTGACATTGCTGTACGCAACAATGGGGACCAAGCTTCCTGTAAGATAACCAGAATGTCATACAGCCATAATACTTATTTTACCACCTTACTGACATTTATTTATGTGATGAGCATTTGTGTGTTTATTGTCTTTTTTTGTCCCTAAGGTGAGTCAAAGCTGCTGAATTTCACCTTGATCAAGACCTCATCCACTATGATTATGCTGAAGTGGGAGGCATTTTGGCCATCTGATTTTAGAGACCTGCTGGGATTTATGGTTCTTTACAAAGAGGCGTAAGTACCTCATGGGATTTTTCCATGGTATAGCAGAAAAACACCCTCAGATGGCCCTGTTTAGACCTGCTGTTAACATGGGTCTTTTGTAAGTTGTTAGCTCTGAATAGTTTACACCTGACATTAGAATGTGACCACTTGTGATTCGAATCTCAGTTATCAATAAACACACTATTTAGGACACATCCATGGTCACTGAAATTTGAAGTCTGTAAGGACCTCTCACAGTGTGCTAAAGCTAGGATTGATCTTTCAGTTTTTAATACAGAGGGTAATGATATATTTTTATTTATCAGACTCTTAATCAGGGCTGCCTGAAAGCTCTCTTGTTCATCAGTCACTTGTTTCTTTGCGTCACTATGCTAAATGAGTTGTGTTTGATACTATTATCTGCTTAATTGTACCTGTTGATCCATTTTCTGTCTCCATCAGACCGTACAAAAATGTGACGGAGTTTGATGGACAGGACGCCTGCGGCTCCAACAGCTGGGCAATTGCAGATGTTGATACACCATCTCGGTCCACGGATGGCAAAAAGGCGGAGGATCCAGGGTACCTAATCCGACCTCTGAAGCCTTGGACCCAGTACGCCATCATGGTTAAAACTCAGCTGTCTGCATCTGATGAGCACCAGGTTCATGGAGCAAAGAGCGAGATCATCTATGTCCGCACCGATGCCTCCAGTGAGTGCACCAACAAAAAAATAAACACTGTGAACATGTTGAGGTTTGTCTCACTGTCTTTCTTTGATCCCCTCAGAGCCCTCTGTGCCTCTGGACTCCATCTCCTCATCCAACTCTTCCTCTCAGATCATCCTAAAGTGGAAGCCCCCCACCAGTCCCAATGGCAATATCACGCACTACCTGGTCGTCTGTCGCAAGCAGCCAGAGGACAGTGACCTCTACAAGTTCGACTACTGCCTACAAGGTTAGTGTCCTTCATTGAGTAGATGACTTCACAGGTTGTCTGCTTTGTTTGGCTTACACCTCTTTCTGCTGCCCAGGAATGAAGCTGCCATCTCGTACCCCGACCCATCTGGACAGTGATGATGAGCAGAAGTGGAACCACACAGATGAGCTCACCTCTGGTGGCAGGTGCTGTGCCTGCCCCAAGACGGACACCCAGCTAAAAAAAGAGCAGGAGGAGATAGAGTACCGCAAGACCTTTGAGAATTACCTCCACAACGAAGTCTTTGAGAGCAGGTACAGTTTGTGTCCAATACCTTAACTTTATTTTCACACAGACTGGTCAGAGATTTATACACTCTTATGGACCCTCCATATAAGCAAGTAAAGTACCACCAAGATCTAATTAATTTATGCTTGTTTGAAAAGCTAGTGTGCATTCTCAATTCAGGACTAGACCACTAGACCAGAACTAGACCACTTGTTTTTCTCTTCTAGCCGTCATGTCTCAAAATGGCTCAGTGCCAACTCTTGTCTATCCATCCGTGTGTGTGAATGAAGACCCTTGTTTTTGTACTGGGCACCACTGTGGGGGGCTTAGGGTGGGAGGTGCTAAGTCTCTCAACTCCAGTGCCCCTACCTTCTCCCCTGACACACAAACACCCACAGTCTCTCCGTCCACTTCCCCAGGGGGGTGATTACTGTGCCCATTATCATTCATGCCAGTCAGGAGTTCAGTCATGCAGACTGATATTTAGACACAGACACAAACACTGTCTCACAGACACACTTCAGCTGCATTTTGAACCCATGCTGCCCAATTCTGCCAAGGCCAGCCCCATACCCAGTGAACTCTGCGTGCTTTCCTACTTCATCATGCAAAGTGATGCATGAAATTGTTCTTCTTCCCAGCAGGTAGAAGCCATGTTAATTCAGGTCCCAGTACACCTGAAGGACTTACAGGAGTCTTACAGAAAGGAAGATATTTCTCCCTATCTGTCCACACACATACAGATGCACCTCAGGCCTTCTGTGCTTGACTGGGTCAGTCAAAAAGGCCATGAGCTAAGTGACTGGCTTCTAGTGAAAGGTTGATTCTGCTTATTAGCACCACCTAGTGGTAAGAGTTAGTAACAAGGTTGGTGGTATTGGTAGATAAATGTCATGCAGTCACACACTTTAAATGTTATTTGGAAGGAAATTAATACGTATGAAACACACAAACTATTTTTCCTAATTTGTCAGTGATTTATTGATGACAATGGGGGTCTAGAGTCTTTGTTAACTGCTTTTTTCTGTTCTATTTTCTCTAAGACCATCTCGGCGACGACGCGCAGTGGGAATTGCCAATGCCACACAGCCACCTCTGTTCCTCACCACAATCCCTAGTCTGCCCTTTGGCTCTACCACAGCTGCACCTGAAGACGAAGACGAGGAGGAAGAGGGATCAAAGGTCCCAGGACACTTCATGTTGCCTCATTGTTGTTTTGAAGTAGTTGCTAATCATGTGATGTTGGGTTTTCTTCTATAATTTGATATGTTTTCTTTGCTGCTCAGGTGGAGCTAAAGGTGTTGTCAAAGGAATCCACAGTCATCTCCAACCTGCACCACTTCACCAGCTATAAGATTGAGATCATGGCCTGCAACCATCCAAGTGACCTCAAACGCTGCAGCATGCCTACTTATGTCAGTGCTCGAACAATGCCAGAAGGTAAGTTCAAATACCACCAATTGCATGCAGTTTTGCACACAAAGTAGATGAAATGCTTCAGTGTTACATGTGCTTAATGTGTGATTCAGAAAAAGCGGATGACATCCCAGGCTCTGTGACCCATGAGATCGTGCCAGCTGAGCCTCCCTATGTGTTGATCAAGTGGAATGCACCTCGCTCCCCTAATGGCCTCATCATCCTATATGAGGTCTTCTACAGCAGGGTTGGAGACACAGAGGTCAGTATCAATGACTGATGAACTTTTAGAGTGAGGATGCAGAGACATGTCAAGAGAAGAAGAGATTTCTTTTTTTCCAAAACAAAAAATCCAGCTAGAAAGGAAAAAAATTGTGAGAAGAAAAACTCACATGAAGGTGGGTAGAAATAAGGACAGGCTCTCAGGAGTGTAGACAGACAGGAAATAAAATGTTTGTTCCTTATAAGGAGCGAGGAACAAAAGAAATATTTGTTTACAACCTCCCAGCGCTGCTTGTATGTGTGTGTGTCAGTTTTTGCTGCATGTTTGCATATTAAATTTTTATAGTGTTTGTGTGCACAGTTGTCGTCTGTGACTGTGTGCATGTCTGTTCTAAATGTTGTTGTTTACTTGCTGTAAATGTTTGAATTCATTTCTCATTGCTATTCATTGCTGCACTGCTTGACCCTAGGAGCCAGTAGCAGCTCTGTTACCATAGTGACAGAGGCAGGCAGGAAGACTAGAATGCAGTGGCAGGGATGTACTTGCATCTCAGACGACATCTCCGCTGCACTGCACTGCACTGCACTGCACTGAACACACACACACAGCGCTCACTGACACCCTGCAGCCCAAACAAACCAGACTGGGTTTATTTAGAAGCATGCTGAGAGCATGTTGGAGGTTTAAATTAATTATTTAGTTTGGTGCACAGTGGTGCCGGATTTGAACATACCGACATCTGACTGAATGGTGACAGCCTGCAAAAAAAGTTGTGCATAACAATGCATAATGCATTGGATTAAATGAAGTTCGTGAAAGTAGACTAAAAAATTTGAGTTAATCTGATGTAGTGAGGCAGTGTAGTAATTGGTATTTTCTTTGCTGCTTACACTCTTCACTATTATACATGTATGTTTAACCTTAATAACAATGCATGCAGCTGAGTGAGTGCTGTTTCATGGAGAGTTATTAGGCCGGTAAAACCAAACCTATGTTAAACCTTCTGGCTCTCAAATGACACCTGGTGGCAGCTTGTTGCTGATCTTTTAGACAATTCAGATTATTTATTTGTTACCAAACATTTAACCTTAAAGTTTCCTCTCAAGAACTGGCCCAGGACAACAGACAAAAATTAGCCTCTAGGGTGAACACTAGGAACATCAACACTGTAACGGTTTAAGAAGGTAAAATAAGTAAATAACTTAAATATGTAAATATACGAGTAGTTATAAATTGTGTAAAATAAAGATTCAATTACAAGTTAAACTTTAAAATATCAAGTGCTCATCATTATTTCTCATGATTCTGCATCCTGTAATATATGTATTTTTATTTGTTTTTCAGGTTCACACAGCCTGTGTGTCACGGCCAGCTTACATCAAGTTTGGTGGTACAAAGCTTTCGCTTGTGCAGCCTGGAAACTACAGTGTGAGGGTCCGGGCTACTTCCCTGGCAGGAAATGGCTCTTTCACAGAAATGACTTATTTCTTCATGCCCAACCGTAAGCTAGGATTCTATATGTCTTACTGTTCTGGACTGACATTAATAATTCATCCTACATGCTGGTTCGAGCAGGCCAGATTATTCCTATCTGCAGTACTGTCTTTTCAAACAAAGTGATCTAACCACTGATGACTTCTTGTTTTATTGCAGCGGATGCAGGTTTTATTTGGATTGTTATGGGTCCGGTCATCTGCTTCATCCTGCTGCTGTTTGTGGGAGGTGGAGTTTTTGTGGTCTTTAAGAAGAGGTAAGAACGATCTGGATACAAACATGGAATAGCCGAGTTCTTTAAGCGCGGTTGTTTTCAGGAGTGTGTGACAGGACAACAAGAAGCCAGTTTTCAGTGTCTGAAATGTTTTGGATTTTTTTGTTTATTGCAGGCAAACAGAAGGCCCGTTGGGAGATCTCATCACCTCACCAAACCCAGAGTACTTCAGTGCCAACGACAGTAAGTCGTACTTCTGCAAGATAGTTTTCTGTCTCAGCAGTCTGTTTCACTCAATGATAATTTGTGATTGTTTTGTGTAGTGTATGTTCCTGATGAGTGGGAGGTTCCCCGGGAGAAGATCACACTGCTCCGAGAGCTCGGCCAGGGCTCCTTTGGCATGGTGTATGAGGGCATCGCCAAGGACATTGTCAAGGGAGACCCAGACACGCGTGTAGCCGTCAAGACAGTGAATGAATCGGCCAGCTTGCGCGAGAGGATCGAGTTCCTGAATGAGGCCTCTGTCATGAAGGCTTTCAGCTGTCACCATGTGGTACGACACGCTCTTAAAACTGCAGGAGCTATCTGTGCTCATGTGAATTATAGTACATTGAAGTTCCTCATAATCCTGTTGAAACCAGTGTGAACATGCATGACTCACAAAATCATGACTTGCTCATTGTGGTGACGCTCCCATATTGACACACAGTTTGACTCCAGAAACAAATTTTCACACTTGGTAGGCAATTGTGGCTGCCATTAGTACTTTATTACACATCCAACGAAACACAAATCAAGGTGCCATATGCTGTGAATCTGTTGTCATGTGAGTAAGAGTAAATGTTATTTTTTACCCTTGGATGAAGAGGAGTTGGGTTTGTGTAGTGACACTGTCTCTTATGTGCTAATTTGTTTGAATTCTAGTAGTTACTAATCATCAATAACATTTGAATAAATGAATTCCTCTTTAAAATGTGCTAGTTTGTATGTGTCTGTCATTGTTGACATGTGAATGTTTGCAGGTCCGTCTGTTAGGCGTAGTGTCAAGAGGTCAGCCCACCCTGGTAGTGATGGAGCTGATGACACATGGTGACCTGAAGAGCTACCTGCGGAGTCTCAGGCCGGATTCTGAGGTTTGTAGATGTGTTTTTACTCTGCTCTGTCTTATGTTCAGACAACAGCAGTTTAAAAATGATCACTGAATGCAGTGCATAGTTGAAATGACTGCTTTTAACGGTGGACTAGTTGTGTCACAGGTGTCATTAATAAACTGTTTTCTGTGTGTTCTCCAGAACAACCCAGGCTATCCACCTCCTTCTCTGAAGGACATGCTGCAGATGGCTGCAGAAATAGCAGATGGCATGGCCTACCTCAATGCCAAAAAGTTTGTCCACAGAGACTTGGCAGCCAGAAACTGTATGGTGGCAGAGGACTTCACCGTCAAGATCGGAGGTACCAGAGCTCCTGTATTCTTAATAAAATCAGAGTGTATTTATTATTATGTGGTAAAAGTGTCATCTTAATCTTTCCTCCTAGACTTTGGTATGACACGAGACATCTATGAGACTGACTACTACCGTAAAGGAGGGAAGGGCTTGCTTCCTGTCAGGTGGATGGCTCCGGAGTCTCTGAAGGATGGAGTCTTCACTGCCCACTCTGACTGCTGGTAGGTCATATGTCTGCAGCTGCTATGCAGTCCTTATGATGGTCCTGAATCATCTGGTCACATCGCTTTTTTTAATGTGTGTCTGCAGGTCATTCGGCGTTGTGCTGTGGGAAATCAGCACACTAGCAGAGCAGCCTTACCAGGGTTTATCCAATGAGCAGGTTCTAAAGTTTGTTATGGATGGTGGATACCTGGACCGACCGGAAAACTGCCCTGAGAGGATGTGAGGAAATACAGATGCTGTTTTGTAGCTTAGAATAAATGTATCTGCACAGTCTGATACTGATATACAGTTATGTTGCATAAACAGTTCTTATTTTACAGTGTGTCATTGATCTTAATATGATCTCTCACCTTCCACATGGCATTTTTCTTAAAATCTCTCCCTTTCTCTACCCCACTTCCTAGTCACAACCTCATGCAGATGTGCTGGCAGTACAATCCCAAGATGCGGCCGATGTTCCACGAGATCATCGAGATGCTGCGGGATGATCTGCATCCTTCTTTCCAGGAGGTCTCCTTCTTCTATAGCGAGGAGAACAAAGTCCCAGAGACAGAGGAGTTTGATCTGGACCTGGACAACATGGAAAGCATCCCTCTGGACCCATCTTCTTATTCACAGAGAGAGGAGAGCTTAAGCAGAGACAGCGGGCCCTCAGTGGCCCTAAGGGGAAACTATGAGGAGCATGTCCCCTACACACACATGAACGGTGGCAAGAAAAACGGAAGAATTTTATCATTGCCCAGATCCAGCCCTTCCTAACATTTCCTGTTTCCTTAAAAGAACTTGTTAACCTTTCTCCATCCCTCTCTCTTCCAGTCCATTTTTCTGTATCCTTCATGTTCGTCTCATCCTTTTCTAATGATTTTCTTAGTCTTGGAGAAGCCCTTCAGAAAAGACACAGATCTCAGGACTTTTATTTTCTTCCTCATGGCTGCCAAACACAGGCAAGCAAGGGATGCAAACATGGTGTAACACTTTTTTTACCACAACACATCAGACTTTATATTACCAGGATACCTATGTTTTTTTCACTATTTGCCATGTTTCCAGGACTCCTTGTGATGGAAACAAAGGAAAAAATGTGAACACAACAAACCTTAGAAACCATGAAGGCTGCTCATACTCAACCTCCTCAAGACTTGTCCCTCCTTTCCTCCCCCCTTTTCCACATTTCTGTGCTTTTTTTTCCCCCTCCAAGTGAAATCCTTTG